>NC_090319.1:166484693-167142715 GCF_040869045.1 Eurosta solidaginis | reverse complement strand
CATAACCGCTCTCGCGATCTTTTCTGTGGAAATTATACCCAGAGCAGGTCTGCAATGCAGATCTTGCTGTGAGTTTAGTCTCTTGAATCGCAGCAGTGCGGATGTTGGACGTCTGGTATATACGTGGTCGTCTGGTTTTGGGATCTAGCCCAGAACAACCTGTCCGATGCAACCATCCATTACACGAGACATACTGACAAGAGTATGATCGTCCTAAAAAGAGTCTTTTCCGGCAGATGCAGCAAAACCATTTCCCAGGACCACGGTCAGGAGACGGACCCGGATTGGATTCAATACCTTCCCGGAGCAAGAGAATATGGAGCAGTTCCGCTGCAAGGAGCTGCTAGGAGGATGAAAATTAACAGATACCAAAGAACAGTGATTGGAACGTCCGTATCGGATAAAAGGGAGGTACCTGTTGGTCTACCTCAAGGGTCTGTGCTGGCACCCATACTGTTCAATATATATATTAATGATATAACTAGCTCCATTAAGCACTGTGAAATAAAATTGTTTGCTGATGATAAGTGGGAACAATATTACTGAAATATATGCTAAGCTGCAAGAAGATCTTAACAGCGTATATGGTTGGTTATGCGTAAACAGACTAAAAGTGAATGTCAATAAAACGAAATTTATGGTTATATCTAGACGCAATTTTCAAAACAGTGAGCTACAAAACTTAAATATAAATAACGAACTAATTGAAAAAGTCAGCACCTTAAAATACTTGGGAATAAAAATAGATGATAAGCTGAATTTCAACGAGCACGTGGATTATACGGTAGGAAAAATAGCGAAAAAGTTATATTTTACACAACGAACCTGCAAATATTTAAATAGAAGGTATAAAATCATCGTCTACAGATCTATAATCGAACCTCATTTTATTTATTGCCCAGCTATATTTTTCATCTTGCGAGATAGTCAGATATACAAGCTACAAAAGCAACAGAACCGCGGTATGAGATTCATTCTCAAAAAACGGTATGACACACCTATCAGAGACATGCTATGCTCTCTTAATTGGCTTAGCATTAGACAGCAACTTTTTTATTATACCATAAAATTTATGAAAAACATAATAGAAGGAACTTTGCCTGCGTATTTGAGGACGAATATAAAATATGTAAAAGATATACACTCTGTAAATACTCGTAATAAAAATGATTTTAATCTGCCGGCTTATAAAACTGAAGCAGACAAATGTAATCTGTATTATAAAGGTCTTAAATCCTATAATGAACTACCGAATGATATTAAATCATGTCATTCCAATAAATTTAAACAAAAATTGTACAATTATTGCAGAACACTACCAATTTAGTGCTGGACAGGCGGACTTCCATAGCATCGATAGAAGTGCACCGAAACTATACTCTATATTGCTATGTAGCGCCAAGACTTCCAAGCTCTTGTACGCATACAAAAAAGGTTGCCGAAGCACATACTGAGGCGCATCACTCGATTAACTCAGTGCATCGCCGTGCAGATGTTGCCTTCGCGCTTTACTAACATGCGTAAAATGCCTACATACTACACAAGCACAACGCTTTGTTCGCATGATCTGGAAGTCTCCCATCCATAGTACTCCAAGGTAGGACATAGATGTAACTATTCTAGATTGCATAGTCCAGAAGACAATTATAAACATGTAAAATAGATTTAAGTTAGGCTTAGGAAAGCCGTAATAAATAAATACATTATACATTATACATTATACAATTTGCGGGAGGGACGCAACAAATTAATTTTAAAATTAAAATCCCGAGTCGCTCCGGTACATAGAACCGACGGCCTTGGGAAGCGTAAACAAGGGGTGCCACAGGGTGGTGTCCTATCCCCACTTTTGTTTAACTTCTACATATTAAAGCTACCTTCGCCACCAGAAGGAGTTACTATCGTTTCCTACGACGATGACTGCACAATAATGGCCACAGGCCCAGGCCCACAGATCGATTTGCAACAAAATAAACGGCTGCTCCCCTGATCTTTCCAGTTTTTTCACCTCGCGAAACCTGACATTATCACAGACTAAATCATTGGCGACCTTATTTACAACATGGACGTCCCAAATGTGTCACCCAGCGGGTTAGGGGGTCAAAATATACCCACGATAGGTATGCCTCTCGTAAGAGGCGACTAAAATACCAGATTCAAGGGGCTGTGTAGCGCAACCCTTCAGGTTGCCAGCGCAATATATAGCTTCTCCAAACCCAATTGTCAACCTCACCTATCCGCGGCGAATCCTGTTTCACTAACAGACGAGGCTCTGGCGACCCCAAGCTTCTCATGGAACTTGTGGTGGGGAGGGAGGGATGGGCTGAATGCTTAATTTGGCCACATAAATCGTACTCGAGATGGTCGGGCTAACACCTTAATGGTGCTGTGTTACCGGAGCGTACCGGACCTGTATCCGGCAAACCGGCAAAACCATCACATCGATAACACTCCTCAAAGCCTTCGGGGAGCAACCGTATCGCTAAAACAACAACAACAACGTCCCAAATGTCGACCATTCTGAACATTCGCGTCAATGGCACTACGCTACCGACTGTCTTACACTCCAAAATCTTGGGTGTGACGTTCGATCAGGATCTACATTTTGGTGAGCATGCAGCCGCAATTGTACCAAAAATCCAAAGCCGTAATAAAATCCTCAAATCTCTTGCTGGTAGCAATTGGGGAAAAGATAAAGAAACGCTCGTTACCACTTACAAAGCAATTGGCCAGCCGATTGCACGCTACGCGTCCCCGATATGGTCGCGAGACCTAAACACTACCCACTGGAAGAAGCTACAGGCCTGCAAAAATACTGCCCTCAGAACCGCCACGGGTTGTCTTATGACCCCAGAACACCACCTACATAATGAGGCGAGAATACTCCCCACAAGGGAGAGAAATGCTAACCAAACAGTTCCTGTTGAATACCCAGAAACCTGGGCATCCCAACAGACATCTGATTGATGAGCCAACACCGCCCAGGGGCTTAAGGAGTCATTTCCGTAACCATTATGAGGAAATACGGCATCTGAGAACACAGCCGTATGAAGCCAAAAACACAAGCAGGTCCTCAGTGAACTCCACAAACAGGCGTCGGACCTCTTCGTCAGGAATTTCCCGGTGAATCGTATACTCAAAGTACAATACCCTAAACTTGCAGAAGAGGAATGCACACTCCCTAAGGAAACGCGAGTTACTCTATCACAACTTCGATCTGGATACTGTAACAGGTTAAACTCTGACCTATCTAGAATCAACACCGATATACAAAATGTATGCTCTGCTTGCAATGTGTCCCCACATGACACCAACCATCTCTTCAATTGTAATGTGGAACCAACGACTCTAACGCCCCTGTCATTATGGTCCACCCCTGTAAAAACAGCAAGTTTGCTTGGACTCCCGTTAGAGGATATTGATGACAATTTGTGATCGGTCACACCTATTGGATGGGGCGAAGCACTGCTACAACAACAACAGGAGTTACGTAATAGCCTTTTACATATCAATGTGGCAAAATGTTTTTCATTGAACGTCGAATACTTCTCATGTTGGAGACGACTCTTTAGAGCACTATCGCAATTTTTGTTATACATCAAAAAATAAAGTTATAAGTACGTAATGGAAAATTTAGAGACGAAGCGCATCCAAAAATCAAAAAATATCTTATTCAGATACGCCTAACAGAGCGAATTTTCTTATGACATTTGGTGCCTCGAGAACAGCAAACCAATAGACGCAAGCAGCAAGCTGAAACAACTAAATATTTTACTAAACGGAGATGGCGTAATATGTGCGTTCTGTATAAGAAGGTTCGAAGTAATTGCCAATATTGTAAACATGATGCAACAGCACACAGTCTGCCACAAATGGCTTGCCTACCGAAACCAACATTGTCGAGTTTTGAACGTCCATTTACGTATGTGGCTATTGACTTTTTCGGTCCATTGTATGCAACCGTGGGCCGGCGCAAGGAATAAGATGGGGTGTTCTGTTTACGTATATGACCCTGCGAGCGATGCATATAGAAGTGGCTCACAGTCTTGACACCAATTCGTGCATCATGTGTATTCAGAACTTCATCAGTCGTCGCGGATCCCCGAAAGAAGTTTACACGGATATTGGCACCAACTTCAAGGCTGTAGAGAAAATTATACGTGAAGAAAATCAAAATCTACGGCAAGTCTCATCCAAGTACGACTATATTAAATGGCGATTTAATCCTCCAGCAGCTCCGCACATGGGTGGTGCATGGGGGCGGTTAATACGAACAGTAAAGTCAATACTCTATGCTATGCTGCCCGCATATCAGTTTAACGATGAAACGCTAAGATGTGCCCTATGTGAAGTTGAGTTTATCATAAACTCACGACCATTAATATTCGTGGCTCTAGAATCATGTGACGACGAATCACTCACCCCAAACCATCTTGGCTGCCGCTGGTAATAAGCCTCTAGTGGAGCCTGGCCACGACCTTCGACATCGCTGGCATCAAACGCGAAAGTTCGCAAATCATTTCCGGCGAAGATGGTTACGTGAATATGGGCTATGTTTGGTGCGACGTAGCAAGTGGTTTAACAAGGTCAAGCCGGTGTCTGTAGGTGATATAGTCATATTAGCCGACGATTCACTACCTCGAAACAGCTGGCCGAAAGGAGTAATCATTGAAGTAATCATAGCCAAAGACGGCCAAGTCCGTCGTGTCAAGGTTAAAACCAGTACAGGTGTGTTTGAAAGGCCTGCTACCAAAGTAGCCGTGCTGGACGTCGGCATAACTCAGGATGACAAGCTCGTGGATACCTAATTCCCTTGCAAAGGGGGGAATGTTGCCGCCGCCACTGCCTTATTTACTTGCATTAGCTAAGAGTTATCATATGTCTTCCTTTACCTTTATTCGCATACTATACATGCTTACATGCTATACATGAACTTCATCCATGTTCTACGTATGTAAGTATGTAGGTATATACATACATCTGTACATATTAATCTCTCTTCTACGGTAAAATCATATTAATATTTCTTGTGCTTTACGGTAAAATTAACCGGTCAAAAAATGCTTAAAAAGACATTGTACACTAGAATAATTGAACATTGTTATTTGTCAAGCTGTGGTGAACATATTGTTTTAAAGCTTATTTACTAACTTACTTACTTCCTAATCCTATCTAAATAAAACGTGAATGCTGTTAAAAATTGTTTTTCTTTCTGCTTGACATAAAAGCGAGGTTACATTTGTACTCAAAGAACAACATCCAAAGCTAGCAGACGGGGAACGCACTCTCCCTAGGGAAACGCGAGTAACTCTAACTCAACTTCGATCTGGATACTGCAACAGGTTAAACTCTTACCTATCCAGAATCAACTCTGATATACAAAACATATGTCCTGCTTGTAATGTGTCCCCACATGACACCAACAATCTCTTTAACTGCATTGTGGAACCAACGCCTCTAACACCCCTCTCATTATGATCCACCACTGTTGAAACAGCAAGTTTCCTTGGACTCCTGTTAGAGGACATTGATGACAATTTGTGATCGGTCGCACCTAATGGATGGGGCGAAGCACTGCTACAACAACAACAACAGGGCTAGAAGTGTCAAATGCGATTCCATTTTGTAATAATTACTTCACCTCTCTGATTTGATTGCGTCATGAGTAGTAGTACATATATAGATTTGTCAATGTCTATCGAACTCGATTTTCGCTTTTTTGTTATTGAAGGACATTTACCCATAACACAAGTGTGATATCTTATCCCTCAACTAGCTGACAGGATGTTCAAGATGTCTACTTTTTAGCGTTTTGACGGGATGTTCAATATGGCGGCGCACACGGGCGCCTATCGTCAGCGGGGATAGAAAGAGATACAGAATGAGGCCACGATAGTCAATGAAAAATCAGGTGATCGGTTCTATTTGTCTATTCAGAAGTCATCACACTTGTCTTATCTACAATGATCGAAGGGTTTTACGTATTCTGCATTAATCCAATGTAATATTAATTAATATTAAATTAAAAAATAAATGAGCATTTTGGGAATAATTAAAGTCGGCGTTTCATGATGGAAAGCAGCCTATGTGGTTTCATGAAGACCGTTTTTTCAAAAAACAACGTCCCAGTACAATCGGTGATATTGAAAATTTTGAAAATATTCGGTTTGAACATCAAGAAATAACACTGGACCACGAATTTCAACTTTTTTTCTTTACCAGAAACGCCGTTATGAAATTCGTATGTAAAATCACCCCCTGATTTCGAAAATTGAGTTCATTTTTGATTCTATGGTACCGTTTTTGAGATATTTGCAATTTACCGTTATTCGAAAAAACAAAAAAGATGGCTCCCTTTAATTACGTATATCTCACCAAGGGGTCAAGCAATTGCAAATAAGTTTACAGAATCGGAAAGATGATAAAATTTGCTATAAATGCATCATGCATTGTTTTTTACTCAACCATATAGTTTTCGAGATATTAGCTCATCATTTCAGATTTTTGTTTTTTTTTATGAAAAAATATGAAAAAAATTTTTTTTTGCGAGGGCAGCATTCCAAAACCACAACCTGTTTTCCAAATATTTTTTATTTACGTAAAGCTCTGTTTAATTAGAAAAAAGATAAGCTAACATTGAAGAAAATCGATGCAAAACTACGTAAGTTATAAGCGATCAAATAAAAATACCCAGGTTGCGCAACTTCAATGTATGTATACATACATATATTAAAGGTATAAAGTGCAAATGGGATATTATCCGGATAAACGAATAACACCATAACAATGATAATACTTTTTCTTTAAATAAATCAAATAGTACTTTTAATACTCTAATTGTTTTATAGTAGGTAGAGTGGTTGCATCGAAAGGAAGAGTGGTTGGGTTCGAAAGCTGTTGTAGGCATGTAGTTATAAACATGTATTTCCGTCACTTATGGGTAAGTATGCAGGTAGATTTTCAAATTATAAGACACAGAAAATTTTAAAGCCTACATCTAAAGCAGGTAGTATTTTCTTTTCCCGGTTTCGTATAAAAATGAACCTTTCTGTCTAGGTAAGATTTGATTTTTTAAATTTTATTCTTGTTCCGAGTATAAATATGAGTTAATGCGCCTTGAAACTTCATAACATCTGCAAGACTCGCCGGAGATAGTTCAGTTCATAAGTCAAATTTCAAAACCATGATTTAGTAATAAAAATAAAATGAGTAAAAGGACGCGAGAATTTGAGTGTAATAACGATCCAGATATGTTCTGTTTCATGTGTGCCAATATACTATCATAAGGCGACGACGAGTGTTCTCAGATCATATCAAAACTTTATACTCCAAGTATTTTGGCATTGAGCCTAAAAATGCTGAAAAACCATGGACACCGCACACTTTGTGTACATCGTGATTCAGTCGGAATTCGGACAACAAATAAAATTTGATACACCAATGATATGGAGAGAACCTACTTGCCATTCAATAGAGTGTTATACTTGTCAAACAAAAGTACTTGGCGTTGGAAGATCAAGAAGAGTAACCTATGCCAGCGTACCTACAGTGACATTACCAGTACTACATTCAACGGCAGTTGCGGATCCAGTTCCATTGTCAACAGTAACATCTGAGTGCGGGGAATCAAGTTGTACTGAATTTCGCATGGGAAAGGAGAGAAACGTTCTATCACAAGCACAACTTAATGATTGGATAAGAGATTTGGAACTATCCAAGGAAAAGGCCGAGATCCACACTTCTCGTATGCAACAATTTAAATTTGTATCATCCGATGTTAAGGTGATATATTGTAGAACTCGTCACGAACCATTTTCCAAACACTATACCAAGAAAGACAGTATATGCTACTGCAACGGCATTCCTGGTTTATTCAAAGAGTTTGGTCAAACATATGATTCAAAAGAGTTGCGATTGTTCATAGACAGCAATAAACTGAGTTTAAAGGCTGTATTATTGCATATTGGTAACAAAAAGCCTTCTATCCCGCTAGCACATGCAGTAAATACAAAGGAAACCTACGAGGAAAAGCAAAAACTACTCAAATTTATCAAATATGAAGAGCATGATTGGAAAATATGTTCTGATCTCAAAGTCGTTGCAATGTTATGCGGTCTACAAAGTGGCTACACCAAGCACTGCTGCTTCCTCTGCAAGCGGGATAGCCGAGCTCGTAAGGACCACTACGTCAGAAAGGATTGGCCGGAAAGAGTCGCGTTTACCGTTGGAGTGGATAACATCAAATACACCCCTCTTGTCAAGAAAGAGAAAATCATACTTCCACCCTTACACATCAATCTCGGTCTCATTAAAGGCTTTGGACAAAGAAGGCGAAGCATTCGACTATTTGAAACCAATTTTTTCAGATATTTCTCAACCCAAGATAAAGGAAGATATTTTTGTCGGACCACAAATAAAAAAAGTTGATCAACAATAATCAATTCAAAGGACTACTCTCATAAGTTGAGGCAGCAGCGTGGGAATCCTTTGAAAACGTCGTTGCTTCTTTTCTCGGTAGACACAAAAGCCCTAACTACGAGCAGATAGTGAACGACTTAATCAATAATTATGCGAAAATGGGTAAATATTACAGGCTTAATAAAATTAATTTCCCAAAATTCTATAACTTGTTTACCTAACTAATATTTTCTTTCCAGGCGTAAATATGTCGTTAAAAATTCACTTTCTGCACTCACATTTGAGCTTTTTTCCGGCAAATCTTGGCGACGAAAGTGACGAACATGGCGAAAGGTTTCATCAGCAAATGAAATTAATTGAAAATCGATATCAAGGATTCTGGGACGTCGCAATGATGGGTGATTACTGCTGGTTTCTCATAAGAGAAACCGATCCTAAACTGAATAAGCGTCAAAGTCGAACACATAATTATTTCGACTACATAGTAAAATAAAATTAAGATAAAGTGTGTTAGAATATAGTACAAACATAAATAAATTAAAAAAAAAAGTTAAATATATGGGTAATTTCATTCATAAATTGAACTTTTAACTAAATAGAAACAGAGCATAGCTAGATATTTCACTCTTCTTTATACCATACATACGTTTTGAGGTATACGTTGAAATTGCGCAACCTGGGTATTTTTATTTGATCGCTTATAACTTACGTAGTTTTGCATCGGTTTTCTTCGATGATAGCTTATCTTTTTTCTAATTAAACAGAGCTTTACGTAAATAAAAAATATTTGGAAAAAAAGTTGTGGTTTTGGAATGCTGCCCTCGCAAAAAGTAATTTTTTTCATATTTTTTCATAAAAAAAAACAAAAATCTGAAATGATGAGCTAATATCTCGAAAACTATATGGTTGAGCAAAAACAAATGTATGATGCATTTATAGCAAATTTTATCGTCTTTCCGATTCTGTAAACTCATTTGAAATTGCTTTACCCCTTGGTGAGATATACGTAATTAAAGGGAGCCATCTTTTTGGTTTTTTCGAATAACGGTAAATTGCAAATATCTCAAAAACGGTACCATAGAATCAAAAATGAACTCGGTTTTCGAAATCAGGGGGTGGTTTTACATACGAATTTCATAACGGCGTCTCTGGTAAATTCTGGCCGTCGACCAGTGTAATCAATAAAAGCCTAGGTAAGTATAGAACCATAGTGGTGGAGGTCATGTAAGGTTGAATACTTTACATGAAGTGAGCTGAGGTAGTCAGCTAAATCACAGATCATGACTTCTGTCCTGACTATAAACTAACCTTTGAGGTTTGCTTAGGTTAGGGTGAACGGGTCGAGTGGTAAACTAACCTTTGAGGTTTGCTTAGGTTAGGGTGAACTGGTCGAGTGGTAGTGCCGCTGTGAAGAAATTTACAAAGTTTAATCGAAACAGCTGTCGCGTTCTCCGTCCAGATGTCGAGTTGTTTAAATTTTTTCCCAAATACATAATAAAGTAAAATCTTTCTGTTCCTTGGCTTGTATAACTGGTGTTGAATCAGCTAATAATTATTCTTCAAAGTCAATATACTTTCATACTTCCTATAATATTCCACCCTAAATTTCGTCGAGTGCCATAAATCGCAAATTTACTTAACTAAAAGTATAAAGTTGTATTTAGCCATGACGGGGTCTCGTCGCGAATGTTTGTCGACAAGTCGATCATCGCAGGAGTGCGATAGCAGATGTAGGAAGTTAGAGCTGCAGGAAGAAACGGTTGAGGGCGTTCAGTGTTCGTGTCCGCCAGGTAAGGTTGCAGCCATTAATGGCGGCAGAGTTGCAAGATTTAGGCAGCAATTCAGCTAGGTCCTAGAAAATTTATAGTATTTGCCACAACATAAGTCCCGGCAACTGATTAGGGTTTTAACGTTCGGTCGTCAAACAAATTCTGGTAACGCCATTAACACACTCAGTCTACATATGTGAGATCTTATTGACCGGCTAGTTCAACCTAACCTTATTTAGGCTATATTCTTCACCGAAATATATTAATAAGGAAAAGTTGTATGCGCGAAAAAAGGGATTTATAGTTTGGGACACATTACAGTCCTTTTATCATTGCTAAAAATGTACATTTCACGCTTTTGTCAAGGCTTAAAGGCGTTTTCTAATTACAGACATTTGCATACTATGAAGCTATGGCTCGTGTGTATTTCCCTAAAATCAACTAGCCTTTTTCTGATTAAAAACCCTTATGGGTACGTGTGGGGCCGTACGTTGCGTCATCGAGCAAACTTCTATTAGAACGTGCACGCATATATCCGAGTAAACGAGTAAGTTTTGGCAAGATCGCTTGATTTCTTCTTTCCGGTACGGGATGTTGGTGACTTTCTAAATATTGACGTAACGTGTATGAGTGGTGAAGTATGTTATTATATCTGTCACAATTAACGAAAATCTGACACATTTTCCTTAAAATTTTATTTCGAATATGTTTTTTCTATTTCATTATTAACTGACATTTCATTCATTCAAACAACTTTATAAAAAACAACTAATGTTGAGGCAAATTTTCTCATAAGATGCATGGAAAAATTTAACAATGTCAACACTCCACAAACTTTGTGTGGCAAGTTATAGGTGCGGCCATACATTTAACTCGTTTATCAAAGCGCATAAGTAATTCACCAAGGTGGTAGTATAAAGTTCATTTTGTAAACCTCCGAAAAATGGACGTGCGCTTTGCACGCGCAACGCACTCCACACACAAGACAGCAAAACGCAGTGTTTTTAGTTTTAATTATTTTATTTATTAAGTGGTTGTATATTAATGTCTTTTAATTATCTTACACTTATTTTTATTTATTAACTTTAGTTTGCACACTCGATTATTTTAGTTTTTGTTTCTTGCGCCAATGTTCGTGTTGCGTTTTGTGTTGTCCAAATTTTAATAATTATTCAGAGCCGAATTGCTCTGTGTTCAAGTTGTTCCACACCCGTGGGTAGACAACGGGTGTTGCAGCAACTTGAACACAGGGTGACATTTTATTATTTATTAGGGCTCTGTTACAATAGGGTTTTTATAACACGCTTATATTAGCTTCACTCGTATGTATGCTTGTTTGTTCTAGGCTAGGCCCGCAAAAGAGATTTATACCCAATTATTAAAGACTCGCGGCAGTGTTTATATAACTAGCTACAAAACGAGTTGTGCTTAATAGCGGAGACACGAACCTCTGTACTATGGTGTTATTAACATCAAATATCTAAGGGGATTGTACATACTAAATACAAAACGACACCACATTTGCGTGTTTTTTAGCTTTTTTAAACTATATTTCTTTATTTTAAAGTATAAGCTGCCCTCACTAGGATAGGCACCTTTTCGTTGGTGTGAGGGCTTAGCCGATCTCCATAGCGCCCGACTATGAGGCGGAGCTGTTTAGGACTGGCATCTACGCCGTTTCGCCTCATAGGAGGGCGGCGGAATGTCGGTGACCAAGAAATGCCAACCCCCGAATCCAGGGCGTTATGCGGACCGTGCATATTGGTCGATTTGCAGCCAGGCGATAAATTCGGCTGTATTCGAACGGACCGCTGAGCCCGCCTTGTCGGGCAGGTGGTCGTACGACCAAGATGAACGACTCATTACCAAATTGCAATAAGGAGGATGATAAGAGGAGGACTGAGTCGCAAGCCAAGGACGAGAAATACGCATTAAGCGATGCGTCGGACTCGGGGAGCGATTCAATGAAATCCATGTTGGAAAAGCACACAAATGAAAACGGAGTAGAAGATTGGAGAAGGGTACGGAGCAGAGGAAGTAAAAGAGCTCTCTCGCAGTACCGTGCAACACTAAGAGTTGTCCAATGCCTGGGAGCAGTGGTCGACACGACAAAAGTGGAGATCGAGCGCTTGGAATGGGTCCATGAGGCGGTAGAAGTAGGTCGAAGGCAGTTCAAAAGGTTTGCTGGGAGAAACCCTCGGTTCTGCAACCGTTACGAGGGGGAGAAGCGTCGAATGGCAGAATGGAGACGCAACGTTCGGCGAAAGGCGACAAGCCTGCTTTCAAGAGGCAGAAAGGACCCAGTCCCAGAGCCGCGAGGCAGAGCAGTCGCATAGACAAGACAAGTAGGCCCAAAGCTGTAAGACAGATGGGCCCCAATAGCGAGGTAGGAACTACCTCGAAAGCTGCGAGTCAGAGGGAAGTTCCAACTACGGAAGTAGCAGATAAGCCAAAGGAAGATAACGCTAAGACTCTGGCTTTCTCGGAAGTGCTAAAGGGAGTTAAAGCTGAGACTCCGGCTTTCTCGGAGGTGCCAAAGGGAGTTAACACTAAGACTCCGGCTTTTTCCGAGAATGTGAGTGATGTGGCAAAGCAGTCACTGACTGTGGCGCTGGTTGATCGTAGCAGTCCTTTCGGACAGATGACTACTGAAAGGTGGAGATCTGTAGAAAGGAAGCTTATTAGCTTAATGCTTAAGATGATGCGGGAACAATCAAGTAAGCCCCTTCCAACCTTTGTTTCGGGGGATGCTATAATGGTGTGAAGATGATAGCGTGCGACAACATCGCGAGCTTGCGGTGGCTGGAGGAAGTGGTTCCAACCCTCCAAAGGCAAGGCACGAACACGCGGTTTGAGGTGGTGGATAAAGCGTAAATCCCCACGGTACCAAAAGTTAAGGAATGGATACCATGCGTGATGAAGTCGGCGGATACACTTTGACTTCTACAGAATCAGAATCCGAACATACCGACACAGGATTGGAAGGTACTTACCGTATTTAGGCCTACGGAGGAAGGCCAGTTATATATCTTCCATATAAACAAGCAGGCGGAGGATATATTGTACACGCAGCTTGGAACATGTCCTTTGGTACAGGCAAAATTTATATGCGACTCATGAAAAGAAGTCCCGAGGATAAAAATCCTAACAAGCTGGAAGTGGGCGAAGTCGAAAAGGACCTCAAAAACCTAAGGGAAAAAAGACAGGTAGACGACGTAACCACGAAGGTGTTAGAAGAGGACCAACAGCCAGATGGTGCTGTGAGTCGCACAGAGGAACACCCGGCACAACAGTTACAAGAGGCTGAAGGGGTTTCGAACACTGTAAACCAAAAGGGCAAGGGGAGGACGACGACGTTACTTCCCAAGTCAGTCGTTTCTATATACCGGAGCGACTCGGGATTTTTCCCGACCAACCCCATTTAATTTATTGTGTCCCTCCCACAAATTATCATCCTCCCAGCAGCTCCTTGCAGCGGGACTGCTCCATATTCTCTTGCTCCGGGAAGGTATCGAACCCAATCCAGGTCCGTCTCCTGACCCCGGTCCTGAGAAATGGTTTTGCTGCATCTCCTGGAAAAGAATCTTTTTAGGACGGTCATACTCTTGTCAGTGTGTCTCGTGTAAGGGATGGTTGCATCGGACAGGTTGTTCTGGGCTATGCTCCTTGCTGTTCACGCCCTAGGGCGTCCCGTAGTCTACGCCTTAGCCCCCCCCCCCCCCCCCCCCCACTACCTTCCAGCAGCCCCTCTGCTCAGCAAGCCACAACAAGTCCCGCTGCTGCTCGCACCCCATGGTGCCACCAATTCATACTGCTGTTCCCACTCACACCTACAATCTCCGTAGTAGAGTCGGGAGCAATGCCGAGCAACAGCCCCTGCCCCCCCCCCCCCCCCCCCCTCTTTTTCGGCAGCAATTGTGTAGGTCCGGGAAACATACTCTTAGTCCCTACCTCCCTTTGCACCGTTTGCCAGCACAGAATATATATGTTTGCGACATCCGCCCAATGCAGTTCCTGCCATGGACGGTGCCACTTTCCTAGATGTTTCGTCCTAGCCTTCCACAACCCATGCGTAGTCACCCGTCATTTACTCCCAGAGTGACGACGTCTTCCCCCCATGCACTTCAGAATTCTGCAGTTAAACTGTAATAGATTAACTGGGAAGATTACGGAGGTAGTCGATTTCGTGAAGCGGCAGTAGTATGAAAAAGGGGGTTCTAGCCCAAATAGTGCAAGGAAAAGTATATACACACACACACATATATATGCTTAGGTGTCGCATCCGTTCTTCCGGTTTGTGTTCTGGCTGACCTCACCGCTAGGTGTCGTATCCGTTATTCCAGTTTGTGTTCTGGCTGATCTCACCGCGGGGTAGCGTGTTCTGGCAGATCTTCCGCTAGGTGGCGCATAATAAAAAGCTTAGTGGTGTATAAGAAAAAGCTTAGAGCTTTTTACCTTTAGCAGAGCTTTGCCGTAAACATGACAGCATATAAATTATATATATATATATATCAACAAACCGCAAAATATATACCGACACAGACACGCCCATCAATATACATACATTTAGATAAGGGCTACTTATCTCACAGAGTTGACACTTGTTTCAATTGAATCGCTATTAAATTATTAGAAAATTTGCTTAGACTATGGAAATTTGGTTTTGCTATTAAGACCCTAGCACCAGATTTTTCCCTACCCCTTCCCCCAATACTAGTATTTTCCCAATCTTGTACTAATAATGAAGGAATTTATTGGTTTGAGAGCAAAAATGTATTCTATTCACATCGATCAAGAAGAAAAAGAGATTAAAAATTAAGGGTGTTAAACAATGTGTTACTCTCAAACTTTTTGCAAATGATTTTAAAAGATGTTTATTCGAAAAGAAATTGTACTTTGACTCAATGTATATTTTTAGATCAAAATGTCATGAATTGTATACACAAGAAATAAATAAAGTAACGTTAAGTTTTTAAATGATAAGAGATTTGTAAAAAATAATAGAATTAATACCTACGCTTGGGAAATGTTTGTACAAGAGAAACAATCAAAACATGCTGATAAGAAACCTTAACTGTTCAACATTGAAAAAAAAAAAATGTATATATACATATATATATATGTATATATATATGCATGTAAGAATTTCATAAAACCGCAAATAAATATGAGGACTACACATTTTGTTTATCTTCTCATCAGTTTGTAAGTTTGTGTACCTGCATTTAGACGCATCCGTTCTAGCTGATCTATAAGAAAAAGCTTCGAATTGTTTGTTTTGTATTCTGACTGCAAGAAAAAAAGAGCTTAGAAGTTCATCAGTGCAGCAGAGTATCGAGCTCAGATTTTAAATTTTTAAAGGGTCCATATTTCTAAAGTATATAAGTGTGAGCGAAATACAAAAATTCGATTTTATACCCAACTATGCTTCACCTGTCTGTGCTTAACGTATAAAAAGCCTATTATTACAAAGATATTTCTTTATTAATTTTCATAATGTTTGCGACAGTAGATGTTCAAGGCTTTAAATCATACGATAATAGATTTATTGTAAAGGAAATAGCTGTGGTCCTCAACAATGAAGAATTCCATTGTTTCCACATAAAAGCTCCATTTGAATTTTCGGATCTGAGTAAGGAAAATCAACGACAAGCTTATTGGTTAATGTTACACCACCATAATTTATTATAGTCCTATGGAAGCGATATTTTTAAATCTGTAAAAAACTATTTGATGTCAACATTGAAGAACATAAAAGTTTATGTTAAGGGGCGACAAAAAAGTGTATGGATAGCAGAGTTCCTCCAAAAGTCGGTGTTTAACATTGAAGGGGAGATTACAGGATGTGATGGAATGAATCTCTCTACATTATATAGTTTACACCAAAGATTTTAAAAATTATAAGATGGTACATTGTAGACTTGTAAAACTTTGTGGAACGGCTGCGTGAGGAATTCACCATACTTTTTGCTATGCTGTCCGCCTCTACATAGCTGATTTTTTAAGGCTGTTTAACTCTGTAATCTTTGCTGTAATTTATTTTGCTTTTGGAAAAATTACCTATTTCAAATAAGCTGGCTGAAAAATATTGGCATAACAGCTTAAGTTAAATCAACAATGGAAAATATTGGAAAATTTGAGCAGATGTGGCAATTTCGCGCGTTCGTTGAACGAAATGTTGACAATCTATTGATCATCACTAGGAAATTAGCTACATTCCATCAACTAAGCAGCACTTTAGCAATACTACTGTTATTATTTGGCTGCTCAAACACACCCATATTAATTGTGCATTAAATATAAAATATACAACTCAAAAATGGCTCCGGTTGTTATGTCCGCAGCATTTATTTGGTTCAAATACACAACTAATAATAGCCAAAGCCATAATAATTTACACGGGTCATCAATTCTTTCTCTGATTCAAAAGCTGAACTTCCAGCGCTACCGTCATCAGCTCAGTGCCATCATTGCCAGTAGCGCCAATAACACCAAACTCGTGCCTGACACATAAAAATCGTTTCACTCAATAGCGCAAGTGAAATTTACTACGCACGCACTACTAAGTAGCGTCAAAAATTTGCTTGGAGTGATTGCGTCAATGAGCTATCATTGAGCTGGCACCGCATTGGCGCTGGCGCCATGCAATTTACATCATTAAAATTGCGCGAATACCCAGGCTCATGACTTTTTTAATTCAGATGGTGAAAACGAAGCAGGGGCAAAACGTATGGTGTATTCCTCGCGCAGCCGTTCCACTTTGTGCAAAATGAACGACTCTACAATGCTCCCTCTTATTAATCTACACTCTTTGTTTACACCCAGATGTTGTGCTTCGTCAATATCATTTTCATACTGATTGTAATGTGAAAATCAACCAACGACAAATTCGTTGTGCTTTAAAATCAGCATATATTTTGTTCAAATACATATCGGGTAGTAATTTTAATTTATAATGAAATAAAATAGAATTAGAAATTTTAACTTTTATTTTAAAAGGGTGAGAATTAGAAGAAGAAGAAGAAAAGTAAGTATATAAATACATTAAGGGGTGACAAAAAAGTGTATCGATAGCAGAGTTCCTCCAAAAGCAGGCGATTAACATTGAAGAGGAGAGTACAGGATGTGATGGAATGAATTTCTCTAGATTATATAGTTTACACCCAGATATTGTGCGTTGTCAATATCATTTTCATACTGATTGTAATGTGAAAATCAACCAACGACAAATTCGTTGTGCTTTAAAATCAGCATATATTTTGTTCAAATACATATCGGGTAGTAATTTAAATTTATAATGAAATAAAATAGAATTAGAAATCTTAACTTTAGTGTTTTTATTTTAAAAGGTTGAGAATTAGAAGAAGAGGAAGAAGAAGAAAAGTAAGTATATAAATACATTGGTTTCTAATATCAACCTCATTTTAAATTGACGTAAACAAAGGGATATATCACAATCAATTTTAAATTTTATATCTCATTATTATTATTATTATTTGTTTTCAAAACTACCTACGGAGCACCATTTTGGGAAAACCTAGATAGTAATGCGCTTGCGATAAACCAAAACTCGAAAAGTATTCAATTTAATTTAACATTACCGAATAGTAATGATAATTTATCAATCAATATTTCATTATTACTAAAACAAATTGAGCCTGTTTTAACTAATGACGAAAAAGAAATTGAAGTGTTGTCAACGATACCATTATTTTCACCATCCACAACAATCGCACCATCGTCTAAATATGATTTTCAACGGAAGGGAAGCCTATGAGAACTTTTACTATAGATGAAGCTGTAGAGGCATTTCGTAGAGAGCTCATTGAAAAGGAAACTGATATTGGAGGAATCATTGAGGCAAAACAAGCATTTTATCGACATTTTAAATTGGAATATGATAATTTTGATCTACCAATTCGTTGTACTTATGATAGTAGATACGTGAAAAAAATGTTGAGCATCAACTGCTTTGAATATCGTGAAATTGAAACTGAACGAATTCTTAGTAATGGTGATATTGAAAAGATTCTGGCCCAGGATACTTCATTTAAAAGACCACATATGGAAATAATTGATGTGAAAAACTATAGACAAACATAAAATATGATCATTGTATAATGTGACTCACACAGGTATAGATAAAAATAAAAAATAAAAACCGATATGAAATTAGCTAGTTTAATAAAAATTTAACTTATTTGCCTGTTTCACTTAAGTTATGGAACTAGTTATCCCTATAATCAATTTATGAATCAAGAACAAAATATAAACAGCTTTAGAAATTTTGAAAATAGTAAACAGACTAGTTTTGAATACAATATTCCAAACACTTCATTACGTTTAAAAATAAATGTAACAATTCAATTGTTAGATCAGAGTTTTCCTGAGCTCAACCCATCATTATTAAAAACAACAGCAACAACAACAACAACGCAGAGCCCTCGGGGATCTTTTAGACCAACTATCCGCGATCAAAGGAGGGAGTCACATGGTGTGAAAAAAAGTGAATACACCATTCTAGAGGCTATTGACAATTTTAAAGAATTACTAGTTGAAAAGGAAAAGAGAATAGGAGGCATTCTTGAAAGCCCAGAGGTTTTTTATAGACATGTCAATTTAGTTTACGATAATTGTGAAATACGAATTAAATGCAATAGGCAATTATATACAGCGTACTTTAAATATCTATTGCTTTGAATTTCCGGAAGACAATACGGAGGCATTACATAAACGAGAACCAGAAGCATTATATGAGCACACTTCGTACGATATAAATCCAACAATAATTCATGTTGATCGTTATTATCAAACATTGCATATGAAGGTTCAGTAATGACAAACATGTCATCGTCGTCGTCGTCGTCAGCAGCAGTAGACATATTTAATTTTCTGAAACAATTTAAACATATTTTACCTGAAGAGCAGAGGAAAAGACTTTTCGAAATTCATTAAAAAATTGAGTATAGAGATAAATTAAGTAAAATAAAAAATCATTTCGGTGAACACTATGAAAACGGTCTAATAGCACAGATAGTCCAGACACTTGCAATTGCTCACACCTAGAGCGTTTGGATGAGGAAGCCTACGAAATTATCAACACTTACACAAAATATTTATAAAGTAGCTCTAAGCAATATGGATGATAAGCGAATTGTACGAGAAAATCATATTGATACTTATGCTTATGGTCATTTCGAAATCTTATAGTAGTACTTTACTGTAATACATTTAAGAAAAAAATAATAAAAAATTTATATTTTTATTAAATAAAAATTTTAAACATAATTGATCACATATTACTGTGTTGTATTTTTCTTTCTGCTCATAATTGTAATGTACTGGTGACTTCAGATTATTAATCAGTTCAATCGGCAGCTGTAAATTTCCAAAACCATCAAAATATTCTTTTTAGTTTTTCTTAATACTTTCATGGTCTTAGCAAGATTTGCAAATACAGTCATATGATTATTTGACATGATTTTAAACGAGCGATCGAAAAAATCGGTTATCTATCAGCTGTGTATCTGATAAGAATCTGCTAAATCTTTTACCTATCAGTTGTGTATCTGATAAGAATCTGGTCTGATATCAATTTTACTTATTTTGAACTGTTATATATTAAACTTGTCTCGGGGTTTGCTAACAAGGTCACTGTAACCTTTAATAATGTTGCCGGTAATTTCCTTGTACATATTTGTTGTGAAGATCTCATCTAATTATGAATCGATTTTGTTTTTGCAGATGGTAGGTTTTTATGTGTATATTAATCCACAAGTCGATTAAATATATACACACCGACACACATATATACAGCAAAAGAATTTCGTTGCCTACACTTAGGTGCATCCGTTCTTTCGGTTTGCGTTCTGGCCGATCTATATCATTTAGGTGCATACGTATGACACCGCAAAACAACAAAACAATTTCGTTGCCTACATTTAGGCATATCCGTTCAAAACCGCAAATGTGCACCTCTGTTTACTATTTTCAAAATTTCTAAAGCTGTTTATATTTTGTTCTTGATTCACAAATTGATTATAGAGATAACTAGTTCCATAACTTAAGTGAAACAGGCAAATAAGTAAAATTTTTATTAAATTAGTTAATTTCATATCGGTTTTTATTTTTATCTATACCTGTGTGAATCACATTATACAATGATCATATTATATGTTTGTCTATAGTTTTTCACATCAATTATTTCTATATGTGGTCTTTTAAATGAAGTATCGTGGGCTAGAATCTTTTCAATATCACCATTACTAAGAATCGTTCAGTTTCAATTTCACGATATTCAAAGCACTTGATGCTCAACATTTTTTCCACGTATCTACTATCACAAGTACAACGAATTGGTAGATCAAAATTATCATATTCCAATTTAAAATGTCGATAAAATGCTTGTTTTGCCTCAATGATTCCTCCAATATCAGATTCCTTTTCAATGAGCTCTCTACGAAATGCCTCTATAGCTTCATCTATAGTAAAAGTTCTCATAGGCTTCCCTTCCGTTGAGAAATCATCTTTAGACGATGATGCGATTGTTGTGGATGGTGAAAATAATGGTATCGTTGACAACACTTCAATTTCTTCTTCGTCATTAGTTAAAAGAGGCTCACTCTGTTCTAGTAATAGTAATGAAATATTGATTGATAAAATATCATTACTATTAGGTAATGTTAAATTAAATTGAATACTTTTCGAGTTTTGGTTTATCGCAAGCGCATTACTATCTAGGTTTTCCCAAAATGGTGCTCCGTAGGTAGTTTTGAAAACAAATAATAATAATAATAATGAGATATAAAATTTAAAATTCATTGTGATATATCCCTTTGTTTACGTCAATTTAAAATGAGGTTGATATTAGAAACCAATACATTTATATACTTACTTTTCTTTTTCTTCTTCTTCTAATTCTCACCCTTTTAAAATAAAAACACTAAAGTTAAGATTTCTAATTCTATTTTATTTCATTATAAATTTAAAATACTACCCGATATATATTTGAACAAAATATATGCTGATTTTAAAGCACAACGAATTTGTCGTTGGTTGATTTTCACATTACAATCAGTATGAAAATGATATTGACAACGCACAACATCTGGGTGTAAACTATATAATCTAGAGAGATTCATTCCATCACATCCTGTACTCTCCTCTTCAATGTTAAACACCGGCTTTTGGAGGAACTCTGCTATCCATACACTTTTTTGTCGCCCCTTAACATAAACTTTTATGTTCTTCAATGTTGACATCAAATAGTTTTTTACAGATTTAAAACTATCGCTTCCATAGGACCATAATAAATTATGGTGGTGTAACATTAACCAATTAGCTTGTCGTTGATTTTCCTTACTCAGGTCCGAAAATTCAAATGGAGCTTTTATGTGGAAACAATGGAATTCTTTATTGTTGAGGACCACAACTATTTCCTTTACAATAAATCTATTGTATGCTTTAAAGCCTTGAACATCTACTGTCGCAAACATTATGAAAATTAATAAAGAAATATCTTTGTAAGGATAGGCTTTTTATATTAAGCACAGACAGGTGAAGCATAGTTGGGTATAAAATAGATTTTTTATATTTCGCTCACACTTATATACTTTAGAAATATGAAACCCTTTAAAAAATTGGAGCCCCCCATTTAAAATCTGAGCTCGATACTCTGCTGCACTGATGAACTTCTAAGCTCTTTTTTTCTTGCAGTCAGAATACAAAACAAACAATTCGAACCTTTTTCTTATAGATCAGCTAGAACGTATGCGTCTAAATGCAGGTAAACAAACATACAAACTAATAAGAAGATAAACAAAATGTTTAGTCTTCATATTTATTTGCGTGCATGTGAGAATTTCATAAAACCGCATTTTTTTTTAATGTTGAACAGTTAAGGTTTCTTATCAGCATGTTTTGATTTTTTCTCTTGTACAAACATTTCCCAAGCGTAGGTATTAATTCCATTATTTTTTACAAATCTCTTATCATTTAAAAACTTAACGTTACTTTATTTATTTCTTGTGTATACAATTCATGACATTTTGATCTAAAAATATACATTGAGTCAAAGTACAATTTCTTTTCGAATAAACATCTTTTAAAATCATTTGCAGAAAGTTTGAGAGTAAGACATTGTTTAACACCCTTAATTTTTTAATCGATGTGAATAGAATACATTTTTGCTCTCAAACCAATAAATTCCTTCATTATTAGTACAAGATTGGGAAAATACTAGTATTGGGGGAAGAGGTAGGAAAAAATTAGGTGCTAGGGTCTTAATAGCAAAACTAAATTTCTATGGTCTAAGCAAATTTTCTAATAATTTAATAGCGATTCAATTGAAACAAGTGTCAACTCTGTGAGACAAGTAGCCCTTATCTAAATGTATGTATATTGATGGGTGTGTCTGTGTCGGTATGTATTTTGCGGTTTGTTGATATATATAATAATTTATATGCTGTCATGTTTACGGCAAAGCTCTGCTAAAGGTAAAAAGCTCTAAGCTTTTTCTTATACGCCACTAAGCTTTTTCTTATGCGCCACCTAGCGGAAGATCTGCCAGAACACGCCACCTAGCGGTTAGATCAGCCAGAACACAAACTGGAAGAACGGATGCGACACCTAGCGGCGAGATCAGCCAGAACACAAACCGGAAGAACGGATGCGACACCTAGCATATATGTGTGTGTGTATATATACTTTTCCTTTCACCATTTGGGCTAGAACCCCCTTTTTCATACTACTAGCGGCTTAACATCCGCATTGCTGCGATTCAAGAGACTAAACTCAGCAAGATCTGCTCTGCAGGCCTGTTCTGGGTATAATCTCCACAGAAAAGATCGCAAGAGTTGAAATGGAGGCGGCCTCTCTTTTATCATACATCACTCTGTGCAATATCACCAAGTTTAACGTTTTTATATTGGAAATTAAGGGAGAAAATGCCAAAAAGCTTTCTATCTGAACGATCGGTTGTATGGGATATATGCTATATATAGCTCCGATCAAAGTGATTTTTTCAGAAATTTTCTATGATATATTAAAATATGTATCACCGAGTGTCACGTTTATACTTTCTAAATTAAGGGAGAAATGGCCAAAAATCTTTCTATCTGAACGATCGGTTGTATGGGATATAACTATATATAGCTTCGATCAAAGTGATTTTTTCAGGATGTCTTCTATGATATATTGGAATATATATCACCGAGTTTCACGTTTATACTTTCTAAATTGCGGCAGGAATGACCAAAATCGTCTTATCTGAACGATCGGTTGTATGGGAGATATATGTTATAGTGGTCCCAACCTACCGGTTCCGACAAATGCCTAATATAATACAAAAATACATCCTTGTACCAAATTTCATTGAGATATCTCAATATTTGAGGGACTAGTTTGCGTTCACCGGCGGCCACCGTGGTGTGATGGTAGCGTGCTCCGCCTACCACACCGGATGCCCTGGGTTCAAACTAAAAAGCAACATCAAAATTTTTAGAAATAAGGTTTTTCAATTAGAAGAAAATTTTTCTAAGCGGGGTCGCCCCTCGGCAGTGTTTGGCAAGCGCTCCGGGTGTATTTCTGCCATGAAAAGCTCTCAGTGAAAACTCATCTGCCTTGCAGATGCCGTTCGGAGTCGGCATAAAATCATGTAGGTCCCATCCGGCCAATTTGTAGGGAAAATTAAGAGGAGCACGACGCAAATTGGAAGAGAAGCTCGGCCTTAGATCTCTTCGGAGGTTATCGCGCCTTACATTTATTTTTATTTTTTTTAGTTTGCGTTCAAACAGACAGACGGACGGACAGACGGACATGGCTATATCAACTCAGTTCGTCGCCCTGATCAATTCGGTATATTTAATGGTGAGTCTATCTTCTATATTTCTCAAATTTACAAACATCGGACCAAAGTTAATATACCATTTCATGTTCATGAAAGGTATAAAAATGTATCATAACAATAATAATGATCAAATAATTATTGTTAGGCCTTGAGCTCGATTCAACCTCGCGATCTTACAAATCAGTAGGCCGATATAACAACAAAAATTGTTAATACATCCCAGAGCACTGGGAAAAATTGTCAATGAAATATGACACTATGGCATCATCGCCATTAACAAAGTCCAATTTTCACAACTATTCTGTAACAGATGTCGCAGGGCTGTGAATATCAATTGGCAAGAACCAGAATTGAAGTAGGAATAATGAAGACAAACAAAAAACCGCTGTGATGGCTGAATGGTCATAACAGCGGCGCCTAAACGTTGCCGATGAAGGAATTTAGCAGTTCCCGAAATGGATCTATACAACGAGCTTTGGCAGTTGTCTAAGTTTTTCTTTCTTCTATTCTAATTTAAAATTTTTTCAATTAAGAAAAAAATATATTATAACACTAATAATGATAAAATAATTATTGTCAGACCTTGAGCTCGATTCAAACCCGCGATCCTACAAATCAGTAGGCCGATATAACAACAAAAATTGTTAATACATCCCAGAGCACGGGGAAAAATTGTCAATGAAATATGACACTATGGCATCATCGCCATAAACAGAGTCCAATTTTCACAAATATTCTGTTACAGATGTCGCAGTGCTGTGAATATCAATTGGCAAGAACCAGAATTTAAGTAGGAATAATGAAGACAAACAAAAACCGCTGTGATGGCTGAATGGTTATAGCAGCGGCGCCTAAACGTTGCCGATGAAGGAATTTAGCAGTTCCCGAAAAGGATCTATACAACGAGCTTTGGCAGTTGTCTAAATTTTTCTTTCTTCTATTATAATTTAAAATTTTTTCAATTAAGAAAAAATATATTATAACAATAATAATGATGAAATAATTATTGTTAGGCTTTGAGCTCGATTCAAACTCCCGATTTTACAAATCAGTAGGCCGATATAACAACAAAAATTGTTAATACATCCCAGAGCACGGGGAAAAATTGTCAATGAAATATGACATTATGGCATCATCGCCATTAACAAAGTCCAATTTTCACAACTATTCTGTAACAGATGTCGCAGGGCTGTGAATATCAATTGGCAAGAACCAGAATTGAAGTAGGAATAATGCAGACAAACAAAAAACCGCTGTGATGGCTGAATGGTCATAACAGCGGCGCCTAAACGTTGCCGATGAAGGAATTTAGCAGTTCCCGAAATGGATCTATACAACGAGCTTTGGCAGTCGTCTAAGTTTTTCTTTCTTCTATTCTAATTTAAAATTTTTTCAATTAAGAAAAAAATATATTATAACACTAATAATGAAAAAATAATTATTGTTAGACCTTGAGCTCGATTCAAACTCGCGATCCTACAAATCAATAGGCCGATATAACAACAAAAATTGTTAATACATCCCAGAGCACGGGGAAAAATGTTCAATGAAATATGACACTATGGCATCATCGCCATAAACAGAGTCCCATTTTCACAACTATTCTGTTACAGATGTCGCAGTGCTGTGAATATCAATTGGCAAGAACCAGAATTGAAGTAGGAATAATGAAGACAAACAAAAAACCGCTGTGATGGCTGAATGGTTATAGCAGCGGCGCCTAAACGTTGCCGATGAAGGAATTTAGCAGTTCCCGAAAAGGATCTATACAACGAGCTTTGGCAGTTGTCTAAATTTTTCTTTCTTCTATTCTAATTCAAAATTTTTTCAATTAAGAAAAAATATATTATAACAATAATAATGATGAAATAATTATTGTTAGGCTTTGAGCTCGATTCAAACTCCCGATTTTACAAATCAGTAGGCCGATATAACAACAAAAATTGTTAATACATCCCAGAGCACGGGGAAAAATTGTCAATGAAATATGACATTATGGCATCATCGCCATAAACAAAGTCCAATTTTCACAACTATTCTGTAACAGATGTCGCAGTGCTGTGAATATCAATTGGCAAGAACCAGAATTGAAGCAGGAATAATGAAGACAAACAAAAAACCGCTGTGAGGACTGAATGGTTATAGCAGCGGCGCCTAAACGTTGCCGATGAAGGAATTTAGCAGTTCCCGAAATGGATCTATACAACGAGCTTTGGCAGTTGTCTAAATTTTTCTTTCTTCTATACAAATTTAAAATTTTTTCAATTAAGAAAAAATATAACAATAATAATGATAAATAATTATTGTTAGGCCTTGAGCTCGATTCAAACTCGCGATCTTACAAATCAGTAGGCCGTTATAACAACAAAAATTCTTATTAAAAAAGTTAGATTTGGTCAAACTGTTCAACTCTTGCCCTTTTCTTCTTTTCTCTCAAACAAAAACTACCTATAGGAGGCCCTTAACGCTACCATTGACATTCATATGAAAAAGGTGTAATATGTACATATGTAAAAATAAACCAATTTAAAAATCGAAATACCTGATGGCGTCGTTGCTGGTTTTATTGTGGTTGCAGTGGCCTCCGCTGATTATAACCAACTTCTTATTGCTGAGGTAGCTGCTTGTTTTGTTGATGTTGCCAAAGTGTGCTTGTTGGTGTTGATGTTACCAAAGAGTGTTGGCGATGTTGCAAATTGTGTTGTTTTGTATCAATTTTGATTGTTGTGCGGATTTTAGAGGTTTTCTTTGTTCCAATTGTTCCTTAAAAAAATTATGTGTCGTTATCGGTGTATAAAATCTATACTTATTTTATAAAAATGCTTCTATGTAAAATGTTAGGGCTAGTTTCAAGAAGTACTCAACCGATTTTTATGAAGTTTTATTTTAGAAGGAACTATTGACGCAAATATATCGAGGGCGTTTTTATTTGTTCCAATTTCACAAATTAAACCCCCTTATTTTTAGGACAAAGTTAACTAAAACCCTCAAATAATGCAAGCACAACATTTTTCTTGGGACAAAACCAAGCTACAAATTAAACCCCCTTATTTTTTAGGACAAAGTAAACTAAAATCCTGAAATAATGCAAGCACAGCACTTTTCTGGGGCCAAAACCAAGCTACAGTGGACCCACAAAATCTTTGTGTGTGTAAAGTAAACGTACAGAAAGTGCATTTGCACTAAAGGGACACATATACTCACAACCCAAAAAAGACATATTTGTATGTGAGCTATCAGTTCGCTCTTGGCAAATGCAAGAGTTTTTTGATCGCAGAATGTCGGTTGCACTCCTTTGTTTTTTGTAATAAGAAACATATTATATGTAAAACCAAAATGTGTTTTGCGACAAGTACTGAAAGCCAAAACAGTCGTTCCGTACAAAACGACATATATGTATGTAGTTTAGGAATCTAATAAATGCACTCCTTCTGTAACATTAATACAAGCGTTATTCTTCTACATAATTTGGTTTCTTCATATGGAGAGAAACGTATAAAGGATTTCGGTTTACATAAATCTAACAGCAATAGATCAGACGTAGGCCCCGTTGCTAACATTTGCGAAATAACGCACAATACCCATGAGCTCCACCAATTTTTAGTAGAAAATGAGTTAATGCTCAATAGAGAGCCACGAGTTATATACGATAAGGTATGCTCCAGTGTGAAAGAAAACGGAAATATTTTTTTATAGACGCGGCTGGTAGAACACGCAACACTTTTGTGGCTTCACTTATTTTACCTAATGTTCGTGTTGAGGTAATCTTGCTGTTGCAGTTGCTTCTTGAGGAATTGCTGCTACTCTTCTACAGGGAAGAAGAACTTCTCATTCCACCTTTAAGCTGTCACCTAATTCTCAAACACAGCACACTGCATGCTCGGTTAAAAAAATTCGGGCGCGTGCGCAATGTCCCATAAGTGCCACATCGATACTGCCGATTTGTCACTTGAAGATTTAATAACTTCTGAGTTGGCAATGAGTGGAGTTACATTTGTATTCACAGGAGAATTAGGGCAAACTACCAGTGCTTCCGAAGGGTACAATAGCAGATATTGTCAACGCGTGCATAAAGAAATCAGATATGTGGTCGAATGTACAATTGTTATAATTTTCTGCCAATATGCGAGAAAATATTTGCGGAGTTGGCCCTTCTAATCAGTTTGCAGGTTTCATACTGAAAATAGGCAACGGCTGTAAGTCCATAACTTGCGATGGCTATGTAACAATGAAATCGGAGGACCCTGCGAGAGAATAATTAATGAACTTATTTATAACGCTTACTGAATTCAACTATAAATCACGCAATTGATGCCTAATATCATACAAGCCATCATTTTAAAAGGCTCTGCAGTAGGCGAAACAACAATTATCAAGCGAATACCAATGATACCCACGGATCTACCTTTCAAACGAGTCCAATTACAAAAATAAGACCCAAGGACCAACCTTTTTGCTAAATAAGTTGGCGTACACCTTTGCAGTGGGGTTGTTTCACACGGTCAACTATATGTCGGTCTGTCACAAACTAGGTAACAACAGAACCAATCTCTTCTCTTTCCTGGAATTACCAATTAAACATAGAATGTTGTATTTACGGAAGTTTTTAATTAATGAAGAAAATGTATCTTGTGTACTTGTTTTCCATAATCAAAATTATTTATGTACCTAATGTTATATGAATGGTTGTTATTTTGCGCTTTGGTTTCTTTCAAAGTTGTTAATAAACAAATTGTTTATAATGTTAAGGAATATAAAAGTGTGTACATAATTACATTCTTAGAAGAAAACAAACATAAAATATATATGCTGTAAGATGGTAACTCTGAACAAATAAGAATAAGAAATATACGATATTGAAGATTAAGACAACTCTATAAAAGGAGAATACTAAAAAGAAGAATAATAAGATGGTCGACTTCCAGTTGTGAAATATAGATTGATTGTGGACGACGAAAAGTGTGTTTTACTAACTCAATTGCATCTGCGTTGAAATAAGTAAATATATTGGTCAATGTATAGTTTTTCCGATCAGTTTGTTGGTAAATTCTTAGTTTTTTATAAGCTGCTATGATCTATTAATTTCCATGGTGTAAATAAAACACGATTATTCCACCTTCAGCCCGACGTTTCGCCAAATTTCTTTGGCATTTTCAGGGGCCTAACGCTATATTTATTTTTTTTTTTTCCAAAAACAACAAGGTACATAAGTTTTATTAATTTTACATGTATATAGTTGTATGACACTGGACATAAAAGTAACAACAATGAACAAAAATTTTTTTGTGAATTTTTATTTTAACTTACAATAAAATGTGGTGGTTGAAATTATATTAGAACATTTAAAACTGAACTAAACAAACAATCAACAGTATAAAAAAGGAAAGAGATCGATACCATCTTGTGTGGTACACTTGTCACACTAAACTTAAATTATAGACAAACTAAATATGCAGCGGCAATATTGTAACTGTCCTCTCTTAAATTTATGCTCTTTTCTCTTTTTTGCGGAATTCTTAGGCTCTCTAATGTATATCTGGTTTTTGTTCTTATTTCTTTATCTATGATTTTCGCGTTATCAAAGTCGGAACATATGATTGTTGTCTATTGCATGCTGTGATAATGCTGTACTGGGCTTATGTTTACGTATGTCGGCTTCATGCTCAGCTATTCGCGTGCCGAATCTCCTTTTGGTCGTGCCCAAATAGACTTTGTCGCAAAAATTGTTGTTGTTTTGGTTCCCTTTACATGGTATTTCATACACTATGTTGCTTTGTTGGTGTATCTCTATTGGGCTTTTTGTTTTTGTAAAACAAGTAGCCAAAGTGCAATTTGATCTGTATGCTAGTGTTGTGTTAGGTGTATTTATAATGTAGTGTGCTAAGTTTTCTGTGAACCTAGGAATGTATGTGACGCTAAAGTATTGCTTTGTCGGGTTATTATTATCTATATTTGGTGTTTTTTGTGTTGTGTTTCTTATGCTCATTTGTTTTTGTTCAATTAAACTATTTATTAAGTAGTCGGGGTAATTATTAGTTTGAAGTGTCCTTTTAATTTTCCTTACGTTGGCGTCATGATACTGTTGATGGCTAATTGATAATACTTTATGTATAATATATATGTTTTGCCGTATTTATTTTGTATTTTAAAGGCTGCGATGACAAAAAGTTTATGAGGCGCCCAGAAGCAGTTGGTTTTGAATACCAATCTAATGTTATGTTGTTGTTGACTATATACGCGTGTATCTAAAAACGGGATTCTATTATTTTCTTCGTTTTCGTTGGTAAATTTTATTCTCGTATGATATTTATTGAGTGTATCTAAAATAATATTCGCGTCTGCTCTTTTTATTATTGCAAAAATGTCATCCACATATTTCACTATTAATTTAATATTAATATTGCGTTGTTCTTGTAATTCCATGAAGGAGTTGATGAGCACATCGTCCATGACTATATCGGCTATAGTTGGGAAAGGGGGTTGCCCATGGGCATTCCATATGTTTGGGTGTATGTTTTGTTGTTGTATGTAAAATAATTATTGTCTTGGAGACAGAAGTCCAGAATGTTGCGGAACTTACTTTTCGGTATGCTTGTACTTTTTGCAATTTCTTCCCATTTACGCATTATAATTTTCGAAGCTAAGTTGGTAGGTATGTTAGTGAATAGGGAGACGACATCAAACGACACTAACATTTCTTCATCACATATATTTGTATTGTTGAATCTCTCTTTAAATTCTAAAGAATTCTTTATGTTGTAATCAGTCGAGATTAAAGTTTTGAGAATATTTCCTACATGTTTGGACAAATTGTAACATGGAACATTGGTGGACGATACAATAGGCCGCAAAGGACAATCAAGCTTATGAATTTTCGGCAATCCATACAGACGTGGGGCGGTTGCTGCTGTACTGTTCAATTGATATTTTTCTCTTAAACTGATATATTTGTGTTTGTAGAGTTCGTTTACCATGTTGTTGTTTTTCCTCTGTAATGTGTTAGTAGGATCGGCTCTTATTACTTTGTAAGTGTTCTTATCTCATAGTAGTTTGTCCATTTTCAGTTTGTAATCCGAGTTGTATAGAACGACGGTTTTGTTACCCTTGTCCGCGTCTGTCACGACTATGTCCTCTTTGTATTTTCTTAAAAAAAGCCTTCGTTTTTTGTATGTTTCGAGTATGAACTTTTCTCCGGGATTATGTTTGATGTTGCGTTTAAACTGCATTATTTTACTGCACAATTTGTTCCTTGTAATTTCGATGTTGAGTATTTTTAGAAAGAAATTGTGTTAAGTTTTATCTATTTGTTGTATCAATTTACCCGACATTGTTTCTATTATGGTGCTTTTTAATGTGTTGGATACATGGTTCGGTATAAGCCCGTATCGTTTACATTCTAAAAAAAATTTGAGTTGTTCCATTTGTTTAGCTAATTTGATTTTTTGCTTACATGCAAGTATATTAACCGTATTTGTACTTCATGTGGTTGTAGTAGTATTTCATTTTTAGTGCTTGTTGTTTCGTGTTGTTGAAAAAATATAAATGATCCTTATGTAGTTTACCGGCTGGCTTTCCGTAAATGTAAAAATGTATAGTTTTTCCGATCAGTTTGTTGGTAAATTCTTAGTTTTTTTATAAGCAGGTGCAAATAAAACACGATTATTCCACCTTCAGCCTGACGTTTCGCCAAATTTCCTTGGCGTTTTCAAGGGCATAACGCTATATTTTTTTTTTTCCAAAAACAACAAGGTACATAAGTTGAATTAATTTTACATGTATATAGCTGTATGACACTGGATATAAAAGTAACAACAATGAACAACATTTTTTTTGTGAATTTTTATTTTAACTTACAATAAAATGTGGTGGTTGAAATTATATTAGAACATTTAAAACTGAACTAAACAAACTATCAACAGTATAAAAAAAAAGGAAAGAGAACGATACCATCTTGTGTGGTACACTTGTCACACTAAACTTAAATTATAGACAAACTAAATATGCAGCGGCAATATTGTCACTGTCCTCTCTTAAATTTATGCTCTTTTCTCTTTTTTGCAGAATTCTTGGGCTCTATAATGTATATCTGGTTTTTGTTCTTATTTCTTTATCTATGATTTTCGCGTTATCAAAGTCGAACATATGATTGTTGTCTGTTGCAGGCTGTGATAATGCTGTACTGGGCTATTGTTTACGTATGTGGGCTTCATGCTCAGCTATTCGCGTGCCGAATCTCCTTTTGGTCGTGCCCAAATAGACTTTGTCGCAAAAATTGTTGTTGTTTTAGTTCCCTTTACATGGTATTTCATACACTATGTTGCTTTGTTGGTGTATCTCTATTGGGCTTTTTGTTTTTGTAAAACAAGTAGCCAAAGTGCAATTTGATCTGTATGCTAGTGTTGTGTTAGGTGTATTTATAATGTCGTGTGCTAAGTTTTCTGTGAACCTAGGAATGTATGTGACGCTAAAGTATTGCTTTGTCGGGTTATTATTATCTATATTTGATGTTTTTTGTGTTGTGTTTCTTATGCTCATTTGTTTTTGTTCAATTAAACTATTTATTAAGTAGTCGGGGTAATTATTAGTTTGAAGTGTCATTTTAATTTTCCTTACGTTGGCGTCATGATACTGTTGATGGCTAATTGATAATACTTTATGTATACAGTTTTTTGCCGTACTTATTTTGTATTTTAAAGGCTGCGATGACATAAAGTGTATGAGGCGCCCAGAAGCAGTTGGTTTTGAATACCAATCTAATGTTATGTTGTTGTTGACTCTATATACGCGTGTATCTAAAAACGGGATGCTATTATTTTCTTCGTTTTCGATGGAAAATTTTATTCTCGTATGATATTTATTGAGTGTATTTAAAATAATATTCGCGTCTGCTCTTTTTATTGTTACGTATATTAGCAACACTAAGGGGTACTGCTATCTCTAAGCCGATGCTGGGCAGTGACGTGAATTCACATCAATAATTCAATCATTGTGTCTACACATACACGTACACGCAGCGGAGAGGGAACGCAGAGACACATGCAGATATCTTATCTGAGGTGCTCCTAAAGGTATGCAATTGTAATTGGGAAAGTGTCGCTCACACATACAAGCGCATGTGGTATGAGAGAAGCTATAAAGATTATACATCTGTAGTTGTAGCTGAGAAATTTAGTAAGTTCTGGAATTAGAAAGGCCTAGAAATATGCAACAAGGAAATCGGGCAGTATAAAAGGGCGGCAACAGTAGAAGCGAGAAGTCAGTTTCGTTTTAACTATCAATCAGTTTTTAATTAAGCACGCACTCTGTCGGGCAATAGTAGAGTTTCATTTGAGCTATCAATCAGTTTGGTTATTAAGCAAGCTATTCGTTGCAAAGTATAAGTGTTATTGTTAAGTACTTTAATAAAGGCCAGTTTGCATTATTAAATATTGGAGTTATTTATTCAACAGTTTAGTGATTCGAACTTAGCAGAGGGTTGCAAATAAGAGGATTAGCAAGTAAATTCGTTACAATCGGTGTCAGAAGAGGAATTGTTGAATAAATTCCGAAGATTGGGAATACAACTTGGACATGGCAAAGTTGAGGGAATTTACGATCCAGCAACTGAAGGAGGAGTTGGAAGTCCGTAGATTGGCTACTTTTGGCGATAAATCCCAGCTACAAAAACGACTAAGTGTAGCTATGGTATTTGAAGGAATTTTCAATGCTGAGGAGTATGTCTTTCATTATGATAGCGACAAAACAACAACAAAAATGGAAGAAAAAACGAAACACCGCAGACAGTGACGAACACAATATCTGTACAAACATCGGCAATGGCCTCTCAGCTGGAGTCACAGGAGGCACGCATTTCAGAAATGGCGTCGCCAATGTCATCTCAATTGGAAGAACAAAAGACATATATGTCATCTCAACTGGAAGCGCAAGATGCACGTATATATGGAATGTCGACAAAAATTTCGGAACAGGTATCATCGCAGCTCTTTGCGAAACTGACAGAGCAGGATGCAAAAATTTTACAACTCGAGGACAAAATTGATGCCGAGATAGAAGCGTTGAAAGGTCTTATGCAACAGTTACAACTAAATCGCCCAGCTGTTCCAGCGAGCAATCCGAAGGTAAAAACTCCATCTTTTGACGGCTCTGTTCCTTTCGAGGTATTCAAGCTTCAATTTGAGAAGACGTCAGCAGTGAACAACTGGAATGCTGAAGATAAAGTGGCTGCTCTATTCGTAGCATTGAAGGGGCCAGCAGCCGAAATCCTGCAGACGATTCCCGAAGGAGAGCGGAACAAATATGAAGCATTGATGGCCGCTGTCGAGAGACGTTATGGAAGCGAGCATAGAAAACAGATATACCAAATTGAGTTGCAAAACCGTTGCCAAAAAGCAAATGAGACATTACAAGAGTTTGCTTCGGATGTTGAAAGGTTGGCTCATTTGGCAAATGCGGACGCACCCGCGGAGTACACCGAGAGGGTAAAAATTCAGAGTTTTATAAATGGCATACGGGACGTAGAAACGAAGCGAGCGACATATGCAAACTTAAAACCCACATTTGCAGAAACGTTATCCCATGCACTGACTCAGGAAACAGCGTCACTTTTGAGTAAGCCCGCATACAAAGCTCATCGCGTGGAAGGGCCAGATTGGGTAGACACAATTTTGGAAGCACTGAAGGGGTTACAACAGAAAAATTCCGGAGTTATGAAGTGTTTCAAGTGCGGTAACCCCAGTCACATTGCACGTCATTGCAGCACCGGTCCTGGTAGTTCCAACTTGGGTGGCCGTAAACGCAAAACGGGAGGAAATGAGCAACAGTGTGCCAGATGTAAAAATCGAGAGCTAGCCCCATCTGTTGAATGTCCTGTGATATCTGTCTGGCAAATTGGAAGAAAATCGAGTAGTCTTAATGTCAGAGGAAATGTGGATGGCAAAGAACGTGTACTGACTGGGGATACGGGCGCATCTCATTCCGTGATCCGATCTGATTTGGTCAACAGGAGAGTAAAGCCATTACCTGGAGCAAGATTGCGTACGATGACTGGCGAGTAAACCAAGTCCAGGGAGAAGTGGTATGTGAAGTATTAATTGGAAAGGTCATGGTTCTACACAAATTCATTGTGGCGGAGATTGTTGATGAAGTCATATTGGGAATGGACTTCTTAGTTGACCATGACATCAGGATCGATATGCGGAGAAAAATTATGCGTTATAAGAACCAGGATATACCACTTAACTTTAGTTTGGAGAGAGGGTTCAGCAGTAATCGGGCTCTGGTGGAGAAGACTCGACAAAGACCGCGAAATTCGAAGGTAAAGGTTGATGGAACAAATGGGCCAAGCAAATCAAAACCGAAGGTACCTGTGAGAGAAACATTGACATTGAAAAGTCCTAACGGACGTACTAAAACGAAGGAAAGAATTTCGCAGAAAGAATGCAAGGGTGGTTTCAAGCCATGGCACACTACTGTTGTGAAGCGTCGGAACGATACTCATTATGCAAAGAAAATCCGTCCAGCGCAAGCTCTACGAAGTAGTTCATTGGCCAAACAACAGAGTGTGAAGGAACGGCCCAGGGTAATGAGTAGTAAGATGAAACACTGGCATGACAAAAACTTTAATTCGAAAGGTTTCTTGGCGGGAGATTTGGTACTGTTATACAACCCTCACCGGCGGAAAGGTGTTCCATCCAAATTTCGGTGCAGTTGGGAAGCCCGTACAAAGTTGTGAAGAAGATCAGTGACACCATCTACCGCATACAAACCATTGAGAAACCACGAAGTAGAAGAGTTGTACATTTGGAGATGCTAGCGGCATTTAAATCGAGAGATTTGTCTGATCGGGACGATCAGACTTAGGTGGAGGGCAGTGTTACGAATATTATCAACACTAAGGGGTACTGCTATCTCTAAGCCGATGCTGGGCAGTGACGTGAATTCACATCAATAATTCAATCATTGTGTCTACACATACACGTACACGCAGCGGAGAGGCAACGCACAGACACATGCAGATATCTTATCTGAGGTGCTCCTAAAGGTATGCAATTGTAATTGGGGAAGTGTCGCTCACACATACAAGCGCATGGGGTATGAGAGAAGCTATAAAGATTATACATCTGTAGTTGTAGCTGAGAAATTTATAACTAACTAGTAAGTTCTGGAATTAGAAAAGCCTAGAAATATGCAACAAGTAAATCGGGCAGTATAAAAGGGCGGCAACAGTAGAAGCGAGAAGTCAGTTTCGTTTTAACTATCAATCAGTTTTTGATTAAGCACTCTGTCGGGAAATAGTAGAGTTTCATTTGAGCTATCAATCAGTTTGGTTATTAAGCAAGCTATTCGTTGCAAAGTATAAGTATTATTGTTAAGTACTTTAATAAATGCTATTTTGCATTATTAAATAAATATTGGAGTTATTTATTCAACAGTTTAGTGATTCGAACTTAGCAGAGGGTTGCAAATAAGAGGATTTGCAAGTAAATTCGTTACATTATTATTGCAAAAATGTCATCCACATATTTCACTATGAATTTGCGTTGTTCTTGTAATTCCATGAAGGAGTTGATTAGTACATCGTCCATGACTATATCGGCTATAGTTGGGGAAAGGGGGTTGCCCATGGGCATTCCATATGTTTGGGTGTATGTTTTGTTGTTGTATGTAAAATAATTATTGCCTTGGAGACAGAAGTCCAGAATGTTGCGGAACATACTTTTCGGTATGCTTGTACTTTTTGCAATTTCTTCCCATTTACGCATTATAATTTTCGAAGCTAAGTTGGTAGGTATGTTAGTGAATAGGGAGACGACATCAAACGACACTAACGTTTCTTCATCACATATATTTGTATTGGTAAATCTCTCTTTAAATTCTAAAGAATTCTTTATGTTGTAATCAGTCGAGATTAAAGTTTTGAGAATATTTCCTACATGCTTGGACAAATTGTAACATGGAACATTGGTGGATGATACAATAGGCCGCAAAGGACAATCAAGCTTATGAATTTTCGGCAATCCATACAGACGTGGGGCGGTTGCTGCTGTACTGTTCAATTGATATTTTTCTCTTAAACTGATATATTTGTGTTTGTAGAGTTCGTTTACCATGTTGTTGTTTTTCCTCTGTAATGTGTTAGTAGGACCGGCTCTTATTACCTTGTAAGTGTTCTTATCTCCTAGTAGTTTGTCCATTTTCAGTTTGTAATCCGATTTGTATAGAACGACGGTTTTGTTACCCTTGTCCGCGTCTGTCACGACTATGATTTCTTTATATTTTCTTAAAAAAGCCTTCGTTTTTTGTATGTTTCGAGTATGAATTTTTCCCTGGGATTATGTTTGATGTTGTGTTTAAACTGCATTATTCTACTGCACAATTTGTTCCTTGCTACCTCTTTTTCATTTTCTGATTCTAAGGTCTCACAAACTTGTTCCATCTCGGCTATCGTGTGTATGGCTGAAAAATTGTCCTTGGTTGTTTGCCTAAAGACAACAACCACTTAACATCTTCGGGAAATTCTATTTCTGTAGTATTAACAAACCATTCGCTATTAATATTGATTCCTAACTTTTGTATTTGTTCCTGCTTGAGTCTCCCTATTTTGGGGGGCAGTGTCTTCTCTTTCTGCTTGCTTATCTTTTTGCCAAGGATGTTTTGTTTCGCGATGACTGCATCGAATTCATCCTTGCTGAGGGTCTTACGTATTTGTTGTTGCGCGTGGTATAATGCATCTTTGTTAGTTTTTATGTTAATATTTGTTTGTGTAATTTCGATGTTAGGTATTTTTAGAAAGAAATTGTGTTTAGTTTTATCTATTTGTTGTATCAATTTACCCGACAGTGTTTCTATTATGGTGCCTTTTAATGTGTTGGATACATGGTTCGGTATAAGCCCGTATCGTTTGCATTCTAATAAAAATTTGAGTTGTTCCATTTGTTTAGCTAATTTGATTTTTTGCTTAGTGTAGTGTTTGAGGTACATGCAAGTATGTTCGCCATATTTGTACTTCATGTGGTTGTAGTAGTATTTCATTTTTAGTGCTTGCTGTTTCTTGTTGTTGTTGAAAAAATATAAATGATCCTTATGTAGTTTACCGGCTGGCTTTCCGTAAATGTAAAAATGTATAGTTTTTCCGATCAGTTTGTTGGTAAATTCTAAGTTTTTTATAAGCTGCTCTGATCTATTAATTTCCATGGTGCAAATAAAACACGATTATTCCACCTTAAGCCCGACGTTTAGCCAAATTTCCTTGGCATTTTCAAGGGCATAACGCTATATTTATTTTTTTTTTCCTTTTTTCCCAAAAACAACAAGGTACATAAGTTTTATTAATTTTACATGTATATAGTTGTATGACACTGGACATAAAAGTAACAACAATGAACAAACATTTTTTTGTGAATTTTTATTTTAACTTACAATAAAATGTGGTGGTTGAAATTATATTAGAACATTTAAAACTGAATTAAACAAACAATCAACAGTATAAAAAAAAGGAAACAGCTCGATACCATCTTGTGTGGTATACTTGTCACACTAAACTTAAATTATAGACAAACTAAATATGCAGCGGCAATATCGTCACTGTCCTCCCTTAAATTTATGCTCTTTTCTCTTTTTTGCAGAATTCTTAGGCTCTCTAATGTATATCTGCTTTTTGTTCTTATTTCTTTACCTATGATTTTCGCGTTATCCAACGCTTTTATTTAATTGTCTGATCAACGCCCTAGATTGATGAGGAGATTGATGAGGAGTGTGATAGCATTTTTTTTATTATTTTATTTCAAGTTTTTGGTCTTTATTTAATTGCCTATTATTTATCATTCTATTTAGTTCATTTAGTGACTCATTATTACAAGGACTCTTTCCTGACAATTTGTTACAGTCTTAGTCCTCAATACATAATCCTTCCAAAGACTTTATTCGACTCTGCGCCACGTATGCTTGTCCCTCCTCCAACTCCAAAATATTTTGATGTCACTTCTACCGGACTGTATGTAATATTTGTTCCAAATATGAGCCAAATCGGACATCATAGGTCGCTTTCTACTCATGTATGTATTATGTGTTCCAAATATGGACCAAATCGGAGCACAAATACGATTTCTGTGAATGTCTCGATCCTTGCGCCACCTAGCGGCGATTTTTTATAGGTGGATTTCTATTCCTGTATGTATTATGTGTTCCAAACATGAGCCAAATCGGACCACAAATACGATTTTTGTGAATATCTCGATCTTTGCGCCACCTATCGGCGATTTTTTCATAGTTCGCTTTCTATTCTTGTATGTATTATGTATTCCAAATATGAGCCAATTCGGACCACAAATACGATTTTTGTGAATATTTCGATCCTGGCGCCACCTAGCGGCGGTTTTTTCATATGTCGCTGTCTATCCCTGTATGTATTATGTGTTCCAAATATGAGCCAAATCGGACCACAAATACGATTTTTGTGAATATCCCGATCATTGCGCCACCTAGCGGCGATTTTTTTCATAGGTCGCTTTCTATTCTTTTATGTATTATGTATTTCAAATATGAGCCAAATCGGACCACAAATACAATTTTTGTGAATATCTCGATCCTTGCGTCACTTAGTGGAGATTTTTTCATAGGTCGCTTTCTATTCTTGTATGTATTATGTGTGTCAAATATCAGCCAAATATGACCACAAATACGATTTTTGTGAATATCTCGATCCTTGCGCCACCTAACGGCGATTTTTTTCATAATTTGCTTTCTATTCATGTATGCATTATGTATTCCAAATATGAGGCAAATCGGACCACGAATACGCATTTTGTGAATGTCCCGATCATTGCGCCACCTAGCGGCGATTTTTCATAGGTCGCTTTCTATTATTGTATGTATTATGTGTGTCAAATATCAGCCAAATCGCACCACAAATATGATTTTTGTGAATATTTCAATCCTTGCGCCACCTAGCGGCGATTTTTTTCTTATTATTGCATTGTCATCGGTTTCTGAACTATATTGCAAGTTTCAAGCTTGTATCTTATCGGGAAGTTACTTAAATTTCAATTACAAAATTCGTACCGGCCGTCCACCCTGTCAAGTCAAGCTAAATAAAACCGTTTAAAAGAGGATTTATTTTTGCAAGCATCAGGTCATTAACAACTTATACTCCTTATACTTCTATTTGCATGGACAATAACTCACCTAGCATACATTTATCTGTATGGAGATGTATATTCATGCATGCAATTTCACTGTTGGTTTGATTGGTAAATTGGCTGATAGAAGCCAACTTCCCAGTGGGTATACCAGGGCCTAAACGACAGGTGGTAGAAGGTAAAAACAGAAAAAAGGTTCTTACCTGGTTTAGTGCTTAATTTCAGCTGCGATTCTGGTTCCGGGACTGCCATGAACTTCAGCAGCGGCAGAAAATCAAATTCACTTGTTGTTGTTTTATTAATGACTAGTTTTACCCGGCGTACGTTGTAACGCCAGAGATTGAATGAATGTTGCGTAATTTTTTCTGTTTTGTTTGTTGATAATTTAGTTTACTCTTCTGTAAATTGGATTGAATTATGTACCCATATTTGGCGAAATTTTCGTTTAAAATATTTTATTATTGTATCTTGTTGTAATGCAAGTGGGTACACAATATTTTTGGTTTTTTCGTTCGGTGCAAAGATAAACAAATTTTTTGGCGTTCCAACTCTAGAGCAAGCAACATATGTATAGCTGGCCATGGGAAAAGCATGGACTCTCTAACTTTAATCCTGCAACAGTAAGCGATTGTCCTTCGTTGCTTCGATTACATTCGGTATTAATTTCTTAACGCAAAGTCTGGTTCCATTGCACAGTTTTGGTGGGTCTAAATTCCGAAGAAGCATACACAGAATTTGATTTTTATATATATAGATATATGTAGATAGACTAAAGCTAACAAATTTTTTTAACGGCGGCAGATTACTAAACGTCCAAAGGGAATAACAGCCAAACTCAACAATACAGTCAAACTTTGGGTGTTAAAATAATCTAAGTTTGTACGGCAGCCATAGTTATGAAAAATCCCATTTGTAGGAAAGGTGCCACGCCTCTTTTTTCCCAATTCCACATTTTACTGGAGGTATTAGGACTTAACGTCATATAGCTCCATACCAATTCTCAATAGCCTATCATTACTACATCCAGAGATATGCAGTATGATATATTCCATTTGTATGGGAGATGCCACGCCTTGGTGGTGTTAGGGATTGACTTCATATAACTCCTTACTGAATTTCAATGTTCTGGCATGTATACCTTCAGAGTTATGCAGTACCAAAAATTCCATTTTTATGGGAGGTGCCACGCCCCTTTTATATATATCGAAATTATTTTTAGCCTAAAGCATTCGTGTTGATCGAAGGAACCTATAGCCAAAATTTGGTGATGATTGAAGTGTGGGAAATAGGTTTATAGCGAACACACACACACACATACAGAATTTGTTTTTTATATGTATAGATAAAGACACTCCCCGAAGGTTTTGGGGAGTGCTATCGATGTGCATGTCCATTTAGATCCGGTACGTCCCGCTAACAAGCACCATTAAGGTATTAGCCCATTAGCCCGACCATCTCGGGAACAATCACTATCGCCACATTAAACCTTCTAGGTCATCCCGCCTCCCACCTCGTGGTTCCATGAGGAACTTGGTCGCCAAAGCCTCGCCTGCTAAATACATGTATGATATATTCATATTTGCAACAGGATTCCCCTCGCGCAGGTAAGGTTGACAATTGGGTGGCGGAAGCTCTTAAGCTATACAGATTTCTATTGCGCTTTTCAACCTGTTGAATCCCCCAATCTTCATGAAAAAAATATATTTTTCACATTCATTCTCAAAGAACTATTTATCCAGAGAAAGAAAAGTCATGGTTTATCAAAATCGGTTGATAAATGTTTAAGTTACGACGCTTATTGTAAACAAGAAAATTAATAAAAAAATTCTATCAATGTTAGTTGCTGTAAATCACATGAATTAATTGAAAATATTTTCATACCTTCCTTGATTTATGCGTCACTTAGTATTGGAAACACGTTTTTCAAGTGCAAAAAACCCTCGCTGTTTTTGTCAAGTCGTTTGACAAACTGCTTCATGTAGCCCAACTTGAGGTGTAGCGGTGGCGAAATAACTCTATCGTTCTGAACGAGTGGAATGTTAACGACGTTTTTTTCTTCCTAGTTCGAGTGTTTTCCCACACGGCCATTCACTGATTTAGAAATTATCTTTTCCTCGACTGTCCCATTCGCACAGATTGTGTATCCTCCTTGCATTCCGAAAAGAATTTTCAGAAGTTTCAAATCACAAACAATTGGATTGCTATTTCTGCCCAGCAAACACCGCTGGACATCACTATAAAATCCGTGACCGCATAAAATCTGCTAATGTAGTAACAGTATCTCGCCCAATAAAGGAAGAAAAAATACGAATACTCTTGTAGCAACTCTTGAATCGAAAAATGCATCCGAAGAAGAAAATTATGAAGGGGGTCTAACAAGGAACGTCATGTAGTCTCAAATGAAGAATTTCGTGACCTTGTGCGTGATTTAGGATTGTCTTGGATGCACACAGAAATTTTGGGCTCTAGGCTGAAACAGTGGAATGTTGTGGAAAAAATCTTTAAGGCTACATTCCCGAGGGATGACAACCTTCGTCCTTCGAAAAAATATTCCGAGCTGACAACGTCAACAATGAATTTGTTTATTTTTCAGATAAAGATGAGCTCTTTGTTTGTCTTGATCACGAATACCAACCAAGAGTGGCGTTTAGTTTTAGTATTTTATCGAAAATGTCTTTACAACTAAAAAAAGTTTACCTACGTAAATTTTTTTTGATCTGTCAATTCACTAGGTGTGAAAGCTGTCCTTATGCATAACGAGAACCAGTTTCCATCAGCTCTAATAGAACACGCTACCAACATGAAAGAAACGTATGCGACAATGAAGAAAATTTTACACTCCATAGATTATTATAAGCATCAATGGCCTATTGTTTGTGATTTGAAAGTTCTGACAATTCTTTTCGGAATGCAAGGAGGATACACAAAATATCCTTGTTATCTGTGCGAATGGGACAGTCGAGGAAAAGATAATTTGAAAATCAGTGAATGGCCGTGTAGGAAAACACAAATAGGACGAAAAAAAACGTCGTTAACATTCCACTCGTTCAGAACGATAAAGTTATTTTGCCACCGCTACACCTCAAGTTGGGCTACATGAAGCAGTTTGTCAAACGACTTGACAAAACAGCGAGGTTTTTTATTATTATTTATTTAATATAGCTATCGGAGTTTTTTCTTATTATTGCATTGTCATCGGGTTCTAAACTATATTCCAAGTTTGAAGCTTGTAGCTTATCGGGAAGTTACTCAAATTTCAATTACAAAATTCTGTTCACTACACAGAGTCAAAATAAATAAAACCATTTAATAAAATAATTTACAGATGCATTCTGAACATCTGGGGCTTGTACCTCTTCAAGTCCCAGATGTTTGTCTCAGGTGAAAATAAAAGAAATAAAAAGAAAAGATTAAGGCAATAAATCTTTATAAATAATTTTATTAATTATTAAGAGTTAACAATACAAGCCTCTTATAGTTGTAATGTTAATGCTATTGGCAAAAGTATTTAGGGCAAAATTAAAATAAAATAAAATATATTTGGCAGTAATTACCTGTAGGAGTGTGGCTGCTGATCCGCGAGATGCTGAAATCCAAGTGACCAACGACTTCTTCCTAAAGCGCCGCCAGACCCGTAAAATCTGCTGTCGGCAGATGGAAACCGATTTGAGGGCCAAATGAAAGCCGGCACTCAAAACGCATAAAAAGGAAAAAACCGTATGCCTGATAGATACGTATATCAGGATATGCATCTTTATTATTGCTGGCAGAATATGCCAGCGCACAAGGAAAAGACCCGTATCTTAGATATATACGTATATCGGGATATATATCCTTAAATACATACAATCTGGTAACCTTGCCGTGCGCGGACGTGTTTTTGATCGCTCTTCGAATTGTTATTCTTTTTACTTTGTAAACAAGTTTTATCTTTTATAAATATTCATTAATATAATAGAAAACAGTTTATAAGTTTAATTTCGTATTAAATCTTTACACAGTGCAATATACATAGTGGCTTTTTGTGCAATTTAAACATTCAGTCTGTGTGTTCATATATCATAGATTTTCACAAAAATTTGTGATAACTGCATACCTTTTTGTTGGTAGCTGCTATTAGAAAGTCATTGTGTGCCCTCTTTGCTTTCTGTTGTGTTCTCTGCTAGCTATACGCTGTCTTGCGATTTGCATCCATTGCTCCAAAATAACTCTCGCCCATATTTTTTGAACAGCTGTTCAATTTATCCTATACTTATAGTTCCTTTTGCCTATTTTTCTTTTGGGTTTGTTTAACTTTGCAATTATGTTGGATTGCTGTGTCAAGAAGTGCACCAATCAAAAGAAAATTTCCCGTGGTGATACTTATGTTTGTTGTTGGCTCTGTGATAATATGGCTCATGTTATCTGTGCAGGTTTTTTCTCACATAGGTGGTCGAGTGGTTGACCTAATATCCAGCAAAATTGGACTGAACTGGACATGTCATGATTGTCGTTCCGTAGAACATGCGAGCTTTTATGAGGCCAACTCAGAAAGAGTTCAACAACATTTTCATTGGGTTTCGTGACCTTAACGAAAGATTCAAAACGATGGAGGCTCACTTTAAAAAATTGAAAGTGATCTGAATCCCCAAAACGAAAGAAATGTATGCCCAACAATGACTCCAACTTGTCTTCGAGTCAGGGGCAAAGCTGTCCTCCTACGAATGTCCCTTCAACCGCGTTGACTGATACGAACAGGCTTACCAAAGACGTTATGAATAATGCAGCTCAGGAATCTCCACAAAATCTCCACAAGGCTGTGTCGAGACTTCCAGTGAGACGATCTCTGGCAAATTAAACGATGCACGAACTAATAGTGTTACCTTTGCGGCTGTTTGTTCTACGTCACCAATGTTGATTTCGCTGGACTCCCCAATTCATCCTACACCTCCACCGGTATCTTTAGCTCCAACAATAACAGTTACCGACACTGGAGTTGTTGCTAGCGATACAAGTGTACCTGAAAAAATAGTACTTCTTTGACGGGCTCGATAACCAACGCTTGGTCAAGCAATGCGTTTTCTGTCAACTGTTCTGTAACGGCCGCACCTTCCCAGCTCTCTGGTGCGCTATCCGCTACTCCTTTGCAGGTGACTGTCATGCCACCTTGTAGGGCTGTAGTTGTGTCCCGATTACACGCCTCGCTTACCGAAAATGACTTGCTCATTACGTTTGCTCTGAACTTGGTGTTGCACCCACTAGTAACATCAATGTGTATAAATTTAACTTTAAATATGAGAGAGACATCTCCTCATTTAAAATATCCCTTTCAGATGAATATTTCGATAAGGTACTTGATTCCTCTTTTTGGCCTAAGCATACTGTGGTTCACTTGTTCACAAGAAAGGCGAGGGCCGAACCTATTTTATTACAGCCAAAAAACGGTATGACGAACACAGTAATAACAACACAAAGGTAATTGCTGATCTGTCGCCTCTTCTCATTAATTACCAAAATGTTCGTGGTTTACGATCAAAACTTGTTCCATTCTTCTTTAATTCTTTCAACTTTTCTGCACAAGTTGTAGCTTTTACGGAGACCTGGCTAAAGCCTGATAATTACAATTCTGAGGTTTTTTCAAATAAATATGCTGTTTATCGGCGTGATCGCATCTCTAGAGCGGGAGGTGTCCTTATTGCTGTTGAATCTAACCTATCATCTGAGTTGATTTCGCTGGACAATATCTCTCATATCGAATTCATAGCAGTTAGGCTTTCATTCGGTAGCTATAGCGTAATTGTTTGCTGTTCGTATATACCACCTCTTTCGGATATGGATGTTTATGCTAGTCATAGCTCGGTCATCTGCGATTTGCATTCACAGTTGGGAGATAAAGATCGACTTGTTGTTGTTGGTGGCTTTAACTTGCCAACAGTTAGTTGGGTTAATATAAGTGATTCAAACTTTTTAACTCCCACTGCTCAACATGAGTTATGGCTCGGTGGGTACTGCCCTTACGCAAATCCCACCTTTATCCCTTCCAGAAGACCCTCTTCACCCTACGCTAGAGATATCACTTGATATCAGCCTACCCCGTAGGATTCAAGTACAGTCTCGTCCCCGATCTAGATGCTTCTACAAAGCGAATTTTATTATGCTCAATGATCTGTTGGCTTCCAATCATTGGTCGGTTCTCTATGCTTGCACTGATGTCGATTCGGCTATCTCTATATTTTACAGTACGCTTGATGGCTTCTTTGATACCTGCATTCCTACTCGCTATACCCTATGTTCGAATAAGCCCCCTTGGTTTTCAAGGCAACTTATCAGACTTAATAACATTAAATCTAGGCTTTATAAGAGATTCAAGAAATCTGGAGCATCTGCAGACCTCTCTAAATATCTAATTGCTCGTTCTAAATTTCATCGTCTTAATCAGCTTTGTTATAAAAATTACTTGAGTTGTTGTAAAACCCAATTTTTTAGAAATCCAAAAAAGTTTTACAGTTTCGTAAATTCAAAGCGGAAAACTTCTGGGTATCCTTCCTCATTAACCTTTGGAGGTAAAAAAGCTTGCACTGATGACGACGTTGCTGAACTATTTTCTGAGTTCTTTAAGTCCACGTATTCATCCAGTGGTTTTCATTCCGGTCAATATCCCTATCGCTTAGATAGCTCGAATTACATGAGGAATCCTGCTATTGATGGTAATATTGTTCTTCAGAGTCTTCAATCTTTGAAGCCCACCTTTTCTCCGGGACCGGACGGTGTTCCTAGTTGCGTGCTTAGGTACTGCGCCGAAAACATGTATGAGCCTATTTTAAAATTATTTGAGCTATCTCTGGGATCTGCGTCATTCCCGGCACTTTGGAAACAGTCTTTTATTATATCCCTGCATAAAAAAGGTAGTAGGTCAAAAGTTGAAAACTACAGGGGTATTGCTAAACTTTCAGCCATTCCTAAAGTCTTTGAACAGATTGTTACCAGTCAACTCCAATATCAGTGTTCTAGTCTTTTATCTCCATGCCAACACGGTTTTATTCGTCAAAGGTGAACCACTACAAATTTGCTTGTATTCACCTCTATAGTTATGGAAGGATTTTTAGCGAACAAGCAAACGGATGTCATCTACACGGACTTCAGCAAAGCATTTGATACCGTCAACCATGAGTTGCTTATTCATAAGCTTGATTTACTGGGCTTTCCGTTTCACCTATTAATGTGGCTGAAAAGCTATCTTTCTAACCGGACCCAAAAAGTCCTGTCCAAGTGTAATCTGTCGGAATCGTTCGGAGTTTCCTCTGGCGTACCCCAGGGAAGTCATCTAGGCCCTTTGCTCTTTGCCCTTTTCATTAATGACTTGCCACAGACAATATTATATTCCCATACCATAATGTATGCGGATGATGTAAAACTTTGCTACACTTACTGTCCTACCGATTTGAGTTCCTTGGATCTTCTTCAGGCCGACTTGGACTCGTTCCAATGTTGGTGCACAACAAATTTACTAGCTTTAAATTGCTCTAAATGTAAGCATATGACATTTCACCGAGTGAAGCCAGCATTGAAATCTTATGGAATAGATGGTACGCCTTTGGAGCGTATATCTATTGGAAATGATCTAGGTGTCCTTTTTGATCCGAAATTGAATTTTAACATGCATATTTCATCTATAGCCAACAAAGCGTTGGGTTTACTTGGATTTGTTAAAAGATGGGCTAAAGAGTTCGATGATCCGTACCTCACTAAGGTTCTTTACACATCGCTGGTTCGTCCAATACTCGAGTATTGCTCATGCGTTTGGTCCCCTGTTTCTCAAAAGCATATAAAGCGTCTTGAGTCAGTTCAAAAGCAATTTTTGATATTTGCATTGCGCGGCCTTAATTGGGACTCAAGTCTCCACCTTCCTCCATACAGAAGTAGACTTCTTCTTGTTAACTTACCCACGCTGGAAAATCGGAGAATATTACTGGGGATATTGTTCATCCATAAGCTCATTATTGGAGAAATTGATTCTGCGGACCTCCTCAGCCGCTTGTTTTTTGCGGTTCCCCCTAGAGTATCCAGACACTACGTTCCTTTCTATTTACTCCTTTGTCGACGAAACTTTGCTAAAAATAATCCTCTTCTTATCTGGTGGGCGCACTACAATGACTTGTATAGCTGTATCAGTCTTGAATGTACTTTTGCCACTATACGTAATGCAATACTTGCCTATCTAATTTAAGAGATACAGCTAATTTAATTTGCCGGCATTTTATTCCTTCCATAAAAAACAGGAACTATCTCGCTTAAGGATGGAGGAACATTTATCAACATGTATCATTAAGAAGGAACAAGACAGTACTGTGTTGATTGGAATCTGGTGCATTCCAACAACGTAAAAAACATGCTTTTTCATGAGTCACTGACCGGAATCGTATGCATTCCGGCAGTATAATCTTATGAGTCAGGCATCGAGCTGATTGGAATCCGGTGCATTCCAACAACACAGGTCATGTTACTTTTTTATGCCTTGTGATGGCGTATCCTCATTACACTACTCTTAGCACTGCCGGATTCCCATGACATGCTGATTGGAATCTTGTTGAATTCCAACAGGAAGATTGGAATCCACTGCATTCCGAAATCATGCTGAGCGGAATCTGATGCATTCCGCCAGTATAAGATTTCGGCATAAGATCTTATTTCTGCTCATATTTCTTATTATTATTATATTCTGAAATTAAAGAGTAATGTTCATTAATATTTCTTTGTTTGTAATATAACATTGTAGAAATCTCGATATATCATAAATTTTATCTTTTGAGTTTTATATTTATATATCTTTTATATTATGCAGTCGACCATAGTTTGTCGTCGACTTTAAATAATAAATAAATAAATAAATGAGTGCTGGCAGAATAAGCAGCTCATAAAAAATATGGAATTCCCATGGTATCTACGCGAATACATATTTTCATACCTTTGCTGCAGTAGGCTGCTAGCGCTTAAAAAATCAGATCCATATGATCGCGGTATATGGATCTCTGTGTACATTAGGGCGGGTCGATTTAAAAATCGCTCATTGCTCTGTGAAAATCGTATTCTAGGGATCAAAATAAGAAACTTTGCCGAAGGAACCATACCTCTAAAACGAATTCTGATGTCCCCCAATTTGGGTCGAACTTTTGAGTAGGAGCAAATTTTGAAAAATCCCACTTTGACCCATTTAAAGTGCTCCAATCGAGTCCAAATGTATGACCGACCCCCACTAACTTTGAATGTCCGGCCCACCGATGCCAGTGGCACACCCCCTGGAACCCCCTGGAGGTTCACCATACAAAAATTTAAAAAAATCGCCGGTTTTGCACTTTACATGAAAAAATCAGCTAAATGGCTATGTTTTTTCTTTATTTTTATTTATTTATTTATAATAATATTTACTATTTATTTATAATAATATCTATTTTTTCTCTTAAGAAATTTATTTAGTCAGAACATATGTAAATGAAAAAATTAATTTAAGTGAGTTATAGAAAAGTAACTAAAAAAAATTATTGTTTGAAGTTTTTTTTACTTTCAAGTCTGGGCGATTTCGCACGGCTCTCTAATGTCGTCGCCATAACAGCCTCTACATTTTCCGGTATAACCCGATTGGAAACGCTAGCTAGCAATTGAACATGTCGTTCCGTTCCTTGTATGTGTGATGGAATTTTTGGATCATTAAACGGTGGATCATCTTGATTTAAATATTCTTTCAATGTATCGTACGATATTTATATCATTCATTGGCTCGTCAACATCGGTTCGATAGCGTAGAATTCTTGATGGCACAGTCGTGCTTTTCTTTGCTATCATCAAACAACATTGATAACAAGGTATTTTCCGAATGCGCATAATATGAATTATCTTTAATTACTTGATTGACAATTTTGCGTAAACGAGGTTCTAGAAATCGTGACCAACCAATGAACTTGAAAAATAATGCACTGCCGTACACGACAGAGCTGTAATACTTGATATTGAAGTACATTGGCACATAACAGTTAATTATAAATTCAACCAGAATTCTTAAATTTGCATCTGGATTTTCCGTTGTCACATATAATCGCAATAATCTAGCGGCCTTGGTGAGCCACCGAGAATGTACAATTTTCCCTGGTTTGATGTTAGCCAGATCCACCGGAACCACGCCGCTAGAAATTGCATGGGCCATGCCGTATAAGTACTTCGAATCGGTGGAAAATTCAATTTTTTTTGGAGCAGGGGGCATATTTTGCAACTCAATTTTCTGGAAGCCGTCCACCACCTGAAAATACATAATAATAAAATAATTAAAAATGGTTGACAATTATAATAAATGAGTGATAGCAATAACTTACCGGAAGAGTTTCACAAGTTTCGATTTGACGGCTCAGTTTTCCGGTTGCCGATCTTGGTCCAGTGCTGGTTGATTTATCCAAAGCTTCAAACAAATGCCGAAACGGAAGTCGGTTGAAGTGTAGAAGGCAAACGAACCAATGCAATGGTCTTTTTAACAGCAATTCGAATCGTCGTATAATTCCACCGTGTGGGCCAGTGTTTGTTGGCTCACCGTCAGTGCATATTCCAATTAATGCATCCAGTGATATATTTTTATCGTTGAAAAAACCATTTAATTTGGTTGTTTTGTATTCAGCGGTTTCATGTTCCAGTCTTACGTAACAAATCAATTCAGAATTGGGTTCTCTCAAAATAACAAGATGAGGTTCTTTTACCATCCTAGTATGATACTTCTCATCAATTTTATCTATCGTTAAAGTGTCATCTTTTCTGCCATCGAATGAAAACGCTAACAAATTGGTATCATCTAACCGTTTGCGAAGCAGTTCTTGTCTGCATTTCTCTTTTTCTCTGCGAACTTTCGATTTATCCATGATGAGAGGTTTCCCATGCTTATCTTTAATTTTAAAATCTTGCAAAAGAGCGGTTCCCAATGCTGATGCTACTCTGCCAGGCACACCAAATCTGTCACATACCAAGGCAAAGTTAAAACAATCGTATCTCTCTGTGTATTGTGAACTTGTGCTTCTATCCATATCTTCTTGAACCGGTGGCGGTGCGTATGTTGAATCATCGGGATCTTGGTATGTTGGCATTGATGACATAGACGTTGCTCCTTGCTCTTCAGTTTCCATCATAAATGCATCCATTGTTACATGCCAACCTAATAAAACCGCACTGCGTTTTTTTAGCGCACGCAAACAACCGGCGTTTTTTGCCCTAACCCAAATAGCCATGCGTTGCAACAATGTAAAGCATGTGTGCAAACGTCAAATCTAAATGTTACGCAGAACAAATATTGGAAATCGAGTTAGGTTTTCACGCAGCAAATTCAATTTGGGTTGCTCTCATACAAGTTGTATGTGCATGACACATTTTTGACAGAAAATGACTTGCGTGCGTTTATATTAGGTTGGCATGTTAGTCTTCTCTGATTATGTTGATCGTGCAAGAACTCTTTGAGGCGTTCGGGAACCCAGCCGCATGCACATGGAGCTGCCTTCAAATCGCATTTACATGTTCCAATGTAAAAAATTGTTTCCAGAGATTTTACATACTCTGTAAATTGTTGCGTGTTGTTTCTTCTCTTGATTTGCTCTTGATACTTGTCAAGCAATTTATTCAATTTATTAAATACTATTTTTTTCAGCATTATTTCCATACCAAGTTTTTCCCAAATTCCAATCAACTTATCTTGTACTTGAATAGTGAATGATTTATGGGAAAACTTTTTTTGTTCTGTTTAAGCACGTTCGCTTAAGTAAAAATAATATCTCAAGATATCCAGATGGGTTGGTAAATTAAGATCAGTTAAATCAGTAGACACACTAAAAACAGTAACATCATACTTGTGTATATGACTCATTGGGTTTTCGATAGTTGTTGATGTAGTTGCTTCATCTTGCGGTGTAGAGGATGGTGGATTCATTGTAAACTTTTTGATTTGGAATGGTCACTTCACTTATTATTTTTTTTTTAATATTTTTTTATCTGAAATTAGCGCTTCACACTTTGAGTTCTTCACAACGACTTAATGCATTCACAAAAACTGTTGCGTTATATATGGTCTACGAGACGAGGTAATAAGAATGAAATGGTAATTTCAATTCTACCTGCTGTGTTTTGTGGTGGCTTAAAAAAACAACACAAGCAATTTTACGATCTGCAATTGTGTCACAGTGATACCTTCATTTTTTAAAAGGGTTGAATAAAAAACCCACACAACTATGTTTACGACATGCAAATGCATCACAGTGATGCCTTGGTTTTAAAAGGTTTTTAAAAACGCAAATTTTTAATAATTTTTTTTAAATTTCTTTTCTATTACTAAGTTAAATTCATTTTTTCATTTACATATGTTCTGACTAAATAAATTTCTAAAGAGAAAAATAAACTCCAAAAAGAAAAAACATAGTCATTTAGCTGATTTTTTCATGTAAAGTGCAAAACCGGCGATTTTTTGAAATGTTTGTATGGTGAACCCCCAGGGGGTTCCAGGGGGTGTGCCACTGGCATCGGTGGGTCGGGCCTCCAAAGTTAGTGGGAGTCGGTCATACATTTGGACTCGATTGGAGCACTCTAAATGGGTCAAAGTGGGATTTTTCAAAATTTGCTGCTACCCAAAACTTCGACCCAAATTGGGGGACATCAGAATTCGTTTTAGAGGTATGGTTCCTGCGGCAAAGTTTCTTATTTTGATCCCTAGAATATGATTTTCACAGAGCAATGGACGATTTTTTTGCCTCCCCACAAATCGACCCGGCATAGTGTACATACATACGTATCTATCCATGCACCTGCTGGCAGTAAGCAAGCGCAGAATAATTTATGCAAACCAAAACGGTGCCTATAGTTCAATGTTCTGCGCTCACTTATATTTGTTAGTGCCAATATGATGGGCACTAGAAGGCAACGCAAAAGAAAACAAAATAATATTGCCCATACCCACTTATGCTGCCAGCAGCATGCAAGTACATGGGATTCCGTATAAAAAGCAACACCTTAGTCGCAGCCTTAGGTTTTTATCATGCACTCCTTATAGTACCATTACGCACCCTAAGCAACAAGGTAGACCTTAGCGGCAGCTTATATTTTTTGGCCTAACAGCTTATAAGAAGGCCACGCGCGAGAAATTACCTTATAGTGCCGTAGGACTGCGTATATCATTTTATGTTGTGTGCGAATGCTTGCATTAGATCGGGTCGTTTATGAGACTCTATTATTATAAGAATTAGGGTTTTAATATGGGTCGCCTAGGAAGAATTGAGTCTTTTATATGATGGTTCAGCCTGACGGCGTGAACATGCCGGCCCCCTTGCGGTAAGCAAAGAAAAAAAAGGAAACAAAATATTTGCTTGGATTAGCACAGCCACGAATCCTGACAGGTCTAGCTTAAAACTAGGATATTATTTATGAATGTGTAGATTTGGCCAACGCCTGAATTTCTTCTCGTTCCATCCTTAAAACTTGAGCTGCAAGAAAAAGGAGCATAACGATTATGGAAAAAGGCATGGTGGATTTTTCAGTTGTTTGGCACGTTATTTTCTAAATATTGTGTACAAATTTTTATTAATTTAAATTTGAAAGATCAATAGATTAAAATGTGGTATCCTTAGGCAGGGCACGATCCCGATAGGAGCCATACGAATATGCTATCTTGGACCATGATTGGGCCCATTGTGGTTGGTTGAGCGCCGGGTAATAATATCTCCGTGTAGGCGTCGGCTCCCAAAACGAGTCGAATGGGTGCGGGTGTGCAAAATTGGGGTCCGCAAGTCGCATGTGCGTGAACATGCTGGCGATCGAAGGATCGACGTCGGCGGTTGGGCTGATGAGCGCACAATTCTCCTTTATGATGGCGTGTACAATTAAACGTTTATTCAGGCCGTGCATGTCTCGTATTCGGAGGAGTCACCCTTGTGTAGTGCCAGGGGCGTCGTCATCTAAATGTAGATGCCGAGCCAGATCGTGGGCGATTATAGTCGTTGGGTACAAACGTTGATTAGAGCGCGGACCATGTGAAAGCGTCCTCGTGCCTCAATTGGTGGGAGATATTGACACGAACGGCCGTAAGGCGATCGTTTCACGAATTATGTGCCCAGTCCTAAAGGTTGCCGGTAGCTGCGATACTCGGGAGGCCGTTATGGCTATCGTGCGTACAGGAACTAATTGGTGATGTGGCGATTTTGCTATTCCATCGCGTTGGTTTCGAGGTCCCGCAATCCGCTTGCGTTGATGTTGAGTGGATGGGCGGAAAGTCCGTGCGTCCGCTCCACGCCGTTGTTGCTGTCGAGTGGGTGGACGGAAAGTCCGAGATTCCGCTCCACGCTGACGTTGTTGTTGTTGTAGCAATGGGCGGAAAGACCGCGATTCTGCTCCACGGCGCTTCTAATGAGCGAGAAGAGGTCGGAAAATCCTGGCTTCCGTTTCCCTCGGGAGGACCGGGCGGAAAGTCCGAGATTCCCCTACGACTTCGACAATCTCCCCTTCTTCAAGCTCGTCAGTTTCAATGCCGGATGCGTCTAAGGTCAGCCAATTTTCTGCTTCTTCCTCGGGTAGGGTTGTGTGATGTTTTCCCTGACACGTATGGTATCGTCCTTGGCTGGTACATTCATCGGCGTTGTGGACAAACGCCGCAAAGACGTTCTACGAGTTCCTATTTTAGCCTCCCTTCGGGAGTTTTCGGCCTGTAGATTAGGCATAGACGAAGTGGGTGGCTGCCTTCGCATAGGTGACACGGTTCGGGGTATCGCTGAACCATGCGCTCTGCCTTTTCACGCAATGCCGAGAAACGAGGCATGTTGGATCTGGAAAGAGAGGTACGCCATATAGACCAATGCGGTGACCGTCGGAATTTAACGATTTGTTGGGTGGCGAGCTCATCTTTAGATGTGCCGGACATGGAACCCCTCTTTTTGGCATTTGTTTCGCTGGTTGTCGCCTTAGCGCTTTCGGGGTCGGTCAGACCCTAAAAGGAGCCCTAACCTGTCTGCGCGAACCTGGTAATTGCTGGATTATTTAACTAATTGCATGATTTTCGAATAATATGAGAAAAACAAACCCGGGTGTCATGGTATTCAGTCGAAATTCAACACGTTGTATTGGGAATTTTAATAGTAGGGGCCATTTCAATATGCTTATTCAAACCGATCTCATAAGGAGTGAGCGCTGGGCCTCTGATGGCCCGATTTTGGGGTAGCAACATCATTTTTAATTTGATGCTCCGAAGGCAAATCTTCCATATTTTCAGTGGACTGTATTGGATGGTTCGACTTTTCCTAGCGAATATGAAGTGGGATTCCTATGAGGTAGTAATGACGAGGAATTCCGTCGCTAGCAAAAGTTTATTATGTATTTATTACTGTGTTATAGTTATGGAAGTTTGATTTTCACTGCCGGGAGGGAGCAGGACGAGTTTCACGAGAGGTCCCTTGAGATATTGAGTTGAGGCAAGCCTCGATTCTGCACAATAATGTAGTGAACTCCTCGAATATATATATATTATTAGAAGCTATTTTGGTAAAGTGGCTTTTAAAACTTTTCACTCCCGCTTTCCACAGTTCGCCCATATGAGGAGCTGCTGCGGGAATGAAATGACACGTTATTTCCTGATGGGAGTAGAAGGCGAGGTTCTTGATTCGGGCGTCGGCTAAGTATGCCTTGAACTCCGCCCGTAGTAACCGAGCTGCTCCTACAAAATTAGTTCCGTTGTCGGAATAAACTTTTTTCGGACAACCGCGTCGTGCAATAAATCTGGCAAAAGCTGCTAGGAAAGACTGAGTGCTTAGATCCGTAGTAGCTTACAGGTGGATAGCCTTTGTCGAGAAGCATACGAAGACGTATCCTTTTGGTACCCTACATCCCCGCCCTTAATAATTTTTGATTTTAAAGGGTCCTGCGAAATCGATGCCGGTATTGGTAAAAGCGCGCGAAAAGGAGGTTCGTTCCATCGGAAGAATCCCCACGAGCTGCGTTTGTGCACGTTTTCTGTAGATCGTGCATGGTTTACATTTGTGGATCTCCGAACGGATCACGTTTTTTACGCGAGGTATCCAGTACTGCGTTCAAATCGGGCGCAGCTCAAGGGAGGCAGCTGATTCTCACCATGCAGAGACACTTGGTGGATGAGGGACAGTTTGCAACTGTATGGTAGGATAATCGGATGGCATTTATTATAAGAGACATCGCGAAAAGCTCGTATTCTGCCGCCCATTCTAATCATGTTGTCGTCGTCGATAAATAGGTCAAGAGGCAATAATTCGCTCTTCGAACCTATCGGCTTTTCTGCTTTCATCGCGGAGTACTCTGCAGCATAATGACTCTTTTGAATTTTTATTATAAGCCGACACATTGTGGCTTTTATTTCTTCCGAAGAAAAATTGGAGAACTCTCGCGAAAGGATGCCTTTGTTGCAGGGTGGGTTTTGAGACAGAAACGCCTAATATACGATAGGACCCTTAGGGTCCGGGGGAGGTCGGAGCACCTTTCTAAAATATCTTCCGCAATGGGATTGCTTTTGGCAATGTGTACTTGTACCCTTTTTTCCTCTATATCCGTAACATAAACTGTATCCTGAGTGGGCCATTCGGTCACATCTTGTTGTAGCTAAGAAGGGCCTCCCCACCACAGGGAATTGTTGACCAGTTACTCGGCTGGTAAACCCCTGCTAGCGAGGTCTGAGGGGTTCGAAGCTGGGTTCACATGACGCCAGTCATTGGTTCCGACTAGGTCAATTATTTTTGTGATACGGTTAGCCACGAAAGTTGACCAAGAGCAAGGAGGCTTTCGTATCCCAGCCAGAACAATAGTGGAAATCGTCCACATGAAGGTTGGGTGTTGGCCTAGGTTGAGATTATTATTAATTGCATCTAAAGTTTCGGCCAGTAGCACTGCCCCGCATAACTCCAACCTAGGTAGGGAAACGGTTTTTACTGGCGCTACTCTAGACTTAGCAAGCAGCAAACTTACGAAGGTTGTATCATCTATCTCGGCGCGAAGATAAATGCAAGCTGCATACGCTTTCTCCGAAGCGTCGCAGAACCCACGGATTTCTACTTTGGCGCTTGGAGAAAAATGTACCCACCGTGGGATACGTATTTGTTCAATATATATGTAGCTTTCCATGAAGTTCTGCCAACGCTCAAGAGAGACAGTTGATCCTCGTCCCACCCTGACCAGATGCCCTGCATTACAATTTTTGAAACTACTACGAAGGGAGCTAACCAGCCTAGAGGGTCGAATAATTTGACGATCGCTTGGTAAAGCTAGCTTGCTACTCGATGGGTTTTGCTGTAAAATAAAAGTTATCCGAAAGAGCGTTCCATCGAATGCCTAATGCCTTAACCACACTCGCGTCTTCGAAATCCAGGAAGCCTTCATTAAGGAGGTGGGATCTTGGGATGCCCTGTAGTACCTCGTCGCAGTTGGCTGTCCATTTTCTTAACGAAAATCCTGCTGAGTCCATTACTGCGGCTACTTCTTCCCTGGCTGTGATCGTTGCGTGGATGGTGTGTCCTCCTGCTAGCAAGTCGTCCACGTACATGGCTCTCCTCAGTATGTCGGCTGCAAGTGGGTATTCGCTTTCCACATCGTCTGCCAATTGAGGGAGAGTCCTGATAGCGAAGTAGGGGGCACATTTCACTCCGAATGTTACTGAGGGGTCTGTTCGAAATACTATTCTTTGGTATTTCGTGTGGTCGGGATTTAAAAGGATTTGGCGGTACATTTTCTCAATATGGCTATTGAAAACATACTTAAAAAATCGCCATTGCAGTATTAAAATGGTCAAGTCGCTTTGTAGGACTGGACCGGGGTAGAGAACGTCGTTGAGGCTAGCTCCATTTGATGTTGCAGAAGACGCATTAAAGACAACACGGACTTTTGTTGAGGTACTCTCCTCTTTTTTGACGGCATGATGTGGGAGGAAATAATTATTGCATTCGTCCCCGTTAATACGTTCGGTGATACGGGACATATGGCCTAAGGTTTCGTACTCCGATAATACCCGATTGTACTCAGTCTGAAGAGCGGGGTCTTTAGCTAAACACTTTTCCATTCTAAAGAACTGAGAGCAAGCGATTTTGAAGGACGGGCCTAACTATACCTCTTCCTTAAAGGGTAATGGCACCATGTATTTGTCCTCATTGGTTCTTTTGGTTGTAGTTTTGTAAATATCTTCACAATATACCCCATCTTTGTGGTATGATCTTTTATTAGGCACATTTTCTATTTCCCAAAATGATCGTAAAGTATTATCAAGAGTTACCCCGCTAACAAAAGATACGCGTTTTTCGGCAGGGTCTAATGTTGCAGTTTGTCCGGTTAATATCCAACTGAAAACTGTCTCCTGCGTTAGAAGAGTTCCCATAACGTCTTTTTTTATGCCGCCTAGCATTATTTAATCATATATGTCGCCGCCTAATATGAGGTCGACTGGCTCATTTTTGAAAAAAGCTTGTCTGCTCATATGAGATTAGGGAAAGCTTGAATTGTGGTTGGGTCCACCTGACAAGTAGGAAGGTCTCCTGTCAGTTGTAGTAAAACCAACGCAGTGGTACTGATGCGCACCAATGAATTAATGGCTGATCGCAGTTCAAAAAGGCACGATTCATTAACTTGTGCAGAAACCTGATTAGTGATGCCCGAAACTTGGGCAGATAGCCTTTTAGGCGGCAAGTTAATACGGCGCTTGAGCCTTTCGGTTATAAAGGTGCATTCGGACCCAGAATCAACTAAGGCGCGCGCAGAAAAGCTTGTACTATTAAAATATATGTTAACGCATGCTGTGCCTAGTAAAACCCCCTTACTGGTATTTGAGAAGCATGACGTAACATTATTGGAAATTTTTGCCTGCCTCTGCTGGGCCTGGGCCGAAGTACTAACAATGTTATCATTGGGGTGTGTCGTTGAACTCCTACCCGCAGATCTTCGTGCAACTGTCTGAATATGTAGGAGCGTGTGATGTCTTAGGTGGCAAGTGCTGCAGTTACATGAGCTGGTGCACCTAGACACAGTACGTCCTGAGGATAAACAGTTGACACAACTATTAGAAGTTTTAATGAAGTTTAATATTTCAAGGGGCGCTTGGTTACGGAACCTCTGACAATTTATAAGTTTATGCTCATTTGAATTGCACATATTGCAAGAAACCTTGGCTACGCTTGTTTGAAAGGCGTCAAGTTTTCTGTGCTTTTCTAGAAGGTCTACCGTTATTCTGTTTCGGGGCTGTGGAATTGTTGATACCTGTTATGCCCGAAACAGTTTCCAGTGTCTGGAATCGATTGGATAAAAATGTGTCCATGTCTTCCCACCTAGAAATTTCAGTTTTGTTCTCGACTGTCTGTTCCCAGAGCGCCAAGGTGCTTTCTGGCAGCTTAGTCGAGCACAAGTAAGTTAGAAACGCATCCCAGTTTGCGATGTCGATCTTATGCGTTTTTAGTGACGCGATGCAATTATTAATCTCGCGTTGCAGCTTTTTAATTGAAGTACCACACTCATGTTTGATCGACTCTAAATTGCATAAAATCTTTAACGGAGTATTGATCAGGATACGTTTGTTTTCGTACGTGTCAGTCAGATTTTTCCAGGCAGTTTCGAAGCCGTCATTTATGACTTCGCATTTTTGTACAGTTTCCTTCGCTTCCCCCTGTGTGTTTTGGTTGAGGTAATATAAGCGCTCAACATTAGTAAGGTCACTATTCTTAATATAAATAGCCGTAAACAAGTCGCGGAATGTTGGCCAGGATAGATAATCGCCCTTGAATACGTCGGTGTCGCATGGGGACAGGCGAATATGACGTACACGTTCATGTATGGGCGAGGGGCTTTCGGGCTTTGTTAATTTTTCTTGCAGCTCTACGATATTTGACATGCATCGCAGGTATACCGAGTAAGCATTTTCATGTTTTAGCTTAACAGCGGAAATATTTTTCGCATCTAGCGTATCTGAATTGTGAAGGGCCTCTTGGGACGCCTTCGCCTTCTTCCAGATCGCTCTTAACTCATCTTGTTGAAGCGCAAGAGTAGTCTTCGTGTGGCCTGCCACTGGTGAGTCAAGAAAATCTGGCTCAAACTCGGTTACTGCGTCGGCTAGTCTGGGGTAAGATTTCATTTTGGAAGGAATTTGGGTGGGAAGCGAAGATCAGTCTATTTAAAAAAATTCCCCGATAAAACATTTACCACTAAAGGTTGACTTGGCAGACAGGCGTACGACCCGATTATTTCTCCCAATAAAGGTTTAAAAACAAAACGCAGATATTTTGTTACTTTTATTACTCGCCACCCAACTTGTCGATGGATGTGTGTTAATATTTTTCCGTAGTTTATGAATATTTGCTGGCTTACTTCCGAGTGCGGATTTGGCAGTGCTTTTGTTTTTACTCGTAAAACTTTTTTTTTTTAAGTGAAATTTTGCTCTGTGTGCGAGAAAATTATTTTTTACAGAGATGGAGACGGGAATTTCGAATTTCTCCTTGCTCCTAATCTAACTGCACCATCTTCTAAGCGATAGATAAAACACCCTCTGCTGATCTCTTCAGTCGGTTGAAGTAAAAACCTCCTACCGAATATAAACTAGACGCAAATGAGGTGGAAACCCTCAGGTGCGTATCTGATCCATGGTAGAAACCCACGGACTCGTATACCTATCTCCTGAGGAAATAGTCCCTAACTTTGAACAGGATGATCAAGTACCCCTTACCGCTGGTGGAGGGAAGTACCTGATTTGAACAAAGTTTTCCTCGTAGCAATTGGAAATTAGAGCCGAGGAGAAAAGTTCCCTAACCTTGAGCAGTATCTGGTACCCCTTACCACTGGTGGGGGGAAGTACCAGACTTACAAAAGGTCGTAGAAATCGGGAGCGTATATCACAGGGAGTATATTTCCCTTACCTCGAACAGTATCTGATACCCCTTACCACTGATGGGGGGAAGTGCCAGACTTGAACGAGGTTTTATAAAAAAACTACGGAAAATTTAACATGTATTATTTCACGCAGTATCTGATATAGTGATAGTAAGGTCATGTGGAAAAACTTGAAAAATTCTATAAGCATGGCTAAAGAAAACAATGGTATTAAAAAAATTAAAATAAACGACCAACTCTACACAGAGGAAAATGAAATAGCACAGTCTTTGAATAACTATTTCATTGATAGTATATTGGAGATTAGCATGAATATTCCTACTTCTTTTAGTAATGAAGGTACTATAGATGAGCAAAATGGCCCTAATGTTTTTAAGTTTCAGAAAGTATCCACTTCAGAAATAGTTGATATAGTAAGTAAGTTTAAAAATAAAATTGGAGGAAAGAAACTTGTGTCGGAAGGAGTCGTTAAAGACTCCATAACGTATACAGGTTTTTTCTATTCTCAACTTGTTAATGAGAGCTTAGATAAAGGTCTCGTTCCTAGTTTATGGAAATCTTCTATAGTTGTGCCATTAGAAAGAGGTAAAAATACCATCAAAGCTGAGGAGATAAGACCTATTAACACGTTACAATGTGATGAAAAAATTTTGGAAACAGTGGTAAAAAATCAGCTGGTAAATATTTAGAAGATAATGTAATTAGTATACCTCAACAATCTGGTTTTCGAAAGAAACATTCCTGTGAAAGTGCTTTGAATTTGGTTGTAGCTAACTGGAAAGAAGACTTAAGCAGGAAAAAACACATATTAGCTGTGTTTTTGGATTTAAAACGTGCATTCGAGACGATCGACCAAAACTTAATGCTGAAAAAGCTTTCTTACATTGGCGTTTCTGGTATAGAACTAAAACGGTTTCAAGACTTCCTAATTCACAGATACCAAAGAACAGTGATTGGAACGTCCGTAACGGATAAAAGGGAGGTACTTGTTGGTCTACCTCAAGGGTCTGTGCTGGCACCCATACTGTTCAATAGATATATTAATGATATAGCTAGCTCCACTGTGAAATAAAATTGTTTGCTGATGATACATTGCTGATGATAAGTGGGAACAATATTACTGAAATATATGCTAAGCTGCAAGAAGATCTTAATAGCGTATATGGTTGGTTATGCGTAAACAGACTGAAATTGAATGTCAATAAAACGAAATTTATGGTTATAGCTGGACGCAATTTTCAAAACAGTGAGCTACAAAACTTAAATATAAATAACGAACTAATTGAAAAAGTCAGCACCATAAAATACTTGGGAATAAAAATAGATGATAAGCTGAATTTGAACGAGCATGTGGATTATACGGTAGGAAAAATAGCGAAAAAGTTATATTTTACACAACGTACCTGCAAATATTTAAATAGAAGGTATAAAATCATCGTCTACAGATCTATAATCACACCTCATTTTATTTATTGCCCATATATATTTTTCATGTTGCGAGATAGTCAGATACACAAGCACAACAGAACCGAGCTATGAGATTCATTCTCAAAAAACGGTATGACACACCTATCAGAGACATGCTATGTTCTCTTAATTGGCTTAGCATTAGACAGCAACTTTTTTATTATACTATGAAATTTATTAAAAAGATAAAAGAAGGAACTTTGCCTGCGTATTTGAGGACTAATATAAAATATGTAAAAGATATGCACTCTGTAAATACTTGTAATAAAAATGATTTTAATCTGCCGGCTTATAAAACTGAAGCAGACAAATGTAATCTGTATTATAAAGGTCTTAAATCCTATAATGAACTACCGAATGATATTAAATCATGTCATTCCAATAAATTTAAACAAAAATTGTACAATTATTGCAGAACACTACCAATTTAGTGCTGGACAGGCGGGCTTCCATAGCATCGATAGAAGTGCAGCGAAACTATTCTGCTATGTAGCGCCACGACTTCCAAGCTCTTGTACGCATACAAAAAAGGCTGCCGAAGCACATACTGAAACGCATCACTCGATTAACTCAGTGCATCGCCGTGCAGATGTTGCCTTCGCGCTTTACTAACATGCGTAAAAGGCCTACATACTACACTAGCACAACACTATGTTCGCATGATCTGGAAGTCTCCCATCCATAGTACTCCAAGGTAGGACATCTATGTAACTATTTAGATTGCATAGTCCAGAAGACAATTATAAACATGTAAAATAGATTTAAGTTAGGCTTAGGAAAGCCGTAATAAATAAATACATTACATTACATTACCACTGGTGGGGGAAGTAGCAGACTGACGCAAAGTTTCCCGTATAACTCACTGGTATTTAACACTGCGCACTGGCTTTATAAAAAATTTATAGTGCCAAACTGAAAAACCACGTACCTTGATTGATTTATTTTCTGGATCGCATTGTGCTGCCTAGTCTTTTTTAATAACCTCTGTTCGTGCTTTTTACGCCTTTTTTCTCTGTGGTGATGCTATGCTCTGGATCCTTAGGTGCTGTAGGAGTAGTTACCGGTGACTAGGACCATGAACATCTGGGGCTTCTAACTCTTCAAGTCCCGAGATGTTTGTCTCAGGTAAAAATAAAAGAAATAAAATGAAAAGGATTAAGGGAGTAAATCTTTATAAATAATTTTATTAATTATTAAGAGTTAACAATACAAGTCTCTTATAGTTGTTAATGCTATTGGCAAAAGTATTTAAGGCAAAATTAAAATAAAATAAAATATATTTGGCGCTAATTACCTGTAGGATTGTGGCTGCTGATCCGCGAGATGCTGAAATCCAAGTGACCAACGACTTCTTCCTAAAGCGCCGTAAATCTGCGGTCGGCAGAGGGAAACCGTTTTGAGGAACAAATGAGAGCCAGCGCTCAAAACGCATAAAAAAGAAAAAAACCGTATGCCTGATAGATACGTATATCAGGATATGTATCTTTATTATTGCTGGCAGAATATGCCAGCGCACAAGGAAAAGACCCGTATCTTTTATATACGTATATCGGGATATATATCCTTAAATAAGTGCTGGCAGAATATGCAGCACATAAAAAATATGGAATTCCCATGGTGTGTACATATATACATATTTTCATACCTTTGCTGCAGTAGGCTGCTAGCGCATAAAAAATGAGATCCATATGATCGCGTGTATAGGATCAAGTGTAAACCTACCATCGACGAGATTTTCACAATGCGCCAAATCTTGGAAAAAACCCGTGAAAAGAGAATCGACACACATCACCTCTTCGTCGACTTTAAAGCCGCCTTCGACAAGCACGAAAAGGAGCTGCCTATATGCTGCTATGTCTGAATTTGGTTTCCCCACAAAACTTATACGGCTGTGCAAAATGACGTTGAGCAACACCATCAGCTCAGTCAGAATTGGGAAGGACCTCTCCGAGCCGTTCGAAACTAAACGATGTTTCAGACAGTGTGACCCCCTATCGTGCGATTTCTTTAATTTGATGCTGGAGAAAATTATACTAGCTGCAGAACTTAACCGCACTGGAACAGTATACTATAAAAGCGTGCAATTACTGGCATATGTTGATGACATTGATATCATCGGCCTAAACACCCGCGCTGTTAGTTCTGCTTACTCCAAACTGGAAAAAGAAGCGGTAAAGATGGGTTTGATGGTGAATGACGACAAAACGAAGTACCTGCTGTCATCGAGCAAAGAGTCAGCGCATACGCAGCCTTAATTTCGAAATAGTAAAAGACTTCGTTTATTTGGGAACCAGCATCAACACTACCAACAACATCAGCACTGAAATCCAGGGAAGAATCAATCTTGCCAATAAATGCTTCTTTGGACTAGGTAGGCAATTGAAAAGTAAAGTCCTCTCTCGGCGAATGAAAATCACACTCTACAAGTCCCTTATCGTACCCGTCCTGCTATATGGGGCAGAAGCATGGACCATGACAACAGCAGATGAAGCGGCTTTTGGAGTGTTCGAGAGAAAAGTTCTTCGAAAGATTTATGGACCTCCACGCGTTGGCGATGGCGAGTACCGAAGAAGATTTAATGATGAGCTGTACGAGCTATACGCAGACATCAACACAGTCCAGCGAATTAAAACGCAGCGGCTGCGCTGGCTAGGCCATGTTATGCGAATGAATGATGATGCTCCGGCCAAGAAAGTGTTTCTATCGGAACCCGCCTATGGAAGCAGAGGTAGAGGGCGGCCCCCACTCCGTTGGAAGGACCAGGTGGAAAATGATTTAAACTCCCTTGGTTTGACCAATTGGCAACGGTTGGCGGAGCGAAGGAGCGACTGGTGCGCCTTGTTGGACGGCCATAACCGTTTAGACGGTTAAGCGCCAATTAAGTAAGTAGGTAAGTACATACATACGTATCTATCCACGCACCTGCTGTCAGTAAGCAAGCGCAGAATAATATATGCAAACCAAAACGGTGCCATAGTTCAATGTTCTGCGCTTACTTATATTTGTTAGTGCCAATATGATGGGCACTAGAAGGCGACACAAAAAACAAAATAATATTGCCCATACCCACTTATGCTGCCAGCAGCATGCTAGTACATGGGATTCCGTATAAAAAGCGACACTTTAGTCGCAGCCTTAGGTTTTTACCATGCACTCCACTAGTATGGTGAACCCCCAGGGGGTTCCAGGGGGTGTGCCACTGGCATCGGTGGGTCGGGCCTCCAAAGTTAGTGGGAGTCGGTCATACATTTGGACTCGATTGGAGCACTCTAAATGGGTCAAAGTGGGATTTTTCAAAATTTGCTGCTACCCAAAAGTTCGACCCAAATTGGGGGACATCAGAATTCGTTTTAGAGGTATGGTTCCTTCGGCAAAGTTTCTTATTTTGATCCCTAGAATATGATTTTCACAGAGCAATGGACGATTTTTTTGCCTCCCCACAAATCGACCCGGCCTAGTGTACATACATACGTATCTATCAATGCACCTGCTGGCAGTAAGCAAGCGCAGAATAATTTATGCAAACCAAAACGGTGCCTATAGTTCAATGTTCTGCGCTTACTTATATTTGTTAGTGCCAATATGATCGGCACTAGAAGGCAACGCAAAAGAAAACAAAATAATATTGCCCATACCCACTTATGCTGCCAGCAGCATGCAAGTACATGGGATTCCGTATAAAAAGCAACACCTTAGTCGCAGCCTTAGGTTTTTATCATGCACTCCTTATAGTACCATTACGCACCCTAAGCAACAAGGTAGACCTTAGCGACAGCTTATATTTTTTGGCCTACCAGCTTATAAGAAGGCCACGCGCTAGAAATTACCTTATAGTGCCGTAGGATTGCGTATATCATTTTATGTTGTGTGCGAATGCTTGCATTAGATCGGGTCGTTTATGAGACTTTCTATTATTATAAGAATTAGGGTTTTAATATGGGTCGCCTTGGAAGAAGTGAGTCTTTTATATGGTGGTTCAGCCTGGCGGCGTGAACACATTCTGTGTTTTATAAAAGTTTTTTAAAGAATTTTATCACGGTTCTACTACTACAACTATTTAAGTGCGTGCAACAGTATATCTACATACATAAAAATTTGGAATGTTGAGATAATGCATCGTATTTTTGCAAATTTGGTATGATATATTAAAAAAAAGGTATTAGCTGATTAGAAATGTTAGAGAAATCTTAATAAATATATCGAAAATTTAAATCATAACATCTCTTTTTCATTTTGTATAACATTTTTCTTGACTGTTTTCTTTACGTATCCATACAAAGCATTACATGAGGAAATTTTTAACCAGTCTGATTCCAACAAGATCGGAATCGGAATCCATTCTTCATTCAATTTATAAATATGAAACTGCCAAACTATTTATACAAATTATGATAAATTATAAATCCGACTAGTACACGTAGTCTCTAGTTCACCTATGTCGTTATTTGGACTCACGATTTCAGAGCTATTTTGATTTAATGCTTGAGTGAAAACTTGATTTCGATACGAATCGTAACACACGAAACAGGCCCTGCTTTTGAAATCGTTCGTTGCAGTACAAATATTTGTCGATTAGTGACAAGCAAAATAGTAAAAAAACGGTTACTCGAAATGCAAAAATTCAAAACTTTGGATTTTTTTATACTGTTTCTCAGATATTTCTGTCAATAAAACTTACTTTTGTTCATCGATAGAAGCACAGAAATGTACTAATTTGAATGACATAAGAACGCGTCGAAGAATAAACAGATGGAAAGTTATGTAAAGTAGATGTCTCCGCTTATGAAAAAGAGGTTTTTGGTCCCTAACTCCGGATTTTGAGAGCGTATTCGAAATTCCAAATAAGCAGGTTTTTGTATATTTTTTTAGACCTAAAACTTGAGGTATGCCTCTTAAAGAATATTTTTTTAATGTCATGAGTGTAACTTTTTGAGGAAAATTTGTCGCGTTGTTTACCCTTAGGCAAGATGCACACGAGGCGTAGCTTCATAGACGCGTACAAGATATGACATGTAGCTACGATTTCTCTACGCCTCAAGATCTGCACACGAAGCTACTTTCGAGCGTCGCTACAAAAAGAAACAATTATTGGAAAAAATAAGAAAATAAATTTCTTCAGGTATATCCGTCCCTGAAACCAAAGGAAAATAGGTGTTCGAAATCAAAGCGTACAGATTTCGCCTGCGACGTCTAATACGCGTCTATGACGCGTAGCCTCGTGTGCACCTTGCCTTAGCTTAGCTCATAGCCAGCGTTTTAAAAAGATATTTCAGATTTCGTAAATCTACGAGCATACGGTCTCTCTTCATTCACCTTCAGCATTTTACTTAAGGAATGTGAAATTTCCCCGAAGCTTCGCTAAGTTTTGCGTACTTTCGCAAGTATTAAAATATTACTTTTAACTGAACCGCATTATATATGGTCATATATAAGTACTTAAACGTTGTATCTTGGAACCATGGTTCCGTGCTGCAATTTCGCTGTAGTTCATCAAAATTGGACGACTGTCACGCCCCCTACACTAGTGGGCGGTAAAACTAAAACTGCAGCGATTATAATGAAACTTGGTACATACATTTGTGCTAACCTGAGAAGTCAACAAGTAAAATTTCGTAGAGATCGCCCCTTAAACACGGCCACAAAAATAAAAATGTTTTGGGAGAAAGTGGATAATGCGATCTTTTAAAACGAAGTCTCATTCTTACTCGGCTTCAATATGCATGCTACTAACGTTTATTCTGCCTTGGATTGCAAATTAAACATGAATTAGTAGATAATAATTTTTTTTGTGCTTCTATTTAGAAATTTAACAATACCTTTAATATATTTGATTTGAATTTTGCCCTTTGTGACAAGCTTATACAAAATTAAAACATTTCATATTAAACACCGAAAACATAATTATGTATTATTAGAGATATTTAGAAAGTATTATAAAGTATTTAACAGTAATACGTATGGATATATATATATTAGACGCCTTCACTATCGGAATGGCTTGAGATACAAAAATTATCATACACATATGGCGAAAAGTTTTACTAATCTGAGTCGTCTGATAAAACAGATTCTTTTATATCTGGTGTTATGGCTTCTTTTTTGCAGATTATCTGCCTGTTACTTAAAATAACTGGATCAGACGCCATCATCAAATGAATCAAAAGATCTTTGTTCGATGCCTCCCGAGAGGATTTTTGAGTATTGTTAAGCTAACCCGTCTAAATTCTTTATGAGTAGCCTCTAAAGCTTCCTCAGAAAGCATGCCAATAGATATCGAAAATTTTTTAATAACATCAATGCCGTGTACTAATACCTTATGAACTGTTGCTGGCATATAGGTAGGTCGGTAGTGAAATGGCAGCGACCCTGGTCGCACAAGTAGCTATTTAAAGCCGTTTTGATGCCATGTAACTCGTCCAAAAACCTACGGAATGTTACGTTGAATGTATTACAACCAGCCAGAGTTGGTGATAAAATTAAAAATATTCGGGATTACTATCACAGATAACCCTCTGAGGTCTTCTAGAAACGGGGTTCAAGGAACCTTAGCCGGGCTCTAGCTAGAGCCGGACATTTACACATAAAGTGTTCTGCTGTCTCCCTGGCATTTGGATCTTTCCAGCTTCTGCAGTAGTCGTTATACGGAATGCCCATCTTTTCCTCATGCGTACCTACTGCCGCAGACTGCTATCAGTTTGCGTGTGTTAGCCCTGGATTTGTTCAGAAGAATTCTTGTCCTCTTTCCATCATAGTTTGGCCAAATGGATTTTGATATTGCACAAGTGGTGATGTTATTCCACTTTGTTTGTGCTTTCTTCAAGTAGAGGCTTTGGATATTCCCCTTGGCTACTGCTAAGGGTATGCCTACTTCGACACTGGTTATTTCTTCGTTCATTGCTGGCATATAGTACCAGCTATATTTTTCTACATAAATTTGAAACCCCTTTTTTAAAAGTACTTGAAAAGCCTTAACATTTATGGGTGATCCACAGTACATAATTCGTAGAATTAAAGAAAATGCCTTTATACGACATATCTATTTTAGTTATCTCAGCAGACGTTTCTGCGTTTTCAGAAAACCGCCTTGCGTCGGCCGCCAACACTTTATTGACATCTGTCGTAATATATCCATTGCCGAATACATACCCTACATAATGAGATTCTTTAAAGCAAACCGTGCTCTTCTCTACATTAATTATCGACTTAGCCGCGCGAAGACATCGAGGGACCTTTTCGAACGGAAACATATGAGACAGAAAATATTCAGATCACACTAATAATTCGTCAAGATAAATAAAAACACACTCACGTAAAGCGGCCGAAATGACCTTGTCCATATGGGGCCTGCGAAAATACCGCCCTCAGAACCGCTACGGGCTGTCTTCTTATGTCTCCAGAACACAATATACATAATGAGGCGAGAGTACTCCCCATTAGGGAGGAAATGAAATGCTAGCCAAAGAGTTTCTGTTGAATTCCCAGAAACCTGTGCATCCCAACAGACATGTGATTGATGAGGCTACACCGTCCAGAGGCTTAAGAGGTCAACTCCGTAAGCATTATAAGGAAATACGGCACCTGAGAACACAGCCGTATGAAGCTAAAACGCACAAGCAGGTCCTCAGTTAAATCCACAAACAGCCGTCGGACTTCTATGCCAGGAATTGCCCGGTGAATCCAGAACTTAAAGAACAATACCCAAAACTAGCAGAGGAGGAACGCACTCTCCCTAGGGAATCGCGCGTACTGTAACCGGTGGGTACTGTAACCGGTTAAACTCTTACCTATCCAGAATCAACCCGGACATACGAAATTATGCAATGCAATTGCAATGTGTCCCTACATGACACCAACCATCTTTTACTCTGTATTTTATAACCAACGCCTCTAACACCCCTCTCATTATGGTCTACCCCCGTTGAAACAGCAAGTTTCCTTGGACTCCCGTTAGAGGACATTGATGACAATTTGTGATTGGTCGCACCTATTGGATGGGGCGAAGCACTACTACAACAGCAACAACCTTGTCCATAAGACGACACATGCGTTGTGCTGCAGTGCACAACCCTATAGGCATGACAGTGAACTGTTATAGGGCTGGGCCAGAGACCGAAAAGGCTGTCTTCTCACGGTACTTCTTTTAGAGCGGAATCTGCAAGAAAGCGTCCCTTAAATCGATTGCGGGGGTAAATCTGGTGTTTTGTAGGCGGCTGAGAATTCCATCGATATGATTTCAGGGGTATGTGTCTTTTATTGTCCTTGCATTTATTTCACATTTAGGTAAAGGCGATTTTTATTCTTTTATTTACAAACGAGACCTGTGAATTCCGACAGTTGTTGGACTCCTATATCACTCCCATGCTCAACGGGAGGTCCAATCCGACATATATCAGTTTTTGATAGCTGGCGCTACTTTGCTGGCTTATGTGCCCTTTTTTTCTGTCCGGCCATTATGGTGGCTAATAGCGCGAAGCACGGGAATAGGACCTTCACTATCTCTAACATATTCTGCTGTTCCCACACAAGCTACTTTCACACTCCTACTCACACCCTTACTAACAACATTCAAACCGAATTTCTGCTAAAAGTTTACACCTAAGTAGACCTCCTGCTTAAGGTAAGGTATATTTAAAAGTTCCAAGTTCCTTGTGGCGTTATCCCACAACACAGGTTACGTAATCACCCCTATCACGGCGGTTTCTTCCCGGTTCGGATGTTTTGGCCCTTGATTGGCATAGCCAAGGCCCCCTTTCTCCTTTTTGGCCAAAAAGGAGATTATTCGCTTGTAGAGTGACTATTGAAGAAATTATCTTATGTCTTAGTATTAAAATTTTCTCCCTCATCTTTTCTGTCTTCTTGAAATTTCTATTTTTTCTACTTTTTGTGATGGTTTCGCAAAATATTCTTTTTCTATCTTTCTCTGGTGCAAGTTATTTATTTCCCGTTTTTCCGATGTCTCCTCTGTCTTTATAACTTAACTTCCTATTTCCCCTCTCTTCCAAATCATGACTTGGCGCTGGCGGGTTGCCTGCCTCCTGGCTGGGGTCCCCGGTCAACTCCGCCAGGCCCGGATTTCACTCGGGTTTGTGAACACAAAAGGACGAGTCACTACCACACGCAAAACAGACCATGTGGCGTACCGACGACGCTTATTTGGTTTTTGTCCCACTGCCCGGTTTTTCACAAAGTGATCCACTGGCATACCGTAACATTAAATAGAGATGCACAGAAGGAAATCAGTGGACTTGAATGCATGACTTACAGATGGACTAGGACTGTTGGGATAGACTGGATTTGGTGTTGAGGTTGGGGTTTCCTATTAAACATCTTTAATCTTTCCTTGTTCTTTTATAGCGGGGTGTTCGAATCCTATCTCATAAACTTCCCTGAACCTGCTCTTCTTTTCCCTGATGAGTTTTTCTGCTCTTTTACACTCAGCTTTGAGATTCGCCAACGAGATAGCTATAAAAGGTCACATATATTACCATCTTCATGAAGCAGCACGACATTGGTGTTGCATCTTAGAATCTCAAGATGCCATGCGATTAAGACCCAGAAATGTTAAACACATACAAATGGCTGCTGCATGAGAGATTATCATCCCGATATAAGTGCTTACTCAGGTTAAAGGCTACATCCTGTCATACTGACAGAAATTGTTCATGTGACACTAGCAACTAAGGACAGCGTGGAGCGAGTATTCTCTGCATTGAGACTGGTGTTAAGTTGCCTAAGATGTAATCTCTCGGAGGACTCCTTGCAATCTGTCTGGTACCGTCGGTTGTTCTCATAATAATATTGAGGGCGAAGTTAAGAAATAACTATCCAACAAATAATATTTTTTACTGAAATGAGCTCCGACGAAATTTTGCGTTTTGTTTTCTTTATGAAGACACATCTGTGTATACAATAGCTATCATCCGGTGGCAAAATCCTGAGCCAGATAAATAATTTTGCATGTAAATGCAACAACAACGATTTGAGCCAGATAAATCCAGATAGAAGTCTGGTTCAATTTGTGAGCCAGATAATTTGTTAAACACTTCTTTTTAGTTTGGCAACGCTGCCTTTAAAAAACCTACTTTTTAAAAATAGATGTCGCTGCCTTTTGTCGTATGAGTTAAATGAAAAACAGCGGCGACATCTGCCTTTCACATTTCACGTGTGCGAAAATTTCACGACATCTGCTTCTCAAGTCTCTCAATGATCCAGAGCATTTCCGTGAGAATTGAGCGTGAGCCGGAGCTGTAAAACTCACTGAAAGACGGCAAATATATTTTACTAACTCGCTAAAGGCCGCGGCACAATGAAATTTTTCATATAGATGCGTTTAACACAAGCGTATGCATTCCAGTAACATCACCACAATGAACCAAGATGTTGCGTTTATAAGTATGAAGGAACTTCAGACTTGGCAATTGAAGTTTATTTCGCCTTGCTCATTCACATGAAAAATTTCGCGAAGCACTATTATAAACATTCGCACTATACAAGAAAAATACTTGCCAACATTTGGGTTCTCTTCATTTTTTAAATTGCAGTTTTTAACTGTGAAAAATGTTGGAAAGTACCAGCGAGTGGGAAAAATACTATCAATTGCAAAGTGTGAAAGCACCCTTAGCCAAAGCAAATGTCAAATTCTTTTTTTTTATGTTTTGCTTGCAACAAAAGTTGCAAGTTGGCTACTTTTTCATGTCAGATGGCGCCAGTGTCGCTCAATCTACCGTTCTCCATAAAAATACGTGCAATCTGCTCATAACACTGGTCAACAACATTTTTGTACATGGGTCGTGCGTATATTTTTTTTATTGCTTTTGCACCCAGAAATAAGAATATGGACATAAAAAAGTTTTTGATTTGGTTTTGTTCGAGAAAAATGAGAAAAACGAACAACGAACAACGTGAAAATTCATCAAAATTTGACATATATTTGATTTATTCTAGTATAGTAAAAATCAATTTAAGATTTATTCTTATAAATTTAGTTTTAGAATACAGTTTAAATGTTTAAAAATGCCTTTTCCTGCTTTTCCTGCCATATTCGGCAACATTTTCTCTTATTAACGTCCAAATATAGTCCCCCATCATGCTTTCCGTATACTGGCCTGGGTAGCGATTCTCAAACTCCATTATATCTTGATGGAATCGCTCCCCGTGTTCTCATATGGCCCATATCTAAAAGCTCTTGCATGAATTCATTATAGCGGCATTGCAAGTCGTTATCACGAGCAAGCCTTTGCTCGATTCGTAGCAGACTGCGGACTGCAAAATCGCGCGAATCACCCAATGGTACATCAACTTTCAGCGGTAACTCCACTAGAAAGCGACCATCAGGTGACCTTTGATGTGTAGAAGCGAAATGATCTTCGCAAAAGCGCTCTTCATGTGTAAAATAAGTTTTACGCGGAGATTCCTCAAGCTCCCATAGTCTGGTTAAAGCTCGATCTAGTCGCAAGTCACAGTGCAACGACTGTACTTTATACGTTGACGACGAAGTATTGACACTTCCACACAAGGTCCATCCAAACACGGTTTTTTGCGCAATGGGTGTGCCAGGTGGTCCTTTACGAAGCTCGGCACAGATGAGAGAAAACATAAAATCCATTCCGACCAGAATGTCTATGCGACCTGGTTTCATGAACTGCGGGTCCGCCAGAACCAATCCCCGAATATGAGGCCATTCAGGAATGTCTAACATTTGTGACGGCAAGTCACCTGTGATTTTTGGCAGAATTAAGGCGTCTACAGAGTAGCGGTCATCCGAAAAACGCGACGACAGTAGAAGTGATGTCTCACCTCTGCATTTACCTCCCTGAGATGAACCAATCCCAGTGACGAATACGGAAGACGATGTGCGGGATAGTCCCAAGCGCTGAACACAAGCCTCGGTTACAAACGTGGCATGTGAACCCGAATCAAATAATAGGCGAGCTGTCTGCCATCGATCGGAGTAATCGCGAACCTTCACAGAAGCGGTGGCCAGCAAGACGGTGTATTGCCTCACAGGTAGCGGGTCGGTTTCGGAACTCAGACACGATGAGACAGAATTGGTAGCAGTATTCGACGGAGAACTAATGGGAGAGGATTCAGGATTGGTTAAAGCAGTTGACTGGACCATGGTAGACGGAGCAACCGAAATGGTGGGGGGGGGGGGGGGGGGGGGCCTCAGCGATATAATGAGCGGATGTGGTGTTAGCGGTACACGCTCCTATACCATGGAGCAGCGTATGATGGCGTTGATGACATATTCGGCAAGTGGATGTGCTATTGCAGCGATCTTTGAAGTGCCCTGGACTCAAACAGTTTAAACAAGCTTTGGAATCTTTAAGAAACTTGGACTTGGCAGTGGAATCTAAAATGCGGAATTTGTCACAAGTATAAATCTTGTGACCTGCTTTACAATACATACAACGTTTGTTTGCGGATTCAGAAATTGCGTGGAAAACTTTTGCTGATTTTCCAGCTGGCTTTGACGATGCTGCTTTCCCTATAGGTAATTGAGCAACGGGCGTAGTAAGCGTCGCCAACGAACGACATCTTATTTCCAAAAACGTAGTAAGCTGCTCAAGTGTTGGTGGTTCTTCCGTAACCAGGGACAACTCCCACTGCTTTCGGGTATCGAACTCTAATTTGCTGACTATCTCGTGAACCAACCAATCGTCCCAAAAATCGACCGGCCTTCCTAACGCCTTGAGCTCCCGTGTATGCTGGTGATATGAGTTAAGAACGCCCTTTATAGCATCAGCAGTATCACCTGTGGCTTTTTTGACGTCAGCCATTGCCCGAAGATGTGCTTCGACAATGACGCGCATAACTTTGTAGCGCGACTTAAGCAGGTTCCACGCCTCTGTAAATTTAGCGTCGCTAATCTGGAACCCATTAATTAAGCTAAGTGCTTCTCCCTTTAAACAACTACGCAGATAATGTAGCTTTTGTCCACCTGATAAAGTAGAATTGTTGTCCGCTAACGAACAAAAAGCATCGTAAAAAGCGATCCATTCAGTGGAATCACCAGCGAATGATGGAAGGTCCATTTTGGGCAGTCGTATGGATGCAGATACGGTTGCTGACGATGATATTGGTTGCGATACAGATTCAGCTCTACATTTCTGCACGCGCTTAAAATTGGCTAACGCCGTGCAATACCAAGTTTCGGCCTGAATGCGAGCATTTTCCTCCACCTCAATATTGTCCGCTCCACACGAAACTTCTACTGCATCTTGCGCGGTGTTAAAACGAGCCCATTGCTCACCCAACAATGTAAGATAACTCTCAACATTCTCGACATCCAAAATAAAAGCGTCGTCCTTACTTTTCGTCATATACCGCTTAATGGCGTTAAGGGCAGAATCACGCGTTTTGACGAAAGTAGACATTGTAGTTCGCAGCAAAAAAAAATTATAAAAATGGAAGAGTCTAATGTACGTATGTAATTTATGTATGCATATATTTCTCCGGCGGTTTGTTTGCTGCTGCTTGCAGGGGGCAACTCAAAGGCGATACGAATTACAGGATTAAAAAGATGAAAAAAAACGTAGATCGAAATCTGTAGTAGCGGTCAAATGAATGTCACGGCGGACCTGCAATGTAAGACTGTGACACCTATTTAAATTTCCGATGCGACGATTTGTATGTGGTTTGCAAATATATTTAAATGCGAATATCTTTCTTTATATATACTTGCACAGCTTAGCAGATTCGGCTCGTAAGGATCAAAAAATGTTGTTGCGGATTACCTGGTTGTGGACTGTATGCGGACCATCTAATCACGATGCACTGCTGCAGATTACTTTGAAAGAGCGGTTTACCAATTGACGATAACTCACGTGTGAAATAATACGCGGGTGGTTAAATCAAATATGACTTTAATTATAAGTTCAATTATTACAATATAACCACTAAAACTATGTTAATTATTAATCACTAAATAAAGCGGGCGGTCGAATATGCAGCAAGAAGAATGATGATAATAAGAAGACAACAAAGAATGGCAATATAGAACAAATGTCAAAACTATTTGATAGATTGTGCTTGAGTATTAACCCTTTCGACACTAACATATATAAAAGTTGTGAATATGCAAATACGGACTCAACAGTACAGGTGAACCAAAAATATTACTTCAAAAGTCATTTTACGCGAAAGTACAGCAGTTTAGTTCCTAATGGGCACAGCAGACTACCTTCGATTGTGGGCGAGAGAATGCGTGCGCGCTGGAATTTGTGGTGCGTTTGCCTATGCGGTGCGCTTGCCTAAGCGTTTTACAACAACAAGTGCGTGAAAGCGCTTTTGGAGTAACGACCGCTGTTTAAGCGGTAAGGCCGTCCAGCAAGGCGCGCCAGTCGCTTCTTCGCTCTGCCAACTGGCGCCAATTGGTCACACCAAGGGAGTGGCGTGGCTGCCAAGGCTGTGATTTGCCGATTCATTCCTTACAGTTCATCCTTACATCCTGGCCAGAGAAAGCAGAACTTACGGCACGTTTGCTAGGGCCAATGATATCAATATCATGGCAATAAAAGTATGCAGCTAGAAATATCGCCTTGTGTGGTTTCCTCGCTTTCCTCTCGGAAAGGACCTCATCAATCCTAACGGCAGTGAAACCGTACCTCAACGCCATTTGGTGAGGGTGTGAGAGTCCTGGGTTCAACTCCCGGGAAAAGTAACTTTTATGATAACAATTTAGAAAAACTTGTTTTCAATTACAAAAAAGTTTTATTTATTTATTTATTGCAGCTTAATTAAGTCTAGCTTATATCTATTTACAATGTGTTGATTTGGCAAACAGTACGAGTGTATTTCTTTCTTTGCATTTACTTATTTTATGTATACGCTATGTGGGGAACTCAAATTCAAATATTGCAGCATTTGTATACAAACAGGTGGCCCCGTGGTGTGATGGTAGCGTGCTCCGCCATTCTCACCGAAGATCCTGGGTTCACGCCCCGGGAACAGAAACATCAAAATTTTAGAAACACGTTTTTTCAATTAGAAGAAAATTTTTCGAAGCGATGTCACCCCTCAGCAGTGTTTGGCAAGCACTCCGAGTGTATTTCTGCCATGAAAATCTCTCAGTGAAAACTCATCTGCCTTGCAGATGCCGTTCGGAGTCGGCATAAAACATGTAGGTCCAGTCCCGCCAATTTGTAGGAAAAATTAAAAAAAGGAGCACGATGCAAATTGGAAGAGAAGCTCGGCCGAAAATCTCTTCGGAGATTATCGCGCACATTTATTTTTATTTTTGTATATAAACATTGTTCTAGACTTTCAACTCCGTCGCCAGTTACCTTAATTCAGGACACAGAAATATTTGTTTAGTCCTGTTTATTGGTTATCGTGATCTAAATAAAATAGTGTTCTTTATAATTGTACACAATAAATATTTAAATATATCAGTATTAATGGTTATATAAGAACTTTTATTCGTTTCTCTTGTCACAGTTACGTCCCGGCAAAAATCAGTTTCATCGCTCGATTAAAAGGTATTTTATTTTTTTATAACTTTTGCAAGGAGTACTTGTAATAGGTTCGAACCGACGTGTTTTTGAGTGCGGGTAATAATAATTAATATATATATCGCTGGTGGCGGTAATTAAGCAAAAACACTGAAAGAAAAAGACTGGTAAAATCAACCGAATTAGGGTCAATTCAACCGAAATTTATGTAAATTTTAATCCATCGCAATAAGATGTTGAATCAACTGCGCACAAATCGTTGATTCGTAATTGACCGTTTTAGTAGTCAATTAAACAAAAAAAGTTGTTTTATTATACTTTACCCATAGTTTTGTTAAATTAACAATTATTACTGTCGCTCTAGGAATACCAGTCAGAACTGTTAATATGAAAGGGGTTTCTGTTCTTTTGAAATTACTAGTGCAAACTGTTAAATTAACAAAGTTTATTGTCGAAATGATACTACCAGTGAAATCTATTGAAATAACAGATATTTCTGTTTTTAAACGGATTTATTTAGTTTGACTTGACAGGCCGTTGTGAACGAATTTTGTAATTAAAACTTAAGTAGCTTCCCGATAAGCTACAAGCTTGAAACTTGGAATATAGTTCAGAACCCTATGACAATGCAATAATGAGAAAAAAATCCGATAGGTGGCGCATGGATCGAACTATTTCAAAAAATCGTATTTGTGGTCCGATTTGGTTCATATTTGGAAAACATAATACATCTACGAATAGAAAGCGACCTATGAAGAAAAATCGCCGCTAGGTGGTGGCGCAAGGATCGAGATGTTCAAAAAAATCGTATTTGTAGTCCGATTTGGCTCATATTTGGAACACATAATACATATATGAATAGAAAATGGCCTGTAAAAAAATCGCCGATAGGTGGCGCAAGGATCGATATATTCAAAAAAATGGGAGCTGTGGTCCGATGTGGTCCATATCTGGAACACATAATACATACATGACTAGAAAAGGACCTATGATTTCCGATTTGGCTCATATTTGGAACAAGTATTACATACAGTAAATAGAATGAGAAATATGTAATAGGCAATTAAATAAAAACTAAAAACATGAAAATAAACTAATTCTAGAGCCGTCGCCCACCCCGGCACCACTTTCGCATTACTTCAGGGTGGCGTTCCATATTTCTCATTTTTTAAGAGCCTACTGTTGTCCCTGCGACAGGTTCCCGCTGTTTGCTCTGAGTGTCCGTTTAATCGCCACTGCTTCGCATGCGCATTTCTCTGCGCTCCCTCTCAGCATCCATCAGGCGTGTCATTACTATAAATGCCATTTTGCTCACTACAGTCCAGCACTCTTATGTGATACTAAATTTCTCGTTCCAAACTAGTGTGAAAGTCCAACGCCCTTTACTCGAGGCCTCCCACCGTTCTTGCCACTTAGCTATTGTTTCTGTCCTTGCTCTTTTCCTGTCTTCTTCAGATGGTCGCTCGATCTTAGTGTTATACAGATCGGACATTTCGCTTGCCAGTAATTCCACTGGGATTTTCCGGGTTAGAACCAGGATCGCGTCGTCGGACACCGTCCGATAAGCACTTGCTATTCTTAAAGAAGCAAGTCGGTACGCTGCTAATTTATATTTTTGATGGGTCTGTTTAGATCCATACCACACTGGTGCTGCGTATAATATTATTGAGCTGGTTACTGTGGACAATAGCTGACGTGTAGCTTCGCTCGGACCACCAATGTTAGGCATTATTCGCATAAGTGATCCATTAACTTTGGTAATTTTCTCCCCCACCGCTCTGAAGTGCTCTTTGAAAGTTAACTTAGAGTTAATGTACACTCTTAAGAATTTTAAGGAATCCTTTGAAGTGATTTGGTGATCCCCGATAGTTAAGACGAACTCGTTCGCCGACCGTTTGGAGCTTACTAATACTACTTCCGTCTTTTGGCTAGCCAAATCCAGTTCCGTATTGGTCAGCCATTCCTTTATTCTTGCTACGGCGTCATTACATAATGCTTGAAGCAGGTCCAGTTTCTTGGCCAGTACTACCACTGCAATATCATCAGCATATCCCACAATTTGCGTGTTTTCTGGTAGATCAATCTTTAGCACCCGTCATACATTACATTCCAAAGCGTTGGACCGAGAACAGATCCCTGTGGGACGCCTCCTGTGATTTTGTACTCTTTTGCTCCTTGATCCGTGTCAAAAAGAAGTACTCTGTCTTTAAGATAGCTACATATTATTCTGCGTAAGTAAGCTGGAGTGCCGAAGCTTTGCAGCGCTGCCATTATCTGCATCCAGTTCGCAGTGTTAAAAGCATTCTTGATGTCCAACATAATCAGTGCACAGAACTTCCTTTTATTTTGGCCTCCAGAGATAGCTTCTCTAGCTATATTGACGACTGTTTGTATTGCATCTACGGTGGATCTTGATTTGCGAAATCCATATTGACTATTAGATAAGCCACCTGGTCTTTCTAGAGTCAGCTGTAGGCGCTCACTAATTATACGCTCGAAAATCTTCCCTAGGGAATCCAGCATACAAAGTGGCCTATATGAGGATGGTTGGTGGTTGGTCCGGCTGTTTACCACGTTTCAGCAATAGGACAAGTCTTTGTCGTTTCCACGGGCGAGGGAACACGCCTTCTTGCATACAGGCATTAAAAAGATCAGTAAATAGTGTAGCCCTAGTTGTGATCGCGGCTTTAAGGGCTATGTTTGGTACTTCTGTGATATCGGTCCTTTAACTTTGGCCATCACAGTTCTGTAGGCTGATCCCCAAGGATCTAGGTCGACATTATCCAGCAGTTCCCTAAAGCATAACTTCTTGCTCTTTTTTATGGCATTTTTAAGTGCCTTCTTTGTGCGACATAGGTGCTGTGTAGCTCCGCATATCGTGGTGATGAGCGTGCCCTCTGCGCGATTCTTCGTGCTTTGTGAAATTTTCTACGCTCTTCCGCAATTTCGTCATTCCACCAATATACCGGAGTGCGCTGTGCTTTTCCGCGACTTCTGGGCATGGCAGCATCACATGCCATATATAGCAACTTAGTGATTTGAACCGATTGGTCTTCCGCATGCGATTCTCGTACTATGACGTCCTTCCAGATAATGTCAAATATTTGTGGGTCGAAAATGTGCTGTTTCCATTTCGTACTTTGTCGATGTCTTGCTGCTACCGTTCGTGGAGTTTCGAGCAGCTCTACGCTAATAGCTTTATGGTCGCTGTGTGTGTAGACGTTGCTTATGGACCATTTTGCTCGTATTGCTATTTCGCTGCTAGCGAAGGTGAGATCTATAATGGATCTTCTGGTACCTGTATCGAAGGTATATATCCCTGGTTCATTTAGGAGTTCTAGCCTCAAAGAAGTAAGGCTTTCGAGGAGAACTCTCCCTCTTTCGTTGGTTCGTCTACTTCCCCACACAGATGACCATGCATTGAAGTCTCCACACACTAAAAGCGGGTGTTTACCTCGTGCTTCAATGGTGATCCCTTATATTATGTCTTCGAACTCGGCAATGGTCATGCTCAGAGGGGCATAGCAACTGAAGACGAATTAGGTAGGACCTAGGTACTAGTCAAAACACTCCTCATCAATCTAGGGTGTTGATCAGACAATTAAATAAAAGCGTTGGACGCGTAAAATGTCTATAGGTAGTCATAAGTAAGACCAACTGAACCTTAATCAAGTTTCGCTACGCCTCACAGTTTTAGAAATTTGACGCGCCCAACACCTTTTTTTAATTGTCTGATCAACACCCTATATTGATGAGAAGTGTGATGACTAGTACCTAGGACCTACCTGATTATTTTCTAGCTTTTAGAATTATTATTACTTCATGTAAGTATTGTTTTCAATAAAACCGTTTAACTAAATTTAAAAAAAATTTTTTTTTCTAGATTAATCGTGTAAACTTTTACATCAACAGAGTTTTCTGTTCATATGACACTAATACCTGTGAAAAAATAAAAGCCGGATAAATATATATTTAAACTTATAGTTGTTTTTTATTTGTATAAATTACACATAAGTACATTTCATCTCTAATGATTTTATTGCTATATTTAGTAATATTAATTAAAATAATAATAACTTAAATATGAATTCAAATAAACAAAACTTGTTCCGAATTACCATTGACAGCTTTGTACGAAAGTATGTTGCCATATATATATATACGAAAATATGTGAATACATAAATACGCATGATTGCTACATATATATTTGCTACATACATATTCGCACACGCGTTAGTACATGCTCTAGTGAACCACATTGGCGTCGGTTTGATGAACTTTATTTCAACTTTTTCTTCAAAAATGTTCACCATATTGTTATATTATAATTATAGTTATATTTGTGTACGCATATTTGATATAAAATGTTTCCATTTTCGCATATATTTTTCGTAAGTTTTTCCGATCTATTCGGGAGTAGTGAAAATAAAACGATTTATTTCACCTTCTTTGAATTTAAAACAAAAATCGGACAAATAAGTATATATGTATGCACTTAATAACCGAACTTCAATTGGGCGTAGATCAAATATGCTGACATACATTAAACATTATACACTTATTAAACGCACGCTGCGCGTCACTTCACTTTCAAATAGAAATGAAAATAGTAGTCACGAAACTGATTCTCAATTCTTTGAGTTGCAGCTTATTCTCAATTTCATCTCTCGCATGTAGAGATGCCACACTTGATTGTTTCGAACAAAACTTGTAATATAAATGTTTGACAGTACGTTTTAAATAGAGAACTTATAAGTTATAGAAAAGTAAAGAATCAAATCGCGGGAAGGTAATTCACCACTGGAGTAACTTTACATGTAATTCGGCAAGTTTAATTCTCGCAAAACTTTATTTTGAAACGATTCCAAAACAACTCAAACTTTTATGCTGTCGGAAACATCAACATTAAAAAAGATTTATTTAATAATTTGGGAAAAATTTTTAAACAAAGTGACATCAGGACGGACAAGGCGACAGTTGTTTCGATTATACCTTGTAAATCTCTTCAAAGAAATACGGGTGAATAACTTTCACTTGGTCTTTCTTCGCTACACTCTTCACTTCGCTAAATAAAAAGCTGTTGGGGTTTTTCTTAAAACGTTATAATTTTTCAAGTTCACTCTACACAGCTTCTATTACTTTAATTATTACACTTTAATTAAAAACTTCAAAAACAAACGCATATGTTTAAAGGAATTAGATATAAATGTTGTGTATATATAACTATACAAAAGGAGCGCTTCCGCGGTTGCCGAATAATAATGCTTGACTGACGAATGCCATATATAATTGTTGACGATGGTAGTGTATGCGCGTTGGCGCCTTTCCATTCGCCGCGCACGGCTGCGCATAAGGATTTCGCCGCCGTATAAATTATGAAGGAGGCGGCTTAAACATCCTGCCCGCCCTGCAGGGAGGTGCCATTAAGCACCTTCTGCAGTTCCTGCAGGGCGCGGATGGTAGTATCTAAGGCGCGATTCGTATTGCGCCGTTGGCATTGCGCCGTTTGCAGGCCTTGAGGGGTGCGCGCGATCGTGCGCTTGGCCGTCTTTGCGAGTTTGGGGGTTGCCGCTGTTTTAAATGCAGGATGCGCCTTTTGGGCGCTGCAGGCGCAGGTCGGTGTCCTCTCTTTTTTCTTCTTCGGCTTGGGTTTCGGCTTGCGGGGTGCTTGGGGGGTTTTCTGTGGAGGGACTTTGCGCTGCCCACGTCGGCCTTTTGGCCTCTCGTGCAGGAGGGTGTGATGTGCCAGGCCGCAAATTTTGCACGACCCTCGGGAGTCGCATTCCCCCGTGGTGTGCGTGAGTGCCAGACAATTGAAACAATAGCCCTGTGCCCTGGCCACTGTAGCACGCTGCGGTGGCCGCATCGCCTTGAAAGCCGGGCAGGTCCGCAGCGCGTGGTAGCGGTGGCAGAGCCGACACTGGAGGCAGTTATCGGTTTCTGCTGTGGGAGCCAGTGGGCATGCTGGTCGAGATGCCATGATGGTGTCGTCCTGAAAGTACAAGAGCAGAGAGAGAAACGAGAAGTAGTTGGATACAGCGGATGATACGGAAATTTAATTATACAGGGGAAACGTATATAAGTTAGAGCGCTGTGCTCGAAGAGTACTCCATTGGAAGAAAGCACAGTTTAACTAAGGGGCGCATGACAAGCCCATTTTGGGTGCGAACCTCTACAACCCGAACATGGTTGTCAGGTCCGTGGCGAACGTTCTCGATTCGTCCCAGACGCCACTCTGTGGGTGGGAGCGAATCTTCTTTAATTACGACAAGGTCGCCTGGTTGAGGATTTCGCTGTGGCGTTTGCCATTTATAGCGCTTCTGAAGGTCCTTCAGATAATCCACTTTCCAGCGTCGACTGAATTGGTGATGAAGCGATTTGAGTTTTTCCCATCGATTTATCCAGGAGAGGTCTTCCGCGTTTGGCTCAGGAATGGCTAATAGCGGTGCACCTCGAAGGAAGTGACCCGGAGTGAGCGCTGTGAAGTCAGCTGGGTCCTGGGATAGTGAGGTTAGAGGCCTCGAATTGAGAACTGCTTCAATACGCACCAACAGCGTCGTGAATTCTTCGAAAGTAAACTTGTGGGATGCAGCGGTTTTTTGAGGTGGGTTTTAAAACTTTTTACTGCGGATTCCCACAAGCCGCCCATATGAGGGGCGCTGGGTGGAATATACTGCCAGTTTATTCCCTGAGGGGCATATTTCTGTACAATGTCCGCAGAGCATTCGTTAAGAAATTTAACGAAGTCGCGTTCGAGTGCGCGCTGAGCGCCAATGAACGTTTTACCATTGTCGCTCATCATTTTTGAGGGATAACCTCGTCTGACAACGAATCGGGCGAATGCTGCTCGAAAGGCTTCAGTAGTAAGGTCCGAGCATAGCTCGAGGTGTACTGCCTTTGTGGAAAAACAGACGAATACAGCCACGTACCCTTTTATGATAGTGGTCGACCTCAGAACCGATGCTTTTATTTGGAATGGACCTGCAAAGTCTACTCCTGTTGTGGAAAAGGGGAGTGAGAAATTGCAGCGCTCAGGTGGTAGAGCTGCCATTATTTGCGTGCGCGTTTTCTGTTTGAAAAGCGTGCAAGATTTGCATTGAAAAATGCATTTCTTTATAAGAGGCTTTAGTTTTGGTACGAAGTACTCTTGCCTCACCATTTGGAGCATTAACCGCATTTCTGCATGAAGAAGCAGGCGGTGTAAGAACTCCAGATACAACTGGCAGAGCCTCGAATCCGGAGGAAGGATTACTGGATGCTTCTCGTTGTATTGCATTGTAGAATGTTCCAATCTTCCACCGATACGTAGGAGCCCGTATCCATCCAGAAATGGGTCAAGAGCCAGAAGGGAACTCTTTTTGCTTATTGGCATATTGTTTTGTAAGGCACTCTTTTCCGCCCCGAAATGGCGAGATTGTGCCATTGCCACAAGCCGCGTTTTCACATGTTGCAACTCTTTGTACGTCAGATGGGGATTATGTGTTGTTGCCACCGATTTAGATTTGTTGCAGGCATTGTTCGCAAAGCGGAACACGTATGCAATCACACGGAGAGCTCGAGAGTATGAGGAGAAACGTTGAAGAATGTCGTCCTCTTCCTCGAGTGCGTGATATGCTTCCACCTTGCGTTTCTCGGGTGGAGAAGCGCTACCTGCTTTCGGCTTTGGCCATGTCGAAATGTGGCAAGAAAGCCATTGTGGTCCGTGCCACCAAAGTGATGAACCTATCAAATCATGCGGCTTGCAACCACGTGTGCCAAGATCAGCAGGGTTGTCTTGGCTAGATACATGGCGCCAGGTGCCGCTGGGAAGATATTCTCGAATTTGAGAGGTACGGTTGGCCACATAAGTCTTCCAGGTCGATGGAGATTTTTCTAGCCAGGCTAGTACAATCTCAGAATCTGACCATAAGAATGTGTTGCATGCTTGTAAGTCGAGCTGTTTTCGAACAGTTGAAGCCAGTTTTGCGAGTAGGACTGCACCACATAGCTCTAAGCGGGGTAAGCTTACAGTTTTTATGGGGGCAACTTTGCCTTTCGCAACCAAAAGAGAAGATTTTATTTGGTTGCCCACATGTGTGCGGATGTAAATCGCTGCGCAATATGCTTTTTCCGAGGCATCACAGAACCCGTGGATTTGAGTGTCTTGCCCCGGAACGACATTAACCCATCGAGGGATTTCGATGTGGAAAATATCTGGCAGATTTTCTGCGAAATGTTGCCATTTTGATAATGTCGCGGGTTTGTCGCTTTCATCCCAATCGCTTCCATCCAGCCAGATTTCTTGGAGAAGCATCTTGGCCTGGATCATAACTGGCGACAGCCATCCTGCCGGGTCAAAAAGTTTTGCAACAGAAGATAAAATTTGTCGCTTTGTGACCGCATTTTGGGTGTGTTCCGGTGTATGAAAATTTGTCCGTGAGCGCGTTCCATCGAATGCCAAGAGTTTTGGTATTGGAAGTGCTCTCAAATTTTAAGAAGTTGGAGTCTAGAAGATCCTCCTTCGGAAACTGTTCTAATATGGCCGGGTGATTAGCCGTTAGTTTCTTTAGTATGAAACCAGCTGATTTTAGGGCGTTTATCACTTGAACGAGTGATTCAGTGGCGTTATCGATGGTATGACTTCCGGATAGGATGTCGTCGACATAGGTTTGCGTCTTGAGAATTGTTGCAGCCAACGGGAATGTCGCTTTCGTGTCATCGGATAGTTGATGCAACGTACGAATAGCGAGATATGGTGCACAATTGACGCCGAATGTAACCGTTTTCAGATTGAAATCGCTAACATTGGAGTTGGCCGATTTGCGAAATAGGATTCGCTGAAAATCTTTGTCGTCCTCGTGTATAAGGATCGGACGGTACATTTTTTCAATGTCTCCATTGAACACATACTTATGCATGCGCCACTGTAGAATTAGTAGCATGAGATCTGGTTGGAGAGTTGGACCAGTGTATAGCACGTCATTCAGGGATTTTCCTGACCCAGATTTTTTAGAGGCGTTGAAAACCACACGAACTTTGGTGGTGACCTTATCTGGTTTGACTACCGCATGATGTGGCAAGTAAAATGAGAAGACCTTGCCATTCGAAGTTATTTCGCATGGGTCGGCAGATTCCATGTGATCAAGGTCGAGATATTCTTGCGACACATTGTTGTACATTGTACCTAACTCCCCCTTTTTCTGAAGCGATCGCTCCATGCTGAAAAACTGCTGCAGAGCAGCCGGGCGGGATTTGCCGAGGGAGAGTTTTTCAGGAAACTCTTCCTTGAATGGAAGTCGCACAATGTATCGACCGTTTGGTGCACGTGTCGTGGTTGTTGCATATATCTGCTCACACGCTTGATCCTCGGTGGATATCTGTGGAGGTTGTGGAATTTCCTCCTCTTCCCAAAATTTTCTCAGTTGAGAACTGAGTGTCTCGTTTGACGCTCGGACTTGTGTCGAGAATGACACAACATTTTCAGTTATTGGACCACTGAGAATCCACCCAAAAATGGTTTGTTGCGCAAGTATGCTACCGCACACCTTTTTTATACCTTCCAGCAGAATTTGTGGAAGTATGTCGCTGCCAATGACCATGTCAGTCTGACCCGGTATGTGGCAACTGGGATCAGCGACCTCAAGGAGTTTCAACTGCTGCCAGATTTTGCGACTAATGGTGGATGTTGGTAGATTTTTTGTCAGTTGCGGCAACACAATGGCATGAGCCTTTATCCTTTTCATGGCCTTGGATGCAACCAGTGTCAAAGGACAAAGCTTGGAGGACTTTTGTACGACTTGTCCACCCATGCCAGAGATTTCGAACTTTGAATGTTCGAATGGAAGTTTCAACCGTTTTTGAACTTTCGAGGAAATGAAAGTTCTTTCCGAGCCCTGATCAATAAGGGCTCTTAGTTGAAATAATTCCGCTTCGTGTTCGACTGCGACCATAGCAGTAGGAAGAAGAATTTGGTTATCATTGGCTGCATGCAATGATTGAACCGGTGCGTGTTTTGAACAACACGGTAGCTCGCTAGAATCGGAGCTATTCTGCGTTTCTCGAACGGGAGATGTTGACTCAGCAGTTGTGTGCTGCACGTTTGGTGCATTCATTCGCGGGGTGGAACGTGGAGCTTGTGGGCTCGCATGCAACAACGTGTGATGCCGTTGATGACATGTCGAACATGACCACTTGCTCGTGCACTCATTGATGATATGAGTGCTGCTAAGGCAGTTTGTACACAGCTTAGCTTGTTTTATGAATTGTGTCCGGTTTTGCACAGACATTCGTTTGAATCGTGGACAGAATCTAATAAGGTGCGGGGAGTTGCAACATTGGCAAGTTTCCTTTTTAGATTCTGCCACAAGGGTTTGCGTCCTGTTGAAGGACCTGTTTTGCGTAGAATTTTGATGAGCGACTGGTTTTTGTTTGCTTGGTTGAAGCCTATTGACCCTTTCAACGACTTCATATCTCGAGGTGAGAAAGTCGTTCATTTGTGACCATGAGGGTAGATCTCTTCGAGAAGAGAGAGACTGTTCCCAAAGTGACAGGGTTGTTTCTGGGAGCTTTGATGAACAAATGTACACCAGAATCGGATCCCAACTGTCTGTCGTAACTCCTTGGGAGTGAAGGACGGATAGGCAGTTGTTTATTGTATTTTGCAATTTCTGAAGTTGCTCACTATTTTCGGATGGAATAGTGGCAAGAGTCAGTAAGGATTTTATCTGGTTGTCAACCAAGATACGCTTGTTTTCGTATCGTGACCGTAAAGCTTCCCAGGCAAGGTCAAAGTTATCATCGCTCAACGCATATTGTTTGACGATGGAGCCGGCTTTGCCTTGCGTTTTGTACCGGAGATGGTACAATTTCTGAGCACGGGAGAGCCTTGGGTGGTTAATGTACACCGCTGTGAACATGTCACGAAAAGCGGGCCATTCTTCATAGCCACCATAAAAGGTCTCCGTGTCGCAGGCTGGGACCTTGAGGTAAATATTTGCCTCAGCCGGGGGTTGTTCCACGCGGGGTGGTGGACTCGGCGTTGCCATCATTTTGATCAATGAAAGTTGATCGGCAATTTTTGCTTTAGTCACTTCATACGTATCAAGGCAGGCGCATTGTTTGCCTTGCACTGAACTCTTGAAGTCTTCAGGGAAACTTTCGTCTGGTTTCGAAAAAACCAGATCGTAAACCGATTGAAGTCGCGCCCAATAATCATCTAGTGATTTGTCCTTTATCATGAGATACGATTCAGTGTGATCCTGAATCGGTGCTTCGTTGAATTTTGCACAGTATCTCATCAGATTGTCACTTTCCGCGATGAACTTTTGCGCGGATCGGTCAACTGATTTGGATTTCCGGGGGGATGTTGACCTCTCCTTGGCCGTTTCTTCCTTTGGGCCACCTTTTGGTTTTGTCCCGGTTTCGGACGTTTTTGGGGGACTGCGAGGCATTTTATGCAAGCTTTTGGGTTTTCACCAAAAAAACCGAATAAAGTATGTGTCCGCTCAGAGAACGTTCGCAAAATTTGAAGATGGAAAACTCTTCGTGCCACAGAAATTTAAAAAGGGGAATTTTAATTGGTGGCGGTGTTTGTGTTTTTTTTTTTTTTTGAACAATAGAGTCAAGCACGGACAACGGGACGTTCCTTAAATGATTTAAATCCGCGAAATTCGGAATTTAATAGGATGTATATTGTTTTGTAAAAACAAAAGTTATAAAATTAAAAAAAAAATCACAAACACTTTTCACTTATATATACGTGTAAATATACGTGTGGAAATAAACGTGTATTTGTAAATTACTGGTATATATAGGTATGTATATATTAGAAAATAATAATATGTACTTGAAGTTTGTATGGATATTTTTTGAAAGTTCCTATAGGGACGAAAATATCTCAAACTTAGTTTTGTACGTCAGAATAAGTACAAATGTACACGCGCAATATACAAACGTATGTATATATATTTGTTTGTGCGAACGTATGCACGTGAATTAGATGAGCTTCTCTGTTTATGTTTACAAACAGAAGAGTTTGTTTTGATTCGCTTCTTCGTCGCTTTAATGTCGCGTTTCTTTGTGAAGCTGAGTGCGCTTGATTGCACTGTTGGGAGAGTGCAGCAAAGAAAGATGAAAAAATTGCAAATATGAGAGAGGTTGAGAAATTTGATCAGCAGTACACAACTCTCGTTGCTAATGTAGCTCTATGTGCTGGGAAAATGTCGCTGGAAGAGCGACTTGAACGTGTGAGTAAACACGTATGATGTTCTCTGAGTGGAGAAGTATGATTGCTGGAAAAGCAACTTGAAATTATTTGTACATGTATGTAAGTATGTACATACGTATGAATATTATACTTTTCTATATGCTGCGAAGCAGAAAAAATGATTTGGAAGAAGTGGAACTGTATCGACAAGTTCAACGCTCTGTGCGAACAACGGGGTAAACTCAGCTGTAGAAGAAGTTTTTGCCGATGTTGTTCTTGCACAGTGGGTTTGAGTAGGCAAGTAAACTGCAATTTTTTGTTGGTTAAATACCACTAGAAATATGTATACATATATATATATAATTGGCGGATTTTGCCTATTGGTATAGCGGAATATTTTCTACCAATTTTTGGTTGCAAAAAGGTTGCAGTAAAACCAACGGTAAGAAAATTTCTGCAATATTCATATATATGTGTATGTGGATATATATATGTATATATGATTTTGCAGTTTAAAAAAATAATATAACTTCTTTGGAAAAAAGTTTTATTATTTTCTATATTTTTATGAAGAATAAAAAACTGCCTACTCACCAATTCCTGTATGTACTGCTTCTTATTGTGTTGTTACTGCCTGGTCGCTTGATGTTGTTGGATGCTGCTTAGCTGGCTGTTGGTGCTACTGCTTGGCTTTGTAAAAATGATGATTTTAAAAAAATTTTTTTTATCTATATTTCTTTGTTTTTTTGTGTACCACAAAATAATTTCGCAAATTTTGTGAGTATATGTAGATAAGTGTTTGCGCACTTTTGATGAGTGCGCCGACAATTTAAAAAAAAATTTCTAACTTTTTTTTTGAAATTTTAAATTTTTTCCGCAATTCTTTTGTATTTTTAAATACGATTGTATATATGTATATATTTGTTTTTTAACCACGCACCAGCACTTTTTGGTTTTTTTACAATTATATTTTTTGACAAATTTTTCCAAAATTTTTGCAATTTTTTGAATTTGTATTTTTTTTTTTGTTCATGTAATTTCTTCACGCTTGTATTTGTTTGTTTTGTTTTTTTTTTGTGCGGACGAAAAAATCGATGAAAAGCTAATTAAAAATGTTTTTGTTTTAAATTTTTATTTAATTTTTTAAACGAGCGATAATTCGATTTAAACTGATAATTTTAGTTTATAATTTTTAGGGCTGGCCAAAGATGGCTGCGAAGGACCATGAATAACTTTCACTTGGTCTTTCTTCGCTACACTCTTCACTTCGCTAAATAAAAAGCTGTTGGGGTTTTTCTTAAAACGTTATAATTTTTCATGTTCACTCTACACAGCTTCTATTACTTTAATTATTACACTTTAATTAAAAACTTCAAAAACAAACGCATATGTTTAAAGGAATTAGATATAAATGTTGTGTATATATAACTATACAAAAGGAGCGCTTCCGCGGTTGCCGAATAATAATGCTTGACTGACGAATGCCATATATAATTGTTGACGATGGTAGTGTATGCGCGTTGGCGCCTTTCCATTCGCCGCGCACGGCTGCGCATAAGGATTTCGCCGCCGTATAAATTATGAAGGAGGCGGCTTAAACATCCTGCCCGCCCTGCAGGCAGGTGCCATTAAGCACCTTCTGCAGTTCCTGCAGGGCGCGGATGGTAGTATCTAAGGCGCGATTCGTATTGCGCCGTTGGCATTGCGCCGTTTGCAGGCCTTGAGGGGTGCGCGCGATCGTGCGCTTGGCCGTCTTTGCGAGTTTGGGGGTTGCCGCTGTTTTAAATGCAGGATGCGCCTTTTGGGCGCTGCAGGCGCAGGTCGGTGTCCTCTCTTTTTTCTTCTTCGGCTTGGGTTTCGGCTTGCGGGGTGCTTGGGGGGTTTTCTGTGGAGGGACTTTGCGCTGCCCACGTCGGCCTTTTGGCCTCTCGTGCAGGAGGGTGTGATGTGCCAGGCCGCAAATTTTGCACGACCTGGTCGCTGGTTCATATCCGGCTCGAAGGACCATGAATAACTTTCACTTGGTCTTTCTTCGCTACACTCTTCGCTTCGCTAAATAAAAAGCTGTTGGGGTTTTTCTTAAAACGTTATAATTTTTCAAGTTCACTCTACACAGCTTCTATTACTTAAATTATTACACTTTAATTAAAAACTTCAAAAACAAACGCATATGTTTAAAGGAATTAGATATAAATGTTGTGTATATATAACTATACAAAAGGAGCGCGTCCGCGGTTGCCGAATAATAATGCTTGACTGACGAATGCCATATATAATTGTTGACGATGGTAGTGTATGCACGTTGGCGCCTTTCCATTCGCCGCGCACGGCTGCGCATAAGGATTTCGCCGCCGTATAAATTATGAAGGAGGCGGCTTAAACATCGGGCAATCCTCGATTAATTCATATAAAAAAGATGTTTTTTATTATATTTTAGATTCGTTCGCGTGAGTGAAAATTCGTAAGAACTTGAAGAAAATGTTACTAACTTTGGAAAAATCCTGTTCGTTCAAACAAAACTTTTGCAACAAGAGGGCGCAATTTTGCATTTCGCTTGGAGGAGAAGTTGCAAAATTGTACCCGATAAATAGGTGTCCCGGTATCGCATAATCTTTTGGAGTATTATGCACAGTAAACTCAAAAAAGGGTTTTTTCGTTTTGTATTGATAACTGAAAAACAGTTTTTTGTTGCTTTCCCAATTAGTGTATTTTTTTGATTTGGTGGTTTTCTTATTTTGGTGTATTTTTTTTTTTTTGAACAAGTGGCACCTTCGTCGAAAGTACAAAGTAGAGAGCGCAGTGATCGTAAAATTCTCTTTGAAATTTGCTCATGCATTGACTGTTGTTCGCTGTTGAAATGACCAGTGAGACCAGTTGTGTTAACAGAAAAATCAGTTGATTAGGAATGTCAATTTTACAGAATTTTGTTAACTTAAGAACAACAATTTCTCTTCTGTTTAAATGACTAAATTAATTTGTTCTCTTGACAAAGAACTCGGTCGAATTAACCATAATTCGATTAATTTCACCGAATCTCCGTTAAGTCAAGAACAACAGAACCGATTTGTTGATTTTACTAGCACCATTTCTTTCCGTGTAAAGTTGCAAGAATACCGAGCCGCAGCAAGGTGGAGTGCCACAATTATTTAAAGTTAAGTGTGCCTTCTAATTTCATAAATTTGGTTATGTTCAATATAATATTCAACTCTACGAAAATAAAAGACGATTTAACACTTACGTGTGGCGTAATTGATTGAAGCACTCGGGACAGAGGTTGAGCATTGGACTTTCAATTCTGTCTATAACCCAGCCGCAATAGGTATGGCTTTGACAGGAACAAAATACATTTGGTGTTATCCGGCAAATAATAGGAGCACACTGCTTTTCTTGTGGCAATTAAACTTATATTATACCAACTCACCGGAGTAGATGTGGCGCAGTTGAAAACCGACAAATATGACATTCAAAATTTCTCGTTTTTTCACGACCTTCAGCAAAACGCGAAGATATTCACAAGGATGCCGTCGAAACTTTGAATTGTTCTACAGAGAAAGAACGTTTGAGGCGATTGTGTGTAACAAGATGGCGGAAAGACTAGATGCTGTGATCTGCTTCAAAGAAATGTTTCCTCCCATTTATTTCAGTTTAGAAAAAAATCATGACTGTGGAAACGTTGAAAGTTCTAGAAATGCTTTCAGTTATCTACACATTTTGAGGACTGGAGGATTCATTGTGGCAATGGTTGTTATTAACGAAATTTTTTTCTTTGGCTCAACCAGTAACCTCTTACTCATGGGGAAAGTGCTAATCTTTCTGCAGCAGTTTCAGTGGATGATGATCTTTTGTTGATGATTTTTTGTTGAAAGAAATGAGGGAAAAGGCTAAGTCAAAGTTCAAAGAAATGTTTCTTAATCAGAGAGAAGATTGAAGTTCCTAGAATTGTGAGTCATCAAAAAAACCGAGAAAACTACGCAAACATCCCAGCAGAGGAATATTTTCGCAAATAAATATTCATCCCTTTCATCGATCACTTCATATCTTCAGTGTCTAATAGATTCATCAAGCATAAAAACACATTGTCCATTATTGAAAATGTCATTCCCGATAAAGTCAGAAAAGGAGGTGAAAGCGTTTCCGAAACTGTCGAAATAATAATGGATCAGTGGCCAGCACATGCTGGAACAGCGGTATCTATGGTGAAAAATTAAGTCCTATTATGGAGACAACGTTGGGTTAGAGCAGAACATCGCCCAAAGACATTCGTCGACGCATTGAATCTTTGTAATGAAGAACTTTTTCCACACGTTTTCAAGTTGTTGAAAATTGGAGCCACGTTAGTTGTAACCATTGCCAGCAGTGAACGAAGTTTTTCAACTTTGAGACGTTTGAAAAAATGGATAAGGAATTCAACCGGAGAAGATAGGCTGAATGGACTTGCTCTATTAAGTATCAATAGAGATATTGATATCACAGTGGAAGAAGTCATTGACAGATTCGCTCAAAAACAGGAAAATCAATTTGCAATTCTGCTTTTTACTATTATTTATTACTACAACATTTTCAGTAAATGGATCACTGAATAAACAAAATACTATTTCCTCCCAATAACATTATTGCATACAATAATTACTTATCATCACTTAACAAAACTTGAATTTTAACTTTTGTTTTTATTGTAGTTTTATTATTATTGAATAGATAACTTTACTTTTTAGGTTTTAGTTCTTATATAATTTGATTTACAAAATTTAGTATGTATTTAGTGAAACAGTTTTAAGTATTGTGACGAATATTAGCAACACTAAGGGATACTATCATCTCTAAGCCAATACTAAGCAGTGACTTGTATGCACATGAACAAATCAATCATTATGTCTATACATATGTCCATACATGCAGCGGAGAGCAACGCACAAACACATGCATATATCTGAGATACTCCCAAAAGTAGGCAATCATCTGTGGAAGTATCACTCACATATACACGCGCACGGGCGATGCGAGAAGCTATAATAATCGTGCATCTGTAGTTATAGCTGAGAAATTTATAGCTGGTAAACGAGTAGTAAATTCTAGAAATAGAAACGCCTAGAAGTATGCGAACGAGACATTACAGAGTATAAAAGGAGCTAAAGCTGAGTAAGCAGTAATCAGTTTGATTTAAGCACGCTATATGTCGAAAAGTAGAGGTGTTATTGTGAAAGTAGTCTAATAAAGACCATTTTGCATTATTGAATATTGGAGTTATTTATTCAACAGTTTAGTGATTCGAACGTTAGCAGAAGGTTGCAAATAAGCGGAATTGCACTAAATTCGTTACACTTGGTGTCAGAAGAGGAATTGTTGAATAAATTCCGAAGATTTTGGGCACAACAAGGACATGGCAAAGTGGAGTGAATTGAAGATCGAGCAACTGAAGAAAGAGTTGGAGAGCCGTGGATTGAATACAACCGGTAATGAACTCGAACTTCAGGCACGACTACGAGAGGCAATGGAATAAGAAGGATTTAACGTGGAAAATTGAAGAGAAAACGAAACATCGCAGGCAGTTGCCAGCATAGACTTGAACATGATATTGGCTGCAATATCTGCACAAATATCGACAGTGTCATCTCAACTGGCAGAACAGAAGACATATATGCCATCTCAACTGGAGGAACAAAAGACATATATGACCTCGCAAATGGCATCCCAACTAAAATCGCAGGAGACTTGTATAACAACCAAAATGGAAAGACAGTTAGAAGAACAGAAGACATATATGGCTGAGCAGTTGAAAACACAAGAAACTCGCATATCCTCGCAGCTGGAGGCACAGGAAGCAAGGGTATCATCAGAACTTGAATCGCAGGATGCAAAAATCGCACAATTTCATACAGAAGTCGATGATTTGAAGGGTCGTATGGAGCAGTTACAACTAAATCGCCCAGCTGTTCCAGCGAGTAATCCAAAGGTAAAAACACCATCCTTAGACGGTTCTGTTCCTTTCTAGGTGTTTAAGATTCAGTTTGAGAAGACCGCAGCAGTGAACAACTGGAATGCGGAAGATAAAGTTGCTGCAATGTTCATGGCATTGAACGGGCCTGCAGCTGAGATTTTACAAACCATTCCAGAGGGCGAACGGAACTGTTATGAAGCATTGATGGGCGCTCTAGAGAGACGATACGGAACTGCGCATAGGAGACAGATATACCAAATGGAGTTACTCAACCGCTTCCAGAGGCCTGGTGAAACATTGCAAGAGTTTGCGTCGGATGTTGAAAGGCTGGCACATTTAGCGAATGCGGACGCACCCGTGGAATACACCGGAAGGGTAAAAATCCAGAGCTTTATTAATGGAATATGGGATGTCGAAACGAAGCGAGCGGCATACGCAAACCCGAAACCTACATTCGCAGAAACGGTATCACATGCTCTGATTCAGGAAACAGTGTCGCTTCTGTGTAAGCCAGTTTTCAAAGCACGCCGTGTGGAATTGGAAAGGCCAGACTGGGTGAACACAATATTGGAGACACTGAAGGGATCACAACAGAAAAACGACGGAGTTATCAAATGCTTCAAATGCGGGAAGCCCGGTCACATTGCACGTCATTGCGATCTTGATCCTAGTGGTTGCAACAGCATGTGTGGTCTTAATAGCAAAGCTGGGGGATGAGCAAGAGCGAGTGAGATGTAGAGATCGAGAGCTATCTCCAGCTATTGAATATCCTGTGATATCTGTGTCGCAAATTGGAAGGAAATCAAGCAGTCTTATCGTCAGAAGGAATGTGGATGACAAAGAATGTGTACTGACTGTAGATACGGGCGCATCTCATTCCTTGATTCGATCTGATTTGGTCAACAGGAGAGTAAAGCCATTACCTGGATCAAGGTTGCGTACAGTCACTGGGGAGTATAACCAAGTCCGGGGAGAAGTGATCTGTGAAGTCTTGATTGGGAAGGTCATGGTTCTACACAAATTCGTTGTGGCGGAGATTATTGATGAAGTCATATTGGGAGTGGACTTCTTAGTTGACCATGATATCAGGATCGACATGCAGAGAAGGATTATGCGATATAAGAACCAGGATATACCACCTAACTTCAGTTTGGAGAAAGAGTTCAGTAGTAATCGAGTACTGGTGGAGAAGACTCGACAAAGACCACGAAAGTCAAAGGCAAAGGTTAATGGATCGAATGGACCAAATAAAGCAAAATCAAAACTACTCGCGAAAGAAACACTGGCATTGACAAAAAATGGACGCACAAAAACGAAGGAACTAATTTCCCAGAAAGAATGCGAGGGTAGTTTCAAGCCAGTGCGCACTACTGTTGTGAAACGTGGGAACGATACTGATTATGCGAAGCCAATCCGTCAAGCGCAAGCTCTACGAAGTAGTTCATTGGCCAAACAACAGAGTGTGAGGGAACGGCCCAGAGTAATGAGTAGTAAGTTGAAACACAGGTACGACAAGAAAAATAATTCGGAAGGTTTCCGGGAGGGAGATTTGGTACTGCTATACAACCCTCACCGGCGAAAAGGTGTTCCATCCCAATTTTGGTGCAGTTGGGAAGGCCCATACAAAGTTGTGAAGATAATCAGTGATACCATATACCGCATACAAATCATTGGGAGACCACGAACTAGAAGGGTGTTTCATTGGGAGATGCTAGTAGCGTTTAAATGAGGAAATTTGTCTGATCGGGACGATCAGACTTAGGTGCGGGGCAGTGTGACGAATATTAGCAACACTAAGGGATACTATCATCTCTAAGCCAATACTAAGCAGTGACTTGTATGCACATCAACAAATCAATCATTACGTCTATACATATGTCCATACAAGCAGCGGAGAGTAACACACAAACACATGCATATATCAGAGATACTCCCAAAAGTAGGCAATCATCTGTGGAAGTATCACTCACATATACACGCGCATGGGCGATGCGAGAAGCTATAATAATCGTGCATCTGTAGTTATAGCTGAGAAATCTATAGCTGGTAAACGAGTAGTAAATTCTAGAAATAGAAACGTTTAGAAGTATGCGAACGAGACATTACAGATTATAAAAGGGGTTAAAGCTGAGTAAGCAGAGTAATCAGTTTGATTTAAGCACGCTATCTGTCGAGAAGTAGAAGTGTTATTGTGAAAGTAGTCTAATAAAGACCATTTTGCATTATTGAATACTAGCGGGACCCCGGTGTGCTTGGCTACACCAATAGAAATTTTGGAAAAATAATAAAATATCATAGAATTTTTTTAATCTTTATTTCAATTCTTAATCCAAAACGGTTGGATACACTACATTTTTCTTTTTTCCATCTGGGATATGAATAAACAAACAATTTGGAATGCCTACTCTGGATCAGGCAACGTATAGCTGTCCGTGCGAAAAGCACGGTTCCTTCGAATTTAATCCGCATAATCGAAGCGTTTGTCCTTGCGCCTTGTTGTCTGACTTAGCAAATGACAGGCGCACTGGAAATTGCAAACGCTTGAATTCAAATGGCATGTCCGTTGGTATCAGTGGGATTCGCGGTATAAGCACAAGTTCACCTTTCGCCTTGCCGGTCAGTATTGTTGCTTCAATTAAATTCGTCATCAACTTTTTTACTTTCAGTCTTGTTCCATTACACAATTTTGGTGCATTTAAATTCCGTAATAAAATAACTGATGAGCCGACCTTCAAATTTAAACAATGCTGTGACAATGCAAAAATTCAACTGGATAATTCACTACGTCATCTTGATTCATTGCGCTATCACCACACCTGGCAATTTTTTCAGAATGTGATGATTGATTTCATTGGCATGTACATTTTTTGGTGCCAGTATTGCGCGCTCTCTCAACCAATCGTGATTCATGTAATTTTGAACAATATTTGGAAACACTCATTCAATTAATTCTTCTTTTGATTAGATAATTGTACAAAAATTGTTTGGCAATGTAATCAAACCATTTGTTTTGTTCATTGGAATTTTGCCATTTCCGATCTCTAACAATTGCTTCGAGAACTGCTCTGCAGACTGATCATTGTGCAAAGCACCACTGAAAAGCCTTCGGTTTCCACGTAAATTTGGCATCCATCGATTTATTGCTTTCGATGATTTTTTGTTTGCCTCATCCCATAGAATGACAGCTGCTAGTTGCAAAAATTTTGCCATCGCTGAATTTTTGGATATGTTACAGGTTGGAGTTTCAACCACCTGTATATTCAGCGATTCCAGAAGAAGCGAGTGCCAAAGCAATTTTCTGTTGCGATCGAATAGTTGCTAAAATCAATGAAATCACAAATGTTTTTCCGGTGCCGCCAGGTGCATCCAAAAAATGTAATCCACCAGTGTTATCAGAAACAGCTTGCATGATTTTGTCATATATATCGTTTTGTTGATTGTTCAATTCGGCGATGTTGGATTGAACAAATGTACGTAAATCGTCACAATCGAATTGTTGTTCACGCTGCAACTCTTGATCAAATAAATCATGCATTGGACGACTTGGTGAAATCAAAGCTAACTGCCCCATTGCTTTATTGGCAATCGCAAGACACATATCTTCAATTTTTATCAAAGCTTCATTGTACATTTCCAATCTAATCAGCAAATCAGGATCCATTGCTCTACGATGCATCCGAATTAAAATATCTCCAGTCATGTAATCTTTATATTTATTCCACAATTCAATTGCATTCGATGGCATGCATGTTGATATTATAAATGCACAGTAGTGAAACAAACTCGTTGACCATTCTTCAGATGAACTGCCAAATGGACAACAACAGGATGTCTTTCGTGCAAAGGAAACGAAAAAATACGTCAAACTGCTTCATTACTGCTTATGTATCGCCCCATTTGATATTGAGTGATTTCATCATTTCTATTTTCACCATCTACTATAAAAACAGCCATATCACTTCCTTTATTCACATATTTACAAATGTATTTAATAGACTTTACTGAGTTACAGTACTCAACATTTATGTGACATTATCGGTGAATATGGCACGACCCAACGATTGTCAACTTCGATGTCTTGATTGCGCACTCTTCTTATCGCCGCTCTACCATTATTTTCAAATGATCGACGTCGATACTATGGATATCCGTCATTGCCTGTTATGGTATCGGAAATTAATGCTCTCGGATACCGCTTTGAACATTTACCATCGATCATACATGGTGAATTCATATTTATTTCACCGCATGGACCGTGAATCATGTTTTTTGTTACCACTTAAAATAATTCTGGATCGATGGTTTGATCTGGTATTTCGGCTGATATAACGCTATCAATCTCGCCCGGTGTTATTTTACGTAGCAGCCATATCAATATGTGCGCGTGTGGCAAACCTCTTTTTTGCCATTCAATCGAGTACATCCAATATTGGGAACACGTGCTGTAAAATCGTGTCGATCTTTTGATGACTGACCGTAAAAAATATGTTCATTCGATTTTAAATTTTAGTTTTTATTTAATATCTGATTAATATAATTAGATATTATTTACCGGTTCTTGGATCTATCATTGGTATATTAATGTGATAACCATCATCACCTTTGTAACAGCAGCCCTATGATTCACCCTGTTTCCCACTTGGTGCAACCCTGTTGTCTATTGTGAATGGACAACAGGTGTTGAAACAAGTTGGAAACGGGGAGGTCGGCTCGTAAAGGTGGCCATCATTATTAAAATTTGGTCAGAGACAGCGGGCAGATATCTTGTTATAATCGTCGTATTTTTTGAGCATCAAGCTAAAACGCTTATCGAACATATAAGTTACTTGTGGTGAACATTAAATAAACTTGTAATAAAAGACAGTTTCTAATAAACGTATATTTGTACATCTAAAACGAAGTGGTGTTTGATCAGTGATTACAATCAAGATAGGAAATTTGATGGATGCGTTTCATCGGCGTGCACTACTACGTGCATTTCTGTGGGCATATTTCAGGTTGCCCGTCATGGCGACCGTGACAAAGGCAGGTGGTGGTGGAATTTTTTTCTTGAACATGTGAAAAGTGGCAGTTGAGAAGGACAAATTCTAAATTCTAATAAAATAAACTAAAAGTACATGTAATTACAACAGAGATAATACAATAATCGCTTAAATAATAGAAAATATCTAAAAACTACAACTAAATATATCGGAAATAACCGTAACCTAAATACTTGGAGAAAAGAAAATTTTTTTAATAAAAGAGACTAACACTAAGACTAAACTAAACAGAAATAATACAACAAGGTTTTAAATAATAAAGGTATACTAAAAACTACAAATAAATACATCGGAAAGAATACAAAATTAAAAACTGGGAGAAAAGAAAATTTATAATAAAAGAAATACGACGATTAATTTAAACAGAGATAACACAAAATCTATGAAATAATAGAAACAACTAAAACCAAAAATAAAAGGGAGATCACAGATAATTTGAAGTCGGAAAAAATAGAAACGCCACTAAATAAAGGCAGAATAATCGCTATTTTGCATCCACCAACACCGCCAGCGAACAGCAGCAGCAGCAGCATCGCCAGCACCAGCGAACATCAACGGCAGCAGCAATGCCAGCACCAGCGAATATGAGCGGCATGCATCAACGCCACCAGCGATCAGCAGAGGCGGCATCAACACCTACCCAGCAAAAGCAGCAGCAGGATTAACACCAGCAGCGAGGCAGCAGTTGCAGCAGAAAAATAAGTATACACATTGTATATATGTATGTATGAAATAAAATTTTTCGTTCGTAAGGCGCGATAACCTCCGAAGAGATCTAAGGCCGATCTTCTCTTCCAATTTGCGTCGTGCTCCTCTTGATTTTCCATACAAATTGGCCGGTCGGGACCTACATGTTTTATGCCGACTCCGAACGGCATCTGCAAGGCAGATGAGTTTTCACTGAGAGCTTTTCATGGGAGAAATACACTCGGAGCGCTTGCCAGTCACTGCCGAGAGGCGACCCGCTTAGACAAATTTTCTTCTAATTGAAAAACCTTATTTCTAAAATTTTGATGTTGCTTTGCCCGGGAGTTGAACCCAGGGCATACGGTGTGATAGGCGGAGCACGCTACCATCACACCACGGTGGCCGCCAATATGTATGTATGTATACCAAACATAATAATTCCATTAAATCCGGTGCTTTCGCTTTGCATACCATATACTTACAGATTTTTTTTTTCAATTACAACGGTGCAAACATTTTAAATTAAAATTCAATTTTGAATTTTTTTGCATCAATCAAACATTTTCTACTAAAATTTACAAAAAAAAATACAAAAAAAAAAATAAATTAAAAAAATAGAAAATGAAATTGGTCATACATAAAACTTATATTTTCCAAAAAAAAAAAAAACATTTGCATTAATGCATAACAAAATACAACATAACATACAACGTCTATATTTGCAACATTATACATTTTTATAAAGTGGGTAGGTATATGCATATACATTGACACAATTTGTGAAAAGTTAATTACGTTTGAATACATTCAATACTTTTAAAACACTTTAAAAATTTACTACATTAAAAACTTTATTAAATTCTTACTACATTCTATACCTTGAAAATACTTTAAAATACAAAAAAAAAAAAAATGGTAGAACAAAATAAAATTTAATACAAAAAAAAAGACATTTTGCTGTGAAACGGTGCGGCCGACACGTTAAATAATTAACACATATATTTGATGAAAACGGTGCGTCCGTAAAACCTTAAAATTTAAAGATTTTTTTGTGCAACGGTGCGGCCGTCACGTTAAATAATATTGTAATAAATACGAAATTGCAATAAACCTCGTTTAAAATTAATATTGTCTTGGAAAATTGGAAAATAGATCAGTCTTCTCTCTTGTATACCGTATATGGTAGCACATCCGGAACAAAACAAAAAAAAATGTTTAAGCCAAAATTTAATTGATGGTTCACGAGGAATATTCTTAACTCACTTTCAAATAATTCCAACAAATGTATGCCAAAATTCAATATTCTTAACTCACTTTCAAAAAATTCCAACAAATTTATGCCAAAATTCAATACACAGTGCAAGTAAAGCGGTTCCAAAATAGATTATAAAATCATTAAAAATTTTTTTCCATTAAAATTTTTTCACATTCATAACACAAATTTGCCACTTTCTCTAATTCAACTTAGGTGATAAAACCATTTCAAAATCCCTTTCCATTCAAATTTGTTCAAATTCATAACTCAAATCTGCAACAACAATTTAATTTAGGTTACAAAATCATTTCAACTATTTCATTCAAATTTGTTAATACACAAACAGCCAAAGCTCTCACACCTTTTTCTTCTGCTAATGTCAAATTTCGAAACAAAATTCAAAGAATTGAGAGAAAATTTCTTTAAAATTAAAAAACGCGTTTTACATACAGGTCGTTCTTTACCGACAAGGCAAGAGAAGTTAGATGAGTATAAAAATTCTTTAATTGAGGCATATAATAACATTCTAGTAGAGGTAAGTGGTAATTTTGAAAACCGACCTAGGCTAGTTGCTGTGAATAAAAGGTTATCACGTTGTAGGGAAGAATTAATTAAATGTTTTACAAAGTATCAACTAAACTAGAGCGACTTAGTCCAAGATAACATTTTTATGTCAGATACTGATCGGGAAGAAAAAGAATCCCTCGACTTACATAAAACCGATTCTGAGGAGGAAAAATAATTCTCTAACCCAGCAAAGCCAGAAACACTCGACAGTCGTATCGGTGAACAAAGTTGTTCTTTACCTCATACTGAAAATATTTCATTACAAGAAAACTTCTGTGGTTTCGATAACCCACTCGTTACATCAAACAATTTTTAGGGCTTTTAACAACCTTTTCAAATTCCAACCAATCTCGTACTAACTTTCTAGAACCAACAATAATGGCTACATCAGAGAAAAAGAAACAGTTTATTGGGTCGTGGGCGCCCTTATTCAGGGAAAACTATAACGGTGACCCCTTAGCGCTAGAGTCCTTCATAGATAAAATTGAACTAGTAGAAGGCCGTACAGATCTAGATCTTATGCCAACTTTCATTTCACTTGTTAAATCGAAGCTCGAAGGGAAAGCAAGAGAAGCAATTCCGACAAATATAACATCTATCCAAGAAATTAAATATGCGCTTAAGATTCGAATAAAGCCAGACAATTCAAAAGATAGCTTCACTTAAAGTTAAAAACAGTAATTTAACCGAGTTTGCTAAGCGCGTAGAGGAATTATCTGATGCTTTATAGAGGTCTCTAATTATCGAGGGCATATCAAAAGCAAAAGCGCACGAGATGGCAGTCGAACAGTCAGTAAACGTTTGTAGGCTAAATTCGCGCTCAGACTTAGTCAAAGCAATTCTGACATCAACCTCTTTTAGTGACGCAAAAGACGTCGTAGCAAAAATGATAGTCGAACAAAACAATCACGCTACAGAAAGACAGGTATTAGCTTTTCGACCAAGGTTTAACAATCAAAATAATTTTCGCAATAACAATAGAGGCAATAACTACTACAACAACAATAATAGATACAACAACAATAGCAATTTCAATAGGTACAATAACAATAACAATTTCAATAGGTACAACAACAATAATAACGGTAGATACAACAATAACAATCAAATAAATCAATAGGCAAAACAACAAATATTAAATAACGACTATTGAGGCAAAGGTCATTCCCGTAACACTGGCAACAGTCAAAATAGGTTAGAAAACAGAACCAATACTAACGCTGGAAGTTTAAATACGCGTAATAGTGCAAACGTCCGCTCTTTAAACTTGGACGCCTCTCAACAGCGAACACTGAGGGACGAGGAGAGAAGCGAATAAATATTAAAAATGTTTTTTGTCTAAACTTAAATTACTCAGATTTTATCGAAATTTATATAACTGGATCTAACAAATTATGTAAATTTTTACTAGATACGATATGGTTTTAGTTCAAAAAGAACGACGTGAAAAACATAAAAATATATATCAGAGCCCATATTTAGTAACAAATATAGATGGTGTAAATGTAACCATTTTTGATAATGAAAACAAAAAATACAAAACGGTACATAAAAACCGCATAAGGGCAGTGCCTAGATAAATAAAATCGGATGTACCCAATTTCAGTTTGAGATAGTCAAAAAAAATTTTTTTTTATTATTTCATTACGCTAATAAAGCAAATTTAAATCAAAATTTATCATACATTAAAACCATACTTATTTAAGTAAAAGCAAATTTAAATAAAACAAGTAAGAACGGGACTGTCTTCGGCTGTGCCGAAGACTTCATACCTTTCATGAATGGGGCTGAACAATAATCTTATCCCGTTCGTAATCTCCGAATAATCGGATGTATAAGATAAGAAATATATAGTGAACAGATCTACATACCTTAACGATTTTTAAGATAAATATAAAATAAAAAACGGGTAGGTACTTTGTGTGAGGATGCAAAGTTTCAGGTTTTTTGTGGTCTGCGTGTAAAAACTATGACTACGAATCACGTATTTCAAAAATATATGACGAAAACGTAACTATTTGATGAAATTTGATGAATTTTGAAGATTCTAGCCGTAAAAAAGGGGTGAAAATGACAGTTTATATGAAGTATATAATATATATACGACCGATCTCTATGATTTTTTCAGACAACAATATATGCTATATACGTAAGCATTTTGTGAAATTTGAAGCTTCTAACTGTTAAAATGGGGCAGAAATTGCGCAAAGTTTCTTATCTGAACAATCGGTTGTATGAGATATATACTATGTGTACCACCGATCTCAATGATTTTTTCAGACATCAATATATGCTATACACGTAAGCAGTTGGTGAAATTTGAAGCTTCTAGCTGTTAAAATGGGGCCGAAATCGTAAAAAAAATATATATATACTATATATATATACTATATATACCATCATATATATATTATATATATCACCGATCTCTATGATTTTTTGACACAACAATACATACTATATACGTAAGCAATCGGTGAAATTTGAAGCTTATAACTGTTAAAATGGGGAAGAAATTGCGCAAAGTTTCTTATCTGAACAATCGGTTGTATGGGATATATACTATATATACCACCGGTATCTATGATTTTCTCAGACAACAATATATGCTATACACGTAAGCATTTGGTGAAATTTGAACATATCTAAACGATTTTTAAGATAAATATAAAATAAAAAATAGGTAGGTAATCTGTGTGAGGATGCAAAGCTTCACGTTTTTTGTGGTCTGCATGTAAAAACTATGGCTACGAATCACGTATTTCAAAAATATATGACGTAAACGTAACTATTTGATGAAATTTGATGAATCTTGAAGCTTCTAGCCGTAAAAAAGGGGTCAATATGACAGTTTATATGAAGTATATAATATATATACCACCGATCTCTATGATTTTTTCAGACAACAATATATGCTATATACGAAAGCATTTTGTGAAATTTGAAGCTTCTAACTGTTAAAACGGGGCAGAAATTGCGCAAAGTTTCTTATCTGAACAATCGGTTGTATGAGATATATACTATGTATATCACCGATCTCAATGATTTTTTCAGACATCAATATATGCTATACACGTAAGCAGTTGGTGAAATTTGAAGCTTCTAGCTGTTAAAATGGGGTAGAAATTGCGAAAAGTTTCTTATCTGAACAATCGGTTGTATGAGATATATACTATATATAGAACCGATCTCTATGATTTTTTGAGACAACAATATATGCTATATACGTAAGCAATCAGTGAAATTTGAAGCTTATAGCTGTTAAAATGGGGTAGAAATTGCGAAAAGTTTCTTATCTGAACAATCGGTTGTATGAGATATATACTATATATACAACCGATCTCTATGATTTTTTCAGACAACAATATATGCTATATACGTAAGCAATCGGTGAAATTTGAAGCTTATAGCTGTTAAAATGGGGTAGAAATTGCGAAAAGTTTCTTATCTGAACAATCGGTTGTATGAGATATATACTATATATACAACCGATCTCTATGATTTTTTCAGACAACAATATATGCTATATAAGTAAATATTCGGTGTAATTTGAAGCTTCTAGCTATTAAAATGGGGCTAAAATTTGCGAAAATATATATATATATACTATATATATATGCTATATATACCACCATATATATACTATATATACCACCGATCTTTATGATTTTTTCAGACAACAATATATGCTATATACGTAAGCATTCGCTGAAATTTGAAGCCTCTAGCTCTTAAAATAGGGCAGTAATTACGAAAAGTTCCTTATCTGAACAATCGGTTGTGGGGGATATATACTATATATACGACCGATCTCATAAATTTTTTCAGGCAACAATATGTTCAATATACGAAAGTATATGGTGAAGTTTGAAGCTTCAATCTGTTAAATTGGGTAAGATATTACAAAAATCCTCTTTTTCTGAAAAATCGGTCGTATGGAGGATATATGCTATAGTGGTCCGATCCGGTCGGTTCCGACAAATGTCTAATCGGACACCCAAATACACCTGCTCACCAAATTTTATCAAGATATCTCAAAAATTGAGGGACTAGTTTGCATACAAACAGACAGACGGACAGACGGACAGACGGACATGGCTAAAACAACTCAGCTCTTCAACCTGATTATTTCGGTATACTTAATGGTGGGTCTATCTATTTTCCTTTAAGGACTTACAATTTTCGGTTTCGTGACGAACTTAATATACCATTTCATTTTCATGAAAGGTATAAATATGTCAAACGGTGAAAATAATACGAAATGAAGTAAAATAAACAAATAGAAAATGTATGTATAAGGTACTATACAAAACCGATGAAAATGAATTTTTGAATTACAAAGAAAACAAAAAAAAAAAAATATATATAAACTATTAATATTCAGATATGTAAATATGTTGGCTTAATGTAATTAATTAAATTAACAAAGCTAACTTACAAAAAAAAAAAAAAAAACAACACAAACAAAAATATATAAAAACTACTAATATGAAGATTATATATATATATATGACGCAAATATGTAGGTTAAAATACAAATAAATGTAATTAGTTAATTTAGCCAAGTTAGCCTAGGTATATCTGCCACAAAAGTTCAAAATTTTTCTCATTTTTTTCCATTCGGGATGAATGTAAAACCGCCCAAAAAAAAGTTGAAGCCGACAAGCCTGATCAACTTGTCGATTTCAACCCTTTTTTTCGAAAAGGGGGATGGTGTAACAGCAGCCTTATGATCTCACCCTATTTCCCACTTGGTGCAACCCTGTTGTCTATTGTGAATGGACAACAGGTGTCGAAACAAGTTGTAAACGGAGAGGTCGGCTCGTAAAGAAAGGCGGCCATCATTATAAATTTGGTCAGAGACAGCGGGCAGACATCTTGTTATAATCGTCATATTTTTTGAGCATCAAGCTAAAACGCTTATCGAACATTTAAGTTACTTGTAGTGAACATTAAATAAACTTGTAATAAAAGACACTTTCTAATAAACGTTTATTTGTACATTTAAAACGAAGTGGTGTTTGCATCAGTGATTACAATCAAGATAGCAAATTTGATGGAGGCGTTTCATCGGCGTGAACTACTACGTGCATTTCTGTGGGCACATTTCAGGTTGCCCGTCACCTTTCCAATGTAGAATTGGATATTGTAATGCGTCGTAACTTCCATGAAGTTCCGAAACACGCTGTAATTGTTCATTTCTACGATGAAGTACAATATCGCGGGTTTCAAACTGATCGCCAACAATTACAATTGCCATTTCTTAAATCATCGGTAAATTAAATCTTTTGGCATGCTCACCAAAAGGCGTTTTATCCGCTCTGATTATGATTTTGTGATTATCAGATGTAATGCGATCGAGAGCGGTTTTGAACAATTTCACCAATTCAGTGTTCTGATGAAAAAATCTTTGGAGATCGCAAATAATCGCTCGTTTTGTATGTGAGCCAATTGTGCAACGTTCATCCAACTAACGATTTTCATCTCCGATAAAATATATTTGCAAAAATTGATGGTCAGGAAATGGTAAAAATGCACCCGCTCGATGATAAATCTGACCTTGAATCTGTAATGTGTATGCAATGTAATTTGATGTTGGATCAGAATCCTTATAAACATTGTAGAAACTGTTACTTACATCCACAGAACAATTAGATATTTCACATGAAGTAATCACCTTAAATGTCGGCATAAAATTGTTTCTTATAATTTTTGTAGCACCAAAAGAAGTCATTTGAAATGATGAATTGTATTCCTGTATATGATTCATAAAATGCTTCGACATTGGAGATCCTCCAAAAATCAATGAGTGCAATGGATCAGGTGGAGTTTCAAATGCCGGCAATTTCACTTTCTATCACCCAGAAACTTAGCTGCTTCACAATGTGGACATATCGCACTCATTAATCCAATATATCCATGAATACTGGTGGGTCGTAATTAAAAGCAGGACGATACATATTTTCTAGAACACGCTGGATTTCTTTGCCGCTGTGGTTCTGCAGATCTATTTCGTGCATATCTGTCACGTCGTATTTCATTTTGTTGTGACAGGTCATCAATACTTTACGCTCTTCTTTGAAGTAACATTCCGTTAGCACTACGCGTACGTCGAACGATATTTTGACGTCTGGCTCGAGGCATTTTCTTCAACAGAAAGGAAAAAAATTCAATAAAACTATGTTCAACGCAAGAAATTTAATTTAAGAGAAGCACATGTGCAAACAAAAAATGCGCGGTCGAAATACACCCACACGTATATGTCCAAAAGACAAAACAAAAATACAAACCGTGCAAAAAATTTGATGAAAAACACAATAAAACATGTGCGCATGATTAGATACAGTTGAAATCACTAAATGTATTCTGTAAGATGAACGAAGAGAGAACATTTGAAAAAATAAATTTGAAGAGAAAAACATGATACATCATTGTCACAATTTTCTACTGTTTTTGTTCAACGATACGACATACAGAAGGAATTCCCAATGTATTATAAATATTGATATGAATTCAATTGAAAATGAAGAAATACTCAATTATGAATCGAAAACTACATAAATATTGAAAACACGTGTTGATTATCCATAGTTCAAAACAAAAAGACCTAATGTCAATATACACCGAAAGTACCATGTGACAGATATGTATGTTGTTTTGTGGTGTATCTCTTTCCATTGTATCTGAAAAATTCCTATTGCCAAAACGGCATCCATGTTCATTGTTCATACTCTTGTTTAAGAAAACTCGATCAGATGCAGATGAATCATTACAACACATCATAAATACGTTTCTTTACTACTTTTTTTTTAAATTATTTTATTCTTAAGGCATCATAGTAAAAAAGTTAATAAGTGTGTGGGAACAACAATTTTCAGGACGCTGGTGAATATATTCGTTGAACTCGAGGGATCCATGAGTTAGGTTATCAAATAGTTGTAGCGATATTGATTCGAAAACAGGTGGGCGAATGTTTCTAATGTTGACTTGATCCGTATTTCGAAGAAACATTGTATATGTAAATCTTATGGCTATCAGATTTGGTAGTCGTAAATTTGCAAGTTGAATGGTAACAGTCAACGATTCTGTATATTCCTTTTCCCAATAAATGATTTCTCGTCGTAAAAGAAGATTGAACACGTTGCGCCGAACCGTTGTTTGTTGGGACAGTTGTGTAATGAAGAGATATTGCAAATTTTCAGTAAGGAAGTGACCATTTGAAAAGAACCAGTTGAAATTTGCGGAATGTCGGGTTTTAATTTCGAGAAATCTAAAATATTGACCGAAATAATGCATCAGCGCTTCGTCGTAAAAAATGCGATGAACTCGATGCTCTTGAATTCTTGTTGCCAAAATCCCAGCCAAAAATGAATTTGCCGATGCGAAATGTATGACATCTTCATCAGAATGCAGTCGGTCAGCAATTTCCAAGATTATTTCAACTGTATTCGTGGTTGTTTCTGAAGAAAAGCAACGCAATTCTATTACAATGTTGTTTCTTTGACACAGCAAAATCACAATAAATTTAGTGGGACATTACTCACCAAATTGAAGCACAGCAAATACCGAATTTGCTTAAACCCAGTTCATTTATTATTTTTACAGTTTTTATGAAAAAAAAAAACAAATGACTTCTTTTTTTCGTTTGGTTTTCACTTGAGAAATGCCGAACGTCAAATTATAATTCTAGAAACGTCAATTCCATTGAATAATGCAAAATGGAAATAAGCACCACCTATTCCATTTCATGAAATAACGCAAATAAGCACCATCTATTGGTATGAAACGTAGCCGTAGCTTGGTGTGTTATATCTCATGAACCGCTCAACCAAATTCAATCAAACTTTACAGACACCTTCTACATGATAGCCGATAGCCTAAATGCACCGTAGACATTTTGTTGAATTTGGTGCAGCCGGTTTCAGGTTATAAAGCAACACCAAAAATGTGCACTTATTTTTATATATATAGATAGATTGAAGTTATTTATTCAACAGTTTAGTGATTCGAACGTTAGCAGAAGGTTGCAAATAAGCGGAATTGCACTAAATTCGTTACACTATGTATCCAGTGAAAATTTGCAAATGAGTGAAGTCAGCTGCATTAATTTTGTATTGGCAGAACGTTGCAAAAGAGCCGTGGTGAATTATGTAATTGGTGCTAACGGATTTAGCGTTAGATTAACAATACCCATTAGATTAATTTTACCCAATATTGGCAGGTATTAGAATTCGTCATGATAAATGATGATTTGACAATGTTTCCACTAATGGATTGAGGATGCGAATGGAACTAGAGGTCTTTGTAACCGTGGTTTTGGTTTTAGTTAGAAGCTTTATTTCTTCATTGAAGGCAATCTGCTGGACGAATTTTATCCAAAATTGTAGAAAATCCTGTATTTCTGCAACTGAGAGTCATTTGTCATCGTTGATAATTGGAATTCAATGAGCTTTGGTTGCGAATCGAAAGCACCATGAGGTGACGCGTAATAATTTGATTAAATCCGAATAGTAGTCAAGTAATACTGATTCGGAATGTTGTTGTTGTTGTTGTAGCGATTAGGTTACTCCCTAGGCTTTGGGGAGTGTTATCGATGTGATGGTCCTTTGTCGGATACAGATCCGATACGCTCCGGTAACACAGCACCATTAAGGTGCTGGCCCGACCATTTCGGGAACGATTTATATGGCCACATTAAACCTTCAGGCCATCCCTCCCTCCCCACCCCAAGTTCCATGAGGAACTGTTTTAGTGAAATGTGGATTTGTCTTTCCTTTTCCTTGCTTTCGTTTCTGCTTGTTGGGACTGAGTAAACTTATTCGTCGGCCAAAACGAGCTATCCAACTTAAGCCACTGGGGACCGTGCCACCAGAGTTGGTGTGAATTTAAATGACGAGGCGTCATAACACGTGATTCACAATCCGCGGGGTGTTCCTTACCCGGAACAAACCTCCAACATGCAGTTGGTAGCCTTTCTTGAACGAAGCTCACTCTATTTGCTACAAAATTCTTCCATTTTGAAGGATAGTTCGTGAGCCAAGTGAGAGTAACTGATGAATCAATCCAAAGCCATACAGTGGCCGACGAAAGATTGAGCGCGTCAATAACGTTATGTGTTAGTGAGTGTGCAGGACTGCTGCGGTGAGCTCAAGGCGAGGAATTGACATTCTAGTCTTTGCTTTAACCAAACTCACCGCAGTTTCCTCATGTAAAACTTTAAGATAGACAACTGCGCTCATGGCCGCTAGTGATGCGTCAGAAAAGCCATGAATGTCTTCCTACTAAAGCATTTGGCAAACCCTAGATGTCGCGGAATTGTAAGAATGTGCAAGTCTTGAAGGCTAGACTCAAAATCCTACCAAGAGCTTTGTAACGAATCAGGGAGTTGTTGATCCCACTCAAGCTTGTGAAGCCATAGATTTTGCATGCAAATTTTTGCTGTGACGACTATCGGAGAAATAAATCCTAGGGGATCAAATATTTGCACAATATTAGATAAGGCGTTACGTTTTGTGATGTTCTTGATAGGAATAAAATTGTTATAAAAATGAAAGCTGTTGAATCAAACTTGATGTTGGTTTCAGTAGCCAAGAGGTTAGGCTCCAGATGTGCGAGAATCGTCGGTTCATTGGTACTCCATTGTTGAAGATGAAATTGACAGCGTTGCAGAATTGTGTAACTTGGTTGACCAATTCAGTGCACTCCTGTAAAGTGTCAGCTCCACCGAATTCGTCGTCTACGTATCGGCCGAGCGATAGCATTGGAACCGTTAGTGGAAATCGATGTCCTTCTTCAATAAAAAGCTGATTAAATGCTCTTAGGGCTAAAAAGGGTGCACATGGTTGACCATAAGTTACGGTGCGGAGATGATATTCGACTAACTTCCCATTTGACAACCATAGTATTCTCTGTAGATCCCAACCATCCTGATGAACCAAGACTCGGCGATACATTTGTTTAACATCAGCAGAGACAACGTACTTTTAACGTTCGGGCCGAACCATTAAAAACAACTCCTAGTTTTGTAGTCGTACTAGATTGTCGGAGCACGCCATGATGAGGCAAATATTATATGATGGATTTAGGTACGTAGCCATCAGGAACTTTGGCCATGTGAAAGTTGGTTTCGTAGTTGTTCAAAAATTCGGTATACATTTGGGTGTATTCAGGGTTCGCGGTCAGTCGTCCGTTTAGGGAAAATAGGATACGAACTGCGTTTGATCGCGAATCCCCTAGTGCTGAAACGGATTGTTTTAGAGGCAATCGGACAACGTACTGTCCATTTTCGGTGCGTGTGTGTGTCCGTTGAAAACGAGTCTCGCACGCCTCCTTCTGGAGTCAGCGTAGGTGTTAGGGTGGTAACCTCCTCCTGTTGCCAAAACCTTCGAATGAGCTGACTGATTTCGTCATCATGTGAGCAATTTTCTGCGATAGATCCAGAAAGAATCCAGCCAAAGACTGTGGCCTGTGCGATTGAAGTATGTATCGGACCTTTCCGAACACCATTTTGTAAAATTTCGGAGTAGACATCAGCGCCTAAAATAATGTCTATTTTGCCAGGGGTGTTAAACGTTGGGTCAGCAAGTTGTAACCCTGTAATGTGAGCCCAATCTGTAGATTTACATAGATTCCCTTGACGGTAAGAATGCAGTTAGTTTAGGTAATACAAATGCAGTAACTGTGCACGCGTACCGCTTTGTCGATAATGAATTTAAGTTGACAGATACCACTCCGCGAGTGGTGGAAACATGGGACACCCCAAGAAGGCTAATTGTGGCTGCTGAACGCTTTAATCAAATAAGTTGAACCATTCTTTCACTGATAAATGCCATTTCTGAACCCGGATCAATCAATACACGCGCTACGTGACGCACATGCTCAACTAGAATTTCTACGAGTGTAGTTGCTAATAAGACATTGGAGCGTTTACAAGCTCCTGCGGTGGCATGGTTGACGACAGCAGCTTCCTCGCTACTGTTTGACTGCAAATCACTCGATTGAACGGTTGATAATTGTAAGTCATCAGAATCTGCTGTCACGTGGTTGACAGCCGATTTGGTAGATTTTTGTGAAACGATATGTAACAACGTATTATGGCGTTTTCTACACTTATGGCATGTTCCTTTGGACGAGCAATCCTTTAACACGTATTGCAGGCGGGTTGATGGGGCTCGACCCCTCCTCTGGCCTCCGCCAGGCTGCGTTGGACTTGTCGCGGAATGTGGGTATGCTTGCCTTTAAGCACGAACTAGCTCGTCGGATATGGGTGGGTTTCGTTTTCCACAGTCCACGCAGCAGCCGCAATAAAAAAAAATTCATACCCTTCAGTGACACCGGAGTAATCACTCCACCCTCGTAGCATCTGACCAGCCACGGCCAATAGAATCATCTCCCCCCCCCCCCTTTCCAACTCTCAATACCCCTAACTGTCCTTGTCCGTACCCTTCGTAACCCCCCCCCCCCCCCCCCCCTGTCCAAGTCTCGGTTCGCCTCCTTTGCATGAGGCCGGCCAATTCGCCCCTCCTCAACCTTTTTCCAACCTAGGCCCTTGTGGCTGGCCCCTAAAATTCCCTACACCCCCATATTCATGAGTCACTCCCCACGCTCATGCCCCCCTACCACTTCCCCATGTCATCCCGTCCTCGTCCGTCATGACCCCGTCAAGAAATTCACTCATCACACCTTCACTTCAATTTAACAATTCATTATAATGTTTTATTTATTAATCACTATGGTATGACAACTTAACGTATGGTTGCTCATCGGTGCAACCCCTGTGCATGGACACGGTTGAGCCGAGATCGGAATAATCACTCCAAAAAAAATGAATTCAAGAACCTACAGGCCTACCCTAGGACGTCCCAGCATCTGACCTGACTTTCGGACTAATGCAATTATTCATGTCCGATCTCGAACCTGTATGCGCCCCCCCTGTATCATATCACGTGTATTGTACCGACCTGCACTTCTTATTGGGATTTTACATCACCCTCATCACACCTTCACTTCAATTTAACAATTCATTATAATGTTTTATTTATTAATCACTATGGTATGACAACTTAACGTATGGTTGCTCATCGGTGCAACCCCTGTGCATGGACACCGTTGAGCCGAGATCGGAATAATCACTCCAAAAAAAAAAATGAATTCAAGAACCTACAGGCCTACCCTAGGACGTCCCAGCATCTGACCTGACTTTCGGACTAATGCAATTATTCATGTCCGATCTCGAACCTGTATGCGGCCCCCCTGTATCATATCACGTGTATTGCACCGACCTGCACTTCTTATTGGGATTTTACATCACCCTCATATTCATACAAGGTTTTGGGAATTCATATCTCACCTAAATCTACATAGATTAACAGCTTCTGGCTGATCACAAAAATAAGCCTATTTAAATGCCTATTTCATTTAAATGTAGGTATACATATACAAAGTGAAAAAAATATATGCAAGAAAGAGGTTAATCTATCTTAGGTGAAGGAGGATCTGGTCAAAACAACCTGACATGACCAAAGGTTACAGTTCGCGATTGAAATCGCGATCTCGCATACGCGAGTTTACAGTCCTGGGTTACCCTGTCCGATTGTTCCAACCAAACACTACCTCACTCTTACTGTACTAATTTTATTATATAACTACCACGTATGTATTCTTGTGTTTAAATAAAGTATGCAAAAAAAATGTTAGTGTTTTACCACCAAATGTATTGACCTGATGCACTCTAACTCACAACTCCACTGGTGTGTGCGTCCTACCTCACCACCTTCAAATCCCTCGTCTGCTCAATGGGCCGTATGCGCCGCAATTACCCACACGTGGAAGTGAATGGTTGCATCAAATCAACACACTCGGATTCACCCTCCCAATTAAATCACAGTTGGTCCAGCCAGCTTGCTGTGGGACACCGCCTCCGAGACGAAGCTGAAAGAAGCAATCCTCCGCCCGAATATGAGTCCTCACCAATCCCAAAAACTCCCGATCAGGGTTCAGGAAATGCGCACTCGGTTTTCTTTATTCGAATCGCAGCCCTGCATGATATATCTTATGCGATGTCTTCCAAGAAAAAAACACGGGTAATTCTCCCAATTAGCGCCACGGTATGCTCATGCATTAAGCGCACGACTTTATGCTTGTTTTCGGGTGTGCCAGCGCAACTTACTGGATCCAAATAGCTGCCAAACTACAAAATACTTAGTTTTACCTTGTTTTTCCGATATTATGGTAATTTGTGTGGGCTTATGGCAGAACAACCATGTTTTTGATGGTGTGCTGCAACCTGAAGGCTTCACCTTTATTGTGGGATGGGCACGGAGCTGCGCGAACGTTCCTGTTTCCGAAATCGATTCCATTAAGGTGCATATTAATTAAATCTATTTTTTTGAATATAAACTCACCGTTTCCGTTTGGGTTAGTCACTCAAAGAAGTTCCCTTCCGCAGCCGGGAAATTCACTGGCTATCACCACGGTACTCCACTCCCTGGTACTGGATGGGATGCCCAAAATTTTTTTGGGAATAAAATTTTCCTAACTGGCGTGGTCGCCGTTTTCACCAGAAAGAACTTTTCCGTATATCTGTCACCTTAGCTGCGGTTCAACACTATAGCTTAGTGGCAAATTTTACCTTTTGTTCGCTAGCACTTTGGTGTGTTCGATTACCAATTTAGATCCAACTACGGTTTGCGATGCAACTGAGTCGGATTCAACTTTTTCATAGCATTACCGGTCTATCGCAACCAGTCGGTCGTAACACACGTGAGGCCCTAAGCAATTAAAATATAGTTGTTTAGATTTAACGAAATATCTGCATTCAGTAGGGGATTTTCGTTCAAAGGTTGGGCTTTGAATCAACTTATGATTCTTTGGAGCACAAACAACATCGCGATGATGAAAATGAAGATGAAGTTGTGGCATGACTTTTCGCCTTGTTGTTATTTTGCGACTTCACGGAGTCATGGCGATCGATTGTTTCGAGTGCAGCAACACGAGTTTCGATAAACTTGGTGAGAGCTGGAAGGTCGGTTGGGGTTGCGGATGCACCTCGGTCAAGCTCCCATGACTTGTGGTTGAGCCGAGACACTGAGTTACAAGGTGGACAATCATGATGTCCCAATTGTCGACAGGAACTCCAAGAGCTTTCAGGGCTGATAGGGTTTCGGAGCCATTTGAAAGTAACCCTTGTAATCCTTTTGCAGACGTCTGCGTGAGTTTTTTCACCGTAAATAAGGCTTCAAGCTGAGTCCTAATAAGAACGCATTTGTTCTCATAGCGTGCAACTAATTTATTCCATACAGGAACGAAATTATCAGAAGTGATGGCGAAGGTGGCTAGCAGACGCTCTGCTTTCCCGTATAAACTTCGCTTAAGACGTGGTCAAGAACCGTGCTACACCTGACAAGTGAAATGTACATATCGCTGAGGGATCTCCAATTTCCGAAGTTTCCATCAAACGTGGGAAGAACCAATTCAGGTAATATGGCTCGGGTGGATGAGACAGGGGCTGCTAAGGAAGTTTCGGCGAGGACAGATCCGTCGTGTGGATTTACTGCATTGAATTCAGCAAGTTTTTCTAATAAAAAATACCTTTTGTTGATCGTAAACTTCGTACATGCTAGCAAACACGTTGTTGCTTATGGGGTATTCCATCCCATTTCGAACAATTTTGAACCCGATCCCTTTAGAATTGGCTGAAAGTTTTTCTTCTTTTTCTAGCTTACGAAAGTCGTTTTTCAGAAGTTTTTCAAATTTTTTCATCCAACTCAAAAAAAGTTATGAATTTTTAAAAAAACACCGTTTTTGTTTTCAAAATGCTATAACTTTTTCAAAAATTGAGCGTTTGGGATCTTTTTTTTTTTTAATTTGTTTTTAAACGTACTTTTCGGAAAAAATTAAAAAAAATTTTTAAAGTTTTTTTTTTTTGTAATTTTTCAGTTTTTCGAGATTTTTCGAATTTCCCCCTTTTTTTTCATAAAAAACCAATCAATTCTGCAATCATCCCCACTAATCCCGGAGTGGGCCGAGAATTTTTTTTTTTTATTAAATTGAACAAACAGAACAAACACCGATTGTTGACAAAATATGCTGATGATATTTTTGCGGTTGTAAAAACTACAGAAATAGAAAGCATGTTAAAATTGCTAAATGTATACCACAGCACTATCAAATTTATAGTAGAGGTGGAGAAAGGTGGAGAGCTACCCTATCTTGAAACTTTGATAATAAATAAAAACAACATATTGTGGATTGATTGGTATATGAAACCAACCTCATTGGGTAGATTAATTAACTACAATTCTAAACCTGAAACAAAAATTATTAGAAACACCGCGAAGAATTTTATAAGTAGAGTTCTCACGATAAGTGAGAAAATATTTCACAAAAAGAATATTGCCATAATAAAGAAGACGTCAGAACAGAACGAATTCCCCAGAGAATTGATTAATAAACTTATTCACAACTTTTACGCGGGAGCCAAAAATTAAAACTTATGTGAAAAGGGCAATAAATTATATAAGCCAGTATCGTATATTCCCGGATTGGCAGAAAGAATGAAAAGCTCGAACCTATTTGACAGGGAAAAATACACAATAGCATTCACATACAACAATTCACTCCGACAAGTATTTAACAATATGAAGGACCCAATTCCAAAGTTAGATAAATCTAATTTATTTATTTATTTATTATGAAATTCCATGTAATGGCGACGGGTTCCACGTACGCAGGAAGGTATATGTGGGGACAACAAAACAAAAACTGAAGACAAGGGTTTCCGGTCACAGGTCCAATATCAAGCTAAGAAACAATTCGTCGGACAACAAGACTGCCTTGTTATCTCATTGTGCTTAAACTGGACATTACCCCGATTTTGAAAATGTTAGAATTCTCAATAAAGAAAAACACTACAATAAACGATATACATATTGTTACGAATATTAGCAAAACTAAGGGGTGCTGCTATCTCTAGGCCGATGCTAAGCAGTGACGTGAATTCACATCAATAATTCAATCATTATGGATCTACATAAACGAATCAATAACTGCGTATACACATATGTACGTATACGAGCAGCGGAGAAGCAATGCACAAACACATGCATATATCTTATCTGAATTGTCACAAGCGAGGGCAATAATTTGTGCAAGTATTACTCAAATGAGAAGTTATAAACGTAGTTGTGGCTGGCGATTTTGTAGCTGAAACTAACTAGTAAGTTCTGGAATGGAAAAGCCTGGAAGTATGCAATGAGAAATCAAAAAGTATAAAAGGCGCGACAGTAGAGGCGAGGAGTGAGTTTCATTTGAGCTATCAATCAGTTTGGCTATTAAGCCAGCTAGTTGCAAAGTATAAGTGTTATTGTGAAGTACTTTAATAAAAGCCGTTTTTCCATTATTCAATATTGGAGTTATTTATTCAACAGTTTAGCGATACGAATTGCAGTAAATTCGTTACAATTGGTGTCAGAAGAGGAATTGTTGAATAAATTCCAGACGACAACAAGGACATGGCAAAGTTCAGTGAATTGAAGATCCAGCAACTGAAGAAGGAGTTGGAGAGCCGTGGATTGAATACAACCGGCATTAAACTCGAACTTCAGGCAAGACTACGAGAGGCAATGGAATTAGAAGGAATTGACGTGGAAGAGTATGGCTTTCATATTGATGTCGACGAAACAACAAAAATGGAAGAGACAGTTACGAGCACAGACTTGAACATGATTTTGGCTGCAATATCTGCTCAAACATCGACAGTGGCTTCTCAACTGGATGAAAAACAGATAAGTATGGCATCTCAACTAGAATCCCAGGAGAACCGTATAACATCCAAGATGGAAGAACAGAAGACACGTATTGTAGAAATGTCGTCAGAAATAACATTAAAGATTGAAGCACAAGAAACGTGTATTTCAGAAATGTCGACACAGATTACATCCAAGATGGAAGCACAAGAGGAGCGCTTATCATTGCAGGTGGCACAAATGTCTTCGCAGTTACAAGCACAGAATACAAAAATTCTACTGCTCGAGGACAAAATGGATGCCGGGATAGAAGCTTTGAGAGGTCGTATACAGGAGTTACAAATAAATCGCCCAACAGTTTCAGCGAGTAATCCAGGTAATCCTTTCCAGGTATTTAAGCTCCAATTTGAGAAGACGTCGGCAGCGAACAACTGGACTACTGAAGATAAAGTTGTAGCTCTGTTCGTGGCATTGAAAGGGCCAGCAGCCGAAATCCTACAGACGATTCCCGAAGAAGAGCGGAACAACTATGAAGCATTGATGGCCGCTGCCGAGAGACGTTATGGAAGCGAGCATAGGAAACAGATATTCCAAATTGAGTTGCAAAACCGTCACCAAAGGCCTGGTGAAACATTGCAAGAGTTTGCGTCGGATATTGAAAGGCTAGCACATTTAGCGAAGAGCACAGAACTTTATAAATGACATACGGGACGTTGAAACAAAGCGAGCTACATACGCAAACCCAAAGCCAACATTCGTAGAAACGGTATCACATGCTCTGATTCAGGAAACAGCGTCGCTTCTGTGTAAGCCAGTTTTCAAAGCACGCCGTGTAAAAGTAGAAAGGCCAGAGTGGGTAGACGCAATATTGGAGGCGCTGAAAGGATCGCAAAAGCGGAGTGAAAAAGTTATCAAATGCGTGAAGCCCGATCACATTGCACGTCATTGCGATCTTGGTCCTGGTAGTTCCAACTTGGGTGGCCGTAAACGCAAAGCTGGAGGAGATGAGCAAGAGCTTGCCAGATGGAAAAATCGAGAGCTAGCTCCAGCTATTGAATGTCCTGTGATATCTGTGTCGCAAATTGGAAGGAAATGAATCAGTCTTACCGTCAGAGGGAATGTGGATGGCAAGGAGCGTGTACTGACTGTAGATACGGGCGCATCTCATTCCTTGATTCGATCTGATTTAGTCAACAGGAGAGTAAAACCGTTACCTGGAGCAAGGTTGCGTACAGTCACAGGCGAGTATAACCAAGTCCAGTGTGAAGTGATATGTGAAGTCCTAATTGGGAAGGTCACGGTTCTACACAAATTCGTTGTGGCGAAGATCGTTGAAGAAGTCATATTGGGAGTGGACTTCTTGGTTGACCATGACATCAAGATCGATATGCAGCGAAGGGAGAACCAGGATATACCACTTAACTTCAAGTTGGAGTCGTGGTTTTCCAATTGTTTATATGCGGTAGATGGCATCACTGATCCTTTTTACAACTTTGTATGGGCCTTCCCAACTGCACCAAAATTTGGAAGGAACACCTTTCCGCCGGCGAGGGTTGTACAACAGTACCAAATCTCCCTCCAAGAAACCCTCCGAATTATTCTTGTTGTCGGACCTGTATTTCATCTTACTACTCGTTATCCTGGATCGTTCCCTCGCACTCTGTTGTTTGGCCAATGAGGAACTACTTCGCAGAGCTTGATCTTGACGGATTGACTTTGCATCATCAGTATCGTCTTGACGTTTCACAACAGTAGTATGCGCTGGCTTGAAACCACCCTTGCATTCTTTCTGGAAAATTCTTTCAGTCGTTTTAGTGCGTCCATTAGGGTTTGTCAATGCCAGTGTTTTTCTCGCAGGTACTTTTGATTTCGCTTTATTTGGCCCATTCGATCCATCAACGTTTGCTCGGTCTACTTTCCTTGACTTTCGTGGTCTCTGTAGAATCTCCTCCACCAGCACTCGCTTACTGCTGAACCCTTCTTCCAAACTGTAGTTAAGTGGCACATCTTGGTTCTCATAATGCATCACCCTTTTCTGCATATCGATCTTGATGTTATGGTCAACCAAGAAATCCACTCCCAATATAACTTCATCAACAATCTCCGCCACAACGAATTTGTGTAAAACCATGACCTTCCCAATTAAGACTTCACAGATCACTTCTCCCCGGACTTGGTTATACTCGCCAGTGACCGTACGCAACCTCGCTCCAGTTAACGGTTTTACTCTCCTGTTCACCAAGTCAGATCGGATCAAGGAATGAGATGCGCCCGTATCTACAGTCAGTACACGCTCCTTGCCAACCACATTCCCTCTGACGGTAAGACTGCTTGATTTCTTTCCAATTTGCGACACAGATATCACAGGACATTCAATAGCCGGGGCAAGTTTTCGTTCTTTACAGCAGACACGCTCTTGCTCATTTCCTCCAGCTTTGCGTTTACGGCCACCCTCATTGTTGGAATTATTAGGACCAAGATCGCAATGACGTGCAATGTGACCGGACTTCCCGCATTTGAAGAATTCGGTAACTTTTTCACTCCGCTTTTGCGATCCTTTCAGCGCCTCCAATATTGCGTCTACCCACTCTGGCCTTTCTACTTCCACACGGCGTGCTTTGAAAACTAGCTTACACAGAAGCGACGCTGTTTCCTGAATCATAGCTTGTGAAGCCGTTTCTGCGAATGTTGGCTTTGGGTTTGCGTATGTAGCTCGCTTTGTTTCGACGCCAGTATGCCATTTATAAAGCTCTGAATCTTTACCCTTTCAGTGTACTCCACGGGTGCGTCCGCATTTGCAAGATGAGCCAATCTTTCAATATCTGAAGCAAACTCCTGCAATGTCTCATTTGCTTTTTGGTAGCGGTTTTGCAACTCAATTTGGAATATCTGTTTTCTATGCTCGCTTCCATAACGTCGTTCTACAGCAGCCATCAATGCTTCATAATTGTTCCGCTCTCCTTCGGGAGAGGGTAGGATTTCCGCTGCTGGCCCCTTCAATGCCACGAACAGTGCAGCAACTTTATCTTCCGCATTCCAGTTGTTCACTGCTGCGGTCTTCTCAAACTGTAGCTTGAAGACCTGGAAAGGAACAGAACCGTCAAAAGATGGAGTTTTTACCTTCGTATTACTCGCTGAAGCAGCCGGCCGATTAAGTTGCAATTCCTGTATACGACCTCTCAACGCATCCACCTCTGCCTCGAATTTTTTTTCAAACTGCATTATTTTTTCGTCCATGCGCGCTTCGAGTTTTGATGATATACGCGCCTATTGTGCTTCTAGTTGTACTGTTATGCGTGTCTCTAGTTCTTTCAGTTGGGTTGCCATATATGTCTTTTGTTCTTCCAGCTGTGATGACATATTTGTGGATATTTGTGGTGACATTTCTGTTATACGTGCCTCTTGTGCTTCAATCTTCGCTGTTATACGGTTCTCCTGCGATTCCAGCTGAGTTTCCATCTTGGATGTAATATCTGTCTTTTGCGATTCCAGTTGAGATGACATGTTGGTGGATATTTGTGATGACATTTCGGACATTTGTGCCGATATTGCAGCCAATATCATGTTCAGGTCTGTGTTCGCCATTGTCTGCGGTGTTTCTTCCATTTTTATTATTTCCTCGCCATCAAGATGAAAGTCATACTCTTCCACATCAATTCCTTCTGCTTCCATTGCCTCTCGTAGCCGTACCTGAAGTTCAAGTTTAACGCCGCTTGTATTCAATCCACGGCTCTCCAACTCCTTTTTTAGTTGCTGGATCTTCAATTCACTGAACTTTGCCATGTCCTTGTTGTCGTCTGGAATTTATTCAACAATTCCTCTTCTGACACCAATTGTAACGAATTTGCTGCAAATCCTCTTATTTGCCCTTTTGCTAGGTTCGTATCGCTAAACTGTTGAATAAATAACTCCAATATTGAATAATGGAAAAATGGCTTTTATTAAAATACTTCACAATAACACTCAAACTGTGCAACGAATAGCTTAATAACCAAACTGATAGCTTAAATGAAACTGACTTTCTAAATAATACTGCTATTGCTCGCTAGATATCGTCTTAGCCGTAACTGTTTGACAACTGAAATCAAACTGAATTCCAGCGCCTCTACATCTGTCGCCTTTTATACTCTTTGACTTTAACCTTCGCATCTTCTAGGCGCTTCCAGAATCTACTAGTCCATTAGCTCTCAAACATCTCAGCTGTAACTACAATGCACAATTTTATAGTTTTTCTCATTGCATACTTATAGGAGTATCTCAGGTATATGCATGTGTTTGTGCATTGACTCTCCGCTGCTCGTATACGTACATGGTACATATGTGTAGACGCAATTATTTATTCGTTTATGTAGATACATAATGATTGAATTATTGATGTGAATGTTTGTAGTTTACAGTCTCTCGCGCACACATAGGCGTATAAGTAAATGCATCTGTGTGTGACATCCTCTCGCCTGCCTTATATATATCTATACATGATTTGATTATTGACGTAAATACCGCTTAGCATGGCCTTAGCATCGCCTTAGTGATGGTATAGCTTAGTGATGCTAATATCCGTGACAATATAATAAATTGTAATAATAAATTGCCAATTTAAAAAAAGCGTAATAAATTGTTTCAAACTGCAAATGCAACCGTGTAAAGTGTGTTTATGGAGTAGATTTAAATGTCAGTTACGCATGGCTCAACTATATGGTTGGCTCATCTCATCAGCTGCTTTTATTTTTTTTATTTCACTGTAGTAAAGATTGTCAAAAGAAGATGGGAAACTCAAAATTAAAGCAAAACATTCAACACATTTTCTTACAACACACAAAAATTTCAAAGTTTTATGCAGGGACGGAAAATAATAATTTTTTTTTTCGGAGTCGAAAAAGTCATGGTCAAAAAATGGTCCTAGGTGAAAATATTTGAGTTCCCAGGTATCCCTATAGCAATATCATGTCGAATCATGCGTCCTTTTCATTTTTCGAACTTTTTCCATAAAAGTCCACATATAAAAGTAAAATCTGTATTTTTATTTTTTGAGTTCGAGAGAACTAGTTAAACTCGGACTTTTAAATTTAAAAGTCCCGAAATAAAAGTTAAATCAAGACTTATTTTTTAAGGCCGAAATAAAAGTCCCGCTTGATAACAAAGAAACGGCTTATCCGAATTAAAAAAAAAAATTATTTCGTATAAGCCGTTTCTTTGTTATCAAGCGGGACTTTTATTTCGGCCTTAAAAAATAAAAGTTTTGATTTAACTTTTATTTCGGGACTTTTATTTTTAAAAGTCCGAGTTTAACTAGTTCTATCAGACGCAAATAATAAAAATCTGAAAATAATTTTTATCTTGATCCAAATATATTTGAATTCCAAAATTAATAGTTTTGCAAGGACTTATATTATAAAAGGAATACCAGTTTCAGTCCCTAATACCAACACGCACATTTTGACAGTCTGAACAAAGGTATGTTGTTGTTGTAGAGATGAGCCAACTAGCTATCAAATTACTATTGTGTAAGCTAAATTGAGTTGTATGAACATCACTCAATTTAAATCGAAATTGCCTTTATTTATTTTTCTTTTTGAACATAGTATTAAGGAGGCCCAAAGTTTATATGTACTATTTTTTCCCATGCTGCACTCAATCAACATATATCTCTGAATATTTCCCTTTCGTATTAATAGTGAAAAGAAGCAAGTAGTTTTGAAAGATATGGTTTGGGAACGTTTATTTTTGAAGGATGATATCGCTGCTTCAAAAGGCAATGTCAAAAACACAGTTTATGTCAAATAGGGCAATGGTGGCAAGAAGTAGAAGTGGAACTACCTCTCTATATTTGTTTCATGGCCTGACCAATATTTTCTCTTATTTTACAGAAAAGTCACTGACTTTATCAGTTAGTAGTATATCTCAAAAATCAAAAAAACGCAATAGTACTGATATTACTGGTCTGAAAGATTTTGGCATCGAGTACTCCAAATCAAGCAGAGCAACTTGCCGTGGCTGTGAGCAAAAAATTATAAAAGATCAGGTTCGAGTTCGAAAAACCGTTTTCGATACGGAAATTGGAATGAAGTATGGTGGTCAGCCATTATGGCACCATGTGGAATGCTTCGCTCAACTACGTAGTGAACTCTGCTGGTTTCAAAAAGGCGATTTACTTCCCGGATTCAAAAGCCTGAAAAATGATGATCAGTCTGAGGTTTTGAAACTTTTGCCGTAAGTAACTTAACTTAAATATGAGTCCATAAAACTAACCACATATCCATAAAATTTATAGTGCTATTGATGACGATAGTATTGGTATTTGCAAGAAAGCCAAAATTGAGCTAGATGGGAACGAGGAAAATCTTAAACTGTTAAAAAAACAGTCTGCTGCTTTATTTAAGATTCGTGACCAGATAAGATATGAAATACACAGAAAAGATATCAATATTTTGTTGGAGTATAACAACCAAGAACCAGTGAGTGGCGATTCTGAGAAACTTCTCAATCAACTGGCAGACATGCTGGTCTTTGGCGCTTTATCAGCTTGTCCTCAGTGCAAGGGAAATCAAAGACTATTTACCAAGTCAGGCTATTTATGCAACGGTCAATTAACAGAATGGGCAAAGTGTTCTTATCTTGAAAAAGAGCCAGAACGAACTTCTTGTAAGATACCTAATGACATGAAAGAAAAATATAATTTTTTATCGAAAATCAAAAATGGGACAGAACACAGAATCATTGAATTTCATCCACCTAGCATGTCAGTGGTTTCCAAAAATGTAACTGTAAAATTGGAAGAAAAATTGCGAGAGTGAGTATGTTCTTTACCCTGTTATTGATATGTTCTTAGTGCGCCGTGTGTAGTGCGTCACCGGTTGGTTGCCGTTCAGTATACTACCCAAAAAAACCACATTCGAACTCCCCAGATGTGTCGGAAAAAGTAGCGATATAAAAATACCAATATCAAAGAAACTGGTAAACACAAAATCGAGTATAAAATTCCTATTAAAGTGTAGAAACTCTGGGCTAATCCCCAATTTTATTGAAACTAAAGGTACTGAATTGTTTTCGACCAAGACATACACAAAGATATTGGAAGAATTTTAGATAGGCATACATATGTATAACTACCATACGAAAATACTAAATTTGTTAATTAAACATAAGCACACATTACTAGCAATACAAGCCCCAGCGGGTTAGAGGGTTAGAATATACCCACGGTAGGTATGCCTGTCGTAAGAGGCGACTAAAATACCAAATACATTCAAGGGGTTGTGTAGCGCAACCCTTTCAGGTTGTCAGCGCAATATATAGGATCTCCAAACCCAATTGTCAACCTCCTCTATCCGTGATGAATCCTGTTTCATTAACAGCCGAGGCTCTTTTACAAAAAAATGCAAAAAAATCCGTAATGATTGCTCGTTATCTTTGAATCTGTAGGGCTTAGCAAAAAGTGTTGTATGCACAGTTTATAGAAAATTTTGGAATTGCTCAATTCGTTCTTGAGATATATATGATTAATTTGGATGAAATGTAGCACACATATAGCCAATAGTCTAGAAGGATCTACTAGCTATATTTTTTTTTTTTTGGAAAAGGGGGATGTGCCCGCCCCCTAGGAACAGTTATAATTTAATTATTGTATTTTTTCGTCTTTGTAACTGAATCACGCCAGAACGGCTACACGGATATTGATGAAATTTGGGACACAGATAGACAAAAATCTAATGCCGAAATTTTTTTGCGAAAATGGAAAGGGAGGGGGTCCCACGACCCTTCGAACAATTACTTTTAAATAATTTTTACACAATATAACTTCACGTTTACTGACCTTCACCAATATTACAAACTCAATAGGTCAAATAAGTCGAGGGCTTACAAAATGAGCAGTGACATCTCCGCCCCAACCCCTTTCCCCCTCTCCCCTTTTGGTGGAAAATCTATAAATTGTTATAACTCAATATAAATTTTCTTCTGAATCAATAATTTTTGGTATCTGGCTCATACAGATCGAGATCTAAACAATTTTTGAAAAACGATCAGTGGTGCTCTCCGTCTCCTCCCACCATCCTCCTTCCGTCAATGGTTTTTATTAGCACGCCTTTATTAGCTTTACCTGTATGTTTGTTTGTAACTCCTCATTCGCTTCAACGCGTCTGCTGCCTTATTAAGAAGTCAACCTAATATAACGCACGCAAGTCATTTTCTGTCAAAAATGTCTCATGCACATACAACTTCTATGAGAGCAACCGAAATTGAATTTGCTGCGTGAAAACCTAACTCGATTTCCAATTTTTGTTCTGCGTGACATTTTAGGTTTGACGTTTGCATACATCTTTTACATTGTCGCAACGCATGCTTATTTCGGTGAGGGCAAAAAACGCCGGTTGTTTGCGTGCGCTAAAAAAACGCAGTGCGGTTTTATTAGGTTGGCTTGTAACATGCTTTTATAATTACCTTCATTCAATTCACCTTATTTTTAATCCCGTCAGTGTCATATCAAGATCTTTCCGGGATCATTTCTGGATGGTTTTCGGGATCCGTACGGGATCCCGTCGGGCTTATTTCGGGACTATACCGGGATCATATGGGGATCCTTCCGGGATCATTTCGGGACTATTTCGGCATCATTTGCGTACCCTTCAGAGATCAATTCTGGATGGTTTTCGGGATCCCGTCGGAGTCATATCAGTACTTTTTCGGGACTATTTCTGTATAATTTTAGGATCCTTCCGGTATCATTTCTGGGTAGTTTTCGGTATCCGTCCGGCATCCCGTCGGAGTAATTTCGGGACTTCTTCTGGACTATGTCAGAGTTATTTCGGGACTTTTACGGAATGATTTCTGGATGGCTTTCGCGATCCGTCCGGCATCCCGTCGGGATTATTTCGGGGTCATTTTGAGACCCTTCCGGGATAATTGCTGAATAACTTTCGGGATATATCCGGTATCGCGTCGGCGTTATTTCGGGACTTTTTCTGGATAATTTCTGGATGGTTTTCTGGATCCCGTTGGGGTAATTTCGGGACTTTTTCGTGATGATTTTGGGACCCTTCCGCCATCATTTCTGGATGATTTTCGTGATCCGTCTGGGTCATTTCCGGACTTTTCGCGATCATTTCTGGATAGTTTTCGGCATCCATCTGGGATCCCATCGGCGTTATTTCGGGACATTTTTGGTATCCTTCCGGGAGGATTTCTGGATCCCGTCATGGTCATTTCGGGACCGTTCCGGGATAGTTTGGGGACCCTTCCGGCATCATTTATGGATAGTTTTCGGGATCCGTCCGGGATCTCGTGAGGGCTATTTCTGGACTTTTTCGGAAGCATTCCGGGATCATTTGGGGGTCCTTCAGGGATCATTTCTGGATGGTTTTCGGGATCCCGTCAGGGTTATTTCGGGATCATTTCTGGATGATTTTCGTGATCAGTCCGGTTACCCGTCTGGGTCGTTTCGGGATCATTTTGGGACCCTCACGGGATCTTTTCTCAATAGTTTTCGGGATTCGTCCGGGATACCGTCGGGGTTATTCCGGGGTAACTTGGGGATCCTTCCGGGATCATTTCTGGATGGTTTTCGGCATCCCGTCAGGTGGATGGTTTTCGGGATCCGTCCGGGTCTTTTTGGGACTATTTCGGGATAATTTGGGGACCCTTCCGGTATCATTTTTGGATGGTTTTCGGGATTCGTCCGGGATCTCGTCATGGTCATTTCGGAATCATTTGGGGACCCTTCAGACATCTTTTCTGGACGGTTTACGGAATCCCGTCGAGTTACCTAATATTTATCCGTGACCCTTAAAGGGTTAATTGAAACTTAAATCGGGAGTACACATAGAGTAAAACAAAACAGGTAATAAGCAAAGCTAAGAAATATGTAGACTGAGAACAGTTCTCTGTTCTTGGGTCATAATCGAGACGAGATTGATCAATTGTATTCTTGATGTTGAGTTGTTAACACGTAATTCGGATCATTTGATTAAAATAGTAAATCATAACCTTCACTAAAATTACTTTGGACGAAAGAAAATGTATTTATCTTTAAATAACATCTGAGATATACAAGTTTGTTAAAATAAAGAAAAATGTATTAGATGATTGTGGCGGTGCAGTTCAAGTTTTCAGAACAAAAGTGTTGCTTAGCAACGAACATTTAAATATTATTGTTCAATAAGTTTTCATTGTTCAGTTTGTCAGTAATCTTTTCCATTGTGAGATAATAATATAATTTTATTTCTAAATTTCAATAGGAAATATTTATTCCTTATCTATATATATAAAAATGAAATGATGTTCGTTCCTGTCCATGTTTTGGGGCCGATACGAGGTCAATTTTATTCGTTCTTTTTTCATATTATAGGGATCAAATAGGGGAAGGTTTTTAGCAAAAAAAATTTAAAAGAATTTCTAGGGTCTTGAGATATAGGTCAAAACGTGGACCCGGATAACCCTAAGATGTGTTTGTATAATATGGGTATCAAATGGAAGCTTCTGATGAGTACATTAATAAGGGGTACTTTTCGTACCCCTAGGTGACTGGGGTCTCGAGATATAGGCCAAAGTGTGAACCCGGGTACCCCAAGAATGTGTTTATACAATATGGAATTCAAATGAAAGCTGTTGATGAGTGCTTTAGTACATGATATGTTTTCGTATCCCTGGGTGACTAGGGTCTCGAGATATAGGCCAAAACGTGGACCCATATAGCCCTAGAATGTGTTTATACAATATGGATATCAAATGAAAGCTGTTGATGAGTTCTTTAGCAGAGGGTAATTTTCATACATCTGGGTGACTAGGGTTTCGAGATATTGCCCAAAACGTGGATCAGAATTACCTTAGGATGTGTTTTTACATTATGGGTATCAAATGGTAGCTGTTAATGAGTACTTCAATATGGGTATCAAAAGGAAGCTGTGCTGATGAGTGGTAATTTTTCTCTGGGTAACGAGCGTCTCGAGATCATTTCATGTGTACAACATTTTTTGAATAAATATACGAATTTTTCGATTTGTGTCGTGCTGCTAAGTTGCAAATTTTTTTCGAAGGAGTGTAAACATAAACACCGAGGTTTGTACACTGTTTATGAGAGATGCTTCAGCACACATACACAAACGTATGTCACATTTCGTTGCTGGCTGAACATTTCTACTGCTTTGTATTTGTTATACAAACGACGCTTACGTTCCGTTAATTTCTATGCAAATTGTATGTTCAACTGTGAGCAGTGTTCGGACTTCTACCACTAAAGTGGTAGATCTACCACCTTTTTTCCTGAAATAGAAGTTCTACCACTTCTACCACGCAAACTTAAAAATAGGTGGTAGATTTTTAAAGAAGTTTTCTGAAGAAACCTTATTTTTTCCACAATTATTCAGAGAAGTGTAAGTCAGTTCTTACGAGGCTGCTTAGATAACTTTACGTGAACTTCACGATGCACTTAGAAAAGCGCTAACATTTTTTTCTTATATCTTACATCATATATCCCCCATATCCATACCATCCTCTATATGCATACCCATACCCACCCATACCTTACATCTTACATCTTACATTCAAAATTCCCCCACACCGTCAGCAAAGATGTTTACACATAAAAAATATTCACATCAGATAATAATAATCTCACAACTGTATTTTTTTTTTAATTGAGGCGTAGAAACGAATAAAAAAGTTAGCGCTATGAATTATTATTCATATCGATTAATGATTCGCTAAAATGAAGAATCTCAAATTCTGAAATGCAAAAGATTGTTCCACCAAATTGTCGTGGACATGTTTGCAAAAATTTAGACCGAGCGTTTAAACTATATCAAATTCAACCAGGCTAAGTTACGGTCCGAGGAATGCATTCACTTACGGGATGCAGCGAATAACGATGATAATGTGAATGACATCGGTAGAATGATCATATTACCAGCAACATATACTGGTAGCCCGCGACACATGCATGAATATGCACAGGATGCCATGGCGTATGTTCGCGCTTATGGACGGCCGGATCTGTTTATTACTTTTACATGCAATCCGCAATGGAGTGAAATCAACGACCATTTCTTTCCTGGCCAATCCCCAATTGATCGATACGACATAACTGCACGTATTTTCAAACTAAAACTAAAATCACTTATGGACTTTATTGTCAAACAGAGAGTGTTTGGAGAGGTGCGTTGTTATATGTATTCCGTTGAATGGCAAAAGCGGGGATTACCGCACGCACACATTTTGGTTGGTTGATATAATTACACCGGATCAAATTGATAGTGTGATATCAGCTGAAATACTGGATCAAACGATTGATCCACGTTTGTTCGAAGTCGTCACAAAAACTATGATACATGGACCTTGCGGTGCATTGAATGTGAACTCTCCGTGCATGATTGATGGAAAATGTTCGAAGCGATACCCACGAGCATTGATTTCGGATACGGTCACAGGTGACGATGGATATCCGGCATATCGTCGTCGATCCACTGATGACAATGGCAAATCAACGGTAATTAAGATGGGAAATCAAAATGTTGAAGTTGACAATCGTTGGATTGTTCCATATTGCCCATTGTTGTCCAAAAAATTCAAAGCTGGAATACTGTAATTCCGTTAAATTAATTAAATACATTTGCAAATATGTAAATAAAGGAAGCGATATGGCTGCATTCGGTGCAGTCCAAAATGGCAACGACGAGATTAAAAAATATTAAATGGGGCGTTATATAAGCAGTAACGAAGCGATATGGCGTATTTTTTCATTTCCCAATACACGAAAGACATCCAACAGTCGTTCATTTAGCGGCTCACGTTGAAAATGGCCAACGCGTCTATTTTACTCCTTAAAATACAGCGCTTAGAGCGTCAAGTGCGCCGTCTACAACTTTGACTGTAAAATAGGGGGGGGGGGGAGATTGAGGAGCAGTCGCTCGATTAGAAATCTATGGGACTCTTTAAAACGGCTCGGGTGAAGTCTAGGACTCATTAGAAATATGAGGGGACATTTAAAAATTTGCGGCTCTTTAAAAATGCAGAGCCCCCCATTTAACGATCCTCATTTTTTTTACTCAAAAGATGTCCAACTTATATACATTGAGACAAGTAGCCCTTATCTAAATGTATGTATATGGATGGGTGTGTCTGTGTCGGTATGTATTTTGCGGTTTGTTGATATATATATATATATATAATTTATATGCTGTCATGTTTACGGCAAAGCTCTGCTTGCTAAAGGTAAAAAGCTCTAAGCTTTTTCTTATACACCACTAAGCTTTTTCTTATGCGCCACCTAGCGGAAGTTAGCCAGAACACAAACCGGAAGAACGGATGCGACACCTAGCGGTGTATAGATCGGCCAGAGGTGAGATCAGCCAGAACACAAACCGGAAGAACGGATGCAGCACCTAGCATATATATGTGTTTGTGTGTATATACTTTTCCTTGCACCATTTGGGCTAGAACCCGCATTTACATACTACTGATATGTTTATTATGGAGGCCGGGCTCTCGTTCACATCCGGTTCTGGCGGCGCCAGAAGATGGCTGCCCGTTAGGAAATATCCTGGGGTTAGTGGTTCCAGGTCCGTTGGGTCTTTCGACCCTGGACTGAGAGGGCGCGAGTTGAGGCACACCTCAATCCTGCACAAAAGTGTTTGGAACTCCTCCATAGCATATTTGTGGGGAGAAGCTATCTTTTTGAAGTGGCTTTTGAAGCTCTTCACTCCCGCTTCCCACAGGCCGCCCATGTTTGGAGAAGCGGCGGGAATAAATTGCCAGCTTAATGCTTGATGGCTGTACTTGGAGACTGTTTTGTCTCGGCTTTCTGCCAGAAATGCTTTAAATTCGGATCGTAAAGATCTTGACGCTCCGACGAAGTTCGTACCATTGTCGTAGTAGATGTTCTTTGGACATCCTCTTCTAGAGATAAAGCGCGAGAGGGCTGCTAGAAAGCAAGGGGTACTAAGGCTTCTAAGTGGATTGCCTTAGTGGAGAAACAGACAAAAAGGCATACGTAGCCCTTGGACAGTCGACATTCCCTACCGCGGTGGCTTTTGATGTCGAAAAGCCCCGCAAAGTCTACCCCGGTATTGGTGAACGCGCGGGTAAAGGTCGTACGTTCGCAGGGAAGGGTACCCATAAGTTTGGACTGCGCCTGCTTTTGGTCAATAATACAGATTTTGTAATTGTGGATGATGGCCCTGATCATGGTCTTGACATTCGGAATCCAATATTGGGTTCGGATAAGACGGAACATGAGCTGGTTCTCTCCATAAAGGGAATCATGATGAATCATCATGACCGTAAGGCGAGACAGCCTGCAATTGTAAGGCAAGACGTTCAGATATGCTCGTTGTATGGCATGCCTTTTGAAGCCCCTAGACGTCCCCCTGTTCTGATAATATCATCTTTGTCGATGTATGGGTTGAGTGGTAATATTTCCCTCTTGCGATCAATAGGTTCCCTATTTTTCAATTTTAAATATTTTCTACCGTAGAATTGTTTCTGGCAGACTCGTATTAATGCTTGAGTCGTCGCCTTAATCTGATCGGCTGAGATTATGCACGACTTTTCGTGCAACATGGCTTTAGTTTTAGGATGCGTTCTTTTATAAAATCTCCTAACATATGATAGGACTTTTACAGCCCTAGGCAAATTTGAAAATCGGTCGAGAATATCTATATGATCTACCCCTGTCGTGGCATATGGTTTTGCCCTCTTTTGCCCAACGGACGTGTTATATTCGGTGTCTTGTGCTGGCCAGTGGGAATTGTCTTCTTGCATCCAAGAAGGTCCCTGCCACCACAACGAACTGCTGACCAAATCAGACGCAAGTAGTCCTCTGCTTCCTAGATCCGCTGGATTAGATGCCGAGTTCACGTGAAGCCAGTCCTTGCTACCGACCATGTCGATGATCTTAGTGATTCGGTGTGCGACGAAGGTTGACCAGGAACAGGGCGGCTTTCGTATCCATGCGAGTACGATGGTGGAATCCGTCCAGAGGTGAACCTTTGCTGTTCCCAAATGAATGTTTCGGAATATTGGTTCCATGATTTCTGCAAGCAGTACGGTGCCGCAGAGTTCTAAACGTGGTAGCGAGATGGTTTTCACTGGGGCTACTCTGGTTTTGGCTAGAAGAAAATGGATGAACACGTGATTGTCTCTTTATACGCGCATGTATACCACTGCAGCATATGCTTTCTCGGAAGCGTCACAGAAGCCGTGGATTTCTATGTCGTCTTCCGGTGAAAAATTTACCCACCGCGGTATCCGTATGTTATCGATTTCGCCATAGTGTTGGGTGAAGTTCTTCCACCGGTCTAATGTAGTTGGTGAGACAGGCTCGTCCCACTCGGTGCCTTCTAACCAAATATTCTGCTTTAATATTTTTGCCACTATGACCACTGGCGCGAGCCACCTTAATGGATCGAAAAGCTTGGCGATGGCTGACAATATTTCTCGCTTAGTTAAATTTTCTTGATCCTCCAGTGGTCCTGCTTTAAAATAAAAGAGATCGGAGTGGGCATTCCATCTTATGCCCAATGCCTTAATGGTGCTGGTGTCTTCGAACGCCAAAAGGTCTTCGCTTAGTCGATCAGCTTTCTTTTAGAACTGCCCCCGAATTTGATGTCCATTTACGAAGTGGAAAGCCCGCTGACTGAAGAACCTGTCGGATTTCATCTCTTGCCTTAATGGTCGATGCAATGGTGTGTCCTCCGGCAAATACGTCATCTACGTATATGCGTTCTCGTAGGATGCTCGAAGATGTTGGATGGGAATTTTCAACATCGTCAGCTAGCTGTAGATGCGTTCTAATGGCCAGGTATGGAGCGCAGTTAACTCCGAACGTTACCGTCTTTAGGTCGTAGAGGCCTATTGGTTCACTAATGTCCTTTCGGAAAACAATCCTCTGAAATTTGGTATGGTTGGCGTCCATCCAAATTTTCCTATACATCTTCTCCATGTTACTGTTGAATACATAGCGATAGAGTCTCCAACGTAGAATAAGGACAGGGAGGTCTGCCTGTAGTACGGGGCCAGGTAGGAGAATATCGTTTAGACTGGTGCCATTAGCCGTCGAGCTTGAGGCATTGAAAACAACTCAGACTTTGGTCGTTATACTTTCTGCTTTCACAACGGCATGGTGTGGCAGAAAGTAATTATTCGTTTCATCTGCCGCGAATATACTTCTGATTTTTTTCATATTATATTAATATTGAACTTATAATTTTTTTGTTTTGTATTTCAATAAAACATGTTCTCGCATTGATTACAACCATTTGGGCTCCTTAAACATGACAACATATAAATTATATATATATCAACAAACCGCAAAATACATACCAACACAGTCACATCCATCCATATACATACATTCAGAAAGATAAGGGCTACTTGGCTCAATGTATATAAATTGGACATCTTCTCGGTAAAAAAAATTTAGTAAATTGTTTAAAGCCGCTCAGCAATCATCTATATTTCACGGATAAACATTTTATACGGATTTTCAACCGTGTTGAATCAGGATCACTTCTAGTAAACAGTAATAAACTTTAATGCTTATACATCGACACATCTCTAACACCATTACTTATTGTAGGCATATTCCACATTATGAATCAAGTTCTTAAAGATTTAAAAGCAATTTGAAAGGAAAAGAGCTCGAAAAAGCCAATTAATAAAAAAGTAAAAATGCATCCGTGTAGTTCTTGTGAAAAGATATATACTCGGAAGAGGAGTTTAGATAGACATATTGCAATGAAACATCAAGTTATAAAAAAACCCGCCATTTTTTGCGAGCAGTGTAAAATTCAAGTGAAACAAAATGTATGGACAACACACTTGAGAACAAATATACATAAAAAGCATTGTATGTATAATGTAAATAGTAATGTTAAATGTATTAACGCTATGTTTAGTAATCGTATTGATCAACCCAATGATTTAATTGTTGAACATTTTTTTGAAAAACATTTTAACGTATTATCTCCTCTTTTACAGAAATCTATAGAAAAGCATGAAAGCATCAAATTTAACTTTAAGTTATTTTTTAAATATATTCAAATAAAAGAAAATATTGAAGAATTCGCTATAATGTCACACCAAACACTAATGACTGAAGCATTTATGGAGAACAATAATGTTGGTGAAATAATTAAGGAAAAGTTTAATAAATTGATTGAAAAAATTAAAACATTTCAAGAACGAGATAGTGGATGGAGTCTAAGTGAAATTATCCATCTAGAAGTAAACATAAATAAATACAAACCAATTAGAGGCTCATTATATACACCACTACCAAAAGTAATAGCAGATAAAAAAGCTTGTATTAATATTGTTAACAATTATATATATTGCTTTAAGTAGGCCATAATTTCACCTCTTTACCAACCCTCAAAACATTGACAAAGGTGTTCTTCATATCACATTAGAAATATCAAAGATTCCATTATAACTTTAATTAATAATAAAGAAGTCAATTTTGAAAATTTAAATTTCCCATTACAAATAAAAGATATTGAAATATTTGAATCAAATAATCCAGATATTAGTAGTGGCGACCACCGTGGTGTGATGGTAGCGTGCTCCGCCTACCACACCGTATGCTCTCGGTTCGCACCTCTTGCAAAGCAACATCAAAATTTTAGAAATAAGGTTTTTCAATTAGAAGAAAATTTTTCTAAGCGAGGCTGCCGCTCGGCAGTGTTTGGCAAGCACTGCGAGTGTATTTCTGCCATGAAAAGCTCTCAGTGAAAACTCATCTGCCTCGCAGATGCCGTTCGGAGTCGGCATAAAACAAGCAGGTCGCGTCCCGCCAATTTGTAGGAAAAATTTAAAAAAAGGAGCACGACGTAAATTGGAAGAGAAGCTCGGCCTAAAATCTCTTCGGAGGTTATCGCGCCTTACATTTATTTTATTTATAGAAGAAAATTTGGTAGTAGGACCCTATTATTTAACAAAAGAAGAAAAATCGCATCACATTAATGTTGTTGTTGTTGTAGCAGTGCTTCGCCCCACCTAACAGACGCGACCGATCACAAACTGTCATCAATATCCTCTAACGGGAGTCCAAGGAAACTTGCTAGAGGCGTTGGTTCCACATTACAATTAAAGAGATGGTTGGTGTCATGTGGGGACACATTGCAAGCGGGGCATACATTTTGTATGTCGGGGTTGATTCTGGATAGGTAAGAGTTTAACCTGTTACAGTATCCAGAACGAAGTTGAGCCAGAGTGACACGCGTTTCCCTGGGGAGTATGCGTTCCTATTCCGCAAGTTTTGGATACTTTACTTTGAGTACTGGGTTCACCGGGCAATTCCCGGCATAAAGGTCCGACGCCTGTTTGTGGAGTTCACCAAGGACCTGCTTATGTTTTTTCGCTTCATACGGCTGTGTTCTCAGATGCCGTATTTCCTCAAAATGCTTACGGAGATGACTCCTTAAGCCCCTAGGCGGTGCTGGCTCGTCAATCAGATGTCTGTTGGGATGCCCAGGTTTCTGGGTATTCAACAGGAACTGTTTGGTCAGCATCTCGTTTCTTTCCCTGATGGGGAGTATTCTCGCCTCATTATGTAGATGGTGTTCTGGGGACATAAGAAGACAGCCCGTGGCGATTCTGAGAGCAGTATTTTGGCAGGCCTGTAGTTTCTTCCATGCTTGGCGACAATATGGGTGACGCGTAGCACGTAATCGGCTGGTTAATTGCTTTGTATGTAGTCATGAGCGTTTCTTTATCTTTTCCCCAGGTACTGCCAGCGAGGGATTTGAGGATTTTGATACAGCTCTGAATTCTCGTAACAATTGCGGCCGCGTGCTCACCAAAATGTAGATCCTGATCAAACGTCACACCCAAGATTTTGGGGTGTAGGACAGTCGGTAGCGTAGTGCCATCGACGTGGATGTTCAAAATGGTCGACATTTGGGACGTCCATGTTGTAAATAAGGTCGCGGAAGATTTAGTCGGTGATAATGCCAGGTTTCGCGAGGCGAAAAAACTGGAGAGATCAGGGAGGTAGCCGTTTATTTTATTGCATAGCTCATCGATCTGTGGGCCTGGGCCTGTGGCCATTACTGTGCAGTCATCGGCGTAGGAAACGATTGTGACTCCTTCCGGTGGTGAAGGTAGCTTAGATATGTAGAAATTAAACAAAAGTGGGGATAGGACACCACCCTGTGGCACCCCTTGTTTAATTCTCCTTGGCTTTGATGTTTCGTTTCTAAATAGCACCGATGCCTGCCGACCACCCAGATAATTTGCGGTCCACCTTTTAAGACATGGGGGAAGGGTAGACCCTTCCAGGTCTTGCAGTAACGAGCCATGGTTGACCGTATCAAAAGCTTTTGATAGGTCTAGCGCTACGAGTACTGTTCTATGGTGGGGGTTTTGATTTAAACCGCAATTTATCTGGGTGCTGATGGCATTTAGCGCGGAGGTAGTGCTATGGAGTTTTCTGAAGCCATGCTGATGGGAGGCTAGTTGCAAATTTACTTGGAAATAAGGGAGCAAAATGGCTTCGAGCGTCTTTGCTACTGGCGATAGGAGAGATATCGGACGATACGACTCTCCTATGTTAGCTGGTTTACCAGGCTTTAGTAGCGGGACCACCTTGGCCATTCTCCATTTCTCGGGTATGACAAAGGTGGAAAGAGACAGGTTGAAGACCTGCGCTAAATATTTGAAACCCTCTTTCCCTAGGCTTTTAAGCATCGGCATGGCTATGCCGTCTGGGCCCACTGCTTTGGATGGTTTAGCGCGACCAATGGCGTCCTCAACCTCTTTAGCGGTGATGGTGATTGGTGACGCGCTGAATTTGTGTTTATGTGCGTGTCTGTTGGCCCTCCGTCTAACTTTGTCGACCGTAGAATGCATTATATATTGTCGGCAGAAAGCGCTCGCGCATTTTTTCGCATCCGACAGCACTTTGTCACCAAAGGCGATGGAAACTTTGTCTTTGTGCTTAGTCGGATTCGATAGGGACTTTACGGTGGACCAAAGTTTACCCACACCGGTAGAGAGGTTACAACCTTTTAGGTGCTCCTCCCATTTCGCCCGCTTGTGTTCATCCACAAGCAATCTGATGCGTTGGTTTATATCCCTTATTTGGGGGTCGCCTGGATCAAGCTGCCTTATAAGGTCACGTTCTCTCGCTAAGTTTGCGGCCTCCGCCGGGAAGTGGGGCCGGATTTCGGGAATTCTCCCGGCGGGAATGAAACGTGCCGAGGCGGATTCAATGACCTTGCGGAAGGCACGCTCCCCTTGGCGGGCATCAGTCGGGATAGGGAGGGCAGCAAAGAGGTTGTCTGTAAAGGATTTATATTCTTCCCACTTTCCTTTTTTAAAGTTTATGAAAGTGCGTTTTTCGGTGACGATGAAGTCGGCGGTACGCTCGAGCGAAACAAGTATAGACAGGTGGTCGGATGCCAATGATACCATCGGCTGCCAGTTGACGCAGTTTACGAGTTCTGCGCTCACGATTGAGATATCTGGCGAACTGTGACAGCTTCCTACCATACGTGTGGGGGCGTCTCCGTTTATTGTGCAGAACGTCGTTTCTTCTATTTGATCCGCCAACATCTCGCCCCTACTGTCCGCCCGCAAATTTGAATGCCATAGATCATGATGGGCATTGAAGTCGCCTAAAATAATGCGATTGTTTCCAGTGAGTAAGGCTCTGATATTAGGGCGGTATCCACCGCATCACATTAATCTTATTTCTTTATACAGTGATGATTTCAATGAAAGCCATTTTGTTGGATAAAAAATTTAAGTAGGTTATTGGGGTATCAAGTTACAAGACATAAGAATAAATTATATTTTTGCAATACATGTCTAATACATTTTGATATGGAAGAAAAATTACTAACCCATAAAAACCATTGTAGAAAAATTGTAACACGCATGCCTACACCTGAGAAAAGAATGCTAAAATTTGAAAATTTCAAAAAACAATTAGATGTGCCATTTACTATATATGCAGATTTCGAATGTATTCTAAAACCAATAGATATTCAAAATTCTAGTAGGACTCAATGTGTGCGAGAACATATTCCTTATGGCTATTGTTATTTTATTAAGTGCTCATATAATAACCAACTGTATCGTTTACATTTTCCATAGTTTTCCGATACACAGCATTATTCAATAATTTAAAGAAATTTTTATTCAAACTTATTTGCTGCTAATGTTCTATGATAATTATTTAAATCAATATATTTAAATTGTAGAATTCTATGAATTTTCTTTAATACAAGTCGATGTTTAATACATTGTTGTAAATTTCTATAATGAATAATATATTTTATTTTGTTTCTCAAATCACCAATCAACTTTGAGTTTTTCATTGAGCCAACTTTTTTATTTTCAAAACAAAATGGTAAATCATTATGAATATTTTGAGTGGTTATGGGATAATCTAAATCTACTTTTAATATGTATCCGACTAAAGAATCTTCTGGTATGCTAAAAACGTCAAACTCCTCTACGTTTTCAATCCATTCAAAATTATTAAGAGGGAGATATTGTGACATAGCATAACCATATAAATTATTAACATCTAAATAAATTATATAATTTGAAGCCTTAGTCTCATCGTAATCACTTAAAAATTTATTGTTAGCAACTGAACGCCGTTTGCAACATTGGACAATCCCGCCCCTAATTCCCGACATTATAAAATTATGCATGTTTTCATCAGTAAACAATTCTAATTCTATTCTAGTTATTTTGAGCATTGCGTCCCAAGATAATCCTGGAGATGTATAATATTGACAAGGGTCTAGTCGATAAATTCTTTTACATAACTTTCTAAAATTTTCAAAAATGTCACTTAGGAGTAGCGCATCTACTTTTAGATATAATAATAAATAATCTAATAAATTGGAACAATTAAATGTTGTCCAAACATTTTGTGCATGCTGATAATCATAGATACTACACGATTCATTTGATAATTTATTAAAGAAAAGTGAACGATCAGGTAATTGTGTTTCGTTGAGACGTTCTTGTGAATCTAAATAGTCATATGGAAAAATACCTTTACGTTTCATTAAATCAAAGTGATTATCGTTGGGGAAATAAGCCTTTGTTATTTCTAAATCATTATTACTTAAATTCTTTGCTAAACTGTCAAAGCTAGAAGGCGTGAATCGAAATGAACCTAAAAATCTAAGTTCAATGGTATCTTTATTATTAACGTATATTCTCTTTGATATTGAAATATACAACTCTTTGTTTAAGGGAATAATATTTATATCCCCCTCTACAGATGACAACTCTTTAATAAATAAATGACAATCATATTTAGATAAATTATGAAAAAATATTGGAATAAAATTTGATATCTGATATTCTAAATTACATTTATTATGTGCTGTACCTCTATATTCATCAGTTAAATGGCAATGGTCTGCTACCCTCTCATTTAATAAAAGTTCCATTCCACAAATATGGCAAAATATATCCTCGTTTTGACGGCTAACTTGGTTGGCAGTTAATGGATGCATTCTAACTATTTTACTCAAATATAGGTGGTAAATATCTAAAACGTCATTGAAAATACTTTTAAAAAAAGTGTTTTGGAGTATCAACACTGCTATATATTTTAAAACGATTCAGTTGGTTATTATATGAGCACTTAATAAAATAACAATAGGCATAAGGAATATGTTCTTGCACACATTGAGTCCTACTAGAATTTTGAATTTCTATTGGTTTTAGAATACATTCGAAATCTGCATATGTAGTAAATGGCATATCTAATTGTTTTTTGAAATTTTCAATTTTTAGTATTCTTTTCTCAGGTGTAGGCATGCGTGTTACAATTTTTCTACAATGCTTTTTATGGGTTAGTAATTTTTCTTCCATATCAAAATGTATTAGACATGTATTGCAAAAATATAATTTATTATTATGTCTTGAAACTTGATACCCCATTAACCTACTTAAATTTTTTATCCAAACATAATGGCTTTCATTGAAATCATCACTGTATAAAGAAATAAGGTTAATGTGATGCGATTTTTCTTCTTTTGTTAAATAATAGGGTCCTACTACCAAATTGTCTTATATACCAAACACATTTACACTAATATCTGCATTATTTGATTCAAATATTTCAATATCTTTTATTTGTAATGGGAAATTTAAATTTTCAAAGTTGACTACTTTATTATTAATTAAAGTTATAATGGAATCTTGGATATTTCTAATGTGACATGAAGAACACCTTTGTCCATGTTTTGAGGGTTGGTAAAGAGATGAAATTATGGCCCACTTAAAGCAATATATGTGGGAATGCATGAACGCGGCATAAGATATGCAACCCTGCGTGGTAGACGTAGAAGAGACGAACAAAAGGACGAGACAATAGACAGGAGAATAACGCATAGAATTCAAACTAACTCCACAAAGATACAAACTCGATAGTTTTTGCGCGACCACCAACGACGACGGACGTTATTTGTTGAATTAATTAATTTAAATAAACCATAGACTAAACTAAATACTTTATTATTAAATAATATCTATAAACTTAATTTAAGTGATTTAATTACAATAAACATTGAATTTGAACATAATTATCGTGTTAAACTATATTGGAAATACGGAAGTGCGCTGGTGGCGTACCACAAGTGGTGTCAGAGTGAGATGCGTACAAAAATTTTACGCCGATAGTAACAAAAAGTTGGAAAAAATTTCTCTTCAAGTACATTTTATGTTTAAATAAGCACATATGTATGTGGAGATGTGCGATAAAAGTACTTAAGAATTTTGATTAAAGTGTTAGCGTCCATCGGTGTGTCAGTATCGGGCACAGTAGTGAAACGGCGACAAGCCAAATCGTGTTTGTACAGTCCTTAGACTGTGAAAAGTTGAAAAGAACTACTAGTCCCAGTAAACGTCATTTTTTTTTCGATGCATATGTGTTTGGTGCAGAAAATCAATTTCGGAGACATGCTACATATTAATGTGAATGTGGCATTTCACAGCTTCTAGGTGAAGCAGTCGAACAAAATCGAGCACGATTTACCGCATAGTAACAACAATTTTCGGCTTCTTATTGAAGCGTTAGCAACAGAATCTTCTGTGTGAAGATACCAATGCAGTGGCAGCAGTAGAGCGTCCGTTTTATTTGAACTTCTGAGTGAAGCTCGAAAAACTACATCTTCTGAGTGAAGACATACAGTGGCAGCAGTAGAGTGTCATTGTTTTCAGCTCTGGGTGAAGCAGACAACTTCTGAGTGAAGCGAATTGAGGCACAGTATTTGAGTGCGGAAAATCATCGTAAAATCGGTTTCTGAGTGAAACATCAAACTTCTGGGTGAAGAACAAGTAGCACAGTATTCGAGTGCGAATAACATCATTTTGGTAGTTGACTGAGCGAAGTAAAAACTACAAGAATTTCTGTGGGAGACGTAGCAGTAGAAATATCGAACGACGCAATTTCAAGCGCAATAATAAAGCTAAAAGAGAGTGCGCATTCGTTGGAGCGCAATAACGTTCATATAAAAGCGTGCTTGTAACGAAGACAAAATTGTGAGCAACGAAGAGTGATACATAACATTGTACAACAGATGATCGGCTAAGGCGAACCAAATCAGCAAATTCATCATTCGAACTCAAATCGAGGAGAAAGAGAGGCATCACACAACCAAAGCAGAGCAGAAACAAAACCAAAAACAGTGGGTAAAGACAATTGGGTTATTTGCAATTCGGTAAGGTATGATATTTGTATTGTCTTATTTGTAGTTGTCTCATTTGCAGTGACGTAAAATTTTTTTGAATTTGAGCTCTCTTAGAGAGAAGTAAGAATAGAATAAATATAATATGTGCAAAACAAATGAAATGAGCATGTAAGAAAAAGATTCAAATAAGAATATGTGTGTATAATCAAAAGAAAATACAGAGCTAGAGAAGAATTCTAACAAGAAATGTGAAAAAGCGTATGTCAACAGAGAAACAAAAATAGAAATAGGGAAGAGATTTTACAAAGAATGTAAATGTAAACAAAAACTAAAAGAAAATGTATGTAAACAGGCAAAAAGCGTAAGTGTAAAATATAATTTGAATTGAAATTTAAATACATACATAGAATAAAGTCCGTGGTAACTCATTCTGAAACTTAATATTTAACAGTGAATAAAATTAGCATACCTATTTTTAATTAAATTGACATTGTTAAAGTATCGCATGCACTATGGATCGTAAACAGATATTTATACTTATAGTTAACGAACTAAAGGAAAAATTAAATGAGTTACATCTTTCGACGGCAGGACGGAAAGCCACGCTTCAGGACCGTTTATGCGAACACTTCGGCCTGACGGTACATGAAGTTGGCTCAAACGATAGTTTTTCCTCGATGGATAATGGTAGTGGTAGGGCAGTATTCACATTACGCGACATAGAAAGCTCCATGCTTGAATTTAGTGGTTCTGGTTATCCGTCTGTAGAAGAATGGCTCGAAATTTTTGAAGAAAATGCATCGTCTGTACAGTGGGACGAATTGCAAAAATACATATATGGTAAACAACTTTTAAAGGGTGCTGCCAAATTATTCGTGCGTAGTCAACGCGGTATTTCGAATTGGGGCTCATTAAAGCATTCTTTAAAAACTGAATTCAGTACTTTGATCCCTTCAATTGAGGTACATCGTTTACTTCGAAATCGCCGCAAGCGCCCAAGTGAAGAGTACCGCGAATATTTGTATAGCCTCATGGAGATAGGGAAGCCTATAAATTTGGATGAAAAAAGTTTACTAGAGTATTTTGTCGAGGGAATACCAGATACGAGGGCTGGTAAGAGTAATTTGTATCAAGCAAAGAACGTGCAAGAGTTGAAGGAGCAAATCCAAATATATGAGAAAGGCGGTCAGGTAGGCAACTTGGTGCTAATGCAGGGCGGCAAAGTGATGATAAAAACAAAATTTCACAAAATGCGAATGTCACCAATTCCAAGCGCTGCTATCGATGTGGTGCAGTTGGACATTTGGCTCCAAACTGTCAGCAGAAGCAATCGGTATGTTACGGTTGTGGCCAATCGGGTCACAGGGTAGCACAATGTCCGAAAGGTAATGTGCAAGTTAAACAAGAGGAGAAACAAGAAAAGCCAAAAATAAACACATTGGGTGAAGCACAACGTGTTAATCAATTGGTTGTGTAATTTTCAAAAATTTAAATTATAACTATTTTTCTTTCTCGGCGCTGCTAGACACTGGATGTGACTTGTGTCTTATGCGATATGACGTGTTAATGATGATGGGTGAGGTTCAGCTGTCAAAGGATAGGCATCGTTTAGAGGGTATTAGTGGCAGTGGTCTCAACACACTGGGTAGTTTCACTCTGAAATTGGAGGTAGATGGTATAACGTTAAGTGTAACATTTCACGTCGTACGTGAACGTGACATGGTTTACCAAGCAACTATAGGCAACGATGTGTTGAAACAAGTAGATTTAATAGTATCTGAAAATGAAGTTTTATTTAAAGAAAAGGCGAAATCAAATGCGGTCCACCATAATGCAGAATTTTCAAATGAAATCGAGTTGTTAAATGAGTTTAAGGACTTGTGTTTAACTGCAGGTCCTAGCATCAAGAATGATATAGAGGTGGAATTGTCCCACCTTAGTATACAACAAGCAGAGAAGGTGGAGGCACTCGTAAGAAATTATAACCCCAAAATGGAACATGATTCGCCGGTCGAAATGAAGATTTGTGTTCTCGACGATGTGCCAGTGTATCAAACTCCGAGACGGATGTCGTACGCTAATAGAATCGTCGTAAGCAACCAGGTATCTGAATGGTTGAAAGATGGAATTATACGCCCAAGTTCATCGCAATATGCATCTCCTGTGGTGCTTGTGGGGAAAAAGGCGGTAGCCATCGGTTGTGTTGCGATTACCGTCGCCTCAATGAGAAGATTATAAAAGATAATTTTCCGATGCCCTTAATAGATGATGTTATAGAAAAATTACAGAGTGCACGTATATTTACAACAATCGATTTAAGGAATGGATTTTTCCATGTGCCAATTGAAGCTAACTCAATAAAGTATACTTCCTTTGTCACCCACCAAGGTCAGTACGAATTCCTTTTCGTTCCGTTTGGAATATGCAATTCGCCTGCAGTTTTTTCTAGATACATACAAGTTACACGCATAGGTACCATAATTCGGCACACCCTACGTTCACGTTGCTAAGCATGTGACTTATTTAGTTCAACAGAATAAAGTCGCTGACGCGGCACACGCGCAACCATCGATCAGGTCACCTTACATTAGTTATGGGAATCGCACGCTAAGCATTTCCTGTTTACACAAGCGAGCAGTTCTGGGTAAAGCATGGGAACTGCAATGTAAACATTTTAGTTAATCTAAGAAGTTATTTAAGTAAGTTACAACGTATGTTGAGGGCAGTAGTTAATTAGCGTGCAAGTGGCACGAATAAAGAAGTTGTGACGTTAATCTGAAATCGTTCTTTCTTTCATTTCACAAGTATCGGAGGACAGTGAGTTCCTCCGCACCTTTAATTTTTTTACATCTCCCACGAGACGGGAGATAACTGGCGCCCGAGCTTCGGAGTACAGGGTTCGCGTCGCGTGTGTTAAGTGGAAAGTGCACAAAAAAAAAAAAAAAAAATTGAAAATTCTCCAATCTAACAGTGAAAAGTGCAAGAAAAAATTGAAAATTCCCCAATCTAACAGGGAAAAGTGAAAGAGAAAGAGAGAAAATTGAAAATTCTCCAATCTAACAGTGAAAAGCGCAAGAAAAATAGAGAAAATTGAAAATTCCCCAATCTAACAGGGAAAAGTGAAAGAGGAAGAGAGAAAATTGAAAATTCTCCAATCTAAACGCGACAAGAATCCTCAAATGAGACATTGGATTGTGTAGGTCACACGTATATTTTATTACAGTTCTTATCTTTTCAGCATACCTAATCATGAACGCCGACGAAATGAAGAAGTCGCTGACTGAAATGAATGGCGCCGCGAACGCCATCCTCGCTCAGCTGAGGAGATTCGAGGAACGCCTCAAAAGCGTAGAATCGACGAACGCTGACGAGTCCATACAAGGACTTAGCCAAACCCTAGAGAGACTAGAAAGTAGGGTAGAAGAGGTTCATCGGCAATCTGTCGATAGTGAGGCAACACCAGTAGAAGAGCCTCTTGTGACTCCTCAGACGGAGGAGGACCTCAAAGAAATAGCAAGGTTACCAGATTGTGTGAAAGAACTTCAAGTGTTTGATGGATCTCGGGAGCACTATACCTCCTGGATCCATAGTGTAGAACAGGTTTTAAGTGATTATAAGCCCGTTCGGCAAAAGCCAATATATAGGGCAATTTTGAGGCACATAAGATGCAAGATTAGGGGAGCGGAAGATGCCGCCTTGGTGTCTCACAATATTTTAGATTCGGATTGGAAGAAAATCAAGGAGATTCTCTCCTTGCATTATGCGGACGTTAGGGATATCGAAACCCTTGATCAGCAACTTACCCTCATGACCCAGGGGCGGCAAAAGTTGTCCGAATTCTATGCCCAAATAAACAAGCAATTGTCACTCATGATAAATACAATAAGCACTGATAAATATGTGCACACAGAAACGGTTAAGGCATTGGCCGAGGCACATAGACGAAGAGCCTTGGATGTCTTCATCAGGGGGCTAAACGGCGACTTGCCGACCTTGCTTCTTATGCAGAAGCCAAAATCCTTACCTGAGGCATATTCGTCATGCCTCACGTTCATGAACGTGGATCGGCGAAACGCTATTTACCGCCCCCCACAGGTATTAAACAGAAGTGGCCGAATGTTCGGCGATTCGTACCAAACTCCATCACAGCGTTATTTTCCTCGCGGCAGCACAGACTACTCTGGCACACCGCAGAATCCAGCCCCGAACCATTCAAGGTACAATAATGCAACCCACTCCAATGGGAGCTTTATAGACCGACATCAAAATCAGAGGGGATTCAACTCCCCATACGCCAGGTCAGGGCAAACCAGGAATAGCCACCAATCTGCGCAAAGCTGGCGCAACAACAGTGACCCCCCCCACGGCTTTAAGAGCGGATGCCGGTGCATCCTCTCAAACCCGCCAGACAGGAACTTCCAGGTTCTCTAGGTACGACGGGCCAAGGAAAAGTCAGTTTCCAACAAAATTTTCAAACAACGAAATAAACAAGAAACAAAAATTGTTTCATCTGGTGGCCGTAGACGAAAAGGAGGGAGAAGATGCCTCCAATGAACAAAAAGATTCAACAATTGACCAACTAAATTTTACAATGGGAGCCTCGTGTCCGGCGTACCACATTTAGAGTACGTCACTCAGGGTCAAGGTATATTAGAGTTCTTAGTTGACACCGGCGCAAATAAAAACTACATTAGCGAGCGCGTAGCCTTAAACACTACCCCAGTGGAAAAACCATTCCATGTAATCTCGGCGGGGGGTAGAATCAAAATCGACAAGAAGGTTTGCGGAAACTTTTTTCAGTTTGTTCGTAGGGATCTGCCGACTACATTCTTTGTCCTTCCCGGTCTAGAATCATTTGACGAGATAATAGGGGACGATACTCTCTCAGAAATTAAAGCGGTGTTAGATAGAGAACTCAATACCCTCATCCTTAAACCAGACATCCTTCTGCCTCTTAAGCGAAAGACTGCGCAACAAGTTAACTCCATTAATATAGTCATCCCCCTTGACAACTATGTCACCGAACATACGAAAAGCAAGCTATATGGAATACTAGAAAAGTACGAAACTTTATTCGGTCCAGTCGACCAATTCACGGAAATTCAAACCAACCTCCAGGCTGAGATAAAAACAGTAACCGAAAACCCCATTTACACCAAAAGCTATCCCTACCCCGTCAATATGAGTGGAGAGGTCGAAAGACAAATTCAAGAACTGCTTTCACAAGGCATCATCCGTCCGTCAAAGAGTCCCTATAACTCCCCCCTATGGATTGTCCCAAAGAAATTCGGCTCGGATGAAGAAAAGAAATACCGGATGGTCATTGATTTTAAAAGGTTAAACGCCGTAACGATTCCCGATACATATCCCATCCCGGACATCAACGGGACTATTGCCAGCCTTGGCGAAGCCAAATATTTTACCACACTGGATTTAACGTCAGGATTCCATCAAATCCCAATGAAAAAGTGTGACATCCCTAAAACGGCATTTTCCACCATGAATGGAAAATATGAATTCCTGCGACTTCCTTTCGGGCTAAAGAATGCGCCCTCTATCTTCCAAAGAATGATAGACGATGTCCTCAAAGAATTTATAGGTCGAATTTGTTTTGTATATATCGACGATATAATTATCTTCAGCAAGGACGAGGCCACCCATTTGGAGGACATCGAAACAATTCTTTTTAGACTACTAGACGCGGGACTCAAAGTTAACCTCAAAAAAACACAGTTTTTAAAAAGAAGCGTTGAATTTCTGGGTTATATAGTAACCTCCGAAGGAATCCTGCCAGATCCTAAGAAAATAAATTCGATAAGAAATCTGTTGCCACCCTCAAATCTAAAAGAGCTCAAAAGTTTTTTAGGTTTAACTTCTTACTATAGGAAATTTATTCGGGACTACGCCAAAATCGCGAAACCGCTCACTAACCTCACAAGGGGTGAACACGCACAAGTTAAGGCTACGCAGTCCAAAAAAGTGGCAATATCACTAGACAGGGACGCCCTTAGGGCATTCGATGACCTTAAGGAAATGTTGACAACCTCAGAAGTCCTAACACTTCCCAACTTCGAAAAAACCTTTAACTTAACAACAGACGCCTCAGACTACGCTATTGGCGCGGTATTGTCGCAGGACTATGATGGTAAAGACAAGCCAATTGCGTTTATATCGAGAAGCTTAACAACCACAGAGGAAGGGTACGCTACAAATGAAAAAGAGATGCTCGCCATCGTTTGGGCGTTAGACAATCTGCGAAATTACTTGTATGGTGCCAGGAAAATACGTATATTCACCGACCACCAACCACTAACTTTCTCCCTCAGCAATCTCAACTACAATGCTAAGCTGAAGCGATGGAAAGCCCGAATCGAAGAGTACAATTATGAACTCATCTACAAACCCGGAAAATCTAACGTCGTGGCTGATGCCCTTTCTCGTCTAAAAACCCAAGTAAACCAATTGACGGATTCAATGCCGCCCACATCCGAGGTCGGTAGTCAGAATGCAACCATGGGATCAGATTCCGATACAGTCCATAGCGCAGAACAGGATAACACAGACCTGATCCCCTTCGTGGAAGTACCACTAAATGTTTTCAGAAACCAAATTGTGTTCGGGGGCAGACTTCAAATCTACGAAGAACCGCACCCTGGACACTCACGCCACTACGTAGGGATAGAAAACATTAGTGAAAACGAACTAATTAGCATCTTGAAAGAAAAACTGAGCCCAAATGTCATCAATGGTATCAAAATACCGGAAGATCAGTTAGGTCTATTACAGAGAGTCTATTTAGACCATTTTACCAACTACAAGGTACGAATAGCGCAAACCCTTGTGGTGGACTTAAGAAATCCAGATAGTGTGTGTGAAGCAATAGCAAACGAGCACAAGAGGGCTCACCGTAATGCCACGGAGAATAGGAAACAACTTCTTGAGCGTTGCTATTTTCCCAAGATGAGCAGTCAAATTAGGAAATATGTACTGGCTTGTGAGACGTGTAGACTCAGTAAGTACGACAGGCACCCCCATAGGCCAGAATTACAGGCTACACCAATCCCATCGCGACCATGCGAGATCCTTCACTTAGATATATTCGAAATTCAAGGGGAAACATTTTTAAGTTGCATCGATAAATTTTCTAAATTCGCAAAGCTTTTTCACATCAGAAACAAAGGAACCCTGCACCTTAGGCAAAAAATAGTGAAACTTCTGCACTATTTCACCACCCCTAGAATTTTAGTCACTGATAACGAACGCGGATTGATTAGCCCTGTTATACAAAGCTTGTTAGAATCTCTAGGAATTCAGCTTTACCGCACCCCAACTCAGAGGAGCGAGGTGAACGGCCAAATCGAGAGATTTCACTCTACGTTACTTGAAATTTTTAGATGCCTAAAGGCGGAGACTGAAGCCCTCAGGACCAAGGAACTTGTTATCATAGCTGTAGATCGCTATAATAATTCAGTCCACTCGGTAACGAACAAAAGACCAACAGACATATTTTTTAATCGCTCACAAGCCTCCAACTTCCAAGAACTCCTTGACCAGAGCAGAAAAATGAATAGCCAAATTAAAGCACTATTGAGGGAAAAGCAAATGGGTCAGATAAAAAGACACAATAAAAAAAGGATGCTACCGGAGCGTTATGACGAAAATGACGTCATATACGTGAAGGATAAGCAAATAAAGGGGAAGCAAAAACCTCTATACAAGAAAGAAATCGTTTCAAAAGACAATAAAGTTTCAGTCACCACACTTAGTGGGAAAAAAATTCATAAACTCCACATTAAAAATATAAAAAGAAGGGGACAAACTGCCCCACACAATAAAACAAACAAACATACAAAAAACATGAAAAGAAATTATAAAAGATCTGGCACCAAGAGGGAGTTTATCTAACAAGAGACGGCTTGTAAGTGGGACAAATCGTGCCTTAGTAGGCTCGTAGTGCCATCGAATTTGACAAATGGCTACACTACTTCCAAACGGGATTCTGGCGATCTCCCCATAGCTGGTTCGAGAAATGATAACACCTCTGGTCCAGGAGAAAAAAGAAAAATTTGAGCTTATGCGCCTAATCCGCTAAGCAAATATTTATTTAATTCTCTGCGCCTAATCCGTAGATGAAACAGAAAAAATTTGAGCTTATGCGCCTAATCCGCTAAGCAAATATTTATTTAATTCTCTGCGCCTAATCCGTAGATGAAAAAGAAAAAAAGAAAAATTTGAGCTTATGCGCCTAATCCGCTAAGCAAATGAATATTTAATTCTCAAAAAAAAAAAACAAAAAAAAAGAAAAAGGGAAGGAAAAAAACAAAAAAAAAAACTTAAGCTTATGCGCCTAATCCGCTAAGCAAAAATAAAACAAATTTTTTTTTTTAACTAAAACAAATAAACAAATAAAAATAAAATTAAAATATTAATCCAATGAAAAAGGATACAAAAAAAAAAGACAACCAAAATTTTTCACCTTTTTAATTTTCCTAATTTTTTGTTCCCTTTTTATTTTTGAAACCCTTTGTAATAACAGTATAAAGCAAAATTTTTAAATTTTATTTTAATCTTCCCCACTAATCATAATTTGTAAACCACCGACACATTAACAAATTAACATCGCTAGAAAGGCGAAAATCCTAAACTAAAACAGTAACGCTAGTTTAATGATAATCAATCTAATCTTAAGAATTCCGCTTACTAATAATACTTTCCTACTATCAATAACATTTTTTTCTTTTTTTATTAAATAGATAACCGTAACTTAGAACATAACAACTACTAACTACATTAAATTAGAATTAACATCTTGCGTTGCAGATTCCCACTGCTGGCATCAGCCATCAGCGCACTACACATATTCAACTACAAGGCCCCAATAATAACCATCCAGAGCGGGGATGGGTGGATCATAGGGGGCTCATTCAAACTCATACACGTCATCGACCTACAAAAGTACACCACGATGGTGACTCAAATGGATAAATTAGCAAGTCATCTAATCAAACGAACCGACGAGCAACTCTTAGCCCAGCACTACATCAACCAAACACTCGAACGACTCGAAGAATTGATGGGAAGCACAAGCAAGACTAGAGTCACCCGATCCATTGACTGGATTGGGTCAGCATGGAAATGGCTGGCAGGATCGCCTGACGCAACAGATTGGAATAACATCCTCCACAGCCAAAACCAGATAATAGCGAACAACAACCATCAATATAAGGTCAATAGAAAGCTATTCACAACCACCGAAGAAGTATTGAAACGAATTGAAGAAGTGGTGAACCGCACCAACTACGTAGTAAAGGAAACAGAAGGAATCGAATTCGAGCAAAGCGCACTTCGCAACATTGTCCTCATTCGTGAAGAAGTCAATGAATTTGTGCGAGCATGTCAATTGGCAAAGCGAGGAATTGTTAATACCAACTTGCTAGACATAGACGAAGTGAACCAAATCCTATCCGAAACAGAAACCCTCCCATACCAGAATGTAATTGAGGCAATCGAATATGGCCAACCATCGGTCCTCACAAACGGGACACTTCTACTTTACGTCCTATCGATGCCGAAAGTGACGGCCAGTAAATACAATCTTTGATTACCCGCGCTGGAATCTACGCTGGTAAACAAGTGGACTTACCGTTCGACAGAATGCTGGTCAATCAAAAGGAGACATACGGGTTGACGAAGGATTGCATGGTTATCGGCTCATCCACAGTATGCAGCTCCGAGTCCTTGATTGCGCTGGAAGAAAACAGCTGCCTGCCAAGACTCTTAAAAGGTGGGGCTGCTAGTTGTCAATTTATTAGACGAAACGGATCCCGTATAGAGCTGGTAAACGAAAACACCATTTTGATTTCAAACTACCAGGGCATAATAAGGAGCAACAATGCCACAATTACTATTAATGGCACATACGTAATTCAATTCAACAACGAGTCAATCAAGATTGGCGATCAGGAATTTTCCAGCAATGAAGCTGTTACTGCACACGCCCTCCCAGCCGTACTTTCTAACATAAAAAACCATACCATGAAAGTCAACTTGGAGTACATCCACGACATCACAATGGAGAATGTTAAGTATCTAGGCTATGTCAATGAAAAAATCAATTTTTCTATCGTTACAGAAGCTATCTCGATTTGCGCAATAGCCCTTATTGCCGGAACACTGTGGAGATGTTTCACAAAGAAACTAGACCTTCCACCGGTTCAAATTCCAACGCATTGGACGGGAAACATTAGCATAAATAGGACCCCCAAAGGCAAATCTGCACCTGCATTTTATCGCTCAGATCCTAGCCTGCCAGTCACAAGCGTCAGTACTAAATCATCACCAGAAGGCCGCAATCACTCCTTACAAAATTTCTCCCCCTCACGCTTTTCGACATTTGATCTACGAGACGCAGATCTTTAAAGGGGGAGGAGTTACACGCATAGGTACCATAATTCGGCACACCCTACGATCACGTTGCTAAGCATGTGACTTATTTAGTTCAACAGAATAAAGTCGCTGACGCGGCACACGCGCAACCATCGATCAGGTCACCTTACATTAGTTATGGGAATCGCACGCTAAGCATTTCCTGTTTACACAAGCGAGCAGTTCTGGGTAAAGCATGGGAACTGCAATGTAAACATTTTAGTTAATCTAAGAAGTTATTTAAGTAAGTTACAACGTATGTTGAGGGCAGTAGTTAATTAGCGTGCAAGTGGCACGAATAAAGAAGTTGTGACGTTAATCTGAAATCGTTCTTTCTTTCATTTCACAAGTATCGGAGGACAGTGAGTTCCTCCGCACCTTTAATTTTTTTACATCTCCCACGAGACGGGAGATAACTTACATGCTGTCTTTAGGTATTTAGTAGAAAACGAAACGGTTGCTACATATATGGATGATCTGATCATCCCTTCGAAGGATACGGAAGAGGGTATCTCAAAGTTGAAGATAGTGTTGAAAAGGGCCGAAGAGTATAATTTAAAAATTAAATGGGGGAAGTGTCAATTTCTGATGACACGTGTTGATTTTCTTGGCTACATTGTAGAAGATGGTACTATAAAGCCGTCATTGGCAAAAACCAATGCTGTTGAAAACTTCCCAGTACCTAGAGATAGGAAAGGAGTCCAAAGGTTTTTAGGGTTGACATCCTATTTTAGGCGTTTTATAGAAGGTTATGCAGTGGTCGCTAAACCGCTATCAGACCTTTTGCGACAAGGTAAGAATTTTGTTTTTGAGGATGAGCAACTAGCGGCGTTTCAACAGTTGAAAGCCGCCTTAGTTAGTGCACGTGTACTAAGATTGTACAATCACAAAGCCATCACTGAGGTTCACACTGATGCTTCAAAATATGGGTATGGAGCGGTCCTTCTCCAAAGGGACAGTGAAGATCAGGCGTTCCATCCAGTACAATATATGAGTCGTAAGACTACAGAAGCTGAAGAGCGTTACCACTCGTACGAGCTTGATGTCCTAGCTATAATCGCTGCGTTGAAAAAGTGGAGAGTGTATCTATTAGGGATATCATTTAAAATTGTAACAGACTGTAACGCGAGTTTCTTGTTTGTTGTTAGAGGACTCACTACGCCACAGGTTACAATTGGCACAGGGTGAAGATGAGTGGACAAAAATAGTAATCAAATTACTTGAGAAAGACTTATATGAAGATTTTTATGTAAAGCACGGGTTACTCTACAAAGATCCCATTAAGGAACTTTTAGTAGTGCCATCGTTGATGGAAGACGAAATTATGAAAATAGCACATAATCAAGGTCATTACTCCACTAAGAGAACACAGGATATAGTTGAAAAAACATTTTACATACCCCATATAGCAGATAAGGTGAAAAGAGTAGTTACGAATTGTGTACAGTGCATTATATCGAACGCAAAATCAGGAAAGGCAGAAGGGTTTTTGGAGCCAATAAATAAAGAAGATCGTCCACTGGCAACGTTTCATGTTGATCACGTCGGACCAATGGAGAAAACCAATAAGCGATATGTTTATATATTTGTAGTACTCGATGCCTTTTCAATATTCGTCTGGCTGTATCCGACGCGCAGCACAGGGGCAGAGGAAGTCATCGACCGATTGAAGAAACAGTCGTATGTGTTTGGAAATCCCAAGCGCATTATTTCAGATAGAGGGGCAGCGTTTACTTCTGGTTCATTTAAGGATTACTGTGAAAGTAGTTGCATTCAACATCTTCAAATAGCAACGGGAGTACCCCGTGGGAATGGACAGGTTGAAAGAGTCCATAGGATTATCATGCCCATGTTAGCCAAGCTTTGCTCAGACAACCCCAGTAGTTGGTACAAACATATTGACACTGTTCAACAAACTCTTAACAATAACCCACCAAGAAGTACAAAAGTCTCGCCATTTAAGCTTCTCACAGGAGTCGATATGCGTCTTAATGAGATATCAGAAATGCGTGAACTTTTGGAAGAAGCAGCGATTGTTGAGTTGACCAACGAAAGAGAAGACTTGCGAAAAATGGCACAGGAAAACATTGCGAAAATTCAGAAAGAAAACAAAAAGAATTTTAACTCAAAGCGTAAAGAGGCAACACAGTACGAAATTAACCAGTTGGTAGCCATCAAGCGTACCCAATTTGGTAGCTCATTACGATTACGACCCAAATTTTTCGGTCCATATAAGATAACCAAAATTATGAATCATGGTCGGTACGAAGTACAAAAAGTAGGTGAAGGCGAAGGTCCAAATAAAACCACTACCGTTTCTGAATATATGAAGCCATGGGCACCATCGTTTGAGGCCAAACGATATGCCAGGATGGCCGAATGTGGGAATGCATGAACGCGGCCTAAGATATGCAACCCTGCGTGGTAGACGTAGAAGAGACGGACAAAAGGACGAGACAATAGACAGGAGAATAACGCATAGAATTCAAACTAACTCCACAAAGATACAAACTCGATAGTTTTTGCGCGACCACCGACGACGACGGACGTTATTTGTTGAATTAATTAATTTAAATAAACCATAGACTAAACTAAATACTTTATTATTAAATAATATCTATAAACTTAATTTTAGTGTTTTAATTACAATAAACATTGAATTTGAACATAACTATCGTGTTAAACTATATTGGAAATACGGAAGTGCGCTGGTGGCGTACCACATATATATCATTGTTAACAATATTAATACAAGCTTTTTTATGTGCTATTACTTTTGGTAGTGGTATATATAATGAGCCTCTAATTGGTTGGTATTTATTTATGTTTACTTCTAGATGGATAATTTCACTTAGACTCCATCCACTATCTCGTTCTTGAAATGTTTTAATTTTTTCAATAAATTTACTAAACTTTTCCTTAATTATTTCACCAACATTATTGTTCTCCATAAATGCTTCAGTCATTAGTGTTTGGTGTGACATTATAGCGAATTCTTCAATATTTTCTTTTATTTGAATATATTTACAAAATAAGTCAAAGCTAAATTTGATGCTTTCATGCTTTTCTATATATTTCTGTAAAAGTGCAGATAATTCTTTAAAATGTTTTTCAAAAAAATGTTCAACAATTAAATCATTGGCTTGATCGTTTTCCAAAACGTATGTTTTTTAATAAACATAGCGTTAATACATTTAACATTACTATTTACATTATACATACAATGCTTTTTATGTATATTTGTTCTCAAGTGTGCTGTCCATACATTTTGTTTCACTTGAATTTTACACTGCTCGCAAAAAATGGCGGGTTTTTTTATAACTTGAAGTTTCATTGCAATATGTCTATCTAAACTCCTCTTCCGAGTATATATCTTTTCACAAGAACTACACGGATGCATCTTTATTTTTTTATTAACTGGCTTTTTCGAGCTCTTTTCCTTTGAAATTGCTTTTAAATCCTTAAGAACTTGATTCATAATGTGGAATATGCCTACAATAAGTAATGGTGTTAGATATGTGTCGATGTATAAGTATTAAAGTTTATTACTGTTTACTAGAAGTGATCCTGATTCAACACGGTTGAAAATCCGTATAAAATGTTTATCCGTTAAATATAGATGATTGCTGAGCGGCTTTAAACAATTTACTAAATTTTTTTTACCGAAAAGATGTTCAATTTATATACATTGAGCCAAGTAGCCCTTATCTTTCTGAATGTATGTATATGGATGGATGTGACTGTGTCGGTATGTATTTTGCGGTTTGTTGATATATATATATGTAGCCGAGAAAAAAAGGGGTTGGGGTTGGGGGTTGGGATTGGGCGGTACTACATGTCCAACTGCTACTTTTTGTAGACGAGAAAAAATAGGGGGGGGGGGGGGGGGGGGATTGGGGAGCAGTCGATTAGAAATCGATGGAACTCTTTAAAACGGCTCGGGTGAAGTCTAGGACTCATTAGAAATATGAGGGGACATTTAAAAATTTGCGGCACTTTAAAAATTTGCGCCCCTTTAAAAATGTAGGGCCCCCATTTAACGATCCTAATTTTTTTTACTCAAAAGATGTCCAACTTATATACATTGAGACAAGTAGCCCTTATCTAAATGTATGTATATGGATGGGTGTGTCTGTGTCGGTATGTATATTATATATATATATAATTTATATGCTGTCATGTTTACGGCAAAGCTCTGCTAAAGGTAAAAAGCTCTAAGCTTTTTCTTATACACCACTAAGCTTTTTCTTATGCGCCACCTAGCGGAAGTTAGCCAGAACACAAACCGGAAGAACGGATGCGACACAGCATATATATGTGTGTGTGTGTATATACTTTTCCTTGTACCATTTTTCCTTGCACCATTTGGGCTAGAACCCGCATTTGCATACTACTCAGATGGCAGAAGCTCAAGGCCCTCCATCAAACCTTCTGCCAGCGATGGAAAACCGAATATCTTTCCGAAATTCAAAATCGGCTGAAGAGGAAACATACAAAATAAAATCTGAAAGTGGATGATCTAGTTGTCATAAAGGAGGACAACTTATCCCCCAACGAATGGAGGATGGGTAGAGTGGTCAAGGTAAACCCCGGCGAAGATAACCGAGCACGTGTAGTTGACCTTCTCACAGAGAAGGGTCAGGTGAAACGACCATTGGTCAAACTGATCCTCCTCCCAACGGAGGATATGGACTGCGAAAAGGCCAGTAGCTCCTCCTAACTATCCCTCACTCCCTGCCGAACTCCACCTGCATATCGAGAACCAAATCAAACCCAAATTCACTCGCTCACCCAGAGCGAGGACACCAGAAAATATCCCACAATCTATTCGCTCCCCCGAGCGAGGACACCATCCCACTCACTCGTTATCCCATAACGAGGACAACAGAAAAGCCTACCGCAGAAGGGCGAACCGATCTGCCACAGAAAACAGCTGCACTCGTTGGCGCGCAACGAGGCCTATCGCAAGCCTACCACTGATGAGAAATCTCATCTGCCCCAGATATTAGGATATTAGCAGTGTTAAATTCTTTAAATTTTTAGAAATTTTAATTAAGTCAATCCGAATATTTCAGAACAGCACTTGACTATTCAAAAATTCGAATGAAAGCACAACCTTCAAATAATCTTAAAAATCTAAGCATTCAGCTCATTAATTTTGAACGCAAGGAAATGCACAAATGCATAAATGCATAAGACATATTTTTATGGTATTTGCATATGGTTCTTAAGTTCGAGTAGAACAGTTCATAGACTTGTTTCTCGATTATGTTTCCCTTTTTTCTTCGGACGTTTTGTCAACGCATCGTCTTGTAAACGTACTTAACGTTAGTTTTTGTTTTAAACGGCACCTAGCCAGCATTTTCTTTTGAAAATTGGGATCAAAGAAAATATTTTAAATGTCACACCCCCAAATGATTAAAACGTTCATATTTAAAAGTGTCTTCAACTCGCAAATTAATGTATCGTCGCGGGAAAAATGAACCGTAAATGTGAGGATTTTTGAATAATCATTGACGATCCATATTTCATTATGAAATTAAACTTTAATGGGTGTATAGCCATTCTCTGATCATATTCGGCAACATGTTCTTTAACAAGTGTAAAACCCATTATTCAATCAACAAAGCTAGTCAGACAAGATTCAGAAAGCTGAATGGGAAATGATTAAAGGGTTTCAATCACCTAAAGTAACCACATTAGATACAAAGAGGATCCCACCATGTGATTGGAAAACTTCATATATTCAGTTTTTTGAACATTACGAGTATTCATATCTGACCAGTCCTGTTGTTAAATTATATGATAACTCATTATTTGGTCAGAAGTTACTCTTCCAATTGGTTTGGTATGTGGAGAAATTCAGAATTTAATCACTTACATGCTGAGTGTATGTACTTCAAGCAACTCTGGTAGAAGATGAAAATCTTGTATGTATACAAAATACAAACGTATATGATTATACATATATGACTATGCGAACATCTACGGTTCGGAATTGTGAAACATTAGCTGTGTTTTTTTTTTCTCGTCTATATACGTTTACGCTTAAACTATAAATACACCTCTGAAATTGCTACGTATAAAATTAGTACTACTAAATTTCAATACAATCAATTTTTTTTTATTTTTAACTGAAATATGTGTCTATGTTTCACCCTCTGCACTAATTCTATATATTCTATGCGCGTCCACTATTTATCATAACTGATTCAGCTATATATTATACACAAAAATACAACAGAGGGTTGTGTCCCCGCTTTTCGGTACACCCTGTTGCTGTAGCTAGTTGTTTAACCACAGCCGCTAGATGGGTCTCCTAAGCATTATCTAAGCGAGGATAGGCGTTTTTTTCACGCGAAAACGAAACGTATACGCGTGTAAAAAACACGGCTATTATTTAGTAAGACTCCAAGTACCAGTGTTCATACGAGGAATCAACAAACAAAAAAAAAAGCGAAATATCCAACACGCTAAAATGTTTGCGAGGTTGGCATCTTATGAAAAAGTGATACGTAATTTCAAATAATTATTTAAGATGAACTGAATTTGAACTACCTGCATTTATTCATATCAAAAAATTTAAAAGCGATTTTAAACACAATATATGAATGATAATCGCGAAAAACGTGGTAAGCGACACTTTTTTCAAAACTTGTTTTTTGGCAGATTCCCACCAATATTAATCTACTACTGAGCTGAAGCACCAAATTTTCCGAAATTATGTACCCTATAGCTGTAGAAATACAGTTAGAAATATTCAGTGAGTGGAAAAACGTTACAAGTGACACGCGAAATAATACGTACAACAATGTCGAAAATTATTGCTAAGTGTAATAGAGGATCAAAAAGAAAAAATAATAGTGATAATTGGAAAGATAATAAAAGAAAAAAGTTAAGAGATAGTGGAAAAGATTACGTAACAAGAAAAAATCAAAATATACCCTGTAAAAACGCTCCAGAAGAGGTAGCATGGAAAACGTTGTAAGTGTACATCACTTCATTTCTGCTTTATTTATTTTATAAAACAAGTTTCTGATTGCCGATGTCTCTTTAGTTGCCGAAAATTTTGTTTAATTCAAATAAAAGAACATTTTCATAAATTCTATGAAAAAAATTACAATGAACTAACGGCATTTTTGGCCTCTTTAATCGAACTGAGCGACCCTAAGAGAAGAAGATCTAAAACATTCACTAGTGAGCGCAACGTTACCATCAACTATTTTTTGTTAAACCAGAATGGAAGACAAGAGAGAGTTTGCAAAAAAATGATTTGTTACACTTTTCAGGTAAATGGGTATACGTTAGATTGGGTCGGACGGTAGGCTATATACTAGAGCGGATCGAAAAAAAAAAAAAATGTTTGATCCTTGAAGAAAAATACTACCGAAATCGTTTCTTAATTGTAACTTGGTTATTTGACAATTGATTTTTAAAATCGATATATCGTTATTTTTGGTATCGAGAAGCTCTATATTTACTTCTTATATCCTTTTAAGCTTTGCAGTCGTGCTTCACAAGACAAAAATAATGACACAATTTTTTTTTTTTTGATCCATATTGTTTTATTTTTTCATTGCAATAACTTTAGATAACGGCACGCAGAATGGATATGCTGGTTGAAAAATTAAAAAATGGAATGGATATTAAAGACCAACGCGGAAAGCATGAGAACCGTCCTTATAAAATTATAGACGAAGAAAGGAGAAAAGTTACGGAACACATATTAAGCTTTCCCTGCCAAGAAAGCCATTATAGTCGTTCTTCCTCGAGAAAGGATTACTTAAGCCCAGATTTGAGCATCTCAAAGATGTATGAGTTATTTAAAGCAAAATACCCCAATAGTACGATATGTTATAATACATTTAGACATATTTTTAATACGGAGCATAACTTACGATTTGGTTCTCCCAGAAGCGATAGTTGTAAGGTTTGTGATAAGTTCTTCATTGAAATGATTGCATCTGTGCGTGAAGAGCAACTAGAGAGAATATAAAACTTCGCCAAATTGCATCACGAGAAAGCAGAGAGGGCTTATGCCCAATTGAGACAAGATTCTAGCGCCGCCGCCAATTCTGATAGTGTTGTTGTTATTTGTGTCGATATGCAGCAAGTGATTTTGACGCCAAATCTTACTCATTCTGATGTTTATTATCAGCGTCAATACTCAAATTATAACTTCGCCGTACATACTCTTCCACACAATAACGTTGATATGTATACTTGGCACGAAACAGTGGCAAAGAGAGGAGCTGCGGAAATCGCTTCATGTATTTGGAAACATATCACAAGAAACTACAGTGTACTCAAACAAGGGGAACTTAGAAAATTAATAATTTGGTCGGATAGATGCGCTGGACAAAATAATAACTGGACAATCATTTTCCTGTTTCACAGCTTTCTAGGAAAGTACTTCACCGAAGTCAATCAAAAATTTTTGATTTCTGGTCATAGCTTTCTTCCGTGTGATCGATATTTTGCGCTTATTGAAAGAAAGAAGAAAGCGTCACAACTTTATGTTCCAAACGATGTTTCGCGGCTAATTGAATCAGCGAGACCATCAAATCCATTTAGGGTACATGAGATGGCTCTAAATGATTTCAAAAATTTTGATGTTCTCAAAGAAATTTTTCGTAAAGACTCTACGTGCAAAATAACTGAAGCACGATGGTTTCAGATTTCCGCTGATGAACCAAATATGCTGCGAATACGAAAAAATCATGGCATTGCAGAAATGTGGTCGTGCTACAATCTTAACCCCAAAAGAACAACAAATTTTACGTTGAAGCCTCTTCGGAGAGAGCTTATTAAATTAAGTGATATAAAGAAAAAAGATATTCTTTCAATGGCAGCATATTTGCTGAATATTTATGCCGAGTTTTATAAATCTATCTGCGGTTAAATTTACTTGGAAAATCTTACAACAGAAAAAAGTTCAAAGCCAAATTGTTTGTTATATTGTTAAGTTTTTTATATTACCATACATTGAAGAAGAAGAAAACAAAAGAATGAAACAAAATTTCTTCAATATCTTCTTTATTTAAATGCGAAGTGCTTTCTCTTTAAGGTGGAAAAACGTTGTAAATGCCATCATCCATGATGCTGTGCGTAGTGGAAAAACGTTGCAAGTGACATAGAGCAGTGAACATACAACGTTTTTCCACTAAAAAAATTTTGAAACAGTGAATTGAGATGTAATTTCAAAACAAAATTCAGCAATTCTTTGTATACAAGTTTTCGCTATCATATTTTTTGGAGAAGCTTAAAAAAATAAAAAGAAAAAAATATATTTTCCATAAAAAACGTTTTTTTGTTCTCCTGAAAAATTTTGATTTTGTCGCTTACCACGTTTTTCGCGATTACCATTCATATGTCTCAATTAGTTAGCACAAAATTACTTCCAGACCAATTCATGAATGCACATTGCAATATGGAATCGAACAGGGCCCTATGCAATGTGAGTTAAGCTAGCTAGTTAGCGCTAGGATGCATATGTAATTAAGGCCTAATACTTCATTTATAAATAATAAATACGCTATGTATGGACGTACAAAAGAGACTACAAAATTGAAAGCAACATTCATTAATAACAATCTCGGCATAAATCAGTCAATTTACATTAGCAATAATTCAAATTTAAACTCATTCTTTTTTTTCATTAGCTAGTAGTTGCGTTTTGTGAATGGATGTGTAACTCGTTGCAATGCACCACCAGATAAATCCCGTACTTCCTGATCCATGATTTCATCAATTTTCATTGGTTTCATAACGTCCGCAATGCATTGTGGATGCACATAAGCGTCACGTATTTTATCATGAAGCAAATGACGTGCCTCTTCTGCTTCAAAGCTCAGCGCTAATCTTTTTTTTCACCATTTCCATCTATAATTTTCACAGGATACCAATAATCCGGCACCTAGTTTTATTGAAAAGGAAATAATGAAGTTTTCCATAGCACATATTCATTTATGTAAATACGTTTATATCGTCTATGAAAGCTCAAACCACATATAAAACGTTTTCCACTATAGAGGGGTCTTAATACCAAAAAATGGAAATAATCCCATAGCCCGGTAGTAAGCCGACAGTCTTGGAGGCGATTTGATATAATCACTTCAAAAACTCAAAGAATACAACAACAAGAATAGTTGATTGGAACTTTCACCGACGATATATATTTTAGACTACAAATTATACTAACAGTAAGCTATTGTGCTTGACCTTGACATACGTGTACGTGAATCATTCCACATGCGTGAAATGTCCTCTGTCATGCGACTCATTATATTTGCTTGCAATTGCGGACGCACCTGCTCAATCTCTACACGTCCACGTCGGTAATTTTTTGGGCGAGCATCTGGTTCTGTATCTGACCAGTCGCCACGTTAACGCAAACGACGTGTAACTTGCTCAGCTGTTAATACGGACACACCTGACGATGACGAATTAATCGCATATGTTGCGCTGCGTCCCTTTTCGTACAAATTCATTGACATCAACACCATCTGGACGTCAATCAAATAAATATAAATACTCTGATGAATAACTAACTAACAATTCAGTCTCTTCTGGACTATAACGTACGCAAGTAATACGATATTGACGATTTGTTGCCATTTGTATGGGATATGCTTTGATTGGACATGTATGCCTATCTGTTGTCGGTATAGAACCATCACTAAAACCAATTACCGACAAATAACGACGATCGAAGACATGTACAATCGCATTCGAACTACCCACAGCTACATAATAAGTACTTTAGGTGAAAGATCCATGGCATGCACAGCTGAAGGACTGAAAATAAGTATGTTATCCTTACAGCATGTCTTGTGATAACTTGATGTTTGACGTAACTCAAATAAACGCACTGTTCCATCTTCGCCGCAACTCAAAACGAACGTGGTTCAGTGGGTATGGTCAGTACTTCATAAGGTGTACCATTTTTATGGCAACTGAAGAAACTCAATTTTGCATCATTCTCATTATGGTCATAGAGTGGAAGAGTGGAACCACCATTGTTGACATTTGAGGTACCATTATCCAAAAGCGTTGTTCCCGTGCGTTGCCGTCATATATATGGTGCCATCAATTCTGTGTAATACAATGCTATCCCCAGAACATGATACAAGTGAATGCCCGTTCGATCTGGGCATGAATCGTGCACTAAAAATACTAGCTCGATGTGCTGTTTTATATTTTAGTAATACTTCTTGATTATCCGGATTTGTTATGGCAATACACTGATCATCACTTCCGGATAACAAATATTCGCCTGTGTTATTCCAGCAAACAGTATTTACGCAGCCAGAATGCGATTATTCGTCGATTTTTCTCACAACCGTTTATATAATTATACCTGGCCCTTCCCAGTATCGTAATTTGACCTCTTGTCTTTGACATTTATTATTTTTTTAGCAAAAACATTTTTATAAATTACTTTATTCAATTTAGTGCATTAATATTTCTGTTGGAACAAGTCTTTTATTTGTATCGCTGGGCATGCGATATGGGACCGTGGCAGCCATATTCGTAATAGCTTTAGTCTTTCACGCGAATGTTGCAATTGGTGATCACGCCCCGTATCTACAATACCAGTATCACGACACTTAACATTTTTGTACTGGGCATATAAAATATCCATTGCTACCAATAATATATCTGGATACACTTTACAAATCTCACCACCCAAGCGTTTGAAATTATTTATGCACTCCTCCAACTCTCCCATTGACAAGGGCACAAGTTTAGTGCTAGTAAGCACTTCCAATGCCAATTGATACTTTTGTTCGTGATAATAATCAAAGAAAGAAACAAGTTCGCATAGTAAATTGAATGTGGAAATAACTTTTGGCTCACATTCGATGCGATTGCCCCGCATCCGCTCTCTAAAGTCCGCCGCAGTTACTGTTAAACGTTCACGTAGCGAATATTTTTGAGAACTTTGATGTACGACTTGAGAAAGGAGTATGGCAAGATAGCGTAACGCTTGACTTTGCATCGAAGCAATATCAAACACTTTAATAGCATCCTCGAACAAGCAGCAGTGCGCGTATCGAACTCAACGCAATCGAGTTGCTCAAACAGTCCTCCCGATATAATCAACCCTATTCTTGAATCCATCGTATGTTCGATTTTCGTAGATTCTACGTAAGTCCGTTTACTGAATCCATCGTAAGTTCGAAATTCGTAGCAAGCCTTTACTGAACTCACTCGAACTGTCAAATCGTAGAGTTTCGTACAAATTTTCTATGACGCGTATCAGCTTGCGGAAAAAAGTGAAATTATCTCAAATTCAGAATAAAAAGGAATATTAAACAAATAAAATATAAGTATATTATTAAAAGTGATATTTATACTAATTAAATTGCAATATATTGTTATAATAGGTCCAAAATTGTCACAACTCGCCAACAATATTCCCGCTTACTTGACCTATTGCAGCAGCACCCTGAAATGGTGCTAGGCTTTACAAAGCGCCCAAAGGAGGAGGTTAACAAATTTTGGGAAAACATTGCAAATAGTATTGCGCCACCAACCAAAGATGCAACTACCTAGAAAAAAGTAATGGTTTTGTAATATGTATGCATATCGGCAACAGAGCTTCACAGATTTGGAAGAAAGCTTAAAAGAATTAAATTAAAATTAAATTACTAAAATATTTATTTAAATTTTTAAGGGTCTTATAATAATGACAATTATTACAAAAACTATAAAACATGATTACACATTGAAACCTATATTTTTCGTAGAAATCCCTTTTTACGCTACGTTTCTCTTCGTTGGTCATATCTAAGTGTATCAGTTGTGGACATAGCCGCGTTTGGAAAATTAGTAAGGCATCTTTCAAAACTTTGGAAAATGTGGTCTGACACATCGGAGAGTCAAAATCTTTTCCAACTCCGTGCTGATAGCTACCTTCCGCAAAAAAAAAACGTAATACCGATGCTAAGCGTATTATAGGAGTCATTGAAGATGACCCACCGAACGGTGTACTTCCTTCATTTATAACACCGAGCACGTAGGTAAACGCAGCCTTGTTTAGGTGGAAAGTTTTTATAAAACACAATTTTTTAAAACCTTCATAAGTTCATTAAAACACGGATCCTTTCACATACATAACCTCTTCTAATTTCAAGACTCCTCGCAATTTTTAAATCACGCCTTTCTTGCTCATTTTCTTCTAACAAAGCTGCAAATGATATGGAATCCATTTTAAGCACTAAACTTTTATTTTAAATGATATAATGCAATTTTAAACTAAAATTTAAGTTGAAATTTTTTATTTACAATCGCTCAGCTGACTTCGAATAACCAAAATTTGACATTTTATGTTGGCACACTTTTTTCGGTTTCACATGAGTTCAGTGATAGCAAATTCTTAGTATTCGTAGCGGAGGGTTGTATTCGTAGATTTTCTACGATGGATTCAAGAATAGGGCTGAATACCATTTGGTTGCATTTTACCAAAAATTAAATCATAATTTCGACACTCAATAGACAAGTCACTAACAAACATAACAGCCACAAGTCGCCCGAAACCCATGCCACAGTCAATATGTTTTTTCGGTAATGGCCTCAAACTACCATCGCATTCACGATTAGATTGTATAAACACTAAGTTCCAGATTTCCAATACGTCGGGATCATCACTATTAACTAATTCGGGCAAACTACGTCCACCAATACGATCAAAATGTAATGCAGAGCAGGGACCGCACGGTCCAGTCTCCCATTTCCCAAAAATTATCTTTCATGCTGCCTGTCAAAATATGCTCTGGACGAAGTCCAAGATCCAACCACATTCGTGTGCATTCAAGATCGGGTTCTAGACCAGAAGATTCATCACCGCCAAAATAAGTAACATATAAGAGATCTTTCGGCAATTTCATACTAGCCGTTAAAAATGCCCAAGCCCAAGAGCATATTTCTTTTTTTTTTTAAGTAACCCCCAAAATACCAATTGCCGAGCATTTCAAAAAAATGTGTGATGGTAAACATCTTTACAGACATCATCCAAATCATTTTGTTTACCACCAGCACGAATACATTTCTGGGTATTCGCGGCACGAACCCATTTCGCCATTTCACTGTTAGGATCTACTTTGCCCAAAAATATTGGCTTAAATTGATTAATTCCAGCGTTAGCGAAAAGCAGAGTAGGGTCGTCCAAAGGAATTGTGCTTGAGGAGTGCACATACAGATAATTCCTCTCCTTGAAAAAATCAAAAAAGGCATCTCGCACCTCTTTAGCCGATAGGTATTTAATTTTTCGTATTCAGCAGTGTCTTTTTGTTTTTTAAATTACGACTACCGAATGGAATTAAAGAACAGTGTGTGAATATTGTAGCGCATTCCTAAAAAGGTATCCATGATAGAACATGCAAAGAAAAAGAAAAAAAGGAACAAGCTATTAGATCAAGCGTCAATTGGCATTGCAAGGCTGTGACAATTGACAGCGCGGCCAACGCCGCAGTTGGAGCACCCCTTTGCGATGCCGGTACACACAATAAAAAACAAAAAACTGGGATACTCCATCCATATATGTACATAGCTCCAACTCCCAGATGACACCACCATCCACCAGAATCACCTGAAAAAAAAAGTTGAATTATCAATAAGTTCTCGAAAATATTTTTAATTAAATATTAAATTTTATTTACCCTTATTCTACTTCCAATGATCACCAAACGATTGTACTACGGCCACGCGCCGTAGTAAAAGAATGAAGCAACGGAAAAAATATTTCGATTAGTCCCGTTTGTTTCAATTCAGAGGAATTTACATTCTATACACGGGTGTGTAGGAATGTGTGCATTTTTTTTGTATTTGCTGCTGGTAAATATATACCAGTGCACGGACTTTTTAAAGGGAGAATGTTGGTAGATTTTTTCAAGAAACAATAACTACAGTTTATATTTGTACCAAAAAGTTCACAATTTATTGTAAAATATGTGTAAAACAAATAAATCACATAATAAATCACACTAGTATCGCCTGTGGTCGAAATTCGACCAACTCTTTTTTTTTCAACTCAGTCTATGCATCCAGTGTTGGGGGTAGTGAAATAATGCGTTAATAGTTAAGCAGTGAGAGGAAATATAGCAAACTGGTCTAACTTACTTAAATTTTTCATTAAGACGTTGTAATTTTTATTCTATTTTCTTAAATTTTCTACAAAATTTTCAAATGTATTTATAACTTTTTGGTATGGAGCTCCTTAAACAAAAATATAAAAAATATGTAAAATCAAAAGAAGTTGGCATAGAATTAAGGTGAAATTACTTGACATTAAATTGAAAAATAGCTTTTTCCACACCACCCGGGAGGTCCCCGTTGGGGCGCTACCGAAGTTAGTTTTGTGTGCTCAGTTCCCCAGTAGGCCTATATCACCCATATACATATATCGCCCATTTACTTCAATAGTGTCATAATTCAAAAACTCGAACTTTTAGTTAAAAACGAAGAAATGTGCTTAAGGAATTTAGCCTATTTCACGCCACCCGTTAGGTATGCAATTGGCGCTTTACCGAGTTTAATTTTGTATAAATACATATGAAGTATGTACATAAGTGTGACACATAACGACAATTTCGAATAGAATAGAGGATACCTTCATAAACAATAAAAATATAAAAAAATTATGCAATGAGAAAGAAGGCAGAGTTTACTAAAAACAAAGTGCGAAAAAATTAAGTGATGTGAATAAACAGTTCCATATAAAAACGCAATAAGTGCACTTAAACCTTTTCCGGGTTTTAATGTTATCATTGTGGAAATATGAAGATTCTAATATTCGAATATTTAATGTTGGGATTCCCACTGAGATCTATGTACGTAATTAATTTGTAAACATTCATATTCATGAAATGGAGATGAATATATATGACCATATCTACCATAAAATATCGTCTGTTAACGATATAATACTAAGATATAACAAAGCAGAATAAATTAGAAAGAAAAGAAAAAGAAACAAAAACATTGAAATTATTCACGTAAACATATTTACTAACATAAAATTGATTTCATAATTTTAAGCGACATAAACAAATTAGGATTATGGGATCTAAGCATCCGATTAATGGGCATATAATCAAACAAAGTTCGAGCTATGCGCAGACATCAACATAGTCCAGCGAATTAAAACGCAGCGGCTGCGCTGGCTAAGCCATGTTATGCGAATGAATGATGATGCTCCGGCCAAGAAAGTGTTTCTATCGGAACCCGCCTATGGAAGCAGAGGTAGAGGGCGGCCCCCATTTCGTTGGAAGAACCAGGTGGAAAACGATTTAAACTCCCTTGGTGTGACCAATTGGCGCCGGTTGGTGGAGCGAAGGAGCGACTGGCGCGCCTTCTTGGACGGCCATAACCGTTTAGACGGTTAAGCGCCAGTTAAGTAAGTAAGTAATCAAACAAAGTTAGCCTAATAATAAATATAGTGGGTAATATACTGCCTATGCAATATTTCGACCTAAAATCGAAAACGTTTTTGGGTCGTTTTTTTTCGTTTAATATTACTTACTTACTTAATTGGCGCTTAACCGTCTAAACGGTTATGGCCGTCCAACAAGGCGCGCCAGTCGCTCCTTCGCTCCGCCAACTGGCGCCAATTGGTCACACCAAGGGAGTTTAAATCGTTTTCCACCTGGTCCTTCCAACGGAGTGGGGGCCGCCCTCTACCTCTGCTTCCATAGGCGGGTTCCGATAGAAACACTTTCTTGGCCGGAGCATCATCTTTCATTCGCATAACATGCCTAGCCAGCGCAGCCGCTGCGTTTTAATTCGCTGGACTATGTTGATGTCTGCGTATAGCTCGTACAGCTCATCATTAAATCTTCTTCGGTACTCGCCATCGCCAACGCGTAGAGGTCCATAAATCTTTCGAAGAACTTTTCTCTCGAATACTTCCAAAGCCGCTTCATCTGCTGTTGTCATGGTCCATGCTTCTGCCCCATACAGCAGGACGGGTACGATAAGTGACTTGTAGAGTATGATTTTCGTTCGCCGAGAGAGGACTTTACTTTTCAATTGCCTACCTAGTCCAAAGTAGCATTTATTGGCAAGATTGATTCTTCGCTGGATTTCAGTGCTGATGTTGTTGCTAGTGTTGATGCTGGTTCCCAAATAAACGAAGTCTTTTACTATTTCGAAATTATGGCTGCCAACAGTAGCGTGGTTGCCAAGGCGCAAATGCGCTGACTCTTTGCTCGATGACAGCAGGTACTTCGTTTTGTCCTCATTCACCATCAAACCCATCTTTGCCGCTTCTTTTTCCAGTTTTGAGTAAGCAGAACTAACAGCGCGGGTATTTAGGCCGATGATATCAATGTCATCAGCATATGCCAGTAATTGGACGCTTTTATAGTATATTGTTTCAGCGGTTAAGTTCTGCAGCTAGTATAATTTTCTCCAGCATCAAATTAAAGAAATCGCACGATAGGGGGTCACCCTGTCTGAAACCTCGTTTAGTTTCGAACGGCTCGGAGAGGTCCTTCCCAATTCTGACTGAGCTGATGGTGTTGCTCAACGTCATTTCGCACAGCCGTATAAGTTTTGCAGGGAAACCAAATTCAGACATAGCGGCATATAGGCAGCTCCTTTTCGTGCTGTCGAAGGCGGCTTTAATGTCGACGAAGAGGTGATGTGTGTCGATTCTCTTTTCACGGGTTTTTTCCAAGATTTGGCGCATTGTGAAAATCTGGTCGATGGTAGATTTACCAGGTCTAAAGCCACGCTGATAAGGTCCAATCAGCCGGTTCACGTTGGGCTTCAATCTTTCGCACAATACACTTGAAAGGACCTTATATGCGATATTAAGAAGGCTGATTCCACGATAGTTGGTGCATTTTGCAGTATCCCCCTTTTTGTGGACTGGGCAAAGAACACTTAGATTCCAACCTTCGGCCATGCTTTCGTCCGCCCATATTTTGCTAAGAAGCTGCTGCATGCGCCTTACCAACTCCTCGCCGCCGAACTTGAATAGCTCCGCAGGCAATCCATCAGCGCCCACGGCCTTGTTGTTTTTCAATCTGGTTATTGCTATTCTAACTTTGTCATAATCGTGCGGGGGGACATATATTCCATCATCATCGATTGCGGGATCGGGTAATTTATCTCTGCGCGGTGAATTGCTGCCTCCATTTAGGAGAGCAGAGAAGTATTCCCTCCATAATCTAAGCACTCTCTGGACATCAGTTACAAGGTCGCCGTTTTCATTCCTACAAAAGTTTGCCCCGGTCTTAAAACCTTCCGTCTGTCGCCGTATTTTTTTGGTAGAATTGTCAGGCGTTATTCCTGGTGGCTAGCAGCTCAAGCTCCTCGCACTCACGCCTTTCTGCTTCTGCTTTTTTCTTCCTGAAAAGGCGTCTCGCTTCCCTTTTCAACTCACGATAGCGTTCACACACTCCTCTTGTCGCGCTCGCTTTTAACCTAGCCCTGTAGGCAGCGTCTTTTCTTTCGGTAGCAACGCGGCATTCCTCATCATACCAGTTGTTTTTTCGTGGCCGCCGGTAACCAATTTTTTCCTCGGGGCCAGTACGAAGTGCTTTGGAGATATGCTCCCACTGCTCCTGTATTCCTTCAGGATGAGTTGTGCTCTCAGAGAGCAGGTGTGAGAGTCGAGTTGCCAAATCATTGGCAGTCTGTTATGATTGAAGCTTTTCGACGTCTAGCTTTCCTTGTGTTTTTTGTTCCTTGGTTTTACCCGCGTTGAGGCGGGTGCGTATTTTGGCTGCAACGAGATAATGGTCCGAGTCGATGTTAGGTCCTCGGATCGTGCGCACATCTAAAACACTGGAGGCATGCCGTCCGTCTATCACAACGTGGTCGATCTGATTGCGAGTATTTCGATCAGGAGACAGCCATGTAGCTTGATGTATCTTTTTATGCATGAACCTCGTGCTGGATATGACCATGTTTCCAGCACCGGCAAAGTCAATCAGCCTCAGTCCGTTAGGAGAAGTTTCATTGTGTAGGCTGAACTTTCCGACTGTAGGGCCAAAAACACCTTCTTTGCCCACCCTGGCGTTAAAGTCGCCAAGCACGACTTTTATATCATGACGGGGGCAGCGCTCGTATGTGCGTTCTAATTGTTCATAAAAAGAGTCTTTCACCTCACTGTCTTTCTCCTCTGTCGGCGCATGGGCGCAGATGAATGATATATTAAAAAATTTTGCTTTTATTCGGATAGCGGCAAGACGCTCGTCCACAGGCGTGAACGCCAGCACTTGGCGACAAAGTCTCTCTCCCACCACGAATCCGACGCCGAAACTGCGCTTATTCGTATGGCCACTCCAATATATGTCACAATTTTTGATCTTCTTTCTTCCTTGCTTCGTCCAACGCATTTCTTGGATGGCGGTGATGTCAGATTTTGCTTTGACGAGGACATCAACCAGCCGGGCATCTGCACCAATCCCATTCAGGGAGCGGACGTTCCAGGTACATGCCCTCAGTTCATTGTCCTCCAAATGTTTGCCATGGTCGTCATCAATATAGAGTGTATTTATCCGAGGCTTGTTATTATATTTCATTGGAGTATGGTTTTACGTGGCGGATCCCAAGCCCAGCGCACAACCCGCTCAGCGGGGGTGAAAATATTACTTGGCACGTTTATATAGCGAGCCGCTTGCAGCCGCACCTAGAGGTGTACAGACGCTGCCGATGAGATCTCCCCCGGCTAGCCCTTAAACCGATTATGTCAGAGTGGCCTAGCCAGGTTGTCGCCTTCTCACATTAGCTCACCGCTAAACGGATGTTTAGCGGCTACCCAGAGGATACTTGGCCGCAAGCGACCGGCAGTAGTGAGCTGCTTGAACCGCATGCAAAAGAATCGGTCTGGCCATTCCCAGGTGAATGGCGGTCAGAAGCTTTCCCCACTTTCGTGGACTTCTACACACGGCCCCACCCTTCGTTTAATATACAACGTGAAATTTTCCGATTCAATCAAAATGCATTTAAATAATAATAAACTAAGTTGAAATAAAAGATAATATAATAAAATAAAATAATAAATATCAAAATAAATTAGCATAAAAGACAATATACTAATTTTAATGTAATATCTTTGTAGCAAATTTAATATACAACGTGATAAAAGATAATATAATAAAATAAAATAAGAAATATCAAAATAAATTAGCATAAAAGACAATGTACAAATTTTAATGTAATATCTTTGTAGCAAATTTTTTAATTTTTTGTTCACTATAAGACGTGCTTGGGTCAAATTTGCAATTAATTGTTATAAATAAATAAATTTAGTGAGTTTGAATAAAAGTTGAATCATTATTTCTGATTTCATATTTTTTTTTAAAGCAACTAAAATGAAAAACAAAGAATCTGTTAAATAAAGACCTATGCTTTCACGTGTAAGTAAAATTTGTCCAAAAAAATAGGCCGGTTAAGTTATTACTTCTCTTTAAAGTTTTTTTGTGCGCTAACAATTATTTTAGAACAATTTTTTAAGGATTTTGGTACAGACCAATATAGGTAATTGGCAACAATGGGAAACAATATTTTATTTGAACTGAAAATGAGCGAAGCAGTAGTTCTCTCACCGTTTGGCGTGTACAAATATATACATATTTTTACGAATGTTGGCGGCACTAAGGGGTACTGCCATCTCTAGGCCGATGCTAAGCAGTGACGTGAATTCACATCAATAATTCAATGATTATGTCTACACACACGCGTGCACGCGGCGGAGAAGCAACGCACAAGCACATGCAGATATCTTATCTGAAATGCTCCTAAAGGTATGCAATAGTGATTGTGGAAGTGTCGCTCATACATAAAAGCGCATGGGGTATGAGAGAAGCTATAAAAATTATACATATGTAGTTGTAGCTGAGAAATTTATAACTAACTAGTAAGTTCTGGAATTAGAAAAGCCTAGAAATATACAACGAGGAGGTCGGACAGTATAGGATAGGTTAGGTGGTAGCTGCCCTGATAAGGATAGCTCACTTGGACAACACGAAGGTCCGTTGTGATACCACATACACCAAAAATAACGGTGACTTAGATCTAGCTACTTAGAGAATCGTTGGGTAGCAACGATAAAGCTCCGAATGATACCGATCTCAACTTTGGGCAACAACAGTGGAGGCGAGAGATCAGTTTCATTTAAGCTATCAGTCAGTTTGGTTATTAAGCAAGCTAGTTGCAAAGTATAAGTGTTCTTGTGAAGTACTTTAATAAAGGCCATTTTTCCATTATTCAATATTGGAGTTATTTATTCAACAGTTTAGTGATTCGAACTTATCAGAAGGTTGCAAATAAGAGTATTCAGGGGGGTTTGTGAACATAATGCGTCCTACAGACGGCAATTTCGATAGGTGCACAGATTTTCGAACTTACAAAAAACTTTTTGCATAAAATCTGGAAATGCAAAAAACATGTGGGTCAAATTTGCAAATAATTTTTATAAATAAATAAATTTTGTGAGTTTGAACAAAAGTTACTCATTATTTCTGATTTCATTTTTTTTAAAGCAACTAAAATGAAAAACAAAGAATCTGTTAAATACCTATACCTATACCTAGACCTATGCTTTTACGTGTAAGTAAAATTTGTCCAACAAAATAGGGCGGTTAAGTTATTACTTCTCTTTAAAGTTTTTTTGTGCGCTAACAATTTTTTAAGGATTTTGGTACAGACCAATATAGGTAATTGGCAACAATGGGAAACAATATTTTATTTGAACTGAAAATGAGCGAAGCAGTAGCTCTCTCACCGTTTGGCGTGTACAAATATATACATATGTAGAGATGAAACATTTGAACAACGCGACAATTGAGCATTTGGAGCTTTGTACTCAGGGGGGTTTGTGAACATATTGCGTCCGATTTCGATAGTTGCACAGATTTTCGAATTTACAAAAAACTTTTTCTATTAATTATAAACAAATAGAGTAATATTTGTTAACAAAAATAGGCCTATGTACTGTGGCTGATCAATACGAATCGATTCATATAACTTTTATATGATTTTACGTATGCTAAGTATGCGAAACAGCCTGTCAATTTATTGTATGGACATTTTGTCTATACATATATCGACCTAAAATTGAAAACGTTTTTAGGTCTTGTGAACATAATGCGTCCTACAGATGGCAATTTCGGTAGTTGCACAGATTTTCGAATTTACAAAAAACTTTTTCTATTAATTATAAACAAATAGAGTAATATTTGATAACAAAAATAGGCCTGTGCACTGCGGATTATCAATACGACTCGATTCATATAACTTTTATATGATTTTAAGTATGCTAAGTATGCGAAACAGCCTGTCAATTGATTGTATGGAAATTTTGTTAGCGTATTAATATATAGATAGTGGGTAATATACTGCCTATGCAATATTTCGACCTAAAATGAAAACGTTTTTGGGTCGTTTTTTCGTTTAATATACAACGTGAAATTTTCCGATTCAATAAAAATGCATTTAAATAATAATAAACTAAGTTGAAATAAAAGGTAATATAATAAAATAAAATAAGAAATATCAAAATAAATTAGCATAAAAGACAATATACAAATTTTAATGTAATACCTGTGTAGCAAATTTAATATACAACGTGATTAAAGATAATATAATAAAATAAAATAAGAAATATCAAAATAAATTAGCATAAAAGACAATATACAAATTTTAATGTTGTGACGAACTTTTCCTTGCGCCGGGGTATGCTCAGTTCGTCCAGGATCCCTGTTGGAATAGAGAAGAATCCCTGTCGTCTCCTTGTAAAGAGAAAGATCCCGTTTGTTGTTAAAAAAACGTTATAAATTCTTTATTCCAAAATATCAAAATTACCCTTAAAGCTATGGCGACGGAGGTGGGAAACCACCGTCGGTTCTACGCCGATGGGGTTGGGAAAACCCCCACCGGGACTACGCTTAAACTAAAAATCTCAGACTACTCGTAAAGAAAGCGGAGGTGGAGAACCACCACTTCCTCTCAGTCGGTGGAGTTGGTAAAACCCCCACCGAGTATATAGCTTAAGAATACCCTGCTCATCCTGAAGGTTGCGGAGGTGGAAAAACCATCACAATCCCTCTAACGATGGGGTAGGAAAAAAGCCCCAAAGTTGCTAAAATAAAGAACTCGTGAGATGGAAAAATCCCAGGAGTCCCATTCACCGCTAAACAAGGCGTTAGCAGGCTACTATACCTGGCTGGCTACTGCTTTGTATGTGCAAATTTAATTTATATAATTCAATTTTGTATGTTTTACATGCTATATGTATAAATCCATTGTAATATACATGTTTTAATAAGTTTTGATAAATATTTGTAGGTTCGAATGTGTGGGCTCCAAAGCCGGTGGATTTGGGTCCTCACACTCTCCTCTCACCTGCCGTAAGCAGGGTTACTGTTACCAGGCCGGTCCTGGTGATTCTCACTCGGTACGTGTGACCGTCTATGTTTCGATGGAACGTCCTCTTCCGCCGCTTCGTCCGTACTACCTGTACGTGCTCCCTGATGTCTCTCGCTAATTCCTCGGGGAGGGGTTCGACTCTTGTTCGGTTGGCCCATGTCTCTGTAGCCTGCGCTGATGCCTTTTCTAGCCACCTCTCGATTTCGGTGAGTACTTCCTCACCTTCGCTTGTGTTGCCGTCGTCGGCAGGCTTTACGCCGGTATCGCCTCTTGTCGTCGACCTGCCGTCACGCGCGTTGAGGCTTAGTACGTCGCTGTCGTTGAGGCTGCCGTTGACCTCGTTGGTCAAACGGCTTAATATTTCGTCGTCGTCGTTGTCATTCGTTGGTGGTCCCATTACCGCCTCCAAGATCCTCCACTTGGTCGGGGGTTCCGTACTTGCGTTGGCGTCGTATACCCGCATTCGGAGGGTGATGTGCCGCTGGTATTCGACAAACCCCCGGCCTTGTACCTCTTCGTCGGTTTGGCGTATGGAGAATTCGCCCTGTTGCTTCGGTGGTGGTTCGTCGCCTTCTTCTTCGCTGTCTGAGGAAATGGGAATTGGGGTAGGGTCCCGGACCACGGCACACTCCTCGGGTTCGTATCCGTACTCGGTGCTATATGTCGGGCTCTGGATCTCGTTACCCATGTCGACAAGTGATCCTGCCGACTCGCACTCTGACATCGTCTCGTACCTCGGGCTAAGTATCGGACCGTCCTCGTTGCCCCTGTGATACCCGAACGTTTCCGTGCCCTGGCTGTCGGTCTCGCCGTCGTATGCAACTTCCTCGTCTTCTAGCGGCACTGGGCCCGTCGTATGGTAGCTACTTTCGCTTTCGTTGTAGGTAGCCTCTTCTCCTGTTGACACTTGGCCCGTCGTATGGTGGTCGTGCTGGTTTAGGTCCCGCCGGATTCGGGTACGGAGTGAACCGTCCTTAGCACTCTCTGTGGTGTATCTTGCGTTGTCACTTTTATCCATGTTTAGAAACTTTTGATTTATTTTCGGCGTTGTGCTCCCTATTTATAGGAGTCCTCGCGGATCATCCTACGGTATTATTCCCGGCAGCGCTCATCATGAATTTCTGTGTACATTGTCTTTTTGTTGCAGGATATTTGAATCTCTTTATGTGCTTTGGTTTCCGCTGTGTGTGGTCCTGCTGCTGCGGAATGATGATGTACCAATATACGAATGTAATACGTATATGTACATTAGGGTATTTTCAAAAAAAAATTATGCCGGTAAATTTGAATATTGTAAAATTTGAAAAATGTGGTTTTGCGTGTGTGGGCCCCAAAGCTGGTGGATTTGGGTCCTCACGCTCTCTCCTCACCTGCCGTAATGCGACTTACTGTCACCATTGTAAAATTCATTTTCTCGTAGCGGTCAATGCTTGCGTTATTTATAGGGTAATCTCTCGCGATCTGGGTCTTGTTCTAAAATGAAATGTTATACAGAATTCGGTCACCAGGTTATAGCATTGGCTGGCTATGTGGTTGGCGTAGTTCATCGCCGTCAGGATCCCGTTGTCTAGGGTTGGGGTTTGCGCTCGTGCTGTGTGCCACCCACTCCGGTCTCCATCTACCACCTGTTGGTCGTTGATTATGTCTGCGCATTCGATTCCGAAATCATTTGCACCTGAATTGGCGAGTGCTAGTGAACCACACGTCGCTACCGTGCTGTAATCCGTCTGATCTTCTTCCGTGACCTGGACCGTTTGCGATGTTGACGTGCGTGGCGTTGCTCTTACTACGGCCAGTTGCTCCGTGTGTTCCTCGGTGGATATCTCGGTGGAATGTTGGTTCGAGGTTCCACTACACGATGCTGATGATGGTGCGTGTTGTGTTGTTGCTATCGTCGTCGGTCGTCTCGTTTGTTCCCCGATGGGAACTTCGGTGAAGCCCCCATTCGGGGATTGGCGGGGCGCTTTTGCTTACCACGTTCACGGGGTGAACGTATTCTTCTTTCTGTTTCTGGACTTGCTTCTTCTTCGACTGTCGCTTAATGGTACGCTTTTAGCTCGCTTATGTGTGCCGTTCTCATTTTGCCGTTATGTACCTTGTCTAGCTCGACGATTACGGGCGATACGAAGTTTGTTACACGATGAGGCCCACTGTATCTTGGTGCCAACTTTGCTGCGAAATTGTCCCCTGCCTTGGACCGTTGATGCTCTTTTACTAGTACCAAGTCGCCCACCGCCGGTTGCCATTGTCTCCTACGTAAATTATAATGCCTTGCCTGCTCCGCTGATGCTTGCTGTTGTCTACGACGTGCCATCTGATATACCTCTCGCATTTTCGCCATCTTTTCACTGAGAGCCCCCTTCTCCTCGCCTGTGCCAAATCTTTGCTCATCGTAGAGGGCGTTGGGGATCCTCGGTTCCCTACTCTATACCACGAATGCTGGACTGTAGCCTGTTGACTCGCATACGCTCGTATTCAGTGCTAGTGTCATCTCTGGCAACAACTCATCCCATGTCTTATGCTCCTTCCCATTGAATTGTGCTATCATCCTATTGAGGTTACGATTCGCTCTCTCCGTCGGGTTCTCTTGCGGTGTGTATGGTGCCGTTAGCTGGTGCTTTATGCCAGCTTCTTGTAAAAACTTCTTGAAATTCCTGCTTGTGAACTGTGCTCCATTTTCTGTGATTAGAATTTTTGGCGCGCCAAATCGGGCCAAAATCCTCTCCCTCATACCTCTGATCACATTCTCCGTCGTCGCCTTCCGTATTGCTATGATCTCTACCCATTTCGAGAATTTGTCCGCGAAAACTAATGCCATCGTATTACCGTGCTTCGAACGAGGGAGTGGTCCAACGAAATCTGCACAAACGGTTGCAAAAGGTTCATCTGAAATCTGCGTGAGCATCTTACTGGCAGCTTGTTGCTGGCTGGGTTTGTAGACTTGGCATGCGTGGCATTGTTGCACGTACTTCCGTACGTCCCTGAACATCCCAGGCCAGTAATACCGCATCATTGCACGCGCGATGGATTTCCGTATCCCCATGTGCTCTGCGCTTGGTGTGTCGTGAATCTCGTTAAGCACTCTTCGCCTCTCCGATGTCGGCACGCATAACTTCCACGGTACCGCATCCTCACCATCCATTTGACTCCAATTCGTCTGTATAGTCTTCCTTCCTCTATGACGTATTCGGGAAACTTTTCTGGTGTCCTCGTTACTTCAGCCATCTTTGACGTGTACCACTTGCAACTCGAACTTTCTTCATGTGTCGTAAGGCTACCCAGCTGTTCCTCCAGTGGCTGCCTCGACAGTGCATCTGCGACCACGTTCATCTTGACCTTCCTATACTGCACGTCGAACGAATACTGCTGTAACTCGAGCGCCCATCTAGCGATCCGGCCTGACGGACTTTCGATCGTGTTCAACCATTTCAAAGCCAGGTGATCTGTGATAACCGTGAAATTGTACCCTTCTAAATATGGTCTCATTTTCCTTATTGCCCACACGATTGCTAAACATTCCTTCTCAGTTGGTGAGTAGTTCATCTCGGCTTTATTCAGCCGGCGGCTAGCATACGCTATCACTCGCTCTTCGTCATCCAACCCCTGTGTGAGAACTGCTCAGAGACCATAGTCGCTCGCGTCCGTCTGTAATCGAAATCTTTTCGTAAAATCTGGGCAAGCTAGTGCCGGTGCTTGTATTAGCGCATTTTTCAACGCTTCGAATGCCGCCTGTTGTTCTTCGGACCATTTCCACCTACTTCCCTTCTTCAACATTGACGTCAGTGTGTGCGCGACTTTCGAAAAGTCGGGTACGAACCTCCGGTACCAAGAAACTATCCCCAGAAATCGCCTTAGCTCTCGTATGTTGTGTGGTGGTGTCAGCTGCTTGATAGCCGCAACTTTGTCGGGATCCGTGTGTATTCCTTCCTCGCTGACGACGTGGCCTAGATATTTCAAACTTTTCTTAAAAAACTCACATTTATCCGGGTTGATCTTCAGATTCGCCCTCCGTAGCCGCCGAAATACCTCTCCTAGGTGCTTTATGTGCCCTTCCAAGGTTGTGCTGGTGATGATGATATCATCCAGGTAGGCAAACGCATTTGGTTCCAACTCTGGGCCAATAACACGGTCGAGTGCTCGCTGAAACGTAGCCGGAGCGGAATGTAGACCGAACGGCATCACTTTCCATTGATACAGCCCACGGCCGGGCACGGTGAATGCTGTATACTTCTTGCTATCTTCTTCCATCGGGATTTGCCAATAACCGTTTTAGAGGTCCATACTGCTGATAAAACGAGCGCTACGTAGTCTATCCAAGATATGTTGTATTCTTGGGAGTGGGTACGCATCTGGCACTGAGCGAGCGTTGAGCTGGCGATAGTCAACGTAGAGTCTCCATTTGCCGTTCTTCTTCCGGGCTAGAACTATTGGTGCACTGTGTGGGCTGTGAGATGGTTCGATGCAACCCTTCTCTATCAGTTCGTCTACCTCCTTGTTTATGATCTCCTGCATCTTTGGGTTCTTAGGGAAATACCGCTGTTTGATTGGACGGTCATCTGGCATCACTATCTTATGCGTGGCAATGTTGGATACTCCTGTCATCTCTTCGAAAATCTGTAATTCACACTTTAGAAACGTACTCACCGCAACGTCACTCCTTACGTCTTTCTCGATACTTGCGCTACCTTCGTCCTCCATCATGGCTGTACACGTTACCATCTCCTGCGCTCTCTCTTCTGCTCGTAGCGTTATTGTTTCGTTGCCACACCTCAGCTCAAATTTAACCTTTGTCAGATAATCTGTCCCGATCACCACGCTGTCGACTAACCCAGGCAGAACTAACAAATCACTCTGATGCACTTGATCCCCCAGTTTTACCTCTGCCTCCACTGCCTCTACTATCCATGCTGCGCTGCCATCGCCCATCACCACTCGTGTCTGTATCTTCTTGAATCTCCGTGCGTTTATTTTCGCCGCTGTCTTCTCGCCGATGAAACTTCGTGTCGCCCCCTTATCTACTGACGCCATGACTTCTTCTCCATCCAGGGTTACTGCAGCCACGATTCGCCCTTGGGTCTGCCTAAATGTACTTACTGAGTACGAGGTTGGGTTTGTTGAGACGCCACCCCTCGATACCAATGGGGTCTCTGCCCGTTTCCCTGCTGTCCTCGACAGCAGCCAAGATTCGCCCTGGGGTCTGCTTAAATGTACTTACTGAGTACGAGGTTGGGTTCGTTGAGACGCCACCCCTCGATACCAATGGGGTCTCTGCCCGTTTCCCTGCTGTGTTCGACAGCAGTCACGCGTTAGTATACCTACTCGGCCACACTGCCAGCAGAAATCCCTTCGTTCGTTTCGACACCCATGTGCGTAGTGTCCGCATTCTCTGCATCGCCTGCATGCGTTCCGTGGATCGATGGGCCCTTGGTGTGGTGTCCTCGCATGCTCTGGCGTGCTCGCTTGTCGTTGCGCCCCCGTTCTCCGATCTCCTTGCTGCTCATCTTCGTGTATATATTGATAATGCTCGGTTGGCCGTCGCGGCACAAAAGGTTTCGCCGCCGGCCTCAGAGGTTCTTTCTCCGGTATGATGTTCTCGTAGTCCTCGGCCATGCTTACCAGTTCCTCTAAGCTGGTGAACTCGCTCCGTTTGATGTAAAGCTGGTACTCTCGTCGACAATTTCTGTAAATCCGGTTCAGCTTCTGCTCGCCGTTGTAGTCAGCGTGACGCATGAGTGCCTGTAACGATAAAACGTAATCTTTAAACTGCTCACCTGCGCGCTGCGTACGCTGACGGATCTCGTCATCTAGCTTCTCGAAATACCTCGAGCACAGGAAAATTTTTAGAAAGTCCTTCTTGAAGGCTTCCCACTCTTGCCACTGCCTGTTGTTGTTCCGGTACCACACCAAGGCCTTATCCTTCAGCAACTCAGGTAACGCTCGCGGGATGGAATCGTGACCAACTTCGTAACTGTCGGCCAGCTCCTCCACCCGTTCAATAAAACATAGCGGGTCCTTACCACCGTCATATTTCAGACAGGCGCTTGCGTAGCTCTTCCACCGTTCCGCTGTCTTCCAGCCCAAACTCGGATGCGTATTTGAGAAGTTCCTCACGATTGAGGTAATACACCCAAGTTACTTTCATGCCTGCTAGTTATTCTGCTTTCTCTCCGTGCCTTTCCTATGGATGTTTTGTATCTCGCAATCCTCTGTGGTTTGTGTCTCGAAATCCTCTGTGTGGTTATCCTCGTGTTGTTACTTGTTTACCATGAGTCTATGTATTCAGAGTCCCTGCTCGGGTGCCATTTGTGACGAACTTTTCCTTGCGCCGGGGTATGCTCAGTCCGTCCAGGATCCCTGTGGGAATAGAGAAGAATCCCTATCGTCTCCTTGTAAAGAGAAAGATCCCGTTTGTTGTTAAAAAAAACGTTATAAATTCTTTATTCCAAAATATCAAAATAACCCTTAAAGCTATGGCGACGGAGGTGGGAAACCACCGTCGGTTCTACGCCGATGGGGTTGGGAAAACCCCCACCGGGACTACGCTTAAACTAAAAATCTCAGACTACTCGTAAAGAAAGCGGAGGTGGAGAACCACCACTTCCTCTCAGTCGGTGGAGTTGGTAAAACCCCCACCGAGTATATAGCTTAAGAATACCCTGCTCTTCCTGAATGTTGTGGAGGTGGAAAACCCACCACAATCCCTCTAACGATGGGCTAGGAAAAACCCCCAAAGTTGCTAAAATAAAGAACTCGTGAGATGGAAAAATCCCAGGAGTCCCATTCACCGCTAAACAAGGCGTTAGCAGGCTACTATACCTAGCTGGCTACTGCCCCCCCTAACATGTGAGTTCATTGGTACGCATCTCCAGTTAGCTAGCATAGTTACTTTTGATTTCCCTCTGCAGCCTGCTTATTGTGCCTTGTTGTTGTCAACGAGTAGGTAACTGGCAAGTGTCTAGTACCCACGCTGTGTTGTTGGTATGCTAACGTGACGTCTTTCTAGGACATTGCATTTTTTTTCGTTTCCTCTTTGTGCGATGTCCGCCCTGATGGTTCGCTTCAATGCCTGCTGTGCTTGGTCGCAATGGCTTGGTATACGTATGTTTGTACGTTTTTGCTGTTCTTGCAATGGGAGCTTATGTGTGTTGCTTATTGCTTTGCTGCATTCCCAGCGTTATTTAGAATTCCAGCCGGTTATGGGATATCTGTGAAAATTATAATGTTCAACCAAAATATTTACCGTATGCGGGCAGAGACAATTATTTAAACGAAGAAATTAGATGTTGTCATGAATGTTTATATGTATATTAGGGTGAGTCAAAAAATGATTATTTTGTATGTGTAAATTTAATTCATATAATTCAGTTTTGTATGTTTTACATGCTATATGTATAAATCCATTGTAATATACATGTTTTAATAAGTTTTGATAAATATTTGTAGGTTCGAATGTGTGGGCTCCGAAGCCGGTGGATTTGGGTCCTCACAATGTAATATCTTTGTAGCAAATTTATTTATTTTTTGTTCACTATAAGACGTGCTATATCTAAAATGAGCATAAATTCTGGAGATGCAAAAAACATTTGGGTCAAATTTGCAAATAATTGTTATAAATAAATAAATTTAGTGAATTTGAACAAAAGTTGAGTCATTATTTCTGATTTAATTTTTTTTAAAGCAACAAAAATGAAAAACAAAGAATCTGTTAAATAAATACTGTAACGAATGTTAGCAGCACTGAGCGATGCTATCTTCTCTAAGCCGATGCTAACCAGCGACGTGAATGCACATCAATAATTCAATCATTATGTATCTACATAAACGAATAAATAATTGCGTCTACACATATGTACACATTCCGACGAGCAACATTTACATACAAGGCAGCGAGAGATGAGATATCACACACTGTAAACTACAAACACATGCATATTATCTGAGTTGTCACAAGAGAGAGCAATAATTTGTGCACGTAGTTGTGGCTGGCGATTTTGTAGCCGAAACAACTAGTAAGTTCTGGAAATCGAAGAGCCTAGAAGTATGCAGCGTAAACTATAAACGCGGGGCAAGCGAGTAAGAAGTAATTCAGTTTGATTTGAGTTGTCAAGCAGTTTGATTAAGACGATATCTAGCGAGCAATAGCAGTGTTATGTTGAATAGTAGAGTTTCATTGAGCTATCAATCAGTGTGGTTATTAAGCAAGCTATTCGTTGCACAGTTTGTTATTGTGAAGTACTTTAATAAAGGCCATTTTGCATTATTACAAATTGGAGTTATATATTCAACAGTTTAGTGATTCGAACTTAGCAGAGGATTGCAAATAAGAGGATTTGCAAGCAAATTCGTTACAATTGGTGTCAGAAGAGGAATTGTTGAATAAATTCTAGAGGACAACAAGGACATGGCAAAGTTAAGTGAATTGAAGATCCAGCAACTGAAAAAGGAGTTGGAGAACCGTGGATTAAATACAACCGGCAATAAGATCGAACTTCAAGCACGGCTACGAGAGGTAATGGAGTCGCAAGGAATTGATGTGGACGAGTATGCCTTTTATCCTGATGGGGACGAGACAACAACAAAAATTGAAGAGAAAAATGAAACATCGCAGACAGTTACGAGCACAGACTTGAACATGATATTGGCTGCAATAGCTGCTCAAACATCGACAGTATCATCAATGTCGTCACATATATCATCCCAACTAGAATCGCAGGAGACACGCATAACATCGAAGATTGAAGCACAAGAAACGCGTATGTCAGAAATGTCGACACAGATTACATCGAAGATTGAAGCACAAGAAGCACGTATGTCAGAAATGTCGACACAGATTACATCGAAGATTGAAGCACAAGAAACGCGTATGGTAGAAATGTATACATAGATTACATCAAAGATGGAGACACAACTGAAAGAACAAGAGGCACGCATAACAGTACAACTCGAAGCGCAAGAGGCGCGTATATCATCAAAACTCGAAGCACGTATGGACGAGAAAATAACGCAGTTTGAGGAAAAAATCGAAGCCGAGGTGGATGCTTTGAGAGGTCGTATACAAGAGTTGCAATTAAACCGCCCAGCTGTTTCAGCAAGCAATCCAAAGGTAAAAACACCATCCTTTCACGGTTCTGTTCCTTTCCAGGTCTTTAAGCTACAATTTGAGAAGACGTCGGCAGCTAACAACTGGAATGCTGAAGATAAAGTTGCAGCTCTGTTCGTGGCATTGAAAGGGCCAGCAGCCGAAATCCTACAGACGATTCCTGAAGGAGAGCGGAACAACTATGAAGCATTGATGGCCGCTGTCGAGAGACGTTATGGAAGCGAGCATAGAAAACAGATATTCCAAATTGAGTTGCAAAACCGCTACCAAAAAGCAAATGAGACATTGCAGGAGTTTGCTTCAGATATTGAAAGATTGGCTCATCTTGCAAATGCCGACGCACCCGTGGAATACACTGAAAGGGTAAAAATCCAGAGTTTCATAAATGGCATACGGGACGTGGAAACGAAGCGAGCTACATACGCAAACCCAAAGCTGACATTTGCTGAAACGATATCACATGCATTGACTCAGGAAACGGCCTCACTATTGAGTAAACCAGCATACAAAGCTCATCGTGTGGAAGTAGAAAGGCCAGAGTGGGTAGACGCAATATTGGAGGCACTGAAAGGATCGCAAAAGCGAAGTGAAAAAGTTATCAAATGCTTCAAATGCGGGAAGTCCGGTCACATAACACGTCATTGCGATCTTGGTCTTAATAGTTCCAACAATGTGGGTGGCCGTAAACGCAAAGCTGGAGGAGATGAGCAAGAGCGAGTAAGAGGTAGAGAGCTAGATCCGGCTATTGAATGCCCTGTGATATCTGTGTCGCAAATTGGAAGGAAATCAAGCAGTCTTACCGTCAGAGGGAATGTGGATGGCAAAGAACGAATACTGACTGTAGATACGGACGCATCTCATTCCTTGATCCGATCTGACTTGGTCAACAGGAGAGTAAAACCGTTACCTGGAGCAAAGTTGCGTACGGTCACTGGCGAGTATAACCAAGTTCAGGGAGAAGTGATATGTGAAGTATTGATTGGGAAGGTCATGGTCCTACACAAATTTGTTGTGGCGGAGATTGTTGATGAAGTTATATTGGGAGTGGATTTCTTGGTTGACCATGACATCAAGATCGATATGCAGAGAAGGGTGATGCGTTATGAGAACCAACATGTGCCACTTAACTTTAGTTTGGAAAAAGGGTTCAGCAGTAATCGGGTACTGGTGGAAAAGACTCGACGAAGGCCACGAAATTCAAAGGTAAAGGTTGATGGAACAAATGGGCCAAACAAATCAAAGCCGAAGGTACCTGTGAGCGAAACACTGGCATTGAAAAGCCCTAACGGACGTACTAAAACGAAGAAACAATGCAAGGGTGGTTTCAAGCCAAGGCACACTACTGTTGTGAAGCGTCGGAACGATACTGATTATGCAAAGCAAATCCGTCCAGCGCAAGCTCTGCGAAGTAGTTCTTCATTGGCCGAGCAACAGAGTGCGAGGGAACGATCCAGAATAATGAGTAGTAAGATGAAACACAGGTACGACAAGGAAAATAATTCGCAAGGTTTCCGGGAGGGAAATTTGGTACAGTTATACAACCCTCACCGGCGGAAAGGTGTTCCATCCAAATTTCGGTGCAGTTGGGAAGGCCCGTACAAGGTTGTGTAGAAGATAAGTGATATCATCTACCGCATACAAGCAATTGGGAAATCACGAAATAGAAGAGTGGTACATTTGGCGATGCTAGCATCATTTAGATTGAGAGATTTGTCTGATCGGGACGATCAGACTTAGGTGGAGGGCAGTGTAACGAATGTTAGCAGCACTGAGCGATGCTATCTTCTCTAAGCCGATGCTAACCAGCGACGTGAATGCACATCAATAATTCAATCATTATGTATCTACATAAACGAATAAATAATTGCGTCTACACATATGTACACATTCCGACGAGCAACATTTACATACAAGGCAGCGAGAGATGAGATATCACACACCGATGAATTTACTTATACGCTTATGTGTGTGCGGGAGACTGTAAACTACAAACACATGCATATATCTTCTCTGAGTTGTCACAAGAGAGAGCAATAATTTGTGCACGTAGTTGTGGCTGGCGATTTTGTAGCCGAAACAACTAGTAAGTTCTGGAAATCGAAGAGCCTAGAAGTATGCAGCGTAAACTATAAAAGCGGGGCAAGCGAGTAAGAAGTAATTCAGTTTGATTTGAGTTGTCAAGCAGTTTGATTAAGACGATATCTAGCGAGCAATAGCAGTATTATTTTGAATAGTATAGCTTCATTGAGCTATCAATCAGTGTGGTTATTAAGCAAGCTATTCGTTGCACAGTTTGTTATTGTGAAGTACTTTAATAAAGGCCATTTTGCATTATTACAAATTGGAGTTATTTATTCAACAGTTTAGTGATTCGAACTTAGCAGAGGATTGCAAATAAGAGGATTTGCAAGCAAATTCGTTACAATACCTATGCTTTTGCGTGTAAGTAAAATTTGTCCAAAAAAATAGGCCGGTTAAGTTATTACTTCTCTTTAAAGTTTTTTTTGTGCGCTAACAATTATTTTAGAACAACTTTTTAAGGATAGGTAATTGGCAACAATGGGAAACAATATTTTATTTGAACTGAAAATGAGCGAAGCAGTAGTTCTCTCACACCGTTTAATATACAACGTGAAATTTTCCGATTCAATAAAAATGCATTTAAATAATAATAAACTAAGTTGAAATAAAAGGTAATATAATAAAATAAAATAAGAAATATCAAAATAAATTAGCATAAAAGACAATATACAAATTTTAATGTAATATCTGTGTAGGAAATTTAATATACAACGTGATAAAAGATAATATAACAAAATAAAATAAGAAATATCAAAATAAATTAGCATAAAAGACAATATACAAATTTTAATGTAATATCTTTGTAGCAAATTTATTTATTTTTTGTTCACTATAAGACGCGCTATATCTAAAATGAGCATAAATTCTGGAAATGCAAAAAACATTTGGGTCAAATTTGCAAATAATTGTTATAAATTTAGTGAATTTGAACAAAAGCTGATTCATTATTTCTGATTTAATTTTTTTTAAAGCAACTAAAATGAAAAACAAAGAATCTGTTAAATAAATACCTATGCTTTTACGTGTAAGTAAAATGTGTCCAAAAAAATAGGCCGGTTAAGTTATTACTTCTCTTTAAAGTTTTTTTTGTGCGCTAACAATTATTTTAGAACAATTTTTTAAGGATAGGTAATTGGCAACAATGGGAAACAATATTTTATTTGAACTGAAAATGAGCGAAGCAGTAGTTCTCTCACCGTTTGGCGTGTACAAATATATACATATGTAGAGATGAAACATTTGAGCAACACGACAATTGAGCATTTGGAGCTTTGTACTCGGGGAGGTTTGTGAACATAATGCGTCCTACAGATGGCAGTTTCGATAGTTGCACAGATTTTCGAATTTACAAAAAACTTTTTCTATTAATTATAAACAAATAGAGTAATATAATATACTGCCTATGCAATATTTCGACCTAAAATCGAAAACGATTTTGGGTCGTTTTTTTTTCGTTTAATATACAACGTGAAATTTTTCGATTCAATCAAATTGCATTTAAATAATAATAAACTAAGTTGAAGTAAAAGATAATATAATAAAATAAAATAAGAAATATCAAAATAAATGAGCATAAAAGACAATGTACGAATTTTAATGTAATATCTTTGTAGCACATTTATTTATTTTTTGTTCACTATAAGACGTGATATATCTAAAATGAGCATAAAATCTGGAAATGCAAAAAACATTTGGGTCAAATTTGCAATTAATTGTTATAAATAAATAAATTTAGTGAGTTTGAATAAAAGTTGACTCATTACTTCTGATTTCATTTTTTTAAAGCAACTAAAATGAAAAACAAAGAATCTGTTAAATAAAGACCTATGCTTTTACGTATAAGTAAAATTTGTCCAATTTGGCCGGTCAAGTTATTATTTCTCTTTAAAGTTTTTTTGTGCGCTAACAATTATTTTAGAACAATTTTTTAAGGATTTTGGTACAGACCAATATAGGTAATTGGCAACAATGGGAAACAATATTTTATTTGAACTGAAAATGAGCGAAGCAGTAGTTCTCTCACCGTTTGGCGTGTACAAGTATATACATATGTAGAGATGGAACATTTGAGCAACGCGACAATTGAGCATTTGGAGCTTTGTACTCAGGGGGATTTGTGAACATAATGCGTACTACAGATGGCATTTTCGATAGTTGCACAGATTTTCGAATTTACAAAAAACTTTTTCTATTAATTATAAACAAATAGAGTAATATTTGTTAACAAAGATAGGCCTATGCACTGCGGCTGATCAATACGAACCGATTCATATAACTTTTATATGATTTTACGTATGCTAAGTATGCGAAACAGCCTGTCAATTGATTACATGGAAATTTTGTTAGCGTATTAATATATAGATAGTGGGTATTATACTGCCTATGCAATATTTCGACCTAAAATCGAAAACGTTTTTGGGTCATTTTTTTTCGTTTAATATACAACGTGAAATTTTCCGATTCAATCAAAACGCATTTAAATAAACCAAAAGGCATCACAGAAAATTGATACAAAGGACTTCCAGGCACAGTAAAAGTTGTAATTTCTTTGGCTTCCTCTGCCAAAGGAATCTGCCAAAACGCATCCTTTAGATCGATTTTAGTTATAATATTCGCCTCTGGCAATCTAGAGAATATGCCCTCTATTGACGGAAGTGGGTATGCATCTTTCTTTGTTACTTCGTTTATTTTTCTTGCATCTAGACACATTTGAATTTTATAACCATATGCCTTGGCGAGCTCCAAGGACTTTGAGACTCAATAACTCCTAACTTCAGCATTCTGTCTACCTCTTGATACATTAATTTCTCTACTGCTGGCGAAACTGGATAAAAACGTTGCTTTATTGCCTTTGCTTTTCCTACGTCAATCTCGTGTCGCAAGAGACTTGTCCTGCCGAGTCCTTGTTTTTCGAAATCAGGAAAAAGTAACTTAACTGCTTCTGGCTGCTGACGTTGACCCTCGGACAGTGGATACAAAATAGATTTATAGTTTTCACTTATATGTGGATTATCCCTATCTGAACTACTTTGGCATCTGTCCTTAGAAGAAATACTGCTAATTATGCTTGGAGCCAACTCAAACAATTTCCAGAAATCAATTCCTAAAATTAGGTTTTGGCTTATAGATGGAATTATATAAAGCTTTATTCTTTTAATATTTGCCTTGTATTCTATATTTATATCAAGATAACCAGTTATTGTTTGAGATTTCCCATCTGCTGTCTTGACATTAGATTTAAATTTTCGGAACGCGGATAAGTCTAACAAATTCTCTTTGGATAAACTAGAACCTATACAACTGATATTCGCACCAGTATCTAGCAATCCGAACATCTCGCGGTCAAGAAGCTTTACTTTTGCATAATACCTAGCATCTTCTTCATTTAAAATAGACGATATTAACATCTTTTTCCTGTCTTTAATTGCTTTCCAAAAGCGCCTAAGTCGCATGGTTGATCTTTTGGTTTTTATTGAAGATTTATTGGGTTACGGATGATCCTGGAAAATTCTGTTCCTTGCCTCAATGTAGTTACGTATTCGCTCATGTAATGGTTTACGTGGGTAAATGAGTTTATCGACATCCTTCGAATAAAAAATGTTATGATATAAGAAAGCTTCTGTGTGGAATTCGCATAACCTTAAAATTAAAAAGATTGAACTCTCCTTTTTTCCTTTTTTTTAAAGCTTATTCGCCGAGTTTTATGCTACTAATGTTGTTTTATAGGAGGCGTAAAAATAATTGTACAAACAATGTTATCGCGTGTTAAGGTTATCAAAAAATTACATAATTAAAGCTTTACTTGCAACGCTGTTAAAGGTGCACCACGTAATCTTTGTGCATTTTCATGTAACATACATACATCTTTACACCTTCTCATGCATAAATCTTTACAGAGAGGACCAATGTAAAATGTATGTTAAATTCCGGGAATAAATTATAATGCAGGTGTGGTTGTTATTTCACAATAACAGAGAGCAATAACGTGAGTTATTTCGCAACTTTGATACTTTAAACTTCGAACATTTTTTAATCAAACTTTATCCAGCCAAAATTTTTAAATCGAACTACGATTGTTTTTTAAAAATACGTCTAAGAGACGTATAGTTATCTTCTACGTGACTACAAATTTTATATGTAACTAGAAGACCCGGCAGACGTTGTTCTGTCCTAAATTTGGCTTATCTGCATACATTTTAATAAGCTTTTTCCGTATAACCGACGCATCTCTTCAAACAACGGCGACCAACTAACACACATTTTAGCCTTTCTTTTTATATATATAGATTTTTATTTTTCACACTTCACTATAATATTAAAACGAAATGCAGATTTTCGTTGCTTTTGAATTTCGGCTTAAAAATTGCACATGGAACAACTAAAGGTTCCCCTGAATTAAAAAAAATGTCATGGTACCTTTAAATCACGGGCCCCCTCAGAAAACCCCCCACCCTCTCGGCGGGCCTGGTGATGTGCTATACTTGATATCATTCGCTATAATATTTTTTATTGATAAGCACGTTGTTTAATTAAACACCAACCAATTACACGGAAGTATATCCGCACCACTTGAAAATGTAAGTGCCGGTGCCGAGATATAACCTATCCTATATTTCAAGTTAGATCAAACTACACACGGGGTGCAAAACAAATTCAAAATCGGTTCAGTAGTTTAGGAGTCCATTGGTCCCAAACATAGTGACACGTGATTTTTATATATAAAGATTTTTGTCTAAAATGGAAATTTTAGCTAATATTTTTTCAGTATTGTTTAAAACAGTTAATTCATTCAATTGAAGTACAAAAAAATCTATTTTATTTAAATTTGTTTGCTATAAACTGAGGTTATTCGAAAAAGACTGATTTTTGTAAGGACAAGTCCAAGACAAGTCAAACTTAATTTTTAATATATTAAAAAAACAATATTTTTCTTTAAAAAACAATTAAAAGAATTGAATATATATCAAGTAAATGATTAAAAAAAAAAAACAACAACAAAAAAAAAATGTTAGTTTTTTTATCTTCAGGGTCCTTACGCGTGAACACGTCTCTCAGACGTACTTTATCTCTCTAGGGTAAAAATTAACGTTTATCTTTTTAGGGTTAAAAGCGCTTTTCTGAAAATTGTCTTTGATTGTTATTTTTTGTTGCCACATACATTATATAAAATCGTTTTCAATTCATTTCGTTTTATTTTATAAATAACAAAAACGTCTTAAAAGATAAATTTTGTATTGCATACAATAGGGTACTTGTTTTCAGTAATTTTAACAATTATTATTGTTTTTTTCTTTGAGCTCGAATCGAACCTCCTATATCATATTATTTTCTTGGTTCTACATTTTCGCATTCATTTTTTTTAGCATATTTATTTGCGGTTCAATATTATGACAGGAAAAGTTATTAAATTTTAAATAATCTTGGGCTAGCAATATTCCTTTTAATGTATCAGTTCCCATACGGTTTCGGGTATTTGTTTTGTTTAAATTTATTTTAGAAAAAAATCGTTCTACATTCGCTGAAGAATGTGGCAAGCACATTAGATCTGCAGCGAATGCACATAAATTAGAAAAAGCTTAGGTAGAGTCAGCTCTTTTGATAGTAGAAGTAGTTTTCCAAAAAACTTCTGGAGGAACCTTAGAAATGTCTTCAAAATAGAGGAACTGCGGAATTTGTGGTATAGAGTTTAGTTTTTGGGTAATTTTGGCCTAACCAAAAGTCCAATTCACATCTTTTTCATCACATTTTGTAATTTATTCACATAATTTACCAAAAGTAAAAAAAATCATGAACGACGAGCCCGAAATGCCGTTTCCACAAAAATTGGCGGGTAATGTGGTACGCAAACGTAGGATAATTTGGTATAATATACCATTTAACCCGAATAATAACCAAAACAGTTTTACTAAAAAAATATTAAATAACCTCTTTTAAAATTTACCAATTTTATTAATAAAAGGTAAATAGCTTCTCAAAAGATAAAATAAAATGCCTCCTTGGCTCGTTGATTTTAAAAATGAATGAGTTATTGGAAATATCAAAATTCTTAAAAACTTCAATTTGTGCAAGACTCGCAAATAAAAATTGGATTTTTTTGGGAATGCAGACGTTATGAGCCCAAACCGTATCGTATTGTAAACAAGCACTCTATTCTGATATATTTCTTTCGTCCTTCCTTCACTTTTCGCGCCGTCTGGAGGCATTTCAACCAAATCGCCTTGGTTCGATTCTGCGTAGACGACGCTTACTTCGGAGTCACTAGTTAATTCTTCACATTCTTTTCTAGCTTTCGCTGCTAGTTTTTGAAAGGTTCCTTTTCTTTTTTTTTTGGCCTCACTTTTCCCTGATCTTCCGAATGCTTTTTTCCAACTGATTATGGCGATTTTGTTAATACTGTCGCTTTTGACTTTTTTCCTGTTCCGGTAGCAACTGGATTTCTAATCTTTGGCAATGGTAAAATCTGCCATGGTGAAACGACTCCTTTACTGGTTGATGCCACAGGTTCTGGAGAAGTCACTCGATTTGTATTAGATGTCGGTGAAGTAAGAGTACGTCCAGTCTCCGAAGTTGCATTATTTTGCTCGGAAACTTCAAAGTTTTCGGCTGCTACGTGGTCATACATATCATTTGCAGCAATATAGTCTGCATCAGTAAAAATATTTCGATCGAATGGGTATATACCAGTACATCTGAAACCGTTAACTGCAACCTGGCCAGCCTGAACTTTATAATACGCTTTGGAAAAGGCACCAACTAAATCGAATTGAGTAACTTTTCGTCCATTTTCTCTCATAAAACGCTTTAATTCCAGGATCGCCACCCCATAAGTGCTTTCACGCAATTGTTTTTGCAAAACGCTCAGGCATGCGCAAGGCATAGGCAAGCGCACCACACATCCCCGCGCGCACGCATTCTATCCTCTCGCTCACAACCGAATGTATTCTGCTGTACCCATCAGGAACTAAACTGCTATAATTTCGTGTAAAATAACTTTTGAAGTAATATTTTCGGGTATATTTTTGGTTCACCTGTACGAAAACATTGAAGCTTTGTTTGGTTTATTTAATAATTAAATTTTAAATTAAATTAAATTTTAATTGAACGCATTTTTGAATGCATTGATGAAAACAATGCGATACGTTAATTTTGAAAGCTACCAAGTCCGACTGGGTTTGTGTACGTGCCAGCGCCATTTCTGCTCACTGATTGTTTGTCGTTAATTTTTTTAGAAAACAAAATGAAGAATCGACATGCACTGAAGCCATTTCTGCTCGCTGATTGGCTGTCGCTAATTTTTTTAGAAAACAAAATTAAGAATAGGCAGGCACTGACAAAAATTTATTTCGTCTCACTTGAAGTTAAAAAATTATTATGGATTATACATAGATAAGTTTAAATACATACAGGCTTTGTTTCACCGTTATTAACCGGAAAAGTTAATTTACGATTATCACTCATTTATCTAATAGAATATAATAAATAATAGCCGTGTTTTTTAAACGATTTTATTTAGCCTGACTCTGTGTAGAGAACAGAACTTTGTAATCGAAATTTAAGTAACTACCCGATAAGCTACATTAAGTTATGTTATTTCAAAATGAAAATTTTATTGGCAATTATTTAAAAAAATTTTATAAATGTTAATATATTTAATTTAAATTATAAATAAAATTTTATTAAAAAATATAGTTATTACTTTATTTAGGGGGAGTAAATGTAGGGTTACAGGAGAGTTAAATATCTTTATTTTTGGAAATTATTTTTAATTGAGTTATCGTTTGAAGATGAAAATTTTTGAATTCCTTCAAAGAGAAAATTTTTGTTCTTAGATATTTAAAAACCTCAAATGAATACAAAATAAAAGTTGTCCTTGAAAAAAAAAAAACAAAAAATACAAAAGATTTAATAAAATGAAAAAAAAAAAAAATAAATAAAAAGCCTAAAAATATAAAAAAAATTTAAAAAAATATAAACATAAAAAATATAAAAAATTAAATATAAAAATAATCGAATGAATAGATTTGATTAAGCTGGTCAACACTTTTTGTATATGTATGTAATCGAAATAGGCTGCAATGACCAAAATTTGCTTTAGTGCAAGTCAAAGGACTCCACTATTCAAGCCCTACGTTTCGCTAATATTCTTAGCTTCTTCAGGGACAGACTGCATTTATTAAATAATAGTATAATACACCACAAACAACAACGTTGAATATGAAACATGAAAATAGAAAATTATAGAACTTAAAATTGAATTGAATTGTTGTTTGTGGTGTATTATACTATTATTTAATAAATGCAGTCTGCCTCTGAAGAAGCTAAGAAGATTCGCGAAACGTAGGGCTTGAATAGTGGAGTCCTCTGACTTGCACTAAAGCAAATTTTGGTCATTGCAGCCTATTTCTATTACATACATATAATCGAATGAATTTTCCTTCTATGAGGATTACAAAATGTATAATTTCCTTTCTAAATAAAATAATATAATTTTATGAATTTCGTAGTTTTTACAGTGTACTTTTTACTAGCTCCGTCGCCATTTTTTTATTTTTTGGTTTCAAAGTAGGTGTAGCCACGCTTCCATAAGGAGCTGGTGGCGATCCCTGCATTACAAAATCATCCAAATGACGACGGCGTCGTCAATCTGTCAAGGCTGGCTGCAGCCCACACTGGCTGCAGCCCATGTATGTGCGTTGATCTGCTTTTATTTTTGAGAAACCATGTATGTATATAATTATGATGAGTGGTAGGAAACGGCGTAAGTAATATTAGGGTGTTTGAAATTTTGCCGCAACTAAATTTTTATAAAATATGTTAGTTTTACCACCGACTGGATAATTAAGCCTTCCTAAATATGTGTATTTTTTTATATAGTGATTTAAACGCACCTTTTTAAACCTTTTTCTTTGGTTTCGTATTGCCTATTTATTATATAAAACAACATCTTAATAGCACTTGCTATTTTCAGCTTCAAATATTACTACACTTATTTTTGCATGAATATACCGTTCTTCTACTACATAAACTAATATTTCCTGATTTCTTTACAATGAATTTTGTGTTATTGTATATACATAATTTTTCTATTACTCTAAAAAAAACTGTACCCTTGCCATATTCGCACTGTATACAATTATTTATGTGCAAATTTAGTTTGATTCTATTATTTCCTTTTATTTTTTTATATTAACGTCGTAATGTATGTTGTTGCGAACTTTGCAAGTATTTACATACGTAATGACTTCACCTAATTTTTATAATTTTTTTTTTTGTATTGAATCAGCGAGACATATATTTATTTGCAAACTTTCTATTTTTGTTTCTACACTAAGAACAATTTAATTGAGTTACTAAATACTCTTAGAACTTTCTTTTTTTTTATATAAAATTTCCTTCCAAATTTTTTTTTCTTTATATAGTTAGCCTTGTTCTGAATGATGGCTACACCACTCTTTCACTTCAACGTTTCAAGATTATTTAATTAACTAAATATTTTATTATTTTCCGCAATAAATACATTTTTTGACACTTTTGTACTCTGCTGCCATGTTTTCGTCCGCGTGGTTTTTTATCGTTTGATCGCTTTTTTGGTCTCCTTCATTCCCTCAGCCACTTTTTGAAAGACGGTGTAACTTGTGGTGAGAGAGTAAAACTGTACCCGATCGGTGTATCTCCCACTACACATGTGATGATTAATCAGATTATAATCTGCGATTTTTAGAAAAATACTACCTATACTAGGATGTACCTTTCGAAAGATTGGGTGAAAGGGTTTAGTTTGAACTTTTAGATTTGACCTACTTGAGCATTTTTTTGTCAACTAGTGGAGGATTTTACTGAAACTGAATGCGCTACGTATTTCAATGCACTTATTTTCTTACATCATTTAGTAAATTCTCACTTACCAATTGTGGTCCACAAGGCTTATGTTTTTTAAAAGACGTCCGACTTAGGTGAAAAACGATTCCAAACGAAGGATTGCCAGTCTGCAAAACTAAAGCCAAATCTGTTTTCGTTCGGTTTTCTGGCATATCATATGACTTCCGCAATATGGCAATAAGATTGAAGTTTAACGAAACTCTACTCTATTATAATTTGGAACTAGAATGGGTTTTCGTTAATTTGTTATTTGTTTGAAAAATTTAAAATTCTGAAATCGCACATTACAGGAATTATCAACTTTGTTAGTTGGCAGTCGATACAAAGTCTAGCATTACACCATACTCCTCCTGCGGGAACGATCAGCCGTATTCTTCTCATTCGAACGTGGCACATAAAGCAAGCATAGTTGGACGCCTATAAAGCATATACTGAGCGTTATTTTCCGCCCTTTCGATCCTGACTAATATCCATCTGGTGGAAGTGCTTTTTGCAGTTTTATTGATTCGGCTACGGTTCACTTTATTACCGCTGAATAATTATGGAAATCCGAGAAAACACGATCTTGTGAGTCAGCAAGACTGGTGATCCTCAGGTCAGGGACACTCGTGTTCATCAGAAAGCTTGTCAATTAACACAAGCATGTGCAATGTAAGTTGCGGTCAACCCAAGAGCGCCTTTAAAATCCTTCGAAGCACAATGAAAAAATATATATTGTCGTTGGTGATGAAATGCTCTGGCTAATATGTAATGTGTACTTCGGTCGACAAATTCAGACGAGGACATTAGCGATTCCAGAAGCCATCGAGAATGCAAAACCATCCATTCAGATGAGATCTATCATATCGCCAATAGCAAAGATATTGGCAATCGCCCTACTCACTTATTTTACCACCATCGCGCTAAAAGCATTGCATTCATTAAAATATTAACAAAGCGTTTCAAATTTTAAGTTTTCTTGTTTTTTTTTTGTCTTTGACTTTTTGCAATGTCATGACAATTATATGTCATATATTAATGTGTAATTTTTGTTTGTTTGTTTAATGGTGTGTTGAATTTATACGTAATATTTAACAATTCATTAGCTTAAAAAACAAATCTACATAACACACAAATCAATATAGAAACAGAATGTCTCAATTGTGTTGTTAAGGTATAAATGAGATAAACTGAAATAAGCAAGAAAACAAATACAAGCAGGATAGCCTAGTGGTTAAGGCTACTGCAGTTTCACCGTGTAATTGGCAGTTCGAATCTCGGTGAAACCTTTTATAACATTACGAAATTGCCTGATGAAGATTATGTGGCGGTTTTCGAAATGGTGCCATCGCAATATGCCAGTAAATGTTTCGTTCTTTTCAGTTTCTCTTAAACAAACGTAATAATTGAATATTCAATTTTTATATGCCGGTATTAAGCTCATGAATTCTTAAATATTAAGTATTAATGTGTAAGCTAAATAGAGTTGTATGAACACTCGATGACCGAATTTAAAAAAAATTGCCTCAATTTATTTTTATGTTTGAATATTGTATACAGCTGACGATAGAGTGGGATCGAGAAGAGTTGCTATAATGTAAAGATATAAGGCTATGAAAATGATTTCTTATGGAAAATTGTAAAAGTTGCCACAGTGCCAGAAACGTTTCAAGCTTGTAAAATATGTATATGAAAATAAAAATTGCTTCTCGCCTAGCATAGCATGTAGCGAGCACTCTGCCGTCAGTCTAAGGTCACCTTAAAACCACCGCGGATTCCTCCCTCTTTTTTTTTTTTTTTAGCAGGAACAATATGTGTTCCCCATCCGGAAAAGTGTACTAGCTTTAAGAATCCTATTATTACTTACTTGTAATAGAGAAAGGTGATACTCGAAGTCTAAAAAATGTTGCCTCTGTACCCTTCTTTACGGGTAAGTATGCTCTTTTTGAATAATCCCAACGATTCAACGAATGGTTTTCCAAACTTTTCTAACACATTGATGTGAATGGGATGAGACTATTCCGAAACTTTTCAAGAGCCGCCGACATTAACACTGTGAAATTTTTTTACTTTTATATATATTTTAAAGTTTGCGCCGATTACTTTATCGGCGGCGGCGGCTTAGGCTCCCTGTGGAGGGACTGTCATTCGGCACTTAATCCAGGGAGGATTCAAACCTAACCCCGATCTTAGAGACAGGTACTGCTGCATCTGCCGAATAAAAATATAAATTCTTAAAATGGTCACACTTTTGTCCGTATATCTCGTGCAAAGCGTAGTTTCACCAAGGGAGATGTCCTGGGCTAACTCCTAATACTCGAAGTCGACACGATTTCTTTAAATCATTTGTGCGTCCTTGCTTGTCACGTATAAAGACGACTTACGGTTGCCATTAATGGTCTATTAATAGTCATGACTCTCGTGGCACAGTTTTTACAATTAGCTTCAATGCTGGGCGATTGTTGATCGCGCTAAAGGGCGATTCCAGTTTTTTCGGCTGTTTTTAATATCTATAATTCCCTATGTGCGGCTACTGTACGCGACCACCAGTCGCTACCACGCCTCCTGGCGCTCACACCATATACCAGTACAGAAGCTATAGGACTTCGACCCCAAACCATACCTTCGTCGATGAAAGTGAAGCTCAAGCTGTAGCTCCGAAGACTTTCTGACGGATGTTTTTGTCGCACCTTGAAACGTACGTTAGGGAGCAACTATTCGGCCAAGGACACCGTCGTCGAAATCATAAGCTGTGTAAGAGGACATCAGTGCGTAACTCATGGGTGAATATCGTATACTTAGTCCTCGGCGTATCTACATAATTTAAATTTCACAAGGACCCTGGATAAAGTTTTTATAATGTAGACCAAAATTTACAGACGTTTGTGTTCGAAATATTGATTTCAACAGTCTTATTAAATCAAAGCGATATTTTAGAATGGAAGTCGACCGATTTAAAGTTGAAAGATGTTAAGGTTATATGCTCAGTCCAAACTGTTGTTTTCCTGCTTTATGATATAAGAGCTCATTATGGATGACTAGTTCGACTGTACACTAGGTTAGGGTAGTTGCACAACCGGTAATTTGTTCGACTGTCTTCGAAAAGCTTTTGCTGCACCACTTGTGTTCTTGCGCCTACGCATTCACATTTGCAACAGGAGCCGTAACGTGTATGTGATATTGAAACTTAGTTATAGGCTGTAATCTGTGTGATTCAATTCAAGGGACTAGTTATGGATAGGGCCGACAACTTTAGGAAATGTCAAATCGGGAGACTTGGGTGTTGAATGATGACGTTTGAAAATCAAAATTAACATTTTAGACGCTATTTTATAGTTTCGCAAATAAACAACAAATGTTTGAATATAATGCCAAGTAATTTTTTAAACCCTTCTCATCCGTACATATGTATGTACATATTCAACTTAAGTATGAGGAGAGAATCATTTGAAAGGAGTATTTAAACCCCTGGAACCTGCTAAACAATTTTGCATCACTGATTTCGCTTATCCTTTTAGCCAATTGGGATATAGAATTTTTGAAAAAATCGGCACATTTTCGGGCAACTTGAGGACAATTTGAAAACTATTCGGCTTCGGTCATTTTATTTGAATTTATTGTTCTTTATTAATTTTTTGAAAAAATTATGCAAAGTGAGCATTTAAATTTAATATATATATTTTTTTAGTGTTTTGTTTTAATAACTTGGTGAATTCGGTGATACAAAATTCGGGTTAAGCTGATATTGAAAGCTTTTTTGGACCTGCGTGAAGCGGCATACCAACAGCATTGCTCCCAATAAAAATGGTAACAATAATGGGCATATTTTAACTCAGAATAAAGTCAAATCGTTTTACAGATTTAGAGGTATGGTTGCTGTCATTCTGGCTAGCTCGCCTCCTGTCGCTGATAGATATTTCTTCTTCCCCGGCTTGCGACACCATCGCATTTTCCTTTCCATCCTTCCTTTCATCTAGAGTTTTTGAGTTCTTCTTGGCCGTACCACCTGACCGACAAGGCGGGCTCAACGATCAAATGCTAAATGTATGGATAAAAACTGTCCGCCGCAGCTGCGCCCCTTGCTGTGGCAAACCCATCGTTACTTCCCTAGGCGGTCCGATATTGGTAAAGATCCGTTCAAATACAGCCGAAGAAACCACCCAACAACCCGCCGCGTTGCTATGAAATGTTACGGCGTAGATGCAGGCGCCTTCACCCCATAGTAGGGCGCTATGGAGTTCGGCTAAGCCTTCACACCAACGAAAATGTACCTGCTTTAGTGAAGGCGTACTACGATTATCCAACCAAAGTTATAGTACCCTTCTCTAGAAGTACGTGCTGTGTATAAGTATAAGACTGTGCTGCAAATGTGTACACAAATACAAACCCTGAATAGAAAATCGATTGGTTTCCTACTCCTTGGGCTTTTACCAAAGTACATACCTTTGACCTCTTCTTCTTTCATTAAGGTGAGTATTTGTGAATCCGTTTTCTTTAAATAAATACTGTAACGAATTTTGGGAAATACCGCTTACGAGCCTGACCCGTGCGCATCTTGCGCAACCAATATAAAAGTCTGTTATCAAATATCAACAGAAATCAGCTGTTCTATTAACTTACAACTTGCGCTACCATCTAGCGTATTATAGCAACTGCCGGTAATGTAGTGCAAATATTCACAATAGTGCCATAGTTCAAACATAATAATAATAATAAAATATAGCTAAACAAAAGCACTACGACCAAAATTGCCCAAAGCTCGCTAATAGCCCGAATATCCATCTTTACAACCAAAACTTTATTGATAGATTTGGATTCCAAATAAGAGCGAAAAAGGGACTTGTACATAAAAACAGCAATTAGAAATAATATATATGATTTGAAACCTTCTGCTAACGTTCGAATCGGTAAACCGTTGAATAAATCACTCCAATATTCAGTAATGCAAACTGGGCTTTATTTAGATTACTTTGGGAGTAGTACTTCACAGTTATACTTCACAACCAATAGCGTGTTTAAATCAAAACTGATTAGTTATTACTCAGCTTGCGCTGCTTTTATACTCTCTGTTGCCTTGTCCGCATATTTCGTTTCACGTTTCACCTTCTAGAACTCTCATATCTCCTGCTTGGTAATTAGTTATATACGTGTGTATGTGTGAGTAAGAACTTCGGCTGATGATTACATGTGTGTGTGTGTGAGATATCTCTTCACTTCGAGGTGCTGGTTATGTGTGTGCATGTACTTCTCGTCGCCTTCCATGTATGTGTGTAAATGATGATTGATGTGTTCATGTACACAAGTGCAGCTTGCTTTAATGTTTTTGTTGTTGTGCCTTTATTTACTAACAGCTAAATTCACCACACTGCCCTCCGCCTAAGTCGGATTGTCCTGATCAGACAAATTTTCTGATCTAAACGCTGCCAGCCTTTCCAAATGAACCACTTTCATTTTGTTTCGTGGTTTGCCAATGGTTTGTATGCGGTAAACTACATCGTTGATCTATTTTACAACTTTGTATGGGCCTTCCCAATTACACTGTAATTTCGGGGACAAACCCTTTTTTCGTTGTGGGTTATATAGCAGTACCAAATGTCCTTCCCGAAAACCTTCCGAATTAATTGCTTTATCGTATCGGGCTTTCATCTCGTCGCTCATAATCTTGGTTCGTTGTCTTACAAGATCGTATATTTCCCTCATCTCTTCCTCCAAGACACCAGTGGATTTCTTGGCATTTCCTTCCGGATCGGCATTTATCCCAAACTTCAAATCAGCTGGCAGTGCACCTGTGTTGTATTGCTTCATCTGGCCATGACTTCGTGTTTTGGGCCCTTTCGGTTTCCCAGATGACCTCCACTTGGACCATTATGTAGGTCATTGAGAACGTCAGGAATCATTTTCCTGGGAACAACTATCAGCTTTCTCTAACATTCTCACTATCCCATACTCGATGCAAGCAACCGGATATCAGTTCTAAACTGTTCCACTGTGCACAATACGACTTCGCAATAGGACTCTCCGCTGACATCTCTCTATTTGGCATTTCTTTTCGTTCGAGCCCTTGCATAACATATGACAGATCTGTATCCTCTAGCTGACACTTCCTTAGTTGTTCCTTGTCCCAATCGTCCGTATACGTTAAAGTCACTAGCCGGACATCAATAAAGTCTTTTTTAACCTCAGCTTTTGAACAGTGTTTGCATTCCAAACTACATGGTCTTCGTGACATTGCGTCAGCATTTCCATGGGTACTACCTTTCCGATGCTCAATGGAAAAGTCACAGCTTTGTAGTCGCTCCATCCACCGTGCTAATTGACCTCCTGGATTACGGAACTGGAGATCCATTTCAACGCTGTGTGATCTGTCCTGATGCGGAAGCGCTGCCCGTAGAGGTACTTGTGAAAATGTTTAATGCACTCTTACCAATGCCAACAGCTCTGTCCGTGTAACGCAATAGTTCCTCTGGTTTTCCAATTGAACAGCTGTAATATGCAACTACCTTCTACTGAAAAAACGCCTCCTATAGCATATCCAATCGCATCTGTATCTAGAATAAATGTTTTTCCTGGAATCAGATATGCCAACATTGGGGCAGTGCACACACGCTCGTTCAATGTTTGGAAAGCCACTTCTTGCTCCTTCTTCCATTCAAAAGCTTTATTTTTTCTTGTAAGCTCGTGGAGGCTATGGGCTATGCTCGCAAAGTTTGGTACAAATCGGCGGTAATATGTGCACAACCCAAGGACACTACTTAACTCATGCAGATTCTGTGGTCTTTGCCAATCCTTTACTGCTTCTATCTTTTCATTCGCATTGCAGATGCCCTCCGTCGTTACTTTATGACCCAAGTAACTTACTTGCTTCTTAAACAGAGAACACTTTTTGGGACTAAGTTTCAGACCAGCACCAGCTATTCTTTGGAAAACCTCCTCCAAGTTCTCCGGATGTTCTTCAAAGTTCTTTCCCAATACTATGATGTCGTCTAGGTACACTAAGCATGTTTTCCAATGTAGTCCTTTCAGTACCTGATCAATGAGTCTCTCAAAAGTAGCTGGTGAATTACATAGTACAAAGGGCATTACTGTAAACTGCCAAAGACCATCTCCGACACTGAAGACTGTTTTCTCCTTGTCTTCCTCCTTCACCTCCACTTGCCAGTAGCCACTCTTCAAATCCAGTGTAGAAAACCATTTCGTACCAGATAGCGAGTCCAGAGTGCCATCAATTCTAGGCAATGGGTTCACGCAAAACCTCATTTTTCCATCCTCCTTCTTCACAAGTACCACCGGTGAGCTCCATGGACTAGCTGATGGCTCGATGACGCCGCTGTTGCTCATTTCTTGTATGATTTGACTCACAACTTCCCGCTTCACCAGTGAAACATTACGAGGAGCTTGACGGATAGGCCTCGCCTCTCCAGTGTCAATTTAATGTTTCACAACATTGGTTCGGCCTGGTTTGGAACCATCTTGGTCAAATATGTTTGCGTACTTTAGGAGCAGTTGTGTTGCCTTAGTCTGATAGTCTTCCTCTAGCCCTTCCGTCCATGCCGTGATGTCATTTGAAAGATCAATCTTGCTTTTTGAAACGTTTTCCAGGAGCTGCTCACAGTTCATAATTACTTCAGCCTCTTGGCATCTTCCCAATATAGCTCCTTTGGTCAGTCATTGATTGGTGACTTGAACTCATTGAGTACACTTACCGGAATACGCCCATCTTGTTTAGTCGTAGCCAGGGTTTTTCCTACAAGTATTTTCGCTGTTGATTTGTTTGCTGCCTCGACAATCAACAATTTGTTTGTCCCGCAATCTCCATCAACCTTTGCTTAGATTACTGCCTCCGATTTTGGTGGTATTTGCTGATTCTCCTCCACCAGCACTAGTTTAATGCTGTAGCCTTTCTCGTAGCTGAAATCAAGTGGCACATCCATGTTATTATACCGCACCGTCCTGCTTTGCATGTCGATCGATTAAGAAGTCCACTCCAATTATGATTTCATCAACAATCTCTGCCACTATAAAATTGTGTAGTACCGTGACGTTCCCAATTGTGACTTCAAAAGCTACTTCTCCAATTACCTCGGTATCCTCTCCAATGGCTGTACGCAATCTTGCTCCAAGCAATACTCTTATCTTCTTGTTGACTAAATCTGATCGATTGATGGAATGAGATGCGCCCGTATCTACAGTCAGTAAACGTTCCTTTCCATCCACACGTCCTCCGACAGTAAGATTGCTCGACCTTTATCCAATTTGCGAGATAGAGATTATGGGGCTTTCAATTGCGGGTGCCAGCCGACGCCCTTGCGGCTGACTCGCTTTAGATTAACGATGGGGTGGATTTGGAGATTTGCTAATCTCCTTCAGCTCTGCGTTTACGACCACCCACATTGTTGGAACTATTAGGGTTGGTGCTGCAATAAAATGCAATGTGCCCTGACTTTGCACACTTAAAGCATTTTACTGCATCATTATTCTTCTGTTGCGTTCCCTTCAACGCTTCCAAAATTGTGTCTACCCACTCTGGTCTTTCTACTTCCACGCGATGAGCTTTGTATGGGGGCTTATTCAAAAGTGACGCTGTTTCCTAAGTCAGTGCATGGGATACCGTTTCAGCAAATGTTGGCTTTGGGTTTGCGTATGTAGCTCGCTTCGTTTCCACGTCCAGTATGCCATTTACAAAGCTCTTGATTTTTACCCTTTCGGTGTATTCCACGGGTGCGTCCGCATTTGCTAGATGGGTCAGCCTTTCGACATCCGACGCAAACTCCTGCAAAGTCTCATTCGCTTTTTGGTAGCGATTTTGCAACTCAATTTGCTATATCTGTTTCCTATGCTCGCTTCCATAACGTCTCTCGGCAGCGGCCATCAATGCTTCATAACTGTTCCGTTCATACTCTGGAATAGTCTGCAAGATTTCAGCTGCAGGCCCTTTCAATGCCACAAACAGTGCAGCAACTTTATCTTCAGCATTCCAGTTGTTATTGCTGACGTCTTCTCAAATTGAAGCTTGAGTACCTGGAAAGGAACAGAGCCGTCAAAAGATGAATTTTTTAGCTTCGGATTGCTCGCTGGAGCAGCTGGGCGGTTTAGTTGTAACTGCTGTAGGCTACTGGTAATGGATTAATTTTATTAATTTAACTTTGTAAATATATTACTTTGAATTTTTCTTCAAGAGTAAGGTAGAGCTCCACTACTTTGAATAACAATGTTAGTAATAAAATTATAGAACCAAATACCTATAACGAAGCGATTAAATCTGACCAACGTGATGAATGGATTGCTGCAATGAAGGAAGAATATTCATCACTTGTATCCTCAAAGACTTGGGATTTGGTAGTACCACCTAAAGATTCAAATATAGTTAGTTGTAAATGGACATATACAATTAAGTGTGATGAAAAAGGAAAAATAAGTCGTTATAAAGCCCGTCTTGTATCAAGAGGTTTTAGCCAAAAATATGATGATGATTACGACGAAGTTTTTGCACCAGTTGTGCTACAGACAACTTTTAGAATTTTACTAAGCATTGCAGGATCTAAGAAAATGACGGTAGTGCATATTGATGTAAAATCCGCATTTTTAAATGGTAATTTGAACGAAATTATTTACATGAGACAGCCTCCAGGGTTCGACGATGGGAATAATACACTTGTTTGCAAACTTAACGAAAGCCTATACGGCCTTAAGCAGGCTGCGAAGGTTTGGAATAAAACTTTGCATACCGTACTCATATCCGGAGGGTTTTCTCAGAGCAAATTTGATGTGTGTCTATATACCAAATATACCAACAAGGAAGGGATTACATGTGTTGGTATATGTCGATGATATTTTAATTGCAAGTTGTAAAAGGAATAATATTGTAGAAGTAGAAAAACTACACAAAGGAAACTTTGAAATTAATAATTTAGGAAATATTAAACTTTATCTCGACATGGAAGTCTTTACTGATAAAAATAACAATTTCTGTATTCGACAGAGAAAGTATATTGAAGAATTAATAAATAAATTTGGATTGAAGGATGCTAAAGTTTGAAGTTATCCCTTGGATCCAGAGTATGGAAAATCAGAACTTTTGCTATCCAACACAAAATATCAACAACTCATTGGATCATTGCTGTATACAAGTGTTAATACAAGGCCTGATGTTGCAGCTAGTGTTTCAATTTTGGCAAGAAAAGTTAGTACTCCAACTCAGGAGGACTGGAATGAGGCTAAACGCGTACTGAAATATTTAAAGGGCACTATTGATTTGTCATTGAAATTAAGTAATATGCAAAATAATAACATTTTAATTGCCTATGCTGATGCAAACTGGGTTGAAGATAGATGTGATCGCAAATCTAATTCTGGTTATATTTTTCAGTTAAATGGTGGAACTATAAGTTGTTCATGTAAAAAGCAAACGTGTGTGTCACTTTCGTCAACAGAAGCTGAATTCGTAGCATTGTCTGAAGCATGTAAAGAAGCCTTATGGATTAGACAAGTACTTGCAGATTTTTATGTGGAACAAGCATCACCTACTGTGATATATGAAGATAACGAAAGCTGTTTAAATTTAATTAAGGAGGAGAAACTCAGCTGCCGAACAAAACACATTGATACGAAAATTTACTTTGTCATGGATCATATTTAGAAGAGCAATATCAAATGTTTATTCAGAAGAGCAATATCAAATGTTTATTTTGTCCCAGCGAGAAAATGGTAGCAGATATGTTGACAAAGTCTTTACCTGTTGTTAAGTTAAACTATCTGCGAACAGTTGCTAAAGTACTTTTCAATTGAGGAAGGGTGTTAGAAATATCAATTTCAATGTACTTGCTTGAGTTTATACTTTGTATTTTATTGACCTGCAAAAGAAGCTTATACATTTGATTCAATACCTTTCAATTAGAGAAAAATTATTTTATCTGTCTGTTATAAAATCTCATACAATAAAGATCGTTCTTGTTATATTTTAAATCCACTGCACAATAACTTTGCAATAGTCTTTATCCGATAATACACCTGTCTCTACCACCTTCCAATAGCCTTTGATGACAAGGCACGATTTAGCTTGCCTTTTCCACGTATTAAAGTTTTCGCGATCTCGTAATCTTTCTACGGGATAGACTAATGAGGTAGATGACGTGTTCATTTTTAAAGAAAACTAAAAACGTGTGGCACGGGGCCCATAACCTGTTGTTGGTTAAGTAACTTTATTATAAGTAAAATGAATAAGAAGAACGGATGTGTAACATACATTGCATATTATACAAATGCAGGGCATAAAGAGCATGAGAAACACAGGGTAAAATATATAATTCAGTTATTCAACAAAAATAAATATAAAAAATATATTAACCAACGAAGTTACTCATTTTACTACAATTGACGATCTTGCTTAATAATTAAAACGCTGATTCGAATTCCCCCTGACCATCATCTTTTTACCATCCATTATCATCTTTACCGCGAAATTGGTGAATTATACAAAATAGCTAAAAAAAAACAACATAATTAAAAATTTTATTGATACCAAAATACAAAAGGTGAATGCTGTGACATGGCTACAAAACAAGTTCATAACATCTACGACAAAACAAATTTGGACAGAAATATAAATTATTAAAATTTTCGAACAAGAATATGATATTGTAAATAAAAGTTGAAAAAGAAAAAAATAGACAATATGAAGTTAGAATTTGAAATGTGATATAATTAAAAAAATAAAATAAATGTAAGGCGCGATAACCTCCGAAGAGATCTAAGGCCGAGCTTCTCTTCTAATTTGCGTCGTGCTCCTCTTGATTTTCCCTACAAATTGGTCGGACGGGACCTACATGTTTTATGCCGACTCCGAACGGCATCTGCAAGGCAGATGAGTTTTCACTGAGAGCTTTTCATGGCAGAAATACACCCGGAGCGCTTGCCAAACACTGCCGAGGGGCGACCCCAATTAGAAAAATTTTCTTCTAATTGAAAAACCTTATTTCTAAAATGTTGATGTTTCTTTGCCCGGGGTGCGAACCCAGGGCATATGGTGTGGTAGGCGGAGCACGCTACCATCACACCACGGTGGCCGCCAGAAATAGAAACAATAAAAATTGGAACATATGCATATATTAAAATAAATGAAAGAAATATAAAGTTTTGAAGTTATTAAAAAGTTTGACAAATGAAACGATATTTTAAAAGAAAAGAAAATTGATTGCTTGAAATTCAAAATTCAAAATAAAAATTTGGAACGAAAGTCGGTTTATAACATCATTTGTGTATTAATGTCATTCTTTTTCTAGTTGAATCTCACTTTTGCGCAATTCGGTAACTCAGATACAAATTTGCATACTATTAATTTTTTTCTTTTGGTCAGTAATAAAGATTTATTATAAATCTTTAAAGTTTTAAGTGAATGTATGATAATATATACTATTGAAAATTTGTATGTATTTAACTTTTCTGTATTTATATATTTTATGTTATATCTTTAGATGAATAAGTACATTTCTTTTTGTAACATTTCCGTATAATAACTTAATCGGATTGACGTACTGCCTAAAAGACTAAGTCTTCCTTGTACAAACTCTAAATAAATAAATAAATAAATAAATATTGTTAATCGTTATATTTATACTATAATTTATAGGTTTACTCGCTGGCCAGAGGCATATGCGTTAAGGAACATTTCTGCGGCAACTATTGCCAGAACATTTTTTAATAAGTACATTTCGCGTTTCGGGGTTCCATTGAAACTAACTACAGATCACGGTGCTCAATTTACATCGAATTTATTTTCGGAACTGATTAGACTTCTTGGAAGTCACCAAATAACAACGTCTTCCTACCATCCTCAAGCTAATGGAATGGTTAACGTTTTCATAGGCAGCTTAAGTCCTCAATAATGGCTAGAAACGGGACCAGAGATTGGTACGAAGAGTTACCAATAGTACTTTTAGGTTTGCGATCGACTTTTAAAGAAGATATTTCGGCTATTCCAGCAGAAATAGTTTTTACCAAATTTAAGGATACCTGGTGAACTTGTTGTCTCAACTTCTGAGAATACAACTTCATCGGAAGTTTTAAGTAGTTTGCATGAACATTTCAACAACGTTAAATCAAATCTGCGACATCATACGAATTCTACAGGTATTTTAGTTCCAAAAGATTTAAAAGATTGTCAATTTGTTTTTGTTCGCGTTTTAAACAAACGTTCCTTACAAGATCCATATGATGGACCGTATAGAGTTCTTGAAAAATATGTTAAAAATTTTAAAGTAGAAATAAATAATGAAATAAAAAGTTTTCCTATTGATCGGTTGAAACAAGCTGTGGTTGATATTACACATTTTAATGACACAAAAACAAAAAAGAAAGTTACTTTTAACTTATTGAACAATAAATCTCTGGACGGGGGAGTATTTTAGGGTATTGGTAATGGATTAATTTTATTAATTTAATTTAATTTAATTTAACTTTGTAAATATATTACTTTGAAATTGTAATTTTCAATATGTATTCAAATATTTATTTTTCAATTTTGAATTCCTGATTATCAAAAATTTTCATTATATACAATTGGGTTCGATAGAAACGATTTAAAATAAATATAAAAAATATATTAAACAACCAAGTTACTCATTTTACTACAACTGCCCCATACGACCTTTTAACGCTTCTATTTCGGCATCAATTTTGTCCTTGAGTGTAAAATTTTTGCATCCTGCTCTTCCAGTTTTGCAAAGAGCTGCGACGATAAAAAAAAAATGTAAGGCGCGATAACCTCCGAAGAGATCTAAGGCCGAGCTTCTCTTCCAATTTGCGTCGTGCTGCTCCTCTTGATTTTCCCTACAAAATGGCCGGACGGGACCTACATGTTTTATGCCGACTCCGAACGGCATCTGCAAGGCAGATGAGTTTTCACTGAGAGCTTTTCATGGCAGAAATATACCCGGAGCACATGCCAAACACTGCCGAGGGGCGACCCCGCTTAGAAAAATTTTCTTCTAATTGAAAAACCTTATTTCTAAAATTTTGATGTTGCTTTGCCCGGGGTGCGAAGCCAGGGCATACGGTGTGATAGGCGGAGCACGCTACCATCACACCACGGTGGCCGCTGCGATGATACCTGTTCCGAAATTTGTGCCGACATTTGAGATATGCGTGCCTCTTGCGCTTCCAGTTGAGATGCCATATATTTCTTCTGTTCTACCAATTGTGATGCTATATGTGTCTCCTGCGATTCCAGTTGGGATGCCATATATATCTTCTGTTCTTCCAGTTGGGATGTCATATATGTATTCTCTTCTTCCAGCTGCAAAGACACTGTGGACGTTTGTGCAGATATTGCAGCCAATATCATACTCAAGTCTGTGTTCGCCATTGTCTGCGGTGTTTCGTTTTTCTCCTCCATTTTTGTTGTTGTCTCGTCGCTATGAAGATGAAAGACATACTCTTCAACATTAATGCCCTCCGATTCCATTGCCTCTCGTAGACGTGTTTGTAGCTCGGATTTATTGCCAGTAGTATTTAAACCACGGGCTTCCAACTCCTTTTTCAGTCGCTGAATTTTTAATTCCCTCAACTTGTCCTTGTTGTCCTCGAAATCTTGGGAATTTATTCAACAATTCCTCTTCTGGCACCAATTGTAACGAATTTTGGGAATATTCGCTTATTTGAAACCTTCTGCTAACGTTCGAATCGCTAAACTGTTGAATAAAACACTCCAATATTCAGTATTGCAAACTGGTCTTTATTTAGTTTACTTAGGGAGTAGTACTTCACAATTATACTTCACAACCAATAGCGTGTTTAAACCAAAACTGATTAGTTATTACTGAGCTTGCGCTGCTTTTATACTCTCTGTTGCCTCGTCCGCATATTTATCCAAAGGTCTAGACGTTTCACCTTAGGCGGCCACCGTGGTGTGATGGTAGCGTGCTCCGCCTATCACACCGTATGCCCTGGGTTCAACTCCCGGGCAAAGCAACATCAAAATTTTAGAAATAAGATTTTTCAATTAGAAGAAAATTTTTCTAAGCGGGGTCGCCCCTCGGCAGTGTCTGGCAAGCGCTCCGATTGTATTTCTGCCATGAAAAGCTCTCAGTGAAAACTCATCTGCCTTGCAGATGCCGTTCGGAGTCGGCATAAAACATGTAGGTCCCGTCCGGCCAATTTGTAGGGAAAAATCAAGAGGAGCACGACGCAAATTGGAAGAGAAGCTCGGCCTTAGATCTCTTCGGAGGTTATCGCGCCTTACATTTATTATTTTTTTATCTAGACGTTTCACCTTCTAGACCCTTTTGTATCTACTGTTTGGTAATTAGTTATATACGTGTGCATGTGCGAAGAACTTCGGCTGATGATCACATGTGTATGTGTGAGAAATCTCTTCTTGGTTATGTGTGTGCATGTACTTCTCGTCCATGTATGTGTGTAAATGATGATTGATGTTTTAATGTACACAAGTGTAGCTGGCTTTAATGTTTTTGTTGTTGTGCCTTTATTTACTAACAGCTTAGTGATGCTAAAATTCGCCACAATACCTATTAAGAAATCTAGCAAAATCCAATAATTTTGGAGAAAAATTACAAGTTAAGTTAACTGTTTTTTATATATCCCCCAAAAAGAATAAAAGAAAAAAACATAGCGGGACAGTTGCCTTTGTAGACTGTTAAAGCGCCATACCTTTTAGGTTGTATGCTATCTTTTAATTCTAATGTGGATGCTATCTGATAATTCTTAAAGTGGGTACATTTGATTTTAAAACGGTTTAAAAAACTTTCAATTGATTTGAAAATAGTTTAATTTAGTCTGGAGTACGTTGATTCGAAAAAGGTTATGTTTTATTTTCTAAGGGGTTTATTTAAACTGTAAATGATTTAGTATAAAATACGAAGCGCCTCTTCTATTTGTAATATTATAATTATCTCTTTGAAAGTCGTATCTATATGTAGTATATATATAAAAATATTATTTTTCAGACCTAAGGTAAACCGAGAAAAACCAGCACTTTACAATTTAAAGTTTGCTTATATTGGCCCGAAATGTAACGAAAAAGATATAAAGATGCAAGTGAATAAACTTGGTGGTGAGGTTTCATCGTACATAACTGAACAAACTGCTGCAGTTTTTTCGACATTTGATGAAGTGGAACGCATGGGAAAACGCATGAAAAAGGCAAAAGAACTTGGTATTCATGTGGTGCCAATGGATTACATAGAATTTGTTAAAAAAATGCCATTAAACGCTATTAATTATATAAATAGTACATCTCTGTGCAACTGGGGCACTAATCTCGATTCAAGAATAATTCAAGACGATGTGTCTAAAAATAAATCTAAGAGTATTTATACAAAATCGTTCGAGAAGCCAATAACGTTGAAAATCAAAGACGGTCTGGCTGTTGACCCAGAAAGCGGCCTACAGGATGTTGCCCATGTTTACTTGGATAGAAAGGACAAATATAGTATTGTTCTCGGTTTAACAGATATACAACGAAATAAGAACTCCTATTATAAACTGCAACTTTTGGAAAGCGATTTGAAAAACAAGTAAGTTGACAATATCGTATGATAATTCCTAAAAACCACACCAACAATACAAACAGACCATAAGCTTCCTATAAATTTACAACAGGGACAATTCAACAAAAATGACATTGGAATTAAATGTTTGTGTACAAAACCTGAAAAAAGTGAAGCAGATATACTAATCCTCTAGGAATCCAATATTATAAACTTTTTTGTTTTATCAAAAATACACAGTTACATCGAATCAGCCAGTTGAAACTTCTTCACTTGTTATATGCTTCTAATTCGAAGGTCTATTAAGCTAGCCCGACCTTTCCAGCCCAATTAACCGCTTCTATTTACCGGAGCGACTCGGGCTTTTTCCCGACCAAGGGCTGTCATTTCAGTGTAACCCCATTTAATTTGTTGCATCCCTCCCACAAATTGTTATTCTCCCAGCAGATCCTTGCAGGGGGACTGTACCATATTCTCCTGCTCCGGGAAGGTATCGAACACAATCCGGGACCTGTACCTAATCCCGGTCCAGAGAAATAGTTTTGCAGCGCTTGCCGGAAAATAATCTTTTTAGGACGGTCACACGCTTGTCAGTGTGTCACATGCAAGGGATGGTTGCATCGGACGGGATGTTCTGGCTAGACCCCAAAACCCGACGGCCTCGTAACTTTTATAAGTCATTTGTGGCTCCTTTCTGTTCACGCCCAAGGGCGTGCCTTAGTATGCGCCTTAGCCTGAAACCTGGGCATCCCAACAGACATCTGATAAGGCTATACCTCCCAGGTCATCTCCGTAAGCATTATGAGTAAATACGGCACCTGAGAACACAGCCGCAAGAGGCAAAAAAGCAGATCCTCAATGATATCCACAAACAGGCGTCGGACCTCTATGCCAGGTGTTGCCCGGCGAATTCAGTACTTAAAGAAAAATACCCAAAACTAGCAGAAGAGGAGCGCACTCTCCCTAGGGAAACCCGCGTCACTCTAGCTGAACTTCGATCTGGATACTGTAACTGTTTAAACTCTTACCGGTCCAGAATCAACCCCTACATACAAAATGTATGACACCAACCATCTCTTCAATTGTAATGTGAAACCAACGCCTCTAATACCCGTCTCACTATGGTCCACCCCTGTTGAAACTGCAAGTTTCATCGGATTCCCGTTATAGGGCATTGATGATGATGATTTGTGATCGGTCGCACCTATTGGATGGGGCGAAGCACTGCTACAACAACAACAACAGCCGTACTAATTTGCACAATATTTAATGCGGGTTAATTAAATTTATCACACTTATATTTTAAAAATATTGAGGGTTGGGCTAGCTTAAGTTTAAGCTATGCTAACCTATATACCCAATCAATAAACGAAAACGTATTTACTTACACCGTGTTTAATGCTAATTTAATACGATTTAATTCAATTTAAGTTTTAGTTAAAAAAAAACGAGGGTTGGGCTAGCTTAAGTTTAAGCTATGCTAACCCATATGCCCAATCAATAAACGAAAACGTATTTAATTACACCATATTTAATGCTAATTTTATACGGGTTAATTAAATTTGTTAAATAAAAATAAAAAAATAAATGTAAGGCGCGATAACCTCCGAAGAGATCTAAGGCCGAGCTTCTCTTCCAATTTGCGTCGTGCTCCTCTTGATTTTCCCTACAAATTGGCCGGACGGGTCCTACATGTTTTATGCCGACTCCGAACGCAATCGGCAAGGCAGACGAGCTTTTCATGGCAGAAATACCCTCGGAGCGCTTGCCAAACACTGCCGAGGGGCGACCCCGCTTAGAAAAAATGTCTTCTAATTGAAAACCCTTATTTCTAAAGTTTGGATGTTGCTTTGCCTGGGGTGTGAACCCAGGGCATACGGTGTGGTAGGCGGAGCACGCTCCAATCACACCACGGTGGCCGCCGTTGTTTGTTACACTTGATTATTTTTAAGTTTAAGCTATCCCAACCCATACATATGCAATCAAAAGATGAAAACGTATTTAATAAAACCATATTTAATGCTTATTTAATACGGGTTAAATAGATTTATTACACTTGTTTGTTTTTTTAAATATCGTGGGTTGGGCTAGCTTGATTTTTTAAAAATATCGCGGGTGGGCTAGCTTAAGTTAAAGTTAGCCCAATCGATAGGCCCAATAAAAAAACGAAAACGTATTTAATTACACCATATTTAATGCCAGGCCCAGGGGGGTTTTGGGGGTTCGAACCCCACGGTCAAGGCCACTTTAAAACTGCTCAAAAGTGGCACTTTGTTAGACTAAAATTTAATGCCTACAAAACTGTATCTCGGGTTTTTTGATCTTGAACTCTTAAAATATATGAACGTTGTGAACACCGTAGATTTATAGTTATGGCTGTGAAATAAAATTTTGTAAAAACAATTTTGAAAAAACGAAGTTATATAAATGGTTTAAACATGTCCATTATGAGTGGGTTATATATGACTTTAAGTCGCGCTCTACAAAGTGTCAATAACAATTTAGGCAAAGTAGTGGAGCTAGCAGATGCTGCGAGAAACTTTCGTATTGAGGAGGGAACGCGCGAAAGAAAATTTCAAAAAAATTTTTCAACCAACTTTGTGTATACGTGATAATTTACAGCGTGAAATTGAAGAATACTATCAAATTTCTGTATACATTCCTTACTTGGATCTTTTCATAACGCATATACAAGATCGATTTTTGAAATACGGAGAATTTTTGTCTAACTTCGCTTGTCTCTTACCTGACAAAACACAACATTTTGATATAGATTTTTTTGTAAATTATTCAAGACATGTGAACCTATTTTGCATGACTCATTGCCAGCAATATGGACGAATGAGGCTCAGCTGTGGAGCGAGCGCATCGCGGGTATGAAGATTCATAATTCATTAGAAGCCCTTGATATTTGCAACGCTGATGCTTTCCCCAATATACATCAAAGAAAGATTAGTAGTTTGAAAATAACTACAATTTGGTTTATATTTTATAAAAAAAATATAAAAGAATCATATTTTTGGATATTTGATTGTTGTTATTGCAAGTAATTTTTAGTACCCGCTAGATACACCCACGCTCCTCCCCCGCTACTCTAATTCTTCCTTCTAACACAACATTCTTTATCCCGGCAGTAATATTTTTTACTCAAAACGTATTTACTTACACCGTGCATTAAATATGGTCTAATTAACTACGTTTTCGTTGTTTGATTGGGCATATGGGTTGAGGTAGCTTAAACTTAAGCTAACCCAACCCTCCATATGTAAAAAAAAAAACAAGTGTAATAAATTTAATTAACCCGTATTAAACTAGCATTAAATATGGTGTAATTAAATACGTTTTCGTAGGAATTAAGCGGGGACTTCCCTCATTGCTTTTAAATTTATGAAAACATTTATTTGAAGCAATTTTTAATTTATAATTTATTTAATAATTTGGGAAAAATTTAAACAACGTGACATCAGGACGGACAAGGTGACAGCTGTTTCGATTATACCTTGTAAATCTCACTACAATGGTTGAAGTGTTACAAATCAGCCACGTCATGCCTTAGTTGTTGTAAACTTTATCCCAATCACCTTCCTTGCATATTTAATTCTTTTTGCACAGTACATACTTTGTATGTAATCATGTGTTAAAGATATGCTTTTTGTTGGCGGTTTCAATGAAACTGGTATTTTTGCTTCTGGTTCTGTTTATAGAACTACAAAAAAATTACCAATGTTGTATATTTGTATGAATTAAGCGCGGACTGCCCCTCTAAATGTATGAAAACTTTACAATTTTTCTCTAATATCAATAACAAAAACCATTGTATAAAGCAATATGAGCAAGTCTCGCTAATAAAATACATATGGTAACATTGATATAACAGTAACAGTGGAAGTATTAAAAACAAATACCGTAAAAATTCAAACAAATGTTAAAAATAAAAAAATAAAATAAATGTAAGGCGCAATAACCTCCGAAGAAATTTAAGGTCGAGCTTCTTTTCCAATTTGCGTCGTGCTCCTTTTTAATTTTTCCTACAAATTGGCGGGACGGGACCTACTTGTTTTATGCCGACTCCGAAAGGCATCTGCGAGGCAGATGAGTTTTCACTGAGAGCTTTTCATGGCAGAAATACACTCGGAGTGCTTGCCAAACACTGCCGAGGTGCGACCCCGCTTAGAAAAATTTTCTTCTAATTGAAAAACCATATTTCTAAAATTTTGATGTAGCTTTGCCCGGGGTGTGAACCCAGGGCATTCGGTGTGGTAGGCGGAGCACGCTACCATCACACCACGGTGGCCGCCAAATGTTACTAAGCTTTCATAGTGCGCCTAACACATCCCACACAATTAGAATTAAACAACATACAGAGTGTATGTACCTAAATAGTGAATAAAAAGGGTATAGCAAAAAAAGGCAATTCTTATAGACCAATCGCAATGCGAGCAGGGGGGCATTCATATGGCTGAGTTAAGCTTTTTACACCCATTATGGACGTTGTGACAGCGCACTGCCCTGAAGTGGACCAATGAAACCAGGCTAATCCTGTTCATGTCGAGTTGTTGTAAGGCAGTGGTTTGTTAACCGTCGAAATCTAAATCTGCTCAGCTACAGAGGAAACCCATCAGTTAAGTAAAATAAATGACGTACTAGTAATTAATATACATAAAAGTTAACACATAATAAATTACTTACCTTTTTGTCTGCACTACAGTGTAGTGAATTACATACTTACATAGTTTTGGCAAGAGCCACAATAGCTTGTTTACTTTTTGTTTGCGCTACAGCGTAGGGAATTACATATTTACATACTTACATACTTTTTGGCAATCGCCCCAATAACTTCACACAGTCAAACTTTCGCTGACTCTTAAATTAAAATTCAATTTCGCAATAAGAATTTTCCACAGATAAATTCTTTATTGTTAACCAATATTATTTTATATTTTCTGTTTTGCATTCGAAGTTGCACTAATTTAAAGAATTAGCGCAACAGCTAAATCAATTGACCAAGCAACCAACTGCACGCGCATCCGGCAAAATGTTAAGTGCTGATGTCAGCGTCTGCAGTAATTGGTGTAAACAAGTTGTTGTTGTTCTCATCAACAAAATCAAATACTAATAATTAAATTATTAAAGTTCAGTTCTGTTTCTGAAGTGAAAAGGTTGAGGACGACATTGTATGTTGGCGCCCGAGCTAAAAAGCTTGACGGTGTAACGTAGAGTCGGTGTCACCAAGATAATAGAAGACTGAAGAGATTAAAAGTGCTACGAAAAAAAGGGTAATCCAAAAAAAATTGCCACTTAAAGTGCCTAAAAAAGTGAACCCAAAAAGGAAAAAACGTACCACAGTAAACTTTTAAAGAAAAATTCAAAGAAAAAAAACTTTCTACTTCTAGAAAAGTGACGCGGGAAAGAAAAAAAAAACTTTCTCTACTTCTGAAAGTGATACAGTAATAAAATATTACATAAAGTGGCGTGAATGGGAACGTAGAAACTTCCCTGACGTCCCAACGGCAACACCACACCAACCAGGCGAGAGAACTACTAGCAGCAAGAAGAGTAAGCCAGTGCTCCAGAGTACCAGAACAGGAAAAAGGAATAAGCACTCTTTCCAGAATGCAGCTCATACTAATGTAAGTTAATATAAATGAAATAAAAAAATGTAAATTTAGAACATTAAGGTTATCCAAAGTTTTCCTTTTGAATCTAAGATACTAAAATAAATACAACCTTTCCAACTAGATAAAATAAAATTTTTTTTGAATCCAATTTATTAATTAACAGACCAAACAATAGAGGAACAATTTAGGAACAATATGAATGAAATGGACAAAATTCCTGACGTAGTACGTTCACTACGAGAATTTTCAGGAAATGCCTCCGAATTTAGTTCATGGAAAAAGAGCGTTGAACGTATTTTGAGGATATACGAACCCTCAAAAGGCACCCCTAGATACTTCGGTATCCTAAATGTGATCCGAAACAAATTATAGGAAAAGCGGATATAGCCCTTGAATCGTACAACACCCCTTTGGATTGGACAGCAATCTCCCGCTGTTTAACTACCCATTACGCAGACAAACGCCATATAGGCACTCTGGAATACCAGATGACGTGTATCATTCAAGGAAGAATGACGATTAACGAATTTTATCAAAAAGTTTATAGTCACTTATCCCTGATCGTTAATAAAATAGGATGTATGGAAATAGGAGAAGAGGCAGTCCATCTATTAACGGATAACTACCGCGCTAAAGCCCCGACACCTTCGTCAGAGGACTTTCTGGAGATCATCCCAGACTCCTAAGCATAAAAGAGCCGAAGAGCCTTCCAGAGGCCCTACACCTTTGCCTCAAACTAGAAAACCAAAGCTTTAGAGCGCAGCATGCAAACAATCAAATGCAAAACCCACACCAACCCTCAGAAATCAAACCTTTAATTTTTCTATTCCTAGACAACAGCTCCCCACTCCAAGATATGTGCAACCTACAAGCTCACAATTAAGATTCTACCCCGAATTAGCTCATATACTTCACCCCAACAAAACTCAAATCAATCAAACTCATACAATAGATACCAACCACAAAATCCCTATTACCAACCACAAAACACCTATTACCAATCACAAAACCCCTATAACCAACAACAAAACCACCCCCTCCAAGACCACCTAAACCACCTCAACCGATGGACATAGACGAAAGTATTAGGACGAAAGCAGTAAACTACACAAACCGTCCCAAACCATACGAACCAGGTAAACGCCCACCAAACGCATTAATGATAAACCACCCCCCGCGAAAGTTCAAAGAAACTTTTATATAAATTCCGACGAAACCACAAACGACCAATACTACGAGGACCAATACTATGACCAATATAATAATAGCCAGCCAATAGACTGCAAAATGGAGGGGCGACCTGACAGACGTACATTTTTTAGACTAAACAGCTCTTCGTTACCGTACTTCAGATGTAATACGAAGAGCGGCGACATATTAAACATTCTAGTAAATTCAGGATCCAACAAAAACTATATACAATGCAATTTAGTAAAAAAATCAACGGAAAGCGAAACCTCTTTCTTCGCTAACTCAGTTGGAGGAAAAACAAAAATTACCCACCACACCTTTCTAAACCTTTTTAATTTAAAAGATTGCAGACTTTAATTTTTCCTGCTACCCACACTAAAAACATTCCATGCCATATTAGGAAACGACAGCCTAAACGAACTTTCGGCAGTCAATTTATCTAAGGCTGTATAAGATACAGAACGTAAATCCAATACATATTCGAGATGACAACAATAGCTAAAAAAGACATAGGACACTTGGTGCAAAGACATAGCAATCTTTTCGCAGAACCGAACGAAAAACTGACTTACACAACGACTACCGAAAACTTAACACAGTCACAATCGCAGATCGGTATCCGATACCGGAAATTAATGAAGTACTTTCCCAACTAGGAAAGAACAACATTTTCTCTGTGATAGACCTAAAAAGCGGTTTCCACCAAATTCCTCTCAAGGAATCTGACGTGGAAAAACAGCTTTTTCCGTGAACAATGGAAAATATGAGTTCACAAGACTGCCATTCGGACTGAAGAACGCCCCGTCCATCTTTCAACGGATATTAGACGACATACTAAGAAAACACATAGGAAGAATATGCTACGTATACATAGACGACATAATTATATTTAGCAAAAACGAAAAGGAATACTCCCTGCACATATATACGATTTTCGATGAAGGTACAAATAGACAAGTGTGAATTTTCCAAAAAAGAAATTGAATTTCTGGGATTTCTAGTCTCAACCGAAAGTATCACAACGAATCCCACTAAAGTTCAAGCCATAGTCGACTTTCCATACCCAAAAACACTCAAAGATTTGAGATCATTTCTTGGTCTCTCCAGTTATTACAGAAGATTCATAAAATACTATGCCAAGATAACCAAACCCCTCACTAGTCTCCTAAGAGGAGAAGCAGGAAGAATTTCAAAATATCAATCAAAAAATAGGCCAATTCAGTTAAACGCAGAAGCCGTCGAAGCTTTTAACCAAGTCAAAAACTCATTGATATCAAAAGAAGTGATATTAACTTACCCCAATTACCAGAAAGAATTTCATTTGACCACAGACGCTTCAAAACTGCTATCGGCGCAGTTTTGGAACAGGCGGGAAAACCAATCACCTTCATTTCGAGGACCCTAACAAAAACAGAAGAACACTATGCGACGAACTAAAAGGAGATGCTCGCCATCATCTGGGCATTAAAATCTTTAAGAAACTACCTATATGGGACTTCCAAAATAAAAATATTTACAGATCACAAACCCTTAACGTACGCCCTCAGCAATAAAAACGACAATTCCAAATTAAAAAGATAGAAGGCAATCTTAGAAGAATACGATCACGAACTTAAATATAAACCAGGTAAAACAAATATCGTTGCCGATACCCTTTCCAGACCTCCAGAGCTCAATTCAGTAACAATAGCAACTCATTCTGACGAAAGCTCAGGACACAACTTAATACCATCAACAGAAGCCCCAATTAACGTTTTCAAAAACCAAATCTGGATACTTGTTGGACAGAAGGCCTCATACGACTTCAAAATTCCTTTTCCAACATACCACAGGCACACAATTAGCAAACCGCAGTACTCTAAAGACGATTTACAAAGACTACTTAAAAAACATCTCAACCCCTCTGTGACCAGTGGCTTATTTACCTTCGAAGAGATAATGGGCCAAATCCAGGAACTAAGTATACCCCATTCACTTTAGCAACTACAAAATAAGATTCACTCAGTCACAAGTTAAGGACCTAAGCACAGTTGAACAACAAGAGCAACAAATTTTGCTAGAACACAAAAGAAAAGCAAATAATCCAAAAATTATATTTCCCCCAAATGCAGTCCAAAATTAACAAAATTGCGGAACAGTGTAAAATATGTTCTGAAAACAAATATGATAGGCACCCTAATAAGCCAGAAATAAAAAATACCCCTATTCCCGAATACCCAGGACAAATCGTCCACATTGATATTTTTATAGCAGAGAAAAACCTAGTGCTAACGGCCATAGATAAATATTCAAAATACGCAATAGCGAGAGTCATTAAATCAAAATCAACAGAAGATATCCGCGAACTTGTGAGGACCAAATATAACACCATTAATTTGGCCCACACAAAACGACCCCACATCATATTCGATACAGCACTAACACAACAGCCAGTCACAAAAGGCTATAGCAACAGACCAACCAACAAGTTCAATACAGCATACATCATATTCGATACAACACTAACACAACAGCCAGTCACAAAAGGCTATAGCAACAGACCAACCAACAAGTTCAATACAGCATTGACACAACAGCCAGTCACAAAAGGCTATAGCAGCAGACCAACCAACAAGTCTCAGCAACACAACGGGCAAGCACAACACTTTAATGCCAACACAACAAACTAACAAATCTCAGCAACGCAACGAGCGTTCGCTACATCGAACCGCAACCATGGCAACGCAACCATTCGAGCCAGCAATACCAAACAAAGCAATAAAAGGAGCAACACAGCAGGACAGAAGTTAGCACGGAGCTGTGGCCGTGACCAGAGCTACTTGTGGAGCGTCCCTTGAAGTTGTCGGTTCTACCATGCGGACAGGTCGTTCCACAGGAGTAAGTCGTGGCCTCAAGTGGTGAATGTGTCGGTTATACCACCAAACACCGCTTGAGACTTCGCCAGCAACGGCACTACCACAGAAACGCGCACCCGCGAACAGGCAGCGTCCGCCCGCCTGTGCCGACAGTAACAGCGCTATGCAAGCATATACGTTGGCCACAGCAACACTACGCAAACATACAACGCTAGCCGCAACAGCATCATAGCTAATATATACGCTGGCCATAACATTACGCCAATCTACTACGCTGGCCGCAACAGCACTATAGCTAATACACTACGTTGGCTTCAGTACTGCGCCGATCTACTACGCTGACCACGACAGCGCCCCGATAATATACTGCGTTGACACAGCAAAGTTACGCAAACCTACTACGTCAACTGTACCAGAGTTACCCTCGTGCCGAAGCACGGAGCTGTGGTCGTGACCAGAGCTACTTGTGGAGCGTCCCTTGAAGTTGTCGGTTCTACCATGCGGACAGGCCGCTTCACAGGAGTGAGTCGTGGCCTCAAGTGGTGAATGTGTCGGTTATACCACCAAACACCGCTTGAGACCCCGCGCCCCGCGAGCAGGTGACATTCGCCAGCCAAACTACCACGCTGGTCACAATCGCAAACATACTACGTTGGCCATAGCATTACGCCAATCCACTACCCCGGCCACAATCGCACACACACTACGTCGGCCACAGCATTACTCCAGCCACTACGCTGACCGCGACCGCACCACGCTAACATATTACGTGGACCACATCACTCCGCAAACATACGACGTTGGCCACAGCATTGCGCCAACCCACTACGCTGACCGCAAGCGGCAACATACGACGCGGGCCACAACAGCGCTACGCGAGCACATTACGTTGGTTACCGCACCACGCTGGCCACAACAGCACTACGCACACATACTACGGTGACCACAGCAGAGTCACGCAAATACACGACGTCAACCACACTAGGGTTGCGTACATACACGCCAACGCAAGGCGTCACCGAAACACGTTTTACACGCACTCAGGCAACGACCAGCCGGGCGTCCTAACGGGACGTTCCTAACGGGACACGCACGCCGATGCAGGGCGTCACAAAACACATTTACACACACACAAGCAACGACCATCGAGGCGTCATAACGGGACACGAGTACCGTTGGCCCACCACGCAGTATAGAGCAAGCATACAGTGAAACGAGAACAACAAATATTTCTTCTTTTGATTACGTAAAATTTTTCATTTTAAATATAGTGTACATACATATATAGAATTAGAGAAATAAAGTGAATTTATATGAAAACGATTTGCACGGTGTCCCAAATTTACAAATCTATTGTAAGCGAACCTTGGACACGGCGAGTATACCCCTAGCACTTATTGAAGGAGCGCCGGGACGGAAAAAGCTTCGTTACAATTGGCGACCGAGCAGGGACCCTGCAAATCGTTACCACGTCAGAAGGAACATTCCTGACGAGAAACCTAACCACAAAATGGTCGACCAGATCGATACCACGTGGTTAGACACAATTTCAAAGGAGCAGCTGATATCCATCACACAGGAATTGGGTATTGAGCAGACAGGTACCACCTGAGAAATCCGAAAGCGCATAGCAGCACTGGCCTCAAAGGCAAATACGGACTCGGAAATCCACGAAAAATTTGTATCCCTACAAGCTACCTACAAGGAAACTACGCACATGAGCGACGTAAATGAGGTTAAGCCACCGACTCCGTCGAACGGAGGAGGCACACCGAAGGTCGCCGTTACAACAGTAGAACAAACTCAATTCGCGTTTCCTCCCAGGAGTACAGTACCCACACAACAGTACTTACCATCAGGAATAGCGGTACCACCCAACGGTACATCTCAGGCACTTCCCACGAGTACAGTACCCACACAACAGCACGTACCATCAGAAATTACGGCATCATCAACCGGCACATCTCAACCCACGCAGCCGTACTTACCAGCGGGAATGACGGCACCAGCCATGAACTATACATGTCAGGTAACTCAAGCACCGACCGTGGTGTTCACGCCCATCATCGACCAGGTAATAAAGTGGTCCGTAAAGTATGAAGGTGGACGGGACCCGTTAGCGTTCATCGAACGATTAGAGGAGTTAGCCGAAGTATACGCGCTAAACGTGGACCTCCTGCCAAAAACCATGCCCGAGCTACTAGGGGGCGCCGCGCTACAATGGTACCGCAATAACAATGCGCACTGGGGAGAGTGGACAAGCTTCAAAAAGGATTTTTTACGTTTCATCCTACCAGTCAGGTACTTCGAGCAGCTCGACGACGACATACGCCAACGAAGGCAGCACAACAAGGAGAGGTATAAGGACTACGTACTAGGAATCCAGAGCTTGATGAGACACGCAGGGTACACCAGCGAACAGCGGCTGGAACGAATCTTCCGTAACAGCCACCCCGATTACCAACTTTACATCCGTCGGAGGGACTTCACTAATCTCGCAGAGCTCCTGACACTTGCCGAAGAATACGAGAACATACGCGAGGACTATCGAAGATCATCAGGCGGACATCACCGCGAAGTTACGCGACACATAGCCAGTGACACAACCCGGGTGTCACCATCAAAACCTGAAACACAACCACCACCACCACCGAACCTAACGAACCGCACGCCTCCAGGCAATCAGAGATACGACCCCAACGGCGTATGCAGGAGATGCGGCGAACGAGGACATGACACCAATAGGTGCCGAAAACCCACAGAATATTTGTTGCTGGGAATGTGGCCGCAACGATATACGAACCATCGAATGCTGCCGCCGACGTCAGGGAAACGACAGAGGGCTCCACGAAGAAGAAGGCGCCGTGAGCCCAAGGGACCTAGCGCCGAAACGGCAGTGACGATACCCACGGAACCCAGCGCTGAAACGGCAGTAACAATGTACCGAGAGCATGGTCGCCTCTACGCCGTAGCCAAGCTCGGCGCGGAATCAGCCGAGGCGGTCATCAACACAGGGGCATCAAGAACTTTCGTCTCGAGCAGCTTAGCAGAACGTGTGGTGAACTCGGGAAGCGGAGAAATGGTGAGAGTGGCCATCAAAATAACGATGGCAAACGGGACTAGCACTACCATCTTCGACGCCATAAGGACTGAGGTACGCCTCGGAGAAGCGTCACTCCACACAGTTTTACACGCCATGCCCGGAGCGATCGACGACATCATACTGGGCCTAGATACGCTAGGAAGCATGGGAGCCACCATATCATGTGGAGAAGGCCACCTCGTTCTAACCAGACCCCTTGCCCAGCACACACCGAATCCTGGAGCCGCGCCAGAAACTATTCAGAGAACAACACCAGCACGAACGAATATCGCCAGGTACGACAGCCCTGGGACTATTCCAAGTTCAATATCATCAAGAAAGGATATCGCCAGGTACGACAGCCCTGGGACTATTCAAAGAACACCATCAGCCAGAACGGATATCGCCAGGTACGACAGCCCTGGGACTATTCAAAATTCAACATCCTCAAGAACGGATATCGCCAGGTACGATACCCCGGGGACTAATCAGAGTATAACACGAGCGAGAAAGGGTAACGCCGGGTACGATACCCCTGGAGCCCCATCTGGAACCATTCAGACTGTAACAGCACCGAGCAGTAGTAACTTCAAGCACGACGGCATTATGCAAAACAACGACGACGACATACAAGAAGAAGCGGAACGAGTGCGCGGTTTTCTGGCAAAGGAACTCCGAAAATTCGAGAGCATGAGTGGAGTGACGACAATAGCTGGGCACAAGATTGTCCTAACGGACGAACGCCCAATCAAGCAACGTTACTTCCCACGCAACCCAGCCATGCAGACAATCATCAACAGCGAAGTTGACGAATTTCTCCAGAAAGGATGCATCGAGCCATCCTGTAGCCCACACAGCGCACCGATCGTACTGGCCAAGAAGAAAAACGGGAAGTGGAGGTTATGAGTGGACTATCGGCAGCTCAACGCCCGATCCGTACCCGACGCATACCCCTTACCCAGAATACAACACATCCTGGACAAACTACGACTAGCGAAGTACATCAGCAGCTTTGACTTGAAGAACGGCTACTGGCAAATACCACTGAAGCCCAAGAGCCGGCCCTACACAGCGTTCACAGTACCGGGACGCGGATTATTCCAGTGGCGCGTTATGCCTTTCGGCCTACACTCTGCACCCGCAACGTTTCAAAGAGCACTAGATCAGGTTATTGGGCCTGAAATGGAACCCCACGCCGTCGCATACCTCGATGTCATAATCGTCATAGGATCCACTGTGGAGGAGCACAATCGCAATCTGACAGAAGTAATGCTATGACTACAGCGCGCCAACCTCAGAATAAATCCGCAGAAATGCGAATTCTTCAAGAAGGAAATCCGATACCTAGGACACCTAGTAAGCCACAAGGGAATTCACACCGACCCCGAGAAAGTCACAGCCATCAAAGACTTGAAGCCACCAACGAACGTGAAAGAGGTACGCCAATATATCGGTATAGCATCCTGGTACCGACGTTTAGTACCCGACTTCGCCACGATCAGCCAACCACTCACAACCCTGCTGAAAAAGGGCAAACACTGGAAGTGGGGGGCCGAACAACAGGAGGCCTTCGAGGTCTTAAAGCAAAAGCTCACGGAAGCACCGATACTTGCCTGCCCGGACTTCACCAAGATCTTCACCTTACAAATAGATGCCAGCAATTTCGGGATGGGTGCCGTATTGACACAGGACCTGGAAGGCGGAGAACGCGTGATCGCCTACGCCAGCAGGAAACTCAACAAGGCGGAAACCAACTACTCGCCCACCGAGAAGGAGTGCCTCGCGATAGTCTGGGGAATACGCAAGATGAGGCCATACCTGGAAGAATACCGATTCAAGGTAATCACGGACCATATGTCCCTAAAGTGGTTAAACTCCATCGAAAGCCCTTCAGGCCGTATAGCACGATGGGCCTTGGAGCTTCAACAACACACTTTCGACATCGAGTACAGGAAAGGGAAGCTGAACCTGGTAGCGGACGCACTATCACGGCAGCTACTGGAGACCCTACGCCTAGCAACGGCAACAGAGCCATAATGCAAGTGCTGGCACAAGCGCGTCGGCGAAGTACGCACTAACCCCGACAAATTTTCTGACTACATGATACAAGATGGGCAACTGTACCGCCATATTCCCTGCCGGTCACACGATGAGGAAACGGTCCCTTGGAAATTTTGTGTACCAACACCACTGCGACAACGAGTGTTAGAAGAAAACCACAACATCCCAAGCGCTGGACACATGGGCATCCGCCAGACGGGAGCACGGATTGCCAACCGGTATTACTGGCCCGGTATGTTTCGGGACATCAGTCGATATGTACGGCAGTGCGAGTCTTGCCAGAAATACAAGGAGGCACAGCAAAAACCAGCAGGAAAGATGCTCACACAGGTGGCCCAAGAACCATTCGCCACGATATGCGTCGATTTCGTCGGACCACTCCCACGATCCACACACGGGAACACGCTGTTATTAGTATTTTTCGACCACTTCAGCAAATGGGTGGAATTGGCCCCCATGAGGCGTGCGACAGCAGAGTGCCTTCGCCGCGCGTTCAGGGAACGCATCCTAGCAAGATTTGGTGCTCCCAAGATACTGATATCGGACAACGCCGTTCAGTTCACCAGCACAATGTGGCAGCGTTACCTCAAGGAAATGGGGATACGACAACAATTCACGGCGCCCTACACACCGCAAGAAAACCCGACGGAACGGGCGAACAGAACGGTAAAGAGGATCATAGCGCAACTCACCAAATCACAGCACAACAAATGGGATGACTTTCTCCCAGAGATCGAGCTGGCCATCAACACCAGTGTAACCGCGTCCACAGGGTACAGTCTAGCCTTCCTCGTACAAGGACGGGAACCGCGATTACCAGGGGCATTGTTTGACGAGGTCAACCTGGGGACGGGCACAGCCACCACCACGGCAGAACAAAAATCCGACAGAATGCAAGAGGCATTCAGAATAGTGAGGCAGAACATGGAACGAGCAGCGGCAGACCAAGCACGGCATTACAATCTACGGCGGGGAAAATGGACCCCCGTAGTGGGCGAACTAGTGCTCGCAAAGGAGCACCATCTCTCCAAGGCCGGGGAAAATTTCGCGGCAAAGTTGGCCCCCAAATATGACGGGCCCTACCAAATCCTAGGATATGGATCCCCAGTGATACTCAAAATACGAAATCCCAACGGAGGAAAGGAAACAACTGTCAACATCGCGGAACTAAAAGCATATCATACAGCAGAGATCATCGCGTGAAACCAAACAAATTCAGGGAAAACAATTTTTTATATTATTAATTAACACCAAGGACAATCACGCGCCGGTCATTCCAACGCAAACCACCGAGGTGACAACATCGTTTTTTTTTTGCTACGAATTTTTTTTCACAAGCCAATAATCTACAATGCAGAGCTATAACGCTAGACTAACCAACAGCGTCAAGCGTATGCGCCAGCGCTAAGAGGAGGAGGAAGCAAAACGCCCGAGGGCCGTATTGTTGGAAGGAGTTACAGGCGCCGACGTCAGCCACACGCGTACAACTATACGCGCAAACAGGCACGCTGACGTCGTACACGGCATTACACCATTAAATACTACAGGCGGCGATGCCAACAACACGCGTGGAACTACACGCGCAAACAGGTACGCTGACGTCGCACGCATCATTAAACTACCACACATCACGGGCACCAATGACAACACCACGAACACCGAACCAGTCACGGCCAAGGCCCACAATAAGACCGGAGCATCGCCGATAACATTCACACTCGGTAGGATAGAAATGAAGGCAGGGCAGTTGCCGGCAGCCATCGAGTTCCCCTCCAATGAGGACACAGCTCCACCGGAAAAGCCACAGTCGCCGAAAATTATCGACCTCTCCTCGGATGAGGACACATCCCCACCGCTGAGAGACACGCCCAAAATAATATTCCCGGCAGGACCAGGCGGCATACCCCTCTATACGACTGACCTCGACACTCTCAGAGAATCGAAATGGTTGACCGACACCGTCATTGACGCTTGGGCAAAGGGACTGGAAGAGCAACATGAGCAACAAAATACGACTCTCAGCCCGTTTGTGATCTGGCAGCTGACCCAGAAGAGTAACACGGAGGGAGACTACCAACGCATACGCCGATGGGTCCGGAGCGTCGACCTGTTTGGCAAGAGTGCGGTCCTAGCACCCCACAACACAGCTAACCACTGGTACCTGCTCGGTCTGGCAAACGCAGCAGTCACCCACCACGTCACCGACACGGAATGCTGGCAGGAACGATATATATGGGTAGCAGACTCAATGCACAGGGCCAGAGTCCCCCACGCAACCCAGGTTTGGGCAGATTTCCTCCGGTGGGGATACATACAGCGGTACGGACACGACGGTTTTAAAGCGCAGGAACTAATACTCGAGGTGCCCCAACAACTCAACAACAACGACTGTGGCGTCTACGTAGCCGAGAATATGGAGAGGGTTTTACGATACACAGGGAGCGGAGAAGGAATGCCCGGACTGTGTAAACAGCCGTTCACGGAGGAAATGGCGAGCAAGAAGCGCACAGAAATGCTGGCACGGTTCCTACGAGATGGCCGAAAGCCCAAGGAAACCATACAAAACACTACCACCACATACCAATCTCACGCAGCTCCACAACTAAGCACCGAGGACAACACCCACCCCATAATACCGGACACCGAAACGAAGCCACACACGACAACAGAAGACCTCCAAGTAATAACCATCGAGGCTAAAGACGCAGATGGACCAACGCTGGACCGATTCCCGGAGATAGCAGGGGAGGTACGGGACAAACTCCGACGCATCGCCGAAGGCAGAACCTACTCCCGAACACGATTCGTGACAGAGAAATACCGGGTCACCATAATCAAAAGCAAGGCGCGCATACGACTACTGAATACCGGGGGCTCACTCTACGAAGTGGTGGGGAGGGGGGGGGGGGGGAGTGTGAGGACCAAATATAACACCATTAATTTGGCCCACACAAAACGACCCCACATCATATTCGATACAGCACTAACACAACAGCCAGTCACAAAAGGCTATAGCAACAGACCAACCAACAAGTTCAATACAGCATACATCATTTTCGATACAACACTAACACAACAGCCAGTCACAAAAGGCTATAGCAACAGACCAACCAACAAGTTCAATACAGCATTGACACAACAGCCAGTCACAAAAGGCTATAGCAGCAGACCAACCAAAAAGTCTCAGCAATACAACGGGGAAGCACAACACTTTAATGCCAACACAACAAACTAACAAATCTCAGCAATGCAACGAGCGTTCGCAACATCGAACAGCAACCATGGCAACGCAACCATTCGAGCCAGCAATACCAAACAAAGCAATAAAAGGAGCAACACAGCAGGACAGAAGTTAGTTACCACGGAGCTGTGGCCGTGACCAGAGCTACTTGTGGAGCGTCCCTTGAAGTTGTTGGTTCTACCATGCGGACAGGTCGTTCCACAGGAGTAAGTCGTGACCTCAAGTGGTGAATGTGTCGGTTATACCACCAAACACCGCTTGAGACTTCGCCAGCAACGGCACTACCACAGTAACGCGCACCCGCGAACAGGCAGCGTCCGCCCGCCTGTGCCGACAGAAACAGCGCTATGCAAGCATATACGTTGGCCGCAGCAACACTACGCAAACATACAACGCTAGCCGCAACAGCATCATAGCTAATATATACGCTGGCCATACCATTACGCCAATCTACTACGCTGGCCGCAACAACACTATAGCTAATACACTACGTTGGCTTCAGTACTGCGCCGATCTACTACGCTGACCACGACAGCGCCCCGATAATATACTGCGTTGACACAGCAAAGTTACGCAAACCTACTACGTCAACTGTACCAGAGTTACCCTCGTGCCGAAGCACGGAGCTGTGGTCGTGACCAGAGCTACTTGTGGAGCGTCCGTTGAAGTTGTCGGTTCTACCATGCGGACAGGCCGCTTCACAGGAGTGAGTCCTGGCCTCAAGTGGTGAATGTGTCGGTTATACCACCAAACACCGCTTGAGACCTCGTGAGCAACGGCACCACCACAGTGACGCGCCCCGCGAGCAGGTGACATTCGCCAGCCAAACTACCACGCTGGTCACAATCGCAAACATACTACGTTGGCCATAGCATTACGCCAATCCACTACCCCGGCCACAATGGCACACACACTACGTCGGCCACAGCATTACGCCAGCCACTACGCTGACCGCGACCGCACCACGCTAACATATTACGTGGACCACATCACTCCGCAAACATACGACGTTGGCCACAGCATTGCGCCAACCCACTACGCTGACCGCAAGCGACAACATACGACGCGGGCCACAACAGCGCTACGCGAGCACATTACGTTGGTTACCGCACCACGCTGGCCACAACAGCACTACGCACACATACTACGGTGACCACAGCAGAGTCACGCAAATACACGACGTCAACCACACTAGGGTTGCGTACATACACGCCAACGCAAGGCGTCACCGAAACACGTTTTACACGCACTCAGGCAACGACCAGCCGGGCGTCCTAACGGGACGTTCCTAACGGGACACGCACGCCGATGCAGGGCGTCACAAAACACATTTACACACACACAAGCAACGACCATCGAGGCGTCATAACGGGACACGAGTACCGTTGGCCCACCACGCAGTATAGAGCAAGCATACAGTGAAACGAGAACAACAAATATTTCTTCTTTTGATTACGTAAAATTTTTCATTTTAAATATAGTGTACATACATATATAGAATTAGAGAAATAAAGTGAATTTATATGAAAACGATTTGCACGGTGTCCCAAATTTACAAATCTATTGTAAGCGAACCTTGGACACGGCGAGTATACCCCTAGCACTTATTGAAGAAGCGCCGGGACGGAAAAAGCTTCGTTACAAACCATTAAGACAAATTCTCTTTACATTTGGAGTACCCCAAACAATTGTAATTGACAACGAAAAATCCCTTAATTCACACTCAATAACTTTCATGGCCGAAGGCCAGCTAAGAATAAAAATGTATAAAACCCCACCACACACTCACACCGCAAATGGCCAGGTCGAACGTTTCCACTCGAAATTCTAAGATGTCTGAAAAATGAAAAAAATATACAGGACCTTCGAGGAATTGCTTGACAGAGCCGTCTACGAGTACAACTACTCAATCCACTCTACAACTGGACTGCAACGAATAGAAAACTTTTTTGGACGCAAAGTATACATTAACCCTGAACAGTACGAAGCAGCTAGGCAAAGTAACATACATAGATTGAAACTAAAACAGGACAAAGACTTAATAAATCATAACAGAAAAAAGGCACCCTGTAAGAACTACAAACCAGGACAAACCATCTACGTTAAAAGCAATAAGAGATACGGGACAAAACTAACACATCGCTACAAAAAAGAAATAGTCAAAGAAAACAATTAATCAAATGTACTAACAGAATCGGGTAAAGTGGTTCGTAAGAGCCTAATAAAACAAGAGTAAAAAAATAATAAAAAAAAAATATAGAAAAAAAAATAAAAAAATAAAAAAAAATTTCCATTTTCCTTTTCGAAGCGAAAATAAGAAAACATTTTCTTTCGAAATAGGAAAGGCGAAAAAAATTATTAAATGAGCACGTCATAGGAAGTCAAGAAAAAATATGAATAAGGAAAAATAATAAAAAAAAATAAAATAATGATTATTAAGCATTATTGTATTATTTTTGTTATGAAATTTTTAGATTGATTGCGATCACAACGATAACCGAAGCAAACGTACAATTCTTGGACTATTCATCATCCCCACTCGTGACAATTGACTCAGGACCAGCAAAACTACAAACAGGAAGTTTAAAAATTATTCATGTAATAAAAGAATTAGAAGACCATGACACAACTATAAGACATTTAGAGACGACAATTAACGAAGTACTTTGAAATCATCCCTTAAAACCCATCCTTTCATCCCTCATCAATCAATCAAAAAATTATTTAGATAGAGTTAGGATAAGCAAAACACTTAGAAAAAGGTCATTAGATTTTATAGGCTCCGCATGGAAATGGATTGCGGGAAATCCAGACCATAGCGACTTTAACATTTTAGTTGAAAAAATGAATAACGTCTTAGAAAATAATAATAGGGAAGTAACAATAAATAAATTAACTAATGAAAAAATCAATGAAATAATAAAGTAAAGTGTTCAAGAAGAAAAAGAAATTAATAATGAACTATTACTCGAAACAAAGTTTAAATTAGAAACAATAAAGGAAGAATTAATAAACATTGCTTATGCCATTCATTCGGCAAAATCGAACACTATAAATTCATATATTCTATCCGATAGAGAGATGGAAATAACAAGAAAATTTTTAGACGATGAAAACATTCCCTTCATAAATATTGACGAAGCACTAGAATTCGCCGATACAAAAAATGGCTGTAATAAAGAAAGCTTAATCTACATAATAAACCTGCCTACAACAAGCATAGAAGATTGTAGATCATTACAAATTAGGCCAATAAAGAAAGGAAAATTTATAAATAAATTAAATACGAATCTATACTAGTATGTACGAATGAAATATATGGAAAAATAAAAAAATGTAAAACATATAATAATTTGTCAATATGTTCAAAGGATTCTTCATAAGCCATTACGAACGGCACTTGCATAGCACATCTGCTGAAAAGTAAGGTAGATAATTGTACGAAAGTAAATAATAAACACATAAAAACAATTGAAGAAATTTCAAACGATATAATATTTTTAAATGAATACTAACGTTTCGTTAAATTTGAAAACGAAAGTATTAAAATAAATGGAACATACCTAATAAAACATGTTAATACAACTATAGAAGTAGGTAATAAAGTTTATTTTTCAAAAGAAATAACAGGGGAAAAACCCTTGCCTACCATTTTACAGCCTATGGCAAAAGAGAAAAAAATTGAAGAAATATTGTCACTAAACTCAAAGAATTTCAAACTAACTAACTAGAAGAACTAAGGACACTGGAAAACCGTAATAAAGTATATATTTCCATTAATGTAATATCTATAGGAATTATTATATTAATTATTATAAGCACTATGTTAAAATTAAGATTTTTTCGAAAAATTAAAACACTATAGAGAATCGAAGACTTATCTAAATATTATGTTAACTCGTCGATCGAGGACGCTCGATTTTAAGGGCGGAGTAGTTAACACATAATAAATTACTTATATTTTTGTCTGCACTACAGTGTAGTGAATTACATACTTACATAGTTTTGGCAAGAGCCACAATAGCTTGTTTACTTGTTGTTTCCGCTACAGCGTAGCGAATTACATATTTACATACTTACATACTTTTTGGCAATCGCCCCAATAACTTCACACAGTCAAACTTTCGCTGACTCTTAAATTAAGAGTCAATTTCCCAATAAGAATTTTCCACAGATAAATTCTTTATTGCTAACCAATATTATTTTACATTTCCTGTTTTGCATTCGAAGTTGCACTAATTCAAAGAATTAATAAGTTTCAGGCGATTAGTATAAGGTGGCAGATTATACGTAGAATCCCAATGGAAATCTCTTAAGGAGAAAAGTAAGAATTGTTTCTGGACTGATTCTAGCCGATAAATATGAAACTGGTAGCTCGGGTTCCAAATTATTACACCATATTCTAATATTGACCTAACTAATGTTGTATAAAGAGCTTTAGTAACGTACGGGTCGCTAAATTCTTTAGACCATCGCTTAACAAACGCCAGAACACCTATATCCTTATTAACAGCTGCAGTAATTTGAAGGTTGAAGTTAAGTTTACTGTCCATATTAACACCAAAGTCTATAAAACTGTATACCTGTTCAAGATTATAATTGTTAAGAGAGTAGGAAGCTGGCTGAAGTAATCTACAAGAAAAGCACATAAATTTGAATTTTCAAATAATTTTGGAATAGCGGATAGCTTACATTATCAGCGTACATCAAAATTTTAGAAAATTTTATTGTTGTAGAAATATCGTTTATAAACAGCAAGAACAGAATTGGGCCAAGATGACTACCTGAGGAACTCCGAAAGTTACATCAATGACATCGGACAAAGGGTTTTTAAAGATAACTCTTTGAGTTCTATCAGGAAGATAAGACGATATCCATTGCGTGAGACCTGGTTGAAAGCCCAGAATATCCAGTTTATTAAGAAGTAGCGAGTGACATACTTTGTCAAACGTTTTACTAAAATCTGTGTATACAACGTCCGTGTGCATGTATTCACGAAACCCATTTGAGACATGAGTTGTGAATTCAAGCAGGTTGGTAATTGTGGATTTTCCCTTGCAAAATCCGTGTTGGCAGGTTAGGTTAGGTTGAACTGGCCGGTCCATTGTCATGGACCGACACTAGGGAATAGGCAGCGGGCGTGCATGCTTGCATTAACCAGGCTTAATTAGTCAGTCGGGAGGTCGGGGTTTTTGCTCCTATCGAACCACCCTAGCGTAAGTATATATAAAAAGTATGGAATAAACCCGAACAGAAAATTCATTCAAAAAGAAAAAATGCTTTCAGCTCATATTCTTGACATACGGACGGACTCTCTTAACTAGCATAGTAATAGGAAAACCTCATCTAACATTGACCAAAATACCGAAAACAGAATTACTATGCAGAAACCAAGTAATGCGAAAAAAAACAATACACCTATGAGAGGAGGTCTGTGGTGTCTTTGCCTCTTTATTTACTCTCGCTCCCTGCCCTACCAAAGTATTGAGAGTTTACATCAACTCTCCCATACCCAACCAACACTAATCCTCGACTACATACTCAACTCACAAGACTTTACACGTTTTGGGCTATATCTCGAGACCCTAGCCTGCCAGGGGTATACTATAGCACTCAGCAACAGCTTTCATTTGATATCCAAAATACACACACATTCTAGGGGTATCCGGGTCCATGTTTTGGCCTATATCTCGAGACCCTAGTCACCAATATGTATGAAAACTACCCTGTATTAAAGTACTTATCAACAGCTTTCATTTGATATCCATATTGTATAAACACATTCTAGGGGTATCCTGGTCCACGTTTTGGCCTATATCTCGAGACGTTAGTCACCCAGGGGTATGAAAATTATCCTGAACTATAGCACTCATCATCAGCTTTCATTTGATATCCATATTGTATAAACACATTCTAGGGGTACCCTGGTCCACGTTTTGATCTCAAGACCCTAGACACGTAGCGAAAAAAAAGGTAGACCTTGGCCGATTCTCAGACCTACCCAATATGCTCACAAAATTTCATGAGAATCGGTTCAGCCGTTTCGGAGGAGTTCAGCCTCAAACCGTGACAGAAGAATTTTATATATTAGATGTATGTATATTTGTTTGTGTTACCTACATTAAACAGGGTGCTGCCACGATGTTTGCGCAAACAGGTTGTTTTGAATTTTATGTAAATTACTTATTTTATAGTTGTCTTCTTGTTACATTTTGGAATAAATATTTATATTATGTAGTTGTTGCTGCTAACGTTACATTAAATTAGCTTTTAAACTGATTTAGTTTCGGCTTACATATTTATACATTTTTTTTTCTTTTTTAATAAATTTGTGTATTTTCTCCTTTGTAGTTATTATCTAAGGTTTTACACTAATATTTAGATGCAAAAATATTAAAGTGCCATTTGGCGAAAATTTATTTGTAAGAAATTAAATTAGAAAAGAAGCATTTTAAGGAAAATTATAAAATAAGGAAACTATTGATTACAGTATGTATTATTGAGGCAATTTGGCATATTACTATGATTGCGGTTGAATATTTTTTCTGGTATTTTTATATTTATATTTTTTTTTCAAATCGCACTTACTAAGAAAGAATGTTTTAATTATTGTTCTTAGTTTCGGCGTATGGTTCGGGTTCTCTTTTTATAGGTTTTACATACCACGTGGAGTGGCGGCGCAGATGGGACCCCACTCTAAGCCTTGCTTCTGTCTTTCTCTACCTTTATGAAATAATATATTCGTTTGTGGCCTAATTTACGGCGGTATGATATTAGCTGGATATTCGCAGCGAGGGCTGGATAAGGGGAGGTGTACCTTTCCCTACACGGATTTCCTCGAGGGAAGGAACCTTGCCGCTTACGAATATAATAATATGTCACGTTTTGATCTTTTTGGAGGAGGAAATATGTATACGCACCTTTAATAAATTATATTTTTAACTCCTAATCGCATTGGATGTTAAAGATGGCCTATAAGAGGGGATTCTTTCTTGTGCGAATATTTTGTATTACATAATACTAGGACTTATTTCAAACCAATATTATTTTTTTTGTTTTTTAATATCGTCTTAGGCGAAATAATACTTTTATCGCAATTATAAGCTTTTTTTGCAGTTCACTGATATACTGTTTAATGAAAATTGATCGCGATGGACTAAAAAACTTTCGATTAATCACTTCACAATTTATAAAAACTTTGCAGATGTTACTTGCTGTCGATCCTAAGCGGAAATGGCAGAGGATATGATTGTGGCAGAACCTGACACCTGCGCTCTCTCCCTTTTCTCAGATGTCTGACAAGTTTTGCCTATGTTGGATAACGCAAAAAGAATTTGTAAAATAATTCGTTCGCTCTGGTGGGTTAATCTGTCAATCCCGATGCGAATTTGATATACATTTCTCATATCTAACCGAGGTTATTTTTTAATATAGGAATCACTGAAATAACCCCATTTGGAATTCTAGCCATCACACACCAGATTTTTAAGTACGCTGTTAAAGCACAGCGTCCTTAAAATCTGGAAATGGGCAATAAGTTAGGATTAAAGCGGTTGAATGTCTTTCGCATGGAAGGTCCCGAGTAATTTACCTGACATATCTTCTAGCACATAACAAGTTCTGCCTACTTTGTCTCTAACCCTAGCTTTTACGAACGTTTTAGCTAACTTGCTGTTAAATTTTTCTGAAGCCTTGCTTAAGGTGAAATTGCGACGCAAAACTTCCTGTCCAATGTTAAACGCGACGACCCGAGATCTCAGGCTGTATCGCTTCGAATTTGTTTCATATGCCCTTAGAATATTCTCTCTTACTAAATCGCGTAAAAATTTCAATCCATCATGTCTGCTAGTTTCAGTCTCAACTTTGCCTTCATTTAACATTTGGATATTCCGTAGAAACTGATAATCATGTCCATGCTTGATCATGTGTTGACCAAATACCACAAAATACGGGGAAAAATGTATAGTTTGATGGATTGAGTTTCTCAAAGCGCTGTTGATACTACTCAGATGAAGGTCCCAATCTCGTTGGTCATGTTTTATGTACGCACGAAGGGCGGCATTGATCGACCGATTCACCCTCCCTGAGCTATTGCTTTGAGGTGAGTATATCGCCGTACATATATGCTTCACCCCATATTTCTTTAGAAACCCTTCAAACTCGCGTGATCGAAATTGGCTTCCGTTATCACTTACGATGAACTCTGGAACACCAAAGGTATCGAACACCTGTGTCTTCAAGTAGCTCGTTATGGGTGATATGGTAAATGTGGCCGGACTTCGACCGCGGAAAAGGTCCGATCAAGTCTATATACAGCATTTGAAAAATTCTTTCAGTTGGAGTGAAGTTACCCATGGGTGGTCTTAGGAATTTGGTAGAATGTTTAGTAGTCTTGAAAACTTCGCAGTTTCCAATATACTCTCTGACTGAACGATAAAGTCCTGGCCAGTAAAAGAATCTTCTTATTCTTTCCACCGTTTTAGCGACTCCACCATGAGCAGCCGTGTCTACGATATGTGCATTAAACAAAACCTGTTCTTGCAATCCCTTCGGCACAAGAAGCTTCCATGCGGCTTCTTGTTGGTCCTCATCTCCCGTGTAAAATTCAGTTCTGCGATAAATATACTTATCAGCGACTCCAAAGTCGGGATATTGATCTAGTTTCTGCTTTAATTTGTCCCTCAGCGCAGAGTATTCTCCCATGTCAAACTCCGGAGAATGCGAGTCGATGTCGGGAAAATTTTCGCAGGGTAACACTAGTTCGTCCATATTTTCTGTATTTACCCGTGATAAGGCATCTGGGACTACACCTTTGCGATGCTCAATCGTGAAAACAAAAGCTTGCAGCTTGAGTGCCCAACGAGCCAAACGTCCGTTGAGATCACTCTGCTTCATTAGCCAACGAAGACTTGCATGATCAGTTACAATGCGAAATGCTTGGCCTTCGATGTAAGCTCTAAATTTCTTCACTGCCAAAACTGCAGCGAGGCATTCCTGCTCTCTTACGGAATAATTCCGTTGTGCCTTGTTCAGTTTCTGGCTCATGTATGCTATAGGAGTCTCCTCGCCATTATCATTCGTCACATTGTATGAGGAACGGTTTAGAGAAGTTAGGATTCGCTAATATAGGCGCAGATGTTAAGCGTTGCTTTAGAAGATCAAAAGCTTCCTGTGCTTCCGCAGACCACTGAAATTCGCAACTTTCCTTAAGTAGTTCTGTCAGCGGATGCGTAATAACAGCAAAGTTCGCAATAAATCGTCTGTACCAGCCTGCCATCCCTAAAAAGCGGCGTAGCTGTTTCACAGATTTAGGTGGTGGGTACTCCGTTATCGCTGAAACTTTGTCTGGGTCGGTCTGAAGGGTGCCTTGCCCAACTACATAACCCAAGTAACGAGCGTGTTTGAGGCAAAATTTACTTTTGCCGATGTTAATGGTTAATCCAGCTTTTTGGATATGTAAAGCTACTTCTTGCAATAGTTGAATGTGTGAATCGAAATTCTCGGATACCAAAAGAAGGTCGTCAAGGTACACAAAGACGCGTTCCTTGAGGTAATAAGGGATAACCTTATCCATTAGCCAGCACATAGTTTGGGGAGCATTACACAAACCGAATGGCATTACTTTGAACTGGTATAACGGTCTGTTTGGCACGGTAAAGGCTGTCTTTTCTAGGGAAGATACCTCTAACGGTATTTGCCAGAATGCGTCTTTTAGATCCAAACTAGAAATAAATTCGGCCCGAGGTAACCTGCTCAAAATGCCCTGTATGTGCGGTAATGGATAGGCATCCTTCACCGTCAAAGAGTTAACCTTGCGACTATCTAAGCAGAGGCGGACTTTTCCTGGTTTCCTAACCAGAACTACCGGTGACGACCAAGAACTTGTCGATTCCTCGATCACACCTAACGCTAACATACGATCAAGTTCATCCCCCATCAGCTTTTCAATTGCCGGCGAAATCGGGAAGTGCCGTTGCTTGATCGGTGTTGCTGCACCAACGTCGATAGCATGCTGGACGAGTGTCGTTTTTCTCAGTCCCTTTTCCTCAAATGATGGAAAACATCGAACTGCTGAAGCTAGCTTTTCCTTTTGACTAGCTGATAAGTTATGAACATTCTCGTCTGGTCTTAATACATTCAGCTCGCTTACAATATTAGGAGCAATTTGAAAACTTTTCCAAATCAAAACTTCTACTGATTCGCCTTTGATTGCAGTTTAAATCGTAGTGCAAAGTTGTATACCGTCAGTCGAGTTGAAATATTATTCCACTTCTTCTATGCACATCCAATTGTATCCAAATTTGTGTGTCGCCAGTTTGGTTGAAAGTTATTCCACTTCTTCTATGCGCAATCAGCTGCGTCCAAATTTGTGTGTCGCCAGTTTGATTGAAATGTTATTCCACTTCTTCTATGCGCAATCAGCTGCGTCTAAATTTGTGTGTCGCCAGTTTGATTGAAATGTTTTTTTTTTTTTTTTAAACGTAATATCCGTTCATGCTCCTTGTCCAAGTAAAATATTCGCCAGTGTTCTTGCTTAGTGTAAAAATTATATTGCTAGGACTTTTTGTTAGTCCTCTTTGGCACTAATGTGTGCCCATTAAATTTTGACTAATATATTTAATATTTTAATATTTGACTAAAAACTTGGCATGATATCTGTTCAGCAAGATCTAGCGAATTTTGCTTAATGAGCAAATTTTCAGCTAATTGAAGATCAGGCTGGCAGGATCGCCATGAAATATTTAAATTTATAAAACGAAATGTTTGTGGTTTGAATGTCTGAACATCAATCTTATGTATTAAACAAATTCTTTCTCTTTTATAGATACATTCTTAACCTACACATTCATAATTACATATATGTAAATTTGTATACACGGTATGCATACATGTAGATTAGTAAGCATGGTATGCTTACCTGTAGATTTGTATGCATAGTCTGCATACATGTGGATTTGTATGCACGCTATGCATATATGTAGATTTGTATGCATAGTCGCATGCATGTAGATTTGTATGCATGCTATGCAGATACGTAATATGTATGCATTCGTCAGCAAATCGATATTCTGTCTGGTTAATTCTCATGATTGGTTGTATGTAAATATTTTGGTGAGAAACTAAATTGATAATAAGCAGAATTTATTATTTGTGAACAGACAAGAGTTTCATATTCGGCATTCCATTGATGTTAGGTAACCGCTGTGTTAGGTCAATAATTTGTATAATATTGTAATATGACTGAGCTGTTAAAAATGATGCGTAATGCCGCAAAATGTATTGCATAGGTGGGCATAGACGCTTAATGCTACAGTATTTTGGCAGGCCTGTAGTTTCTTCCAGTGGGTAATTTTTAGGCTTGGCGGCCATATGGGTGACGCGTAGCACGTAATCGGCTGGCTAATTGCTTTGTATGTGGTCATGAGCGTTTCTTTATCTTTTCCCCAGGTACTGCGAGGGATTTGAGGATTTTGTTACGGCTTTGAATTCTCGGAACAATTGCGGCTGCGTGATCACCAAAATGTAGATCCTGATCAAACGTCACACCCAAGATTTTCGGGTGTAGGACAGTCGGTAGCGTAGTGCCATCGACGTGGATGTTCAAAATGGTCGATATTTGGGACGTCCATGTTGTAAATAAGGTCGCGGAAGATTTAGTCGGTGATAATGCCAGGTTTCGCGAGGCGAAAAAACTGGAGAGATCAGGGAGGTAGCCGTTTATTTTATTGCATAGCGCATCGATCTTTGGGCCTGGGCCTGTGGCCATTATTGTGCAGTCATCCGCGTAGGAAACGATTGTGATAGTAAAGCAGAAGTAGCAGTAAGAAAATATAGTTGAAACTAGGTAGGCGTACACGAATGAGGTGGATTAAAATGTGTTAAATAATAAACGTAATAGACAGGGAAAAAAGCGTATTAGCACAAAGCAGCAACACTGAAGTAGCAGTTTTAGATACACTGTAGTATAACGATCAACAATCCAGAACGCAAACCGCTGTGATAAAAGAATATGGAAAGCAAAATGTGCGCACAACAACAAAAATGCAATATCAAAACAATAGCAACAAGTAGATATTGTGACGAATATTAGCAACATTAAGGGATACTATCATCTATAAGCCAATACTAAGCAGTGACTTGTATGCACATCAACAAATCAATCATTATGTCTACACATATGTCCATAAAAGCAGCGGAGAGGACACACAAACACATGCATATATCTGAGATACTCCCAAAAGTAGGCAATCATCTGTGGAAGTATCACTCACATATACCCGCGCATATGAGAAGCTATAACGTGCATCTGTAGTTATAGCTGGTGAGTTTATAGCTGGCAAACAAATAGTAGATTCTAGAAACGCCTAGAAATATGCAAACGAGGAAACCGAATAGTATAAAAGCAGCACCAGCTGAGGCATGGCAATCAGTTTGATTTAAGCACGCTATATGTCGAGAAGTAGAAGTGTTATTGTGAAAGTAGTCTAATATAGACCATTTTGCATTCTTAAATATTGAAGTTATTTATTCAACAGTTTAGTGATTCGAACGTTAGCAGAAGATTGCAAATAAGCAGAATTACACTAAGTTCGTTACAATTGGTGTCAGAATAGGTATTGTTGAATAAATTCCGGAAGATTTTGGGTACAACAAGGACATGGCAAAATGGAGTGAATTAAAGATCCAACAACTAAAGAAGGAGTTGGAGAGCCGTGGATTGAATACAACCGGCAATAAACTCGAACTTCAGGCACGACTGCGAGAGGCAATGGAATTAGAAGGAATGAACGTGGAAGAGTATGTCTTTCATCTTGATGGCGATGAGACAACAAAATTGGAGGAGAAAAATGTAACGCCGCAGACAATGGCGAACACAGACCTGAACATGATATTGGCTGCAATATCGGCGCAAATGTCAGAAATGTCATCACAAATATCCCCAAATATGTCAGCACAGCTCCAAGTACAAAACACAAATATAACATCGCAACTGGAATCGCAGGAGACACGCATAACATCAAAGGTGGAAACACAACTGAAAGAAAAAGAGACTCGCATAACAGTACAACTCGAAGCGCAAGTGGCGCGTATATCATCAAAACTTTGCAGGAGTTTGCGTCGGATGTCGAAAGGCTGACCCATCTAGCAAATGCGGTCGCACCCGTGGAATATACCGAGAGGGTAAAAATTCAGAGCTTTATAAATGGCATACGGGCCGCGAGCTACATACGCAAACCCAAAGCTGACATTTACTGAAATGGTATCCCTTGCATTGACTCAGGAAACTGCCTCCCTATTGAGTAAACCAGCATACAAGGCTCACCGTGTGGAAATAGAAAGACCAGAGTGGGTAGACACAATTTTGGAAGCATTGAAGGGTACGCAGCAGAAGAATAATTATGCAGTCAAATGCTTTAAGTGTGGAAAGCCAGGGCACATTGCGCGTTATGGGTGGTCGTAAACGCAGAGCAGAAGGAGATGAGCAAATCTCGAAGACCACTCAATCGTTAAACCTAAACGAGTCAGCCGCAAGAGGCGACAGCTGGCTCCCGCAATTGAATGCCCCATAATCTCTATCTCGCAGATTGGAAGAAGGTCGAGCAATCTTACTGTCGGAGGCCATTTGGATGGAAAGGAACGTTTACTGACTGTAGATACGGGTGCATCTCATTCCATCATTCGAGCGGATTTAGCCAACAAGAAAATAAGACCATTGCATGGAGCAAGATTGCGTAGAGCCACTGGAGAAGACACCACGGTTCTAGGAGAAGTATCATGTGAAGTCGCAATAGGGAACGTCACGGTAGTTCACAATTTTATAGTGGCAGAGATTGTTGATGAAATCATAATTCGAGTGAACTTCTTAATCGACCAAGGCATCAAGATCGACATGCAAAGCAAGACGATGCGATATAAGAACATGGATGTGCCACTTAATTTCGGCTACGAGAAGACTACAGCAGTAAGCGAGTGCTGGTGGAAGAGAGTCAGAAAATACCACCAAAATCAGAAGCAGTTATCTGGGCAAAGATTGAGGTAGATTGTGGGACAAACAAATTGTGGGTTGTCGAGGCAGCAAACAAATCAACACTCATCAAAAAATCATTTGTAGGAAAACCCTGGCTATGACAAAACAAGATGGACGTATTCCGGTAAGAGTACTCAATGAGTTCAAGTCACCACTCAAACTGACCAAAGGAGCTATTTTGGGAAGATGCCCAGCGGCTGAAGTAGTTATTAACTGTGAACAGCTCCAGGAACACGTTTCATCTAGTAATACTGATCTTTCAAATGACATCACGACATGGATGGGGGGGGAGGGCTAGAAGGAGTCTATCAGAGTAAGGCAAAGCAACTGCTCCCAAAGTATGCGAACATATTTGACCAGGATGGTTCCAAACCAGGCCGCAACAATGTTGTGAAACATCAAATTGACACTGGAGACGCAAAGCCGATACGTCAAGCTCCTCGTAGTGTTCCACTGGCGAAACGGGAAGTTTTGAGTCAAATCGTACAAGAAATGAGCGACAGCGGCATCATCGAAACATCAGCTAGTCCATGGAGCTCACCGGTGGTACTTGTGAAGAAGAAGGATGGGAAAATGAGGTTTTGCGTGGACTACCGCAAGTTGAACGACGTCACGAAAAAGGATAGCTACACATTGCCAAGAATTGACGACACTCTGGACTCGCTCTCTGATACGAAATGGTTTTCCACACTGGACTTAAAAAGCAGCTACTGGCAAGTGGAATTAAAGGAGGAAGACAAAGAGAAAACAGCCTTCAGTGTCGGTGATGGTCTATGGCAATTTACAGTAATGCCCTTTGGACTATGTAATGCACCAGCTACTTTCGAGAGACTCATGGATCAGGTATTGAAAGGACTACATTGGAAAACATGCTTGGTGTGCCTGGACGACATCATCGTATTAGGCAAGAACTTTGATGAACATCTTAAAAACTTGGAGGACGTTTTCCAGAGAATTGCTGGCGCTGGTCTAAAACTAAGTCCTAAAAAGTTTTCGCTGTTTAAAAAGGAAGTAAATTATTTGGGTCACAAGGTAACGACAGAAGGCATCTGTACTGCGAATGAAAACATAGGGGCAGTAAAGGATTGGCCAAGACCACTGAACTTGCATGAATTGAGAAGTTTCCTTGGGCTGTGCACATATTACCGCCGATTTGTACCAAACTTTTGCAGCGTAGCCCATATCCTCCATGAGTTTACAAGCAAAAATAAAGCTTTCGAATGGAAGAAGAAGCAAGAGGTGGCCTTCCTAAATATTGAAAGAGCGTTTGTGCACTGCCCAACGTTGGCATATCTGATTCCAGGAGCAACATTTATTCTAGATACAGATGCGAGTGGATATGCTATAGGAGGCGTTTTATCTCAACTGGTCGATGGACAGGAGAAGGTAGTTGCATATTACAGCCGTTCAATTGGAAAACCAGATAGGAACTACTGCGTTACACGGAGAGAGCTGTTGGCATTGGTAGAGTGCATTAAACATTTTCAGTATCAGCTAGAAGATATTGATCTGTCACATGTTATGCAAGAGCTCGAACGAAACGAAAGACCAAATAGAGAGGAGATGTCAGCAGAGAGTCCCATTGCGAAGTCATATTGGTCACAGTGGAACAGTTTAGAATTGATATCCGGTTGCTTGCATCGAGTATGGGAGAGTGAGGATGGTCAATGCAGGAAGAAACTGATAGTTGTTCCCAGAAAGAGGATTCCTGAAGTGCGCAGCGAGCTGCATAATGGTCCAAGCAGAGGTCATCTTGGAATCACGAAGACGCTCGAGAAGATTAAACGGAGATTCTCTTGGGTTGGTTGCCGTCAGTCGGTCACCCGGTCTGTCGGCCCAAAACCCGAATTCATGGCCAGATCAAGCAATATAACTCAGGTGCGCCATTTGAAAGGATCGCTATGGATATCGCAGGTCCATTTCCTACTAGCAACTGCGGAAACAAATTTATACTGGTGGTTATAGATTATTTCAGCAAATGGCCAGAGGTATACCCAATCCCAAATCAAGAAGCGGAAACAGTAGCAGAAGTGTTTATAAACAATTGGGTTGCAAGGTATGGTGTACCAATAGAGTTACATTCTGAGCAAGGCAGGAATTTCGAATCAGCTGTGTTCCAGGAAATGTGTAAATCATTGGGCATTCGAAAAACACGGAAAACTGCATTGCATCCTCAGTCCAATGGTATGGTGGAACGTTTCAATAGAACCTTGGAGAAGCATTTAAGGAAAGTAGTAGACAAGTACCATAAGGAGTGGGATACACACCTATCATTATTCTTGATGGCTTACCGATCAGCAGTGCATGTGTAGCATGCGTTCATTCAGTCATGTGAACAAACATATATTTTCGTTTTTCTTGAGACGCATTGACTGTTACATACATATTTATCCATTTTGTACATACATACAGTCTACGTCTAGTAATTTAAGGCTTCTTCTATTTCAAATTCCTCACATACAAATTATTCCCACCACTCGCCATACGCTTAAACTGCATTTCTCATACTCCATTCCGATTTTGCTTGCAACGCATTTCCCACCAAGCCGAATATATGCACTTCATATCTTGTACACTTACGGCCCGATTCTGTGCACTTGAGAAATTGTCAATAAGTTGACAAGTAACCAAGATTTTTATCAAGTTGACAAATATTTCCATTCTGTGCATAACTTGACAACTCTAAAAAGCTCTACCATCTGTGCTTTTGACCATACTGTGGTGACCTAAATAAATTAAACCGAAATCAGCTGTTTAGTGCAACAATCGCGAAAGGGAATAAACGTAAGAATTAAATATTGTTCATTATTTGTTGTAACAAATCAAATCATGGGTTTTTTTCAAGGAAATCAAAAGTGGAAGGTGCTACGCATGAGCAATTGGAGCGATATGTCTCATTTTATGCTGCTAACCCCGAAATGGGAATAGGAAAAAATAATCCGCGGGGTTTTTTCGGCATGGCTTTGGAGACTCCCTCGGGGTCATTTGAGGGACATTCTGGGATGGTTTTGGGGACTCCCTCGGGGTAATTTGGGGGACATTCCGGGATGGTTTTGGGGACTCCCTCAGGATAATTTTGGGGACATTCTGCGATGGTTTTGGGGACTCCATGGGGGTCATTTGGGGGTCATTCCGGGATGTCTTTGGGAACTCCCTCGGGGCCTCCCGGGGTCATTTGGGGGCCATTCTGGAATGGTTTTGGGGACTGCATCGGGTCCTCCCGGGGTCATTTGGGGGACATTCATGGATGGTTTTGGGGACTCCCCCGGTGTAATTTGGGGGACATTCCGGGATGGTTTTGGGGACTCCTTTGGGGGTCATTCTGGGATGGTTTGGGGACTCCCTCGGGGTAATTTGGGGGACATTCCGGGATGGTTTTGGGGACTCCGTCGGTGTCATTCCGGAATGTCTTTGGGGACTCCCTCGGGTCCCCCCGGGGACATTCTGGGATGGTTTTGGGGACTCCCTCGGAGTCATTTGGGGGTAATTCAAGAATCTTTTTGGGGACCCTCTCGGGGTCAATTGGGGGACATTTTGGGATAGTCTTGGGGACTCCATCGGGTCCTCCCGTGGTCATTTGGGGGACATTCTGGGATGGTTTTGGGGACTCCCTCGGGGTATTTTGGGGGACATGCCGGGATGGTTTTGGGGACTACCTCGGGGTCATTTGGGGGACATACTGGGATGGTTTTGGGTACTCTCTCGGGGTCATCATCATCATTTATTAGTTATTAGTTTTAATACATTAGCACATTAAGATTAAAATCTTTTATTGCGCAATACAAACATAAAATTTATGTATATGAAAATACTTATATAAAAATTAAAAATATGAAATAGACAAATTTATAAAAACTGTGTTAATTTTAATACATTGGCACACCAAGATTAAAATCCTTTGTTGCGCAATACAAACATAAAACTTATGTATATGAAAATACTTATATAAAAATTAAAAATATAAGATACACAAATTTATAAAAACTGTGTTATGCAATTTTATCACTAAAATAGTCAAATATAAGATTTTTAAAATTATTTTTTCTCATTGAGTTCCTTAATGACTGTGGAATGGAGTTCCATAGCCTGACGCCGTTAACAAAGAAAAGCCTGGAAGAGGTTAAATAATTAAACTTTGGAAGAATAAAATTAGAGGAGCGTGTGCTTTTGAAAAAAGTAAGCTTATCGTACAAATAACCCTGCTTTTTGTAAACTAGCAATTTAAACATAAAAATGCAATTACGCGCTTTGATAAAATTTATTAGGTCACATCCAAGAATTGAGTTTCTCAACGTAGATAAGTGAGCAAATTTCTTTAAACCGTGCACATATCTAGTAGCGTGGTTGAAAGTAACACTGAGTTTATGAAGGGAGACAGCATCTAAATTGCTATAAACGACCTCAAAGTAGGTTATGTAAGGTACAATAAGACACAAAATAAGCTTTTTCTTTGTATCAGCAGGTACGAAAATTGATGACATCCCAAGGCACCGCAATGTGTAATAGATTTTACCCACAACTTGAGTTGTCCTGCGAAGAACTTAGAGTTGATTACAAAGCCCAGATTTCGTACTTTATCGACTAACTGCATTCTTGCAGATCCGATATAAAGGTGTGGGATATCAGAAAACTCGATCTTATCTTTATAGATTGGAAGAACATATGATTTTCGAGCATTAAGGCACAGAAGGTTTGACCTAGACCACTCCATAATCGAGCGTAAGTCCGCATTCAGCTTATCTGTAAGATCCTGAACCAGGCTGATATGGCTTGAAATGTATAATTGCACATCATCCGCATAACATGCCGTCGAGCAAAAGAGCAGACATTAAAAATGTCATTTATAAAGATACTGAAAAGAAGGGGACCCAAGACAGAGCCCTGTGGTACTCCAGACCTGGTAAACCCAACTGCAGAGAAACTATTCCCGACTTTAACCTTTTGAGTTCGGTTGCTAAGATAGCTCTTTACCAGCTTAACTGCGTTTTCATCAAAACCGAAACATTTATATAGGTTATCACAGAGAAGGATATGGTTGACAGAGTCAAATGCCTTTGTAGAAATCCAAAAGACACAGAAGCGTCAAGTGACCCTGGTCAAACTCCTGACGGATGTCATCGAGAACTTTCGTGACAGCAGTCGAGCAAGAGTGAGCTTCTCTAAAACCCGATTGAAATGGACTGAGGAGATTATTTTTCTCAATAAAAGCTATAATTTGATTCGCCATAAGTATCTCAGCTACCTTAGACAAGTCAGTCAGAATACTTATGGGTCTGAATTCACAGGGCTCAGAAGCCCCAGGTTTCTTTGGGAGCGGGATAACAATTGCTTCTTTCCATGCAGCAGGGAAAGTCGAAGTAGTGAAACAGTGGTGCAGCGTAAGTAATTAGGTAGGATAAATTTAATAAATTTAAGTGGAATGCCATCAGAACCTATTGCGTTTGATTTGATACCATAAACACATTTAGCTACTTCGAGTTCCCCAACCGACACGAATTGAAACTTAGGTAAGGATGATAATATGGACAAGGAATCTAAAAGTAGAGAACAAGGGGTAGCAGAGGATCTGGATGAAACAAAAAAGAATTGAGAAGGTTAGGGTCTAGAGAACAAGAGGCTTCCGAGGATGGCCGTACGCCTAACCGCTTTAAATTAGACCACAACTGTTTGGGAGGCAAATCAGTGTTAAGTTTGCCTCAGTAAAATTTCTTTTTAGCCAGTAGAACAGTGGTTGAAGCTTTGTTCCGAGCCTGCTTATAGGCGATCCAGTTTTCACGAGTACGTTTTCTTTTCCATACGTTATATGCGAGGTTTTGATTTTTTATGGCCACTTTGACCTCGCGTGAAATCCAAGGGCTAGAACGCGAGGAGCACACAAGTTTACGAAGAGGAACATGCTTATTAAAAAAGTAAAGTAGGGATTGTGATAAAAAGTTAAGTTTGTCATCAACAGTGACTAATTGCCAGCAGCGTTCCCAGGAGAAGTGGTTTAAATCGAAAAACAGACTGTTTAAATTAATAGCATTGTAATCAGGGTAGTAAAAATCAGTGGTTGCAACATCATAATGTTTCAATTTAAAATTTAAAGTACAAAATATTAAGTCGAGATCTGAAACAAAAGACAATTGATCAAATAGAACCACAGCGGTAGAAGTTGGGACAATAAAGATGTCTAACAAACTTGGACTCGAATTACAAGAAAACCTAGTAGGCATTTGGCTATTAACAATGCGCATGCCAGAAGATGCGACCGAGTTTACGAAATTTACCGAATTGGAGTCAGGAGTTAATAAATTAATATTGAAATCCCCGCAAATAACTAAATGATCAAAATCAGTTAATTTTGAAGAAAGATCGTCGAAGAAAGGGAGATACGAAGAGTTTTTATTTGGGTTGTAAACACAAGACACAAACACTTTTGAGACGGAATGAGATAGGAGAGAAACTCAATTTCAGTTAAAGAAGACCTAGTTACTATGTTAACATCTAGGTAATCTCTACAATGTATAGCTACACCCCCTCCTTTTTTACCCGACCGATCATTTCTGAACAGCTTGTAATTTTTAATGGAGTAAAATTGGTCTGGAATATCAGGGTGGAACCAAGTTTCCGACAAGCAACAGTATATTGTTCAAAAATACTCCGAACATAATCTAACTTTTCACTGTTCAAGCTACGAGCATTAAAATGTACAGCTTTAAAGCCATCAGCATGTTTGCATATCACATTAAGCATAATTGAATGATCAAACTGCATCTTAAAAGACAAGCGAAAGCATTGACAAACAAACAACACGCATAAACGTAAATAGGTAACAGGGTATGTGTGTCTATATGTGTGTATATACGTAAATACGAAAATAATAGAATAAATAAAAATGTAAACAACTAAGCACCAACAATGCTACATAAGTGGTCGTTGCTTGTGACGGTGACAGTTTCGCTGCTACTTGAGATGCGTACAAATATTACTCCCCGTCTGGAGAACACACTGCTTAACTTATTCGCTTTCTTGTATTTAAGAGCAGCCTGTGAGAGTTTTCTATTGTCGGCAGAAAGGCTCTCGAAGATGCTAAAGTTATTGTCACTGTCGAAACCAGCCAATTTAAGAGAAAAAGCTTTGTTTTGTTTTCGATAGTTGGAAAAGGCTGAAAGAGTGCGAGTGCGATCATATGGCGAACAGAATTTAACTATTACAGCACATTTGGGTCGTGCAACTGTATTTTTGGTACGAAAGATGTCGCGAAGAGGGGGAAGGGAGAACTCAATAGATTTGCACACGCGCTCAAAAATGCAAGATAAGTTTTCTTCACTGGCGAAAGGTAGACCAAAAATGACAGCGTCGGCCGAATGATTGTTGTTGTTGTTCACCCTCTCAGTCTTTAGGTTTGCCAATTCCTCTTTAACTGCCTTTAACTCGACAGACAAAGTGCACACCGTTGCTGATTCCACTTCAAGCCTACGTTCAACTTTATCCATTTGCTGAGCGAAGGCTTCGATGCTCTCCTGCAGTTTAGCTGTAAATTTACGCTCAAGTGAAGCAATCTCTTCGGACAATTGAGAGTATATACCACTGATTCTCTCACGAATCCTCTCTTCCATCGAAAGAATTTTTTCTTCCGTTGATTGTGATGCAGCGAGTATCGAATCAGAGAGGGAGCCATTACTCTCCAGCCGCAGAGTTTTTGATGCTGGAGATTCTTTGCTAGCTGTTTGGAGTTTACGCTTACCAGCGGAATCCATGAAAATGCACCAAAGACACCAGTGGGCAGCAGCAATCTACGACAAAATTTATTAACAAAGGTCAAAGCACCGGTAAATACAACTCGCGAGTATTTCCAAACGAACACACCACAACAAAGTAAAAATTACGGGAGCTCAACTAAGACACGTCCGTCTCGTACAACATCAGTAAACTTGTCATTTGGGGGTAGTTCCGGTATAATTAGGGGGACTCTCGGGGTCATTTGGGGGACATTCTGGGATGGTTTTGGGTACTCCATCAGGTCCTCCCGTGGTCATTTGGGGGACATTCTGGGATGCTTTTGGGGACACCCTCGGGGTATTTTGGGGGTCATTGGGGGATGGTTGGGATGACCACTATATGACGCGGGGACGACCCGATGGAGTCCCCAAAACCATCACGGAATATCCTTCAAACTACCCCAGGGAGTCCCCAAAAATGTCCCCCAAATGATCCTGAGAACACCCGATGGAGTCCTCAAAACCATCCCGGAATGTCCCCCAAATGACCCCGAGAGAGTCCCCAAAATTATCCCGGAATTACCCCCAAATGACCCCGAGAGAGTACCCAAAACCATCCCAGAATGTCCCCCAAATTACCCCGAGGTAGTCCCCAAAACTGTCCCAGAATGTCCCCCAAATGACCCCGAGAGAGTCCCCAAAAAGGTCCAAGGACGACCCCTAAATGACCCCGGGAGGACCCCGAGGGAGTCTCAAACACAATCCCGAAATTACCCCCAAAAACCCCAGGAGGATCTTTCCACAATAATAGCAAAAGTAATAAAATAACAGAATTCTAATTTAAATTTATCCGTATAAATTAAATTAGCAAGAGCGTTTGACTTATTGACAATTTGTCAGCGAGGAAGCTTTTTATATTTTACATAGAATAGCAATTACTTGATAAATTGTCAAACTTGACAAATAAGCAAGATGGTGAATTTGTCAAGTGCACAAAATAGGGTTGTTAGTGTGAAAGTATGTAATAATGTAAATATGTATGCAGGTAACTCATAAGAATTAATTAGAATAATTTTGTATAAATACAAAGGTAAATTCCCAAATAAAGACAATAATTGTTTTGACGCCAAACCGAAAACAATAGTTTTACTTTTCCACACTATATGGCGATCCTGCTAATGATTCTGGTGGCTGACTATTCAGCCTAAGTTCATTAACAAGGATAAAACTGGCTGATTATTCAGCCTAAACGCTATAAAGAAAAGAAATTGAACAATAGTTTTTTTAAAAAATTTTGGTAGATTATTCATGAATAAAAGTAAACGGAACAGTGCGAGCAACAGTAACGTTTGAATTGGTATACAAAAGGAATCACAGCAAAGGAAGTTGGTACAAAAACGCAAATCTGCGTCCTTAGCCAGTCAGAAATGTCCAATGCGAAGCATGCGAAGTGGAATAATATTTAAGAAAGACGGTTTGAGAATAGCAGCAGCAATATTCCACCCGAAGGCATCATATATAACGTTTGTGTTTCGTACAGGGGCATTTTCTCACTGTGCGTCATAAATGTCGCGCAGGGGAGAATGCGCCTGCCCGAATAAATTTACCGTTTTAAAAATATACGTTGGAGTGGAACATGTCATGGCTTGCCATGGTCGAAACTATTGCGCTTTAGAATTAAAATAACGATTCAAGTTGAGCGAATCAATCAGTTTAGTTAGTTAGGAATTGAATGCGGTGCCAGCAAGTTGCTAGAACGGTTGTCTATAGAATAGTAGTATGGTGCGCGAATACATTGTAATATAATTATATATATGTAACAGAAATAATAATGTGTGTTGAGTGCAAGATTTTGTGTGCAATAAAAAGGAGTTTTTCTGGCCTTTGGCCTTTTTCCCCTTTAGCTATGCGTTTCTTTTTTTATATAAGATGAGTGTGGTTGCACACACCCCCACATGTGGTAGTAAGTATGAAACATTATGGTCCGTGTCGAGCCGGATCAAAGCCAGTTGAGTAAAAGAAGTTTGTTACTGCGTAATTAAAACGGCTGCTCATAAAAAGTGTTTAAGCATTCAAGCGAACAACAGGTATACGCGTAAAAGCAAAAACAAAAATTTGATAAAAATTCATTGAAGCAAATTTTTTGGAAAATTTTAAATCAAAAAGGTGAGCGTTAAAATAATAGTTAAACAAATTATCTACAGTCCGCTGAGAAAATTCGGTAGAATTTAAAAAGATAAATTGGAAAAGTGCGTATGTAAAATATATAACAAAATGTATAATCATAGTGGGGAATTTGTGCGCGAGTAGATAATATACTAAGCTATACATATATTGTGAGGTAGAAAATAACATATAGTGTGCGCGTCGGTTTAAGATATATGTAAAGCTATAACGGGGCATATGTAAAACATGTTGAGATTCGTTCGAGTGCGCAAGAAATATATACATATATTTTGAGCGTGTAGAAAATAATACGCAGTGTGCATGTCGGGCAAAATGTATATGTAAGGTTATAACGGGACGTATGTATAAGCATGCTGAGATTTGTCTCGAGTGCGCAAGTAAATATTGCATTGGAGCATTAAAAAATAAAAATAAAATACATATTGTGCGCAACGGTTTGAAATATAGATATGTATAGCTATAATGGCGTGCTGGTAGTTTATTAAAAAAAGAAGAAGGAATTTGTCTTTACATATATTATGAGTGTTGAGAAAATATGTTGTGCGCATCGGTGTAGAGCATATATGTAAAGCTACAAAGGGGCGCTTGTGTAAGGTTATTGCGATTTGTCATAAGGGCGCGAGTAAATAATGTATTGGTATTTACATATAGTATGAGTGCTGAGAAAAATATGTTGTGCGCCTCGGTTTAGAGTACATATGTAAAAAAGAGGGTGTGCATAAAAAGAGAATAGTCTCAATTTGGTGAAGTTTTGATTCTGTTGTGCTAATGGAATTTGTGTGTTTGTGTGACAAGTCTTAGGTGGCAATGTGGAAAATGTAGTGAAAGAAAATTTTTGTATCGTGCAAGAATATTGAAGCATGTAAGTTTGGTGTGCTAGACATGAGTGTACATGTATGCACGTGGTTATGTATATATATATATGGATATGCATGTGTGCTTGGTGTGAAAAATGGTGCTTGATACAAGAATACATTTTTGGAAAACAGCAAATATAAATGAATAAGATTGCATGCGATATGCTAAATTAAATTGTGTGCTTAGATGTTTGCTTATTTGAATGTTTGTGTTTGAATGTTTGTGTTTGAATGTTTGTGTGCTTGGATGTGCGTATGTAGCACTTTGATGGTGATAAAGTTTGCAAAAGAAAATCGTTGAAAAAAAAGGAGATATCATGATATAAATTTGAATGGTGCGATATGTTGAGCTGTTACTGGGGGCTTAAATAAAAAATATTTTATGCATAAACAAAAGATGAGCTTGCGGCAAGATTTTATAGTAGTACATGTGTACTGAGTGGGCTAGCGTACCTGCAGGTGTTTAAAGTCTTTCGGCAATTGCATGTTTGAGTTGGCACTAATGATGGGTGAGCACGGTTAAGGCGAGCTTGGATTTTTCCAAACATATATGCAAGCCGGAAGCATTGGTGCAAGCGCTTGAAGCAAATGTCAGTGGGCGAGTCAAGATGATTGATTGAGGGCTTGGTGATAACAATCAGTGTGCGCTTGTTTAAATGAAAAATAATAAGCTGTGATAACAAAGTTGCACTCTGTGTGCGAGGCTTCACTATTATCATTGCCATATTCAAATATATTATTTCGTTTGTTTGTTTCTTTTCTTTATGTTTTTCGTATTTAGACATGGCATTTCAGAAGAAGTTGAAGTCTCATGTAGCTAAAATCCAGCGTGCGCTAGAGTTTGTTAATGACACTGATTTTATTCAAGTGTCAGTGGGCGAGATTAAGGTGCGACTTACCTCACTACGGCTAGCATAGCAGGCATATAACGAAGAGTATGCAGCTGTAATTGAGGAAGTGGATGAGGAGGCGCTAGACCACTTTTGTGAGAAAAATCTAGCTGCAGTTGAGGCAGTCTATTTTGAGGCGCATGTGAAAATGCAGAGCAAATTAAAGAAAGAGAACCCGATTAAGGGGCCAGATAACAATAAGCAACCGATTAATGTGCAGGTGCAAATGGCAGTCCAACAGAATAATCTAAAGAATACTTGGGGCGAATTCGATGGCATGGTTACTAAATGGACAGGCTTTCGTGATCGATTCTGCGCAGCCGTACATGATAACGATAAAGAATACTCATTCAAATTTCTATATCTGACGAATTCTCTTGTGGGGCGTACAAAGTTGACTTTTGGGCAATGGCAATTCTCGGCTAACAATTATATGCAAGCGTGGCAAAGACTAAATCAAATGTATGATCAAGGCTACTTAATTAGGCGAGAGCATTTAAGAAATTTTATTCGGCTGCCGGAATTGAAAGGCCCCGTGCGAGAAAACGACTTAAGGTGCATGTCAAATGTAACTCATGATGTGCGACGTCAGCTACAGGCGCAAGGACTCCCGGTGGAACACTGGGATTTTTTCATGGTGCACATGCTACACGAGCGCTTAGGCACTGAAACAGCCAAACAATGGAAGCTAGCGAGGAAAACCGATACTCCGAAGTTAGATGACATGCTATCCTTTTTGGATAGGAAAGCACTAGCAAATACATCTGATAACCGTAGGCGCGTAGAATCGGCAGTTGTCATACCGGGACATAATACAAAGAAACAGAGTGGAGCAAGGCAACAAGGAGCTAGAGCAGAACCGTCATCATCAGGGGCAGGAACAGGGGCGTCATTATTAGGTGCAAGAGCCATGCCAATAGTTTGTGATGCATGTGGCGAAAACCATATGCTATATCATTGTCCAGAATTCATGACACTAAGCCTGAGGGCAAGAAAAGAGTTCATTGGAAAAAGAAAATTGTGCCCAAATTGTTTAAGAAAGGGCATGGACCTGAAAACTGCTACCAGGCGGAATGTTGGAAGTGTCCTGGTAGGCCAAAGCATAATAGTGTGCTATGCACGAATTGAGAACCGAAGAAACAGATGAATACGGTTCAGGTACAAACCCAGCACAACAAGTCGAGACCAAAGAGAAAATTAGATTGACAATTTAAGGGGGCTAGGAGACAAACAAATGCGATGCAAGAAGAGGGCAAGAAGGGCGAGATGGCCATAGAATATTAAATGCTTCGGAGACAGAAGAGCCAAGAAGAAAATTAATGAAAACTGAAGTTATAATTGAAAAAAAAAAAATAAACCTACTAGTATTAATGAAAACTATTCAGTGAATTTTAATAAGGGGCAAGAGCGGGCAAGGACATTATTGCCAACGGCAATGATGAAAATCGTTATAAACGACTATGAATTGGGGCCTATTAGAGCGTGGCTAGACACGGGGGCACAGACTAATATGATAACTTTTACATTGCAGCAAAGGTATGGTATAAGTACAGAATCGATCGGGAAAAAGATGATTGGCATTGAGGGAAATCCGCTGCAAGTGAGCAAGAAGACTATGTTGGTGCTAAAGCCTTGGTATTCATCGAGTGTGCAGATTAATGCAGAATGCTGGATCCTGCCTAAATAGAGCCAGTGGTCTCCGGTGCTTCTTGCACCAGGTACAAGGGTAGGTCCAACACATTAACCCATAGAAGGTGAGTTAGCTGACCCAAAATACTGGGTACCAGAAATTGTGCATATGTTACTTGGGGCTAGCTTAGTTGCAAGAATCTTCGTTAAAGTAATACGAAATAGCTTGGATGGGATAGCTTTGATGCAAACAACAGTGGGCATAGTAATTTTTGGTGAATGTGTGCAAAGTCTGGATGAACAGATAGGTGAGCTTGTGTCAAGGGTGAGCTACAAAGATAATAGAGACCTAGACAAGTTAATAACAAAGTTTTGGGAAATGGAGCAGGTGCATGAGTGATCAATGCAAACTGAAGAAGAAGAGCTAGTGGAGAAGATTTTCCTGGATACTCATTATATAAAGATGGCCGATTTGTAGTTACTATACCACTGAAAGATGTCAGAGACATAGGCAGTTCAAGAGAAACTGCGCTGCGAAGATTTCTTTTTAGAGAAACGGTTAGAGAAGGAGCCAGAGCTGAGAGCGAGATATATAGAGTTTATGAGAGAATAGGAGGAGCTGGGGCATATGAAGATCATAGATAAATATTCGGGGCAGAGCGTATAATATCCCACATCATTGTGTGGTCAAAAGGTTTCGTGTTGTTTTTGGCGCAAGTTGTTGCACCAATAAAAGGGTCTGCCTAAATGGGGTGCAACTGCTAGGGGACAAGTTACAGAGAGATTTGAGCTAGACAATAATGAGGTTTACAAGGCATAGGATTGCATTTAGTGCAGATATTAAGATGATGATTAGACAAGTTAAGATTACTAGAAATCAATGGGATATGCAGCGAATATTTTGGCGCGAGAGCAGAGAAGAACCATTGAAGGAGTATTGGCTAACTGTTGTGACGTATGGTATGACATCATCGGCATATAATGCAGTTAGAGCAGTAATCCAGTGTGCAAGAGATGCAAAGAAAGATTACTGTAAAGCTGCTGAAGCAATTATGAATGACATGTATATGGATGATTGTGTTACCGGAGCTGACAGTGAGCAAGACGCTATTGAACTAGCAAAACAAATGGATCACATCCTGGGTGGAGCCGGTTTTACACTTAGGAAATGGAAATCGAATAGCAAGAAGCTAATAAGGACCTTACAGTCCGGAGAAGAGGAGTGTTTGTTTAAATTCGAGGATGAAACTAGGGTGCTTGGATTAGTATGGTTGATATCGCCAGACCAATATGCATTTGTAGTTAAGACACAAGACTTGCCAGGTATCATAACAAAACGCGTAGTGGTTAGCTGCGTGGCACAGTTGTTTGATGGATACACTTCTCCAGTAATTGTTGTAGGGCAGGTTTTGATACAAGATTTGTGGTGATTGAAGGTAGAATGGGATGAAGAGCTACCATCTGAATTAGAAATGAGATTCAGAAAATATTGGGGCGAGATGAAAAAACTTGAAAATTTTAGAATTCCAAGATGGCTCGGTACTGAGATGTCTGAGAAGGTTGAATTATGTGACTTTGCTGATGCATCAGAATCAGCCTATGGTGCAGTTGTTTATGCTAGAACGAAGGAAGCGAATGGGAATTTTAAATGTAGATTAATAGTACCAAAAACAAGAGCAGCTCCAGTAAAGAAGATGACTATTCCCAGGTTGGAATTGTCGGCATGTGAGTTATTGGCTAGACTGGTCGTTGAGGTTAAGAGAGCAATGAATTGGGGCGAGATCAATTATACGTTGTGGACAGATTCTCTGGTTGTGCTTTACTGGTTAGAAAAAATGCCCAGAGATTTGAAAACATTTGTAGCTAATCGCGTATCAGCAATTCAAGATAATACTGGGGCAAAGAGTTGGAAACATGTGGGTTCGGAAGATAATCCAGCGGACTTATTAAGTCGAGGATTAGAACCCGGTGAGTTGGTTGATAATCGATTTTGGTTGGAGGACCCAGAGTGGCTATCTTTTCCTAAGACACAGTGGCCACCTGATAAGTTTGAACAGGCTAAATCAAAAAATAATAAGGATGGGCAAGCAGAAATTAAGGTGCACATTTTAAATGTATGTTATGAGGAGATGGAGATTTTTGTGCCAAAAATGGGGGGAAGTGGTGAGCTTGTTCCAATCACGAAATATAAAAGCAGGCTAGAAGGAATTTTGAATGTATTGGCATATGTAAGGCGATTTATAGATATAGTCAAGACAAAATTGGCGACTCGTGATAGGATAAGAAAGTCAGCAAAGAGTGCAGATTAAGGGGCATGAAATTGAAGGTAGATTTACCAAGTGAGCAAGAAAAATTGTGGGCAATGGAGTACTTACTGAGAAATTCGCAGGAGAAATATTTTCACAAAGAATTGCTATTGTTAAAAAAGGAGCACAGGTTACCGGAACATAGTAAGTTGGAATCACTACGACCAATTTTGGATAAAAGCGGGCTTTTGAGGGTAGGAGGTCGATTGAATGAGGCGAACCTTGCATATGAAGCAAAGCATCAGGTAATTGTGGCAAGAGGTTCCAGATTGGCTTACTTCATAGCTGATTATGCGCACAGACAAACTAAGCATGGGGCAGTGCAAGTAATGACACATTTCATTCGGCAAAAGTACTGGATTCCACGCTTGAGAGATGAGCTCAGAAAATACTTACGTGGGTGTGTTGTATGTGTGCGATACAACTATAAGCTTGAACAACAGTTGATGGCAGACCTACCAGCTGAGAGGGTCCAAGCAGGTAAACCATTTCTTCACTGCGGGCTAGATTATGCAGGCCCATTTAATGTACGTGTGAGGGTGCGAGACGATTATGTCGATAAGACTAAATGTTGGGTTGTTGGGTTTGTATGCCTGAAAACTCGGGCTGTACATATCGATTTGGTGCTAGATCTGACAACTCAATCCTCATTGCGTGTTTTGAAAGATTTATTGGACGGCGAGTTCATTGTGCAAAACTATTCAGCGATAATGCGACGACATTTGTTTGTGCAAGCAAGACGACAAAAAGGGCTATGGATCACTGGAGAGGGCAAGAGGCGCTGGAACATATTGGTCTAAAAGGTACTGAGTGGCATTTTATGATTCCAGCAGCGCCACATCAAGGAGGTATATACGAAGCAGCTGTAAAGTCAATGAAGTTCCATTTGTCCAGGATCGTGGGCCAGAAAACGCTGGCACAAGACCAGCTTGTGACGTTGCTAGTTGAGATCGAGGCAATACTGAATTCCAGACCTTTATATCCACTGTCAGATGATCCAAATGACATGCAAGCATTGACACCGGGTCATTTTATTATTGGGGAGCCATTGATTTTGCCACCTCCGTTTCTGGTGGATGACCAACCGACAAGTTAAGGGATAAAACTCTGGCAGCAAAGGCAAACAATGCTTCAGCACTTCTGGAATAGATGGCAAGCAGACTATTTAAACAGTTTACAAGAGAGAAAGAAATGGCGCAGAGAACATGAAAACGTTAAGATTGGGCAGATGGTAATAATCAAAGCAGAAAATTTTCCACCAGCCCAGTGGGCATTGGGACGAGTTACCGAACTGGTCCTTAGTAAGGACAAACTGGTTCGTTCTGTTGTGGTGCAGACACAAACGAGCAAATTAACGAGACCTATACAGAAGATATGCATACTACCAGTAGAGCCAGACACAGCAGAGCAGCGGTAAAAGATGAAGTATTTGGGCTAATAAATTATGTATATATTTATGTATGTATATTTGAGCTGAGTTGAGAAAACCGTAGGTTTTCGCTGGCACTGTTTCGTACAGGGGCATTTTCTCACTGTGCGTCATAAATGTCGCGCAGGGGAGAATGCGCCTGCCCGAATAAATTTACCGTTTTAAAAATATACGTTGGAGTGGAACATGTCATGGCTTGCCATGATCGAAACTATTGCGCTTTAGAATTAAAATAACGATTCAAGTTGAGCGAATCAATCAGTTCAGTTAGTTAGGAATTGAATGCGGTGCCAGCAAGTTGCTAGAACGGTTGTCTATAGAATAGTAGTATGGTGCGCGAATACATTGTAATATAATTATATATATGTAGTTAGTTGCATTAGTTTCTTTCTGAAACTCTATTCAACCCATAACAAAATCCTAAAAAAGCAAAATGCCAGCCGCGCCGACGGTTTAGATAAAGTTTAGCAAAATTTTGATTTTATCTACCATCCCCAATGAACAAATGGGAAAAATTTTATAACGAATTAACGGAAGAAAAAATCAAGGTAAACAAAATACAAACAAAAATACTTCAATAAAGCCTGAAACAGTAGCTAAACACTTAATTATTTTAGAATCGCTAAATAATTTGGGAGAATAAATACGTGAATTAAATCCCATACAAAAACCATCAGACAGAGGCACACCAAATTTTTTCGAGTGTAAGAGACAAATTAGTATCTTCACTCGCAAGATACAACATAGAAATAACAGTACCAACTACAGTTGAAGAAAACCTTCAAATTGATTTCAATACTCTCTTGTCGGAGTCCTCCTCAAGTCAGACTCCATTAACTAAAGATACTAAAATATAGAAGTTCCAAATACGACCACCAAAATGGCACAGTAGATTTCATCAAAACAGCATCTTCAGTCCTACATGAGTTTGATGGTAGGTCAGAGAACTTCAACAGTTTCCTAGATGCTCTTGATATTCTTGAACAGATAAACGATAATCATTAAGCTCTGGTTATAACATTGATTAAAACCAAACTAAAAGGCTCAGCACGAAACCGCAAAACTCCTAAACATACAACAACGCAGTAAAACTACAAACCAGTATACTGTGGAAGTAGAAAAAATTACCAAGGCACTGGAAGGAGCCTACATATCTGATGGATTAAACCCAGGCTTAGCAAATAGATATTCTACACAATCAGCAGTCAAAGCTATGTGCAAGAACTGCTCTAACGACAAAGTCAAGATGATAATGCAAGCCGGAACGTTCACATCAATGAAGGACGCCATTTCCAAATTCAATCCAATATCGTAATGGTTTCCTGGAGGATACAGAAATAACAACTACGGAAATTATCGGAATAGAAGATTTAGACCACAAAACCAATTCAACAACTTTATAGACAGAATAATAACATTGGAAGTGGACAAGCAGGTAGTCCTCAAAACATAAATAGAAAGTTCAATCAAACACGAAATACTGGCAATGTATGTAATTGCACCCAGGAAAACCAGAACACTCCATCTCAACAGTAGATAACAAAAAAGTGCGTATACTTAATCTACACTTAAACAGCTACATATCCTCCAAAACTAGTCTAAATAATTCACCTTCAACTCTCCTAGTAGATACAGGAGCAGACGTATCAATTATAAAAAAGGGTCAAATTGACAATAATGTCACAATATATAATTTACAAATAACAGATCTAAAGGGCATTGGACACGGAGTAACAAACACACTAGTTACAGTCAAAGCAGATTTAATAGGAGATGCTCTTTTGATAGCACGCAAATTTCACATAGTACATGATAATTTTCCAATTCCAAGCGATGGAATCCTAGGACTGAACTTTATCAAAAAATATAATTGCATTTTAGATTATGGGAAAAATGAAGACATATTAATTCTAAGGCCCCGCGATAGTGTGCACTATCCGGATACTTCGAATAGTAAAATAAAAGACATTGCGTTTATGCTACGCTCATCGCTTGTGCAGATGAGCATGCACATATATTTATACGTACATATATTTATGTGTGTATAGATGCATATATGCATATATTTTTGTTTGTTTGGGGTTGCTTTGTTAATATTCATTTATTTAGTTGCATATATGTACGTAACCAAAGTTGTGCTTGAGGCTTAAAGCCAAATTAAACTTCCTTAACCCTAACGCCATAGTCGTAACCATACCCATATCCATAACAATCTCAATGTGATCGATTAATGGTGCCTTAACCTAAAAATCGTGAAAATTTCATAAAAATGAAGAAAACGCAAAAAATTACAAACATATTCCACAAAAAATAAGCCTCTTAGTCATAACGTATCCAAAAAAATGAAGAAAATCTATAAAAAGTTATTAAATTCACCAACTCAAATATTTTTAGGTTATGGATATGGCGAGAAACCAAAACTAATTGATTGGCTATGTCGTTAGCGTTATGGTATGGCACCATTAATCGATTACATTCCTTTCCATAAGGTAGGTTCGATCAGCTGATTTATCTGGTTATGGCTTTATGGTTATAAGTCACCATTAATTCGCCCTTTAAGCTAGAAATAGTTATCGGGGTCGTTTACAACTGTACTGATCATAGAACTTTGTTTATTAGTAAACAGGTGTGGAAATGGTAATATGGAAGGGATTTTTGTTTCCCATATACATACATATATACATATGTATGTATGTAAGTTGTATGGAAAATTTTTGTTTTGATATCTTTTGGTTTGTATAAACATCCAATTGGTCACCATTAAAAAAATAAGTTTACATGTCATTGTCAACATTTTTTGCGAAGTCTGATGGATCAAAAGTTATTTAAATTAGATTCAAAGGAATCTGCAAGAATACAACATGTACATATGTTAGAATATGCTTATATACACATTTGGGTATTTATATTACAGCGTTTAATGCGTTCAAGGACAATCAAAATTTTAAGGAGCGGCAAAAACAGACAGGCAGCCGTTTTTGAAACTAGTCACTAATTCCACTAGAATTTTGTTACGTTTAAAATGGATTGCTTCAAACTTTATTTTAGGAAAATTTTTTCCAAAGTTTTCATTAAGTTAGCATTGACCTTAAATAACTTTTGATCCAACAGACTTCGCAAAAAATGTTGACAATGACATGTAAACTTATTTTTTTAATGGTGACCAATTGGATGTTTATACAAACCAAAAGATATCAAAACAAAAATTTTCCATACAACTTACATACATACATATGTATATATGTATGTATGTATATGGGAAACAAAAATCCCTACCATATTACCATTTCCACACTTGTTTACTAATAAACAAAGTTCTATGATCAGTACAGTTGTAAACGACCCCGATAACTATTTCTAGCTTAAGCCTCAAGCACAACTTTGGTTACGTAAATATATGTAACTAAATAAATGAATATTAACAAAGCAACCCCAAACAAACAAAAATATATGCATATATGCATCTATACACACATAAATATATGTACGTATAAATATATGTGCATGCTCATCTGCACAAGCGATGAGCGTAACATAAACGCAATTTTTTTTATTTTATTATTCGAAGTATCCGGATAGTGCTTTCCGAATTACGAATACCTGGCGAATAAAAGAGTTTATTATTCGAATAATTTTTATTCGGATAGTCCCACCCCTAGTTTTCAATGAAAAACCCTTCATCAAAATTAACTAGAGTAAGATTGGCGGCCACCGTGGTGTGATGGTAGCGTGCTCCGCCTATCACACCGTATGCCCTGGGTTCACACCCCGGGCAAAGCAACATCAAAATTTTAGAAATAAGGTTTTTCAATTAGCAGAAAATTTTTCTGAGCGGGGTCGCCCCTCGGCAGTGTTTGGCAAGCGCTCCGGGTGCATTTCTGCCATGAAAAGCTCTCAGTGAAAACTCATCTGCCTTGCAGATGCCGTTCGGAGTCGGCATAAAACATGTAGGTCCCGTCCGGCCGATTTGTAGGGAAAATCAATAGGAGCACGACGCAAATTGGAAGAGAAGCTCGGCCTTAGATCTCTTCGGAGGTTATCGCGCCTTACATTTATTTTTTTTTTAAGATTGGATTTAGAGAAGTGTGATTTTGAGGTGGAGTACATAGCTGGAAAAGAGAATTACGTAGCCGACGCATTGTCGAGAATAAATATTGAGAATTTAAAAGAAATGTCAGTGGAGGCATGTAAAATACTAAGTTACTACAAGATCAGAGACTAGAAAACCAACAAGTAATAAGATAAATGAAGAAAATAAAAGTCACCTATACTATATGAAGCGCTAAATAAATTTGAAGTAAAAAGACATGTCAAGCTCGTTTTCGATACTCCGAAATTATATTTCAAAAAAAGGAAAGAAAATTTGTAGCACAATAGATACAATCAACCTAATTGTGGAGGATAAGATTGACTTAGCACAATTCTTTACCAGGCTTTTACAAAAGAAGCCGGCAATTTAGGACTTGTAAAGACACAGTTGTCCTTAGGGGACAAATTGTTTAAAGATAATTATACTCGAGTAAGCAAATTTAAGGAGATAGGTACCAAAGTTCTCAAAAATCTAACAATAGCACTAACCCCAGGGGGTATGAATGTGACAGATCCCGGGAAAATTAAAGAAATTCTTCATAAATATCATGACGATCCTATCTGGCGAGGCCACCCAGAAATAAATCGCATGACAAATAAAATAAAACAAAAATATGGTTGGAAAAATATGAAAAATGAGATAAGAAAATATATAAAAAATTGCATACACTGTCAGAAAAACAAAGTTAACAAACATATAAAAGAACCAATGGCTATAACGGAGACACCTCCGAAAGCAATTGACATAGTACAAATTGATACAGTTGGACCACTACCAAAATCAATTCATGGAAATGAATATGCGGTTACTATCGTTTGTGATTTAACTAAATACTTGCTCGCACTTCCAGTCCCAAGCAAACACGCTGTGACGGTTGCTAAAGCTGTATTCGAGCATTGCATTCTGATTTATGGTTGTATGAAAACAATCATGACGGACATGGGAACAGAATACAAAAATAACTTATTTGAGGAATTATGTAAACTTCTAAAAATTGAACACAAAACTTCAACACCTTACCACCATCAAACTTTAGGAACTGTTGAAGGCAATCACAGAATGTTTAATGAATATGTACGTTCTTACATATCTAATGACAAAGACGATTGGGATGAGTACCTCAGGTATTTCACATATTGGTATAACACAACACCATCTACTGTACATAAATATTGTTCTTTTGAGCTCGTATTCGGAAAAAACTCCCAAACTTACGAATTCCTAAACGAAAATACAATAAGCCCAATCTATAATCATGAGGCTTACGACAAAGAAATTAAATACAAACTACAAAGAGCACAACAAAGAGCTAGAAAGTTAGCCCAGGAAGCCAAAAGAACACAAAAATTAAATTACGATAGAAGTAGCTATAGTATAAAAATAGATATAGGAACCTTAGTATTAGTTAAGGAATCAAGTCATAAACTTAATAGTACATATAAAGGAAAATATAGGGTAGAAAATATAGATAGTAAAAATAATTACACCTTAGTTCCTTATAATGTAGAAAATATAAATGAAAAAAAGAAAATTATAGTTCATAAAAATAGGCTTAAACCGCTATAATAGAAAAACTAATTACAATAGCACATTTTGAAGAAATAAAAGCATTCCACATTACTCATACTCTCCATTCAGTGCTCATAACACAATATGAAAAAAAAATTAAGGAAATTGTAAACAAATCAAAAAGGAAAATAAAAAGCACAAAAAAAAACATATATAATGTTACGTCATAAATAAAGAAAATAACAAAGTAAGCACAAACGGATTGAAATATTAATTGTAACACTCGATTAGCCATCCATAATTGGTGCACAAATTATGTATGACTACTCTTTCAAAGGCGGATGGTGTAGCATTCATTCATTCAGTCATGTGAACAAACACATATTTTCGTTTTTCTTGAGACGCATTGACTGTTACATACATATTCATCCATTTTGTACATTCTGTTACGAATATTAGCAACACTAAGGGGTACTGCCATCTCTAAGCCGATCCTAAGCAGTGACTTGATGCACATCAATTCAATCATTATGTCTACACATATGTACGTACACGCAGCAGAGAAGCAACGCACAAACACATGCATATATCTTATCTGAGGTGCTCACAAGAGAGGGCAATAATTTGTGCAAGTATTACTCACGCGCATATGAGAAGCTATAAACGTAGTTGTGGCTATTGATTTTGTAGCTGATAACTAACTAAGTTCTGGAATGGAAAAGCCTAGAAGTATGCTACGAGGAAACCAGACAGTATAAAAGGCGACAACAGTAGAGGCGCGAGAATCAGTTTTGATTAAGCACGCTATCTGTCGAGCGATAGAAGTGTTATTTGAAAGTAGTCTAATAAAGACCATTTTGCATTACTGAATAGTGGTGTTATTTAATCAACATTTTATTGATTCGAACGGTAGTAGAAGATTTGAAATGAGCGGAATTGCAGTAAATTTGTTACAATACATACAGTCTACGTCTACGTCTCGTAACTTAAGGCTTCTTCTATTTCAAATTCCTCACACACAATTTATTCCCACGACTCGCCATACTCTTAAACTGCATTTCTCATGCTCCATTCCGATTTTGCTTACTACGCATTTCCCACCAAGCCGAATATATATGCACTTCATATCTTGTACACATAGTATGTAAGTGTGTAATAATGTAAATATGTATGCAGCTAACTCATAAGAATTACTTAGAATAATTTTGTATAAATACTAAGGTAACTTCCCAAATAAAGACAATAATTGTTTTGACACCAAACCGAAAACAATAGTTTTACTTTTCCATGATATACATAAGACAACGGGCCAAACTCGCGCAAAGGTAATTTTTGGCAATGACCTTCGACTGCCAGCTGATTTGAAGTTTCAGATCCACTGGTGTCTTGGAAAAAGATCTGAGAGAGATACACGATCTTGTAAGGCAACGAGCAAAGATTATGAGTGACAAGATGAAAGTCAGATACAATAAAGCAATTAATTCGGAAGGATTTCAGGAAGAAGATTTCGTGCTGTTATACAACCCACAACGAAAAAAAGGTTTGTCCCCGAAGTGTAATTGGGAAGGCCCATACAAAGTTGTACAACGTTTCCTTCTCCTTGAAAAAAATTAAGAGCTTCTGCTATGGACTGCATTATACAGATATATAATTGTGAATACCGGAATATCAAATTACAGGAAGATTTGTTTGAAGTTGATGCGGAGCTTTTGAGCTTGCTTTTTTTTGTTTTGGTAAATAAGTTGGATCACGAACAACGTCGTCCGCAGAGAAATCCGCCATATTTTCTTCTCCAACCATGTTTTCGACATAAATTTTTTCTGCAAATAATTCATAATCTGTAGGCTTATAGAATGGTCAACAAATTCATACAGATATATACTTACGTCTGTGGTGTAATAAGCCAAAATTTACGCTCTCCAATTTGGTTTTTAAAAGTTTTCACAAAAAGCAGCGACACTTGACAATATCAGTAAGAATAAATATTTATCTTATATTTCTTTAGTTAGCACAAGTATGTGCATACAATAGTACATTTGGTTTCAGCCACTTATTTCTTACTTCAAACATTTTCTTTTTCATGTTGATAATTCAAAATAATCATATAATTGGAAATAATTAGATAATTAAAAATAATTATGTAATTGAAATTAATCAAATAATTAAATTTAATTATTAATTGTTTGAATAATTTAAATTTTTTGATTAATTTTAATTGTTTGACTATTTTTAATTACTTAATTGTTCTTAATCATATGATTGTCTTTAATTTAAAACAATGGGTCCATTTTTTAATTATTTTTGATTATTTTTTTTAATGGCCAATAATCATGATTATTTTTAATTATTTTTTTAATTAATTAATTATTAATTGCTAGGTGCTGTGCAAAAAATTAATTAATCATTAAAATTAAAAAGGGAAACGAAATTAATGATTATTAATGTTAATGGAAATTTAACAGGTCTGGTTTCAACACAAAAACAGTGTAGCACGCAAAGCTTCGCACTTCTTTCGAAATATATTATTTTAACTATAAAAGCACACCAGTATCAAGTATGAATGTTGGAGATTCGAGTTCAATACTCAGCTCCCGAGAAGCTAGCTGATAAGAAGTGAAATTTGTAGCGCACTACCCTAAGAATTTCCTACTGGGACATTCGAGTATCGAATGAGCACGGTAATCCGATGCTAGCCTCTAAAGGCAAGATGTTAATAAGCATTTACAGACGTATGCACGTACATGTTCATAATGATACCGTTAAATCCAGCGAGCGAGTGAACTTTTTGCACATTTGCTTATGGCCTTTATTTGTTTTTAAAATTGCATTCCGATGTCTAGCAACAACTTGCTTGTGGACCGCTACCTGACACAGAATAAATCAATGCTAGACAATTAATGAAGCCTAATTTGAAGCAGACTAGAAAAACAAGAGCCAGTTCCTGATAAGCATCGAGAATTAAAAGTCGCTCCGGTTATGAATAAAGCGATAGAAAACCCGAGTGATAAGGAAGTGTGCTTTTGCTTTTTCTGCTGTGTGATACACTGCTTATTAAGATCATTGCCTGTGATTTGTCAATTTAATTGATTTACTTCTAAGTAAAAAAAAAAAATTAATTAAATGCGCTAACAAAAAGCAATTACTACAGTGTATGACGACGATAAATACAATAAAATTATAAACTTGCACATTCACACAAACATAGATAATGTGAAGTGTAGGCAGTAGCCCTTTACCGCGGAATTGACCAGACTATAAAAGAAAAACCTTAATATTTAGTTTATCGACCGGCCATAAATATAATTAAAACTTTAATCGAACTTTAATAAAAAGTGCAGTGCAATAACAGCTAACTCAACTTCTTTTTGAAATACGAAGCAATAGATGAGAAATTGCAAAATACATATACGTTCATGTATAGCATATGCACCAAATTATGGAAACATAAATGTTCAATAAAAACTGTGAATAGAGATCGTGCATTTAAAGCAGCCACAAGGGCTGACATCCAACCGCCTTTAAACAGCTAATCAAAACGTCAATTTTCGATAAGAATCTCCTTGAGTTTAACATGAAACTTATTGGTATTTCATCAACACGTCTGAGAGGGTAAAGGATAACCAGCTTTTCTATGGATACAGGCACACTTGCGATATGACCAAAACATCGGACTTTAAGTACCTATAATATCCCCGGAGGGATATCATTTATGTTGATTTGATAGATTATCTTAGGACCGTAGGCGTATTTTTCTTGCTAGTATATACATAAATATGATTAATGCTTCAGTGCAATTCTGTTAAGACGTACATAGCTATTAGTAATTATGTACTAACCATTGAAAGTGTGATTAGTTTCATTGAGCAGAAGTTTATTTGCTATAGCATTCTGTTATGGTGATTTCGATGATTTTTGGGTTCTTGCACCTAAATTGATATACAAAAAGGTCAATTAATTGTGTTAAGCAATAGTGCATAAATCATAATGTGATAAAGAGTTTCAAATTTTATATGTATATTCATATGTAAAAATTATATCAATTTCTTGGATATTCGCGAGATATAGTTTCAGGCGCAATAAAGCGCATCCTCATACATCTCTAGTTATCAGGGTGTGTGCAAAACATTTGCTGTGCATGCACATGTATGTATGTGACGTACACAGGCATAATTCGGGTCTACCTATTTAGCTATCGAACCCCTGGTTCTAATTGATTATGATTCTTCAACTGCACGCATGTTTGATTACAGCATAAACCTATCGCGTTTGCATCCTCGTCGTCGCTGGTACCAACGTCGCATCGATGGTGTAGCCGAGTAAGCATGTAAGTAAATCCGTTCACATTCTATTTTACATATGTATGCACAGGTTTTATGTCATTTTTTTTTGTAAGTCAAGAGGGCATTATTTTCAATAGCCTCTTAAACTAAAGTTTTCAATCCTTGGGTTTTAACCACGATCTCCAGGATATTACCGTTACATTGATATGCGCATTTGATCGCATGTGTAGGTCGATGTAAAAATCGTGTGGTTGCAACAATTTGCACACCCAAGTTAGCTAAATGTGTATGGAGGAAAATACTACAAGGATAATTATGGTAGTAACCTTAACCAACTTCGTCCTCATATTTAGCCTACGTTCTAAATACATTCTAGTAAGCCAAATACAATTATATTGAATTTCTATTTGTTAATACGTATACCTTCAGGGATATTTAGACTAATAGGCTATCTATTTTGAACATAATGATAAAGTTGATTGAATCCAAAGTGTTTCGTTTGAATAGATAACTATTAAATGCTAGTAATAAGGAAGCAGGGAAATTTTGTTAAAGATTTTCTTATGAATAAAATGAGAAATTGTGAATTGCTAAATATGGAATTCTAGGGTTTTATTGGCCGTTGACGAAATGTAGGGATATTGGTGGCTGAGATGAAGTAGGTATTAAGAGGGTTAACCGACGAACATAAATTTTTTTTGGTTAACAGGTCGGGTGGCTAGAGACATGGGGAGTTCTTCCAGCTTTTCTTCCCCATAAACGACGATTGGTGTAACGTTCCTCGTTCTTCTTTCTTGCCTTGTTCATTTTCCTAGTCACTTGGTTTTTTTCTTTGTTTGTTTTGCACTGTCAATTTGCTGCCGCAATTCCGCGTGGAATACCCCTTTGTTACCGTAGGCATATATTTAAATATTTTTTGTGCGACTTCGTTGCGTAAGGCTGAAGCACCCCCACCCCCAATTTCCCTGAGCTAAGCTGAAGCATAGCTAGATATGCCACCTCGCCTCAGTCCAATCGCACCTTTGTAAATTTTCCTTATTTGAACAACGTCGTGAGGAGAGGTTCGCTACAGAAAATAAATGGCGCCCAACGTGTGGGGCCCGAATGTAGGCATTTCGACATTTGATAGAGTGTCTATATTGCGGATTAAGTCCCCATCAATTTTTTTATATTTTTACCGTTTTCTTATGTTATCAGCCGAAGAATGGGATAAGGAAGCAGGACCTACAGAATTCTGGACAGCTTCGGAATCTGACCGCTTGTTTTTCCATCTCTTTTAGTTCGCCGATAAACAAATAGCAGTAATGCATATTTTTTTTTGGAGAGTCGTTAGAAAAGATCGGATTCTTAGCAAATTGAGTCATCTTGATTGCTTACCAGAAATCTAACTTCTTTCGATTGGATTACATTTTGGATCATAGTAATTGTTGGAATACAAGTTACCTATACTTTTTTTTTGGGAAGGTAAACGAAGTAGACCTTTGCTCTTGGCTCATGTCGATGGCATATCCTTCGAAATCGTCCCGAAAACTGTTTTTTTACTTGATTTTTTTTTTTTTCGGAAGCTCTTATAGAGAAACGGCGTGAAGTGATACTTCGCCGTGATTAGAATATTTACACCAGCATTAGTTTCGGAATGTTACAACAACGCATCGTCAATTACTTAATTGTGTATTTATATTAGCAAACTTCATCTTTAGCCATTGATATGCCCTACAGAATAGTCGGCCATATTAAATTAACACTTAGATTGATTAATCTTGAAATTTTTTTTGCGAAGTCTGAATTGTTTAAAGGAAGATATACTTTTTGTAAATAACCAACCTTGAAAATACAAAAAAAAAAAAAATTTTTTTTTGAAAGCTTAGACTTTCGAGAAAAGTCAAAAACAACGTTTACGTGACCCAGTGAAGCACAGGAGTCATAGTTTTTTTTTATAATGCCAGTAACCCATAGCCCTGATAAAACTTCGACTGAAGTTGCAGGAGATATCATGGACAGTAATATATGTGTGATTTGCAGCGAAGTTCTGCAAGCGGATAGTGAACAAATAGAAACAAGATGTAAGCATCATTTCCATACAAGCTGCCTTCGGCGTGGTTGGACAATAACACCTCGTGTCCTGTATGCCGAACCATGTGTACTTTGGCAGATTTGAATAACGCCACTAGTAGTGCGACCATAGAAATGGCAGAAAATGTTCGTTCCACAGGTGCCATACCGCGGTAAAGGCCCAACACTCGATTTTTCGCCCAAACACAACAACGGGTGATGACTGCAGCTCCTCAAAGATCTGATGGAAGCCCTAGAAATAGGCGAGCATCTAGTAATTATCAGCCACAACGCTCGAACAACATTTCTGAGCAGAGAGTGCAACAGATAATAGCGGAGTCAATGAATGACTTTCGTACGCAAATCATGGCTTTTATTACGAACGACATTCAGAATTTGTTGCAAAATATGAATATTGACCGAAATTTAGGTAGAACACCACCACCTGCCCATGCACAACCAGAAGTCCCCCCAGAATGGCCACGTGATGCACTTTTCCAGGAGCAACACCCCATTCGACCTCCCAACCCTAGAAGAGCAGATTCGATAGGAGGAGCTAGAATCTCCTTGGCCAATGAGAAGTTGTCTAACCTTGGTAGGAACTGGCAAATTAGATTTAAAGGATCAGCTGATGCGATAACGGTGGATCAATTTATTTACCGAATAAACATACTTACGTTCCTCCACCTGAACGGAAACTTTGACCTTTTATGTCAACATGTGCATTCCTTGTTCGATGGTAAGGCCCTACAATGGTTTTGGCGGTATCGTCAAAACAGTGAAGATCTTAACTGGGTTGAGCTTTGTGAGGCAATGCGGCGTCAGTTTAAAGATTTTTCCACTGACTCTGAGATAAAAGACGACATCAGGAAAAGAAAGCAAAAACCGAATGAGCCCTTTGATGAATTTTTAGATGCCATTATGAATATGTGTGGTAGATTGAGATCCCCAATGAAGGACCCCGACTTAGTTGAAACGTTAATTAGAAATATTAAGCCTGACTTAAGACATGAGCTACTCCACTTGGACATTCATGACATTGCGACCTTGAGGAAAGAGGCTCGCAGACACGAAAAGTTCTTTCGGGATCTTCCTGGTTCCCTACCACGCCAAACTCCAATTCGTCGTCAGATTTTTGAAGTTACTCACCATCCTCAAGATACAGATCACGGCGGCGAGAATGTTAATGACGAAGTTGGTGGAGAGATTGCTGCGGTAGACACACGTCAACTAAAATGTTGGAACTGCGAGGAGGGTGGTCACCGGTATCACGACTGCTTAAAACCACGACGGATATTCTGTTATGGTTGTGGCGCTGTGGATACGTAAAAGCCCACTTGTTCAAAGTGCACTCAGGGAAACGCAAGGAGGGAGGTTCGTCAACTGACAGACGGACGCCCAACCCATTGCCCTCGGAAATAAAAACAAACCAAGTTAGGTTCTGTAGTCATAATGATCCTATTTCACCAGATGTACAAGAAAATGTATCCAGAACGCCCTATAAAATTAATCGCGTAAATCGACCAGAAGATAGTGGTGACGCTGGTGCATCAAATTCGCGTAGTTTGCACAACAACGTATATCGACCGTATCATATCCGCTTAGCGGAGTATAAGCTTGCTAGGGCCCGAATCTTTTCAGAACCGACCGAAATACTCCCGACATCCCGATCAACTAGGCGCATACGCTCGTACTGGCAACGGAGGAAAAATCTGCGAAAATTTGTCATATCGCCGATAGTATGTAATGGCTCAGACATTCGACCGTACGCGAACTTAGTTGTCCTTGGGAAAAATTATTTAGCCTTGCTAGACAGCGGAGCCAACAAAAGTTGTATCGGATCGCAATTAGCCCAATCAGTCCTGGATAGCCCCAGTATAGAGTATAGGAAATTTTCAGGTATCGTTAGAACCGCTGACGGGAAGAAACAGGAGGTTGCGGGATCTATTAAAATGACTCTAACCTTCAATGACCGAACCCTTGCTGTGGAATTTTTGATTGTTCCCACAGTGACTAATAACATAATTTGTGGCATGGACTTCTGGGAGACATTCGGGTTGAAAGTGAGCATGGATGCCGGGTTAAATCAACTGACTGCGGAGGAAGAAATAGAGCGGGAAACCCTACCATTATCGTCAACACAAAGGCGGCAGTTGGAAATCGCCATAGCGGCGTTTCCATCGTTTGAAAGCGAAGGTCTTGGCCTCACGAATCTAGTCGTCGCTTCTATTGACACGGGAAATTCAACACCCGTCAAACAAAGATATTACCCCATTTCGCCGGCTAGGGAAAGTATCCTATGTAAGGAAATAGACCGTATGTTGGAATTGGGTGTGATTGAAGAAGCCGAAGGCTCTCCATGGTCGTCGCCAGGGGTTTTGATTATGAAACCGGGAAAAGACAGGTTCTGCCTAGACTCTAGAAAATTAAATGAATTAACGACTAAAGATGCTTATCCGATACCAAATATAGACGGACTCATATCGCGATTATCACCAGTGCACATCATATCAAAATTTGACATGAAGGACGCCTTCTGGCAAATCCCTTTGTCACCCGATTCGAAACCAAAAACTGCGTTCACTATTCCTAATCGGCCGTTGTATCAGTTTACGCGAATGCCGTTTGGGCTATGCAATGCGCCGCAGACGATGTGCCGATTAATGGATAAAGTGATACCTTACCATTTAAAGTTACATGTTTTCGTATACCTGGACGACTTGCTGGTCGTGTCACAATCATTTGAAGAACATCTGACGCATCTGTTAGAAGTAGCTGCGCAAATTAGAAAAGCGGGGTTAACCATAAACGTAGGTAAAAGCCATTTCGGGTTATGTAGGGTTAAGTATTTAGGATTTGTTGTGGGAAATGGGTCATTGTCCGTTGATTCAGCTAAGGTAGATGCGATTATTGACTATCCAGCTCCGAAGAATGTACGTCAGGTTCATCAATTTTTAGGAATGACAGGATGGTATCGGCGCTTTATTCCCGAATACGCGAGCCTCACATACCCTCTCACAGAACTACTAACCAAGAAGAAGAAGAGGTTCGTCTGGGATGTAGATGCCCAATGTGCTTTTGATGCCGTGAAAGAGAAACTTACAACAGCTCCGTTTTTGCTACACCCTAATTATGCGAAACCTTTTATAGTCCAATGCGATGCAAGCCAGTGCGGCGTCGGTGGACTTTTGGCCCAATGTGATGACAATGGAGACGAAAGACCTATAAGGCCCAAAGAAACTACACCGTCACAGAATTGGAGTGCCTCGCTGTCCTTTTGGCCATCAAAAAGTTCGGACCATATATTGAAGGTCACGAGTTTAAAGCAGTAACAGACCATGCAAGTCTGAAATGGCTGATGCGAAAAAAGGACCTAAATGGATGCCTAGCAAGATGGGCTCTAAAGCTTCAGGGTTTCAACTTCACAATTGAGCATAGAAAAGGTAGTGAGAATAAGGTGGCAGATGCTTTATCGCGCATACACGAAGGAGAAGGGTATGTTGAGGCGGTAGAATTAGAAACGTTGCCAGAAATAGATTTAGAGTCCGAATTGTTTGAAGCTAGTGATTATAAAGAACTGAGGGAAAAATTCGCGAGTTCAGATTTACCCGATTATAGAGTTATAGATAAATATATTTATCATCGAACTACCTGCGATAGTGACGAACATCAACCAACCCATTCTTGGAAACTGTTAGTCCCGATGGGTCTGAGAAAAGAAGTGTTGTACAGTGCTCACAATACTCCCTTGGCAGCACACGGAGGAGTAGCTAAGACCCTAAAGCGCGTTAGAAGATATTTTTTTTGGCCGCGAATGGTAGTAGATGTGCGGGATTACGTCTCGTATTGTGAACTGTGCAAGACGTCTAAAACGCCCACGCATGCCTTACGTCCTCCCATGGGACAACCTTCAATTAGAGAACGACCATTCCAAAAGCTATACGTAGATCTAATCGGACCACTACCTAGGTCCAAAAAGGGAAATATCGGAATCCTTATCGCATTAGACCATTTCTCGAAGTTCACCCCCTCTGAAGCCACTCAGAAAGTTCACGGCTAACTTAATAATACAGTTTCTGAAAGAGGACGTATTTGACTGTTTCGGAGTACCGGAAACTATCGTTTCTGATAAAGGCAGCCAGTTCGTTAGTAAAGAATTTTCATCATTCTTGACCAAACATGGAATTTCCCATAGTAAGACGGCAGTTTACTCGCCTCAAGCAAACGCATCCGAGCGAGTGAATCGAACCATTGTCGAGGCCTTGCGATCATTTCTTCGAAAGGATCAGCGGGACTGTGACTGCTAACTTAGTAGCATAAATAGCTCCCTACGAAATAGCCTGCATCACACCATCGGGAAGTCTCCGTACTTAATTGTTTTCGGCCAAAACATGATGACCAACGGTAGGGATTATGAAATATTGAGAAACCTCGATTTATTGAACGACAGTTCGACAAAACTGGAAAAACAGGACGAATTTACCCTACTACGCGAGGATATCAACAACAAAATTCGGACTGCCTTCGAGAAGAATGCTCATGCCTACAATCTCCGCACCCGAACGAGAGAATTCAAACCTGGCCAGATAGTAGTTAGACGAAATTTTGCGCAAAGCGACCTGCCGAAACACTTCAGTGCCAAACTAGCTCCAAAGGGAATAAATGCCCGAGTAATAAAGAAGGTGGGTAACGCTTATTACCTGCTGGAAGATGTGACTGGTAAAAGCAAAGGAACGTACCATGCTAAGGATATTTGGTGACCTGTTGCAGACGCTAACTTCCGCGTTCGCGTCGTGTAGCATCTGTCTGGTGGGGAGGGTTTGTAGCGCACTACCCTAAGAATTTCCTACTGGGACATTCGAGTATCGAATGAGCACGGTAATCCGATGCTAGCCTCTAAAGGCAAGATGTTAATAAGCATTTACAGACGTATGCACGTACATGTTCATAATGATACCGTTAAATCCAGCGAGCGAGTGAACTTTTTGCACATTTGCTTATGGCCTTTATTTGTTTTTAAAATTGCATTCCGATGTCTAGCAACAACTTGCTTGTGGACCGCTACCTGACACAGAATAAATCAATGCTAGACAATTAATGAAGCCTAATTTGAAGCAGACTAGAAAAACAAGAGTCAGTTCCTGATAATTGACCAGACTATAAAAGAAAAACCTTAATATTTAGTTTATCGACCGGCCATAAATATAATTAAAACTTTAATCGAACTTTAATAAAAAGTGCAGTGCAATAACAGCTAACTCAACTTCTTTTTGAAATACGAAGCAATAGATGAGAAATTGCAAAATACATATACGTTCATGTATAGCATATGCACCAAATTATGGAAACATAAATGTTCAATAAAAACTGTGAATAGAGATCGTGCATTTAAAGCAGCCACAAGGGCTGACATCCAACCGCCTTTAAACAGCTAATCAAAACGTCAATTTTCCATAAGAATCTCCTTGAGTTTAACATGAAACTTATTGGTATTTCATCAACACGTCTGAGAGGGTAAAGGATAACCAGCTTTTCTATGGATACAGGCACACTTGCGATATGACCAAAACATCGGACTTTAAGTACCTATAATATCCCCGGAGGGATATCATTTATGTTGATTTGATAGATTATCTTAGGACCGTAGGCGTATTTTTCTTGCTAGTATATACATAAATATGATTAATGCTTCAGTGCAATTCTGTTAAGACGTACATAGCTATTAGTAATTATGTACTAACCATTGAAAGTGTGATTAGTTTCATTGAGCAGAAGTTTATTTGCTATAGCATTCTGTTATGGTGATTTCGATGATTTTTGGGTTCTTGCACCTAAATTGATCTACAAAAAGGTCAATTAATTGTGTTAAGCAATAGTGCATATTGTGATAAAGAGTTTCAAATTTTATATGTATATTCATATGTAAAAATTATATCAATTTCTTGGATATTCGCGAGATATAGTTTCAGGCGCAATAAAGCGCATCCTCATACATCTCTAGTTATCAGGGTGTGTGCAAAACATTTGCTGTGCATGCACATGTATGTATGTGACGTACACAGGCATAATTCGGGTCTACCTATTTAGCTATCGAACCCCTGGTTCTAATTGATTATGATTCTTCAACTGCACGCATGTTTGATTACAGCATAAACCTATCGCGTTTACATCCTCGTCGTCGCTGGTACCAACGTCGCATCGATGGTGTAGCCGAGTAAGCATGTAAGTAAATCCGTTCACATTCTATTTTACATATGTATGCACAGGTTTTATGTCATTTTTTTTGTAAGTCAAGAGGGCATTATTTTCAATAGCCTCTTAAACTAAAGTTTTCAATCCTTGGGTTTTAACCACGATCTCCAGGATATTACCGTTACATTGATATGAGCATTTGATCGCATGTGTAGATCGATGTAAAAATCGTGTGGTTGCAACAATTTGCACACCCAAGTTAGCTAAATGTGTATGGAGGAAAATACTACAAGGATAATTATGGTAGTAACCTTAACCAACTTCGTCCTCATATTTAGCCTACGTTCTAAATACATTCTAGTAAGCCAAATACAATTATATTGAATTTCTATTTGCTAATACGTATACCTTCAGGGATATTTAGACTAATAGGCTATCTATTTTGAACATAATGATAAAGTTGATTGAATCCAAAGTATTTCGTTTGAATAGATAACTATTAAATGCTAGCTGTTTTATAAGGAAGCAGGGAAATTTTGTTAAAGATTTTCTTATGAATAAAATGAGAAATTGTGAATTGCTAAATATGGAATTCTAGGGTTTTATTGGCCGTTGACGAAATGTAGGGATATTGGTGGCTGAGATGAAGTAAGTATTAAGAGGGTTAACCGACGAACATAAATTTTTTTTGGTTAACAGGTCGGGTGGCTAGAGACATGGGGAGTTCTTCCAGCTTTTCTTCCCCATAAACGACGATTGGCGTAACGTTCCTCGTTCTTCTTTCTTGCCTTGTTCATTTTCCTAGTCACTTGGTTTTTTTCTTTGTTTGTTTTGCACTGTCAATTTGCTGACGCAATTCCGCGTGGAATACCCCTTTGTTACCGTAGGCATATATTTAAATATTTTTTGTGCGACTTCGTTGCGTGAGGCTGAAGCACCCCCACCCCCCAATTTCCCTGAGCTAAGCTGAAGCATAGCTAGATATGCCACCTCGCCTCAGTCCAATCGCACCTTTGTAAATTTTCCTTATTTGAACAACGTGGTGAGGAGAGGTTCGCTACAAATTCAGAAACACGTTCTAGTAACCATCGCCGTTTGCAAACTTTGCTATTTTTCTCTAATATCAATAAGATACGTTTATTTTCGTATCGCTCACATAAGTTTTTCCATGCCGTTTCGAAACTTTTGTGTGTAAGGGGCAGTTATTAACTAATCCTTTGCCTCGCCCTGAGTTTTTTGATTTAAATGGAATAGTTTCTCCACTGGGCTGAGGCGGCTGTTTCGGATATAGATGGCCGTGAACATGTCAACAAAGGTTTGCCATGATAAGTAGTCGCCTTTGAATACTTCATGAAGACGGATACCATGTTCTTGATCAGATATGTTCTCGGTCAGATGGAGCATTCTTTTCTACTGTTTTATAATTATCTGCTTCAGCAGTTATTGTTGATAAGCACCGCACGTAGGCCGCGTAACATGCTCTATGCTTTTTCTTGATGGCAGTAATGTCATCTTTGGACAGGTCTTCTGATCCCATTAGGGAGTCATAAGCCTTCAGGACCTTCTTCCATGAGGACCCCACCTGCTCCTGATGAATCGCAAGAGAGTTTTTGGTTTTTTGTTCCGCTGTAATAGGCTGTATTCTTCCTCAAATTCAGATATTCCCTCTGCTAATCGGATTTATGTTTCCATATTTTCCAAAGGACTATTCCCACGCAACTAAAAACAAACTACCCTGGTTAAATACCTGCCCTTGACCACCAGACCACCAGACTTGACCGAAAAAATAATAAAACAATAATGTATGTTTCTGTGACTTACTCGCCACCCGCTCGTAAATTATGTACATATATATTTAATATCTATGGCGATTTATTTGGTTTGGGTCAGACGTGGCCGACTCGTCGTTATTTTCCTAAAGAAAGAACAGAAACAACAGTGTGACTTACTCGCCACCCACACGTAAAATTATATATGTATACTAGCAACCCGCACCTTGTTTCACATAGGTTGCAATGTTTAAAAATGGTAATTTATTGTTGCATTTTGAATTAAAGGTTCTATTAAAAAATGAAGATAATTCATATCCTTTCCTTTCTTTTCCCTTTCTCTTTTCCTTTATTCCTTTCCTTTCCCTTTTCTTTTCTTTTCCTTTTGTTTGAGGTGATTTTCTTTTAAATTTCACTTGGATACCCCTTACCGCTGGTGGGGGGTGGTAATGCAAGTAATTTAGAGAAGAAAAAAAAGAATATACAAGAATAATATACAAGAGTTTATATACAAACTCTTAAACTATGTTCCTAATCTAATTATGTATGTATGTGTAATTATAAGATATTTCTTAATACAGACAATCAGTAGGTCTTTATTTGGTTACTTTGTGTGCATTTCAAGTACTTTCAAGCAGACATATATTTTAAACTACTTGTGTGTGATAAGAAATATATCTTACGTTTGGCTATAAATTTCACACAGAAAGATGTGTAAATATTTGTGATTTTTATGTGCATTGCATTGTGATCGAATTAATAGTTTTCTAAATATATGCATGCATGCGTTTGTTGTAAATATCAGTTCATGTGTCAATATTATTTCTCAAAATTATCTACGGATTGTATTACTAATATTTGTTCACATGTGTATGTAATGAAAACGAGGCTTAAGTGGTTCAATGAAGCTATATTTGTTTACTTGGCGGGTAAGTTCTATGGGTGAATGGTGGCGTTAACTTGCACGATTATATCGTTGTCACTAGGAAGGCAGTATGAAGCGATAAAAAGTAGTCACGATTTAATCGTGTCCAATAAAAGACAACGAAGGGCCCCCTTTGAATGGATTGGCTCTATTTATAATGTGTTATTTGGCCTAATGGATGCTGACAGCAAAGAGCAAATAAAATCTAACTTCAGATTACTGCTGAATAACCAGCATAACATCAAAGAGAGACTAAAGGCTCAAGTTTCAATAATAAATGCCACGGCAAATATAATAAATAAAAATGTAAATGAGGTCAATATGCAATTTACCAAAATAGCCAGTCAAATCAACCGATTTCAGTCAGAATTAATAAAAAACATTAACAGAAATAAAATGGCCATCCAGTTCCAAATGTTAAACGAATGTGAAACTATTCAAAAGTCTATAATTGAGTTATTGATAGACCTGAACCATGGACGAATTACACCAACTCTTATAACTCCAACACAGTTGAACAAGGAATTGGTACTGATTAAAGAAAAACTTACATCAAAACTTCAAATACCTGGACAGCAAGATAACAATCAACTACGCGATGTATACAACCTTATGAGAGCAAATGGTCTCATAATCGACAACATGCTGGTAATTAAAGCAGAGATACCACTTATGCACAGTGAATCGTCAGAAATATACAAACTGATAGCGATCCCATTTGAGTACAAAGGAAAAACCATAAAGATAAAACAAAAAAATAATTTCTTAGTTTACAATTGCGGGCTGCACTTGTATTTTTTGATTTCTCAAGCAGAACTGAATAAGTGTACCAGAGATTTAAACAGCCATCTCATATGTAGAGGAAAAACGCCGTGGAAGTCTGCTTTGGATCAAACCTGCGAACTGTCACCACTTTTAAAGGGCAGCCAAGCAGATTGTCAGTATGAGGAAACAAAGAAAACTCCATTTTGGATAGAACTATACCAAGACAATAAGTGGATTTACAAAGCTTTTAAAAATTCCACTTTACATTTAGACTGCGGTAACAGCAAAACCGAAATAATGGAAATTCCAGCCCAAGGAATTCTTTCCATCAAATCCCGTTGCACTGCCAGGCACGAAGACCTCACCCTATCAGGTCTACAAATGTTCAAAATGCAGAGCATATTCAATACAGAACAGGATCCAATAGCCACAGCCATACACAACATTTCTGAGGATAGCATAACTCCACTACAAATCAACAATATAAGCAGTAACAAGGAGTTAGAGAAACTCAAAAAGGACATTGAGAAATTTGTCAAAAATAAACTAGAGATAAGCAACCTAAACTTAAAAAATCATAGCGGACATTTGCCTCTAATACTAATAGTTTTACTTGTCATATGCCTTTTAATATTTTATGTCATATACAAATGTAATATATATCCAAAGATAAAACCACTATAAATCTTTCACCTCCAAAAACATAAAGATATAAAAACATGTACACATACAGTCAAATAGCAAAACATATACAGTCCACTAAAATTGAAGCAACAATTATTATAAACAAATACATATTTTTCCCCTCGGCGGCCACCGTGGTGTGATGGTAGCGTGCTCCGCCTATCACACCGTATGCCCTGGGTTCAACTCCCGGGCAAAGCAACATCAAAATTTTAGAAATAAGGTTTTTCAATTAGAAGAAAATTTTTCTAAGCGGGGTCGCCCCTCGGCAGTGTTTGGCAAGCGCTCCGGGTGTATTTCTGCCATGAAAAGCTCTCAGTGAAAACTCATCTGCCTTGCAGATGCCGTTCGAAGTCGGCATAAAACATGTAGGTCCCGTTCGGCCAATTTGTAGGGAAAAATCAAGAGGAGCACGACGCAAATTGGAAGAGAAGCTCGGCCTTAGATCTCTTCGGAGGTTATCGCGCCTTACATTTATTTATAATATGTTCAAATAAAAATTGAACATGTATGGCATATACGTCGTCAAATGCTGCCAAAATAATGAAAACGGGCTGCCAAATAGTGTCAGTTGCGTTTGCAGTCAGGTTTGACAGCTCACTGTCAGACAAAATGGCGTCCAAGTGAAAACGACCAAATTTCAGTTTGCCAGCGCAGTTGGAAACGTTTGACACACAAAACAGATTTGCCAACATGATGTCATTAAAAGAACAATTCTTTTTTGTTGTACAGCCGAACGATCTCGGGAACGGCTCAACCGATTTAAATGAAATTTGGAACAGAGATAATGTATCACCTTCTAAGACTTCCTACTTAGGTGTTGGCACTCAGAATGTCTCACAAGGTTGCCACCTATTCGAAATTAAAAAAATTGCATGAGATATGCCGATATGGGTATCAAACGAAAGGTATTTCACTCCGCATTGCCGTTTAGGGTTGCCACCTATTAAAAATTTAAAAAAATTGCATGAGGGTTTTAATCCTAAGCATTTTTAATCTAAACAGAAAAAGCTAAAGTAAATAATAACTCAAATATTCAGTTGGCTATTTTTATTGATTTTTCAAGGACAAGCCATTTCAAGGCTAAACCTATTTCATCGAATGATGAAATTGGTTTTAAGTAAACATTTAAGCTTCACATTGTTTAGAACTTAAGCACAAAGCAATTGTATGTAGTGGTAAGTAAATAAGTTATAAATAAGAGAAGATCAATAAAGATTTTTTAGATTTGATTTGAACCACCAAGCAAGACGGCTTATTTTTTAAAAACCTTTCGCGCTTCGTGTAAAAGTTAAGTGGCGATCCTGCCAGGAGCAATTTTTTAAAAAAAATCTCCTAAGGTAACAATAAAAAGAGACATAAATGTCTAGTTACCAAATCAAAATAAAAACAAGTATCGTATAAATTATGAGAAAAGTAAAACAAAACCAGGAGCTGTTTTAAACCTCCTAAGGTAACAATTAAAAGAGGAAAAAATCTCTAGTTACGAAAACAAAATACAAACAAGTATCGTATAAAATACGAGAAAAGTTAAACAAAATCAAGAGACTTGTTAAGTCTATAAGTTTCGATTACGAAACAAAGTGAAACAAAACTATGAGACAAAGTGAAAACGAACATCTAATCGGCACTAACAAAATAAAATAAGAGAGTAATAAAACAAATATCAAACAAAAGCCACAAAATTACGTACATAAAAGAGGGCATCAGTAGCAGCAACAAAGGATCAAACTGATAGCGTAGCTGTTTGTTTATAAGTTATGTATTTACATTACAACTAGGAATTATAACTAAGAATATTTTCATAAAATTTTAAAACAAATTAAACGTTTGTATGGGCAATAACCGAGTCTGCCCCGTTACGAGAGACTTTACTATTGCAATTATTGTGGTAATAACCATGAAATAAAAAGTGTACGTTTTTAAATAATAACCAAAGACTGAAGAGAAAGCCATTTTATTAATTTGACTTAAATTAAGGAGGAAATTATTTTATTGTTTTGTGCGACATTCTGGACAGTTTAATAGAGAGTTTTTCTAAGATGACAGTAAATGGAGATAATGAGGCAATTATAGCCAGATTAATAGCAGCTACCAATGCTTCTCTTAGATTGGAGGTCTCGGATTTGAAAAGACAAATCGAGAACCTTACAAGGACAGCAACAGTGACGGATTATAGTACAGAAGAAATAGATCCCCAGATTCATTGCGATGAATCTTTAGATGTTATAAAATCTTTACCGGAATTTAGTGGTAAACCAACCAAGTATGTTAGCTCGAGGGAGTCAGCTAACAATACAATGAGCTTGTACATTAGGGGTAGCCGTAAGTATTTCGCTGCCTTGACAATATTGAGGAACAAGGTAACGAATGAAGCAAATGATATACTTTCAAATCATATTGAACTTTGACGCCATATTGGCCCGTCTTGATTTCGCGTATGCTGACAAGAGGCCTGCTCATATTATTGAGCAGGAGATGAGTATATTGCGTCAGGGCAATAACACTTTACTTACTTAACACCATAATTGAATATTATAATAAAGTGAATGAGAAGTTAACCTTACTTATAAATAAAACTATAATGACGTACGGATCAGATAGTGCAGTGACCAAAGAATTAAATTCTAAAAATAGGCGCGATGCGTTACGAATATTTATTACGGGATTAAATGGCAATTTGTCCCAGGTATTGTTTTTACTTTCGCCAAGTGATTTGCCAAATGCTCTTGCGAAAGCTCAAGAGCTTGAATCAAATAAAATGCGAGCGAATTTCGCATTACAGTTTGGAAAAACACCAACTTTTTCGGACATAGTTAAGGGTAGGCAACAAAATAATTTTAACAACAATTTTAATAATAATTTACGATTTGCACAAAGCCAACCTCGAAGAAATAAATTTGGCAATAACTTCCGGTTGGGGCGAAGCCAACCACAAATTGATTAAAACCAAAGGACGGTTCAACAGCATGATCAACCTCGACCGACACCTATGGATGTCGATCGGAGTATCCAGATTCAAAACCGACCACAACAAATGCCAAATAATATTCAAAGTAATTATTGAAATAATTACTTTACAAATAATCAGAGCAATGTGGCTGATAAAAGACCACATGCTAGTGCACAGTTCAACCACCAAACAAAGCACAACGAGTTAATAGTATTGATGAGGACCATTTTTTAGATCAAAGCTAAGCTTGCCATATATCCTGCAATATGACAAAGCTATATGTAAAAATTTTAAAATTTTAATTGATACTGGAGCAACAAGTTGCTACATAAAAGCAATAATTTATAAAAATAAAAATGAGCTTGCCATATATAAAAGAGTAAAAACCATTAATGGTTATATCATAATAAAATATTACCATCTAATACATTTGTTTGGTATAAAATGATGAGATCGATAATTTGGAATCGGATCTCTTAATTGGATTCAATTTTTTAAGGAAAATTAATGCGGTGGTGGATTTTGAAAATAAAAAATTTATAATAAATAATAATAAAGAACCATAATTATTTCGGATATTGAATCTGAAATGGCAGACAGTGAAAATGCTGGCAACAATAATGCAATTTAAACCCCTTGGTACACAGTAGTCCTAAGGCTCCCGCCGAGGCTTTTACCGGCAAAACCGAAAAAATTAAAGCAAAAAAATTTAAAGATACAAAGAAAACTGTTAAGAGTAAATATTTAAACCCCTAAGGCGCCCGCCGATGTAACTACCGGCAACAAAAGAGAAAAATATGAAAAGAAAAGTAAAAAATTTGAGAATTTAAGCCCCTTGGGATACAAAAATCCTAAGGCTCCCGCCGAAGATAGCGGCAATATGGGAAACAAATATCCCACAAAAAATATTTCAGAAGATATAATTTTTAAAGCACCAACCGAAATAAATCCAAAATAAAGAGTGTTGAACTAAAAAACAAACAGGGAAGAATTGGAAAAATTTTTTTGAAATCCGGAAACATACTGAATAGTCTGTGTTTGGAGGCTTCGGGGTTATCTATTGAAGAAAATAGAGACGAGGTTGCTAAAGAAGAGGAAGCTTCAATAAAAAATTTGCAGGAAAAAATAAGAAAAGAAGTTAGCACAGCACATAGTGATTTGAATTTAAATTTGCCCTTTCGCACTGACATCAAAGCGGAAATACGAACAATTGAGGAAAGACCAGTTTGTTCAAAGCAATACCCTTATCCTATGTCAGTGAACAAATTTGTTAATGAAGAAATTAAAAATTTGTTGCAAAATGGCATAATTAGGGAAAGTAAAAGTCCATATAACTCTTCAGTGTGAGTTGTTCCAAAAAAGGACATGAATGAAGATGGAAGTCCAAAATTAAGACTGGTAATTGATTTTAAAAAACTTAATGAAAAAACAGTATCAGATAGATATCCAATGCCTAATCCGGAAGTAATACTTGCAAATTTGGGAAGATCTAAATATTTTTCCACTATTGATTTGGAGTCTGGATTTCACCAGATATTGATGAATGAAAGTGACATAGAGAAAACGGCATTCTCAGTGAATAACGGGGAATATGAATTTTTACGAATGCCGTTTGGATTGAAAAATGCACCGAGTATTTTTCAGCGAGCTATGGATAATGTGTTGAGGGAATTTGTGGGAAAGTTTTGCCGTGTTTATGTCGACGATGTCATAGTTTTTTCAAAGGATTTGGAGGATCACAAAAAACATTTGAGGTCGGTAATTGAAATACTTAAAAAAGCAAATATGAAAATATCTTCAGAAAAGTCAAAGTTTTACCAAGAAGAGGTAGAATTTTTGGGTTATGTTCATATCATTAAGACAGATCCAAGAAAAGTTGAAACAATACAAAACTACCCAACACCAAAAACATTACGTCAGTTGAGAGGATTTTTGGGATTGACGGGTTATTATAGGAAGTTTGTGGAAAACTACGAAGTAATATCAAAACCATTAACCAAACATTTCCAGGGCGAAAATGGAAGAATTTCGCAGCATTTGTCAAAAAAGAAAATTATTAACCTTGATCAAGAGGGCATCGCTGCTTGCGAAAAATTAAAAATATTACTATCTCAACATATAGAATTGACACAGCCTGATTATAATAAAAAATTTGTGTTGACCACTGATGCTTCGAATGTGGCTTTAGGGGGAGGGGAACAACTTCATGTTGATATTTTTTTTGCGCAGAAATTGAAATTTCTGACATGTGTGGATTCTTGTTCTAAGTATCTGGTGGTGAAATACATTGAAGATAAGGTAAAATTAAAAGATAAGGTTTTAGAACTTCTACAGACATTCCCAGATGTTAGAAGTATAGTTTTAGATAATGAACCAGGTTTGAGTACGATACAATTCAAATCTCTAATGGAAAGGTTAAATATACAAATTTATTACTGTACGCCACGCCACAGCACTAGCAATGGCCAAATATAGAGAGTTCATTCAACACTCATAGAAATTTCCCGTTGTTTGAAACACGAACACAGTCTAATAAGTGATTTCGAATCAATTATGAGGGCGGTACAGCAGTATAATAAAACAATACATTCAGTAACAGGTAAACAACCTTGTAATATTTTATTCAATAAAGAAACTCACGCTAATATAAGGGATAAACTAAAATCGATGCAGGAAAATATGTTAAAGCATCATAATAAAAAAAGGCTTCAGAAAAATTATCACAGGGGTGAGGTTATATATGAAAAAATATATGGAGAAAGAAATAAATTAAAACCAAGGTACAAAAAGCAGGTAGTAGTAGAAGATTTGGAGAATAAAGTTAAAATACAGAATAGAAACAGAATAATTCATAAGGATAATATTAAAGTTTAAATATGTTATTTTATAGGGATGAAGAACTCATACAAATATCATTGATATTTTTGAATATCACTATTATCTCGTCGGACATAATTGATTACACCAGAGAAAATTATATATTGGTGGAGGAGGAAGATGCAACAATTTTTGGAAGTTATGGAACAATACATCACTTAACAAATTTATCATTGTTTCATGACGTTGTGGAAAAATATGAATCTGACGAGAAATTAATTGACGATTTGGGAATGGACTTTGAAATACAAATGATAAAAACATTATTAAACCAATTAAAAATTAATAATAATAGACAAAAAAGGGGGATTAATGAGTTGGGAACAGTGTGGAAGTGGATTACAGGTACACCTGACCATGACGATTTTATGCAAATAACAAATAAAGTAAATGAGTTAATAGATAATAATAATAAACAATTTACAACCAATTCTCAAATATTTAAAACAATAACGGAATTAACACAAATAGTAAAACAACTACAAGGTAGCTCTAATGAAGTGACTTTTTTAAGACAAAGAAACAAACTTATAATCACTGAACTTGAAAACACAATACAGACTATTACATTGTCAAAAGCAAGAATTTTGAACCCTTTAATTTTAGATATGTCGGAAATTCAAGAAATAATAAGTAAAGAGCAGATTAATGTAACGATAAGAGACGTCATAGATGTTTCAAAATTTAAGATCGCACAAAGTAATAATTTAATAGTTGTTTATATTAAATATCCAAAAGTAAATAAGATGTGTAAATTATATAAAACAATAGCTATAGCACAAAATGATGGAAAATTGCTCATTGAAGACGAAATAATAAAATGTCACAATGAATTTTATTCCGTTAAATTTTGTAAAAGAGAATTAAATAATGCTTTTTGTATGCTAGGAAAAAATGTCACATGCTTATCAAATTTGTTGAATAATAAGCAAGCAAACTGTACAAAATTAAATGAAGCAAATGAACCCATAAGAATAGTAAAAGATGGAGCTATAATAATTGCAGGAGAACATAAAGTTAATAATCATACGCTACAGGGCGTTTATTTGATAACCTTTCAAGATTTGGTTATGATAGATAATGTAAGATATGAAAATCCATCAGGAAAAAATTTTAAAATACCTAAAAGATGGACAATTTAAACCATATTTTGTGAAACAGTATGTTGAAACAAAAAATATATATATATATAAAATATATTGAATAATTTTAATGTACTAACGCCACTTAAGCAGGAAATAAAAAGGAATCCCGTTTGGTGGTCTTTTACTACTCTTTTGTTCATTGGTGTAATTATATATTTCATTTATAAATTAATCATATGTATTGATTTTAAAATTAAGGTGAAAAATTCTAAAGAACAGGAAAAAATGTTGATGAAATTGTCAAATCAAAGAAATCACCTTACAACTATATATTCGAAGACGGGACGCTTCGATTTAGAAGCGGGGGAGTTAACGCCACCATTCACCCATAGCACTTACCCGCCAAGTAAACAAATATAGCTTCATTGAACCACTTAGGCATATGATTCAAATATGTCTTTGCTACACTGGCAATTAGTAACCACATATTTTAATTCTAAACAGGAAGAGCTAAAGTGGATAATATCTCAAATATCCTAAGCTCTGCATTTTTAATCTAAACAGAAAAAGCTAAGGTAAATAATAACACAAATATTCAGTTGGCTATTTTTATTGATTTTTCAAGGGCAAGCCATTTCAAGGCTAAACCTATTTCATCGAATGATGAAATTGGTTTTAAGTAAACATTTAAGCTTCACATTGTTTAGAATTTAAGCATAAAGAAATTGTATGTAGTGGTAAGTAAATAAGTTATAAATAAGAGAAGATCAATAAAGATTTTTTAGATTTGATTTGAACCAACAAGCAAGACGGTTTATTTTCTAAAAACCTTTCGCGCTTCGTGTAAAAGTTAAGTTACATGCTTCCTCAAAATCTGACAGCAGGTTGCAGTGATTTTTTATACGATGTAGACAGCCTGGCATCATATTCATCTCTTCAAAATATGAATGGAGGTCATAATAGATTACCAAATCCCAATTTGAAGTTGAGACGTCCATCTTTCCCAGTGAATCCAAATATATAGCTGTGTTATCTGGAAGTTGAGCAACTACTCCATTACTTCCTGTTTCACTGCTGGCTGCTTTGACTCCAGTTATTGATGTAATACAAAACAGAGTCATAAGTAGAAGTGCATATATGTTTGTACTTGGTCTGTGCTTTGCCGGTCTACTTGATTTCAATGTACTTAGTGCCTGTGCTGGTGATTCATCCGCTTGCTCTTCTCGATTAGTGTCTGGTGATATAACTAGGGGACATAACTTCTGAATCGGTCGTTTCAGCGTACTATTCTGAAGCTTCAATGTGGCGACTCGAACTCTACCATCATGTCCTGGATGACACTCTATTATTCTACCAAGGGGCCATTTAGCTGGTAGGGTATTCTCATCCTTTACTATGACTTACTTACTTACTTAATTGGCGCTTAACCGTCTAAACGGTTATGGCCGTCCAACAAGGCGCGCCAGTCGCTCCTTCGCTCCGCCAACCGGCGCCAATTGGTCACACCAAGGGAGTTTAAATCGTTTTCCACCTGGTCGTTCCAACGGAGTGGGGGCCGCCCTCTACCTCTGCTTCCATAGGCGGGTTCCGATAGAAACACTTTCTTGGCCGGAGCATCATCTTTCATTCGCATAACATGGCCTAGCCAGCGCAGCCGCTGCGTTTTAATTCGCTGGACTATGTTGATGTCTGCGTACAGCTCGTACAGCTCATCATTAAATCTTCTTCGGTACTCGCCATCGCCAACGCGTAGAGGTCCATAAATCTTTCGAAGAACTTTTCTCTCGAACACTCCCAAAGCCGCTTCATCTGCTGTTGTCATGGTTTTCGTTCGCCGAGAGAGGACTTTACTTTTCAATTGCCTACCTAGTCCAAAGTAGCATTTATTGGCAAGATTGATTCTTCGCTGGATTTCAGTGCTGATGTTGTTGCTAATGTTGATGCTGGTTCCCAAATAAACGAAGTCTTTTACTATTTCGAAATTATGGCTGCCAACAGTAGCGTGGTTGCCAATGCGCATATGCGCTGACTCTTTGCTCGATGACAGCAGGTACTTCGTTTTGTCCTCATTCACCATCAAACCCATCTTTACCGCTTCTTTTTCCAGCTTGGAGTAAGCAGAACTAACAGCGCGGGTGTTTAGGCCGATGATATCAATGTCATCAGCATATGCCAGTAATTGCACGCTTTTATAGTATATTGTTCCAGTGCGGTTAAGTTCTGCAGCTAGTATAATTTTCTCCAGCATCAAATTAAAGAAATCGCACGATAGGGGGTCACCCTGTCTGAAACCTCGTTTAGTTTCGAACGGCTCGGAGAGGTCCTTCCCAATTCTGACTGAGCTGATGGTGTTGCTTAACGTCATTTTGCACAGCCGTATAAGTTTTGCGGGGAAACCAAATTCAGACATAGCGGCATATAGGCAGCTCCTTTTCGTGCTGTCGAAGGCGGCTTTAAAGTCGACGAAGAGGTGATGTGTGTCGATTCTCTTTTCACGGGTTTTTTCCAAGATTTGGCGCATTGTGAAAATCTGGTCGATGGTAGATTTACCAGGTCTGAAGCCGCACTGATAAGGTCCAATCAGCCGGTTCACGGTGGGCTTCTATGACTATGTCACCTATTATCTTCTCCTGGCGTTTTCCACTTATTTCTCTGTTGGAGGGTGTGTAGATATTCATCCTTCCAACGTTTCCAAAAATCTCGTTGAATCTTTTGTATCAGCTTCCATTTATTCAAAGATGATATATTGTTGTCATCCTCTGAAGATGATATCGATACTAATGGTCTCCCGATTAGAAAATGGCCTGGGGTTAAAGCATCTATTCCGTTTTCATCATTAATAGCATATAGTGGGCGTGAGTTTAATTATGCCTCGATCTGTACTAGAACAGTAGACATCTCTTCAAATGTTAGTTTTGTGTCTCCAATTGCTCGTTTCAAATGATATTTCATTCCTTTTACACCAGCCTCCCATATTCCACCAAAATGTGGGCCTGCCGGGGGAATAAGATGCCAAGTAATTTGTTCATTGGCCAAAATTGGTGCAACTTCAGAATTTTGCTTTAATGCTTTTTTGGTTCCATTGTCGGAATACATGTGAAGAGATTTTCCTCGTCTGCTAAAAAATCTCCTAAGTGCTGCCAAAAATGCTTCTGTTGACAAGTCACTGACTGCTTCCAGATGTATAGCTTTGGTTGAAAGACAGACGTATACTGCGACATATCCTTTGAACGATTTTTGTCCTCGCCCTTTAGAATACCTCATTTGAAAAGGTCCCGCATAGTCTACTCCAGTATATGTAAATGGACTGGATATCGACACTCTGGCTAATGGAAGATCACCCATGAGCTGCGTTGCAGCAGCTTGCTTGAATCGTATGCATTTACAGCAGATACGTATGCAATGTTTCACTGTATTTTTTAATCCGATTATCCAGTATTGTCGCCTGACGATTGCTTCTGTTAACCGATTACCTCCATGTATGGTGGCATAATGAGCCTCTTTAATAATTAGTCCCGCCAAGTTTGATTTTGGTATGACTATTGGGTGCTTTTCATTATAAGTTAGCTCTGAATTTGTAAGTCTGCCTCCAACCCGTATAATGCCATTTTTGTCCAAGAAGGGGTTGAGGCTTGCTAATTTGCTTGAACTCTTGACTGCTTTTCCATCAAGAAGTTTACCTAATTCTTCTTTATAAAAGTTCTTTTGTGTTTGTCGGATGATCGCTAATGTAGCTGTGTGAAGCTCCTCTGCCGATAAGTGTGAAAATTTGCACGTTTCTTTCTTTTTACGAAAGCGTAAAATGTATGCCATCACTCTTTGTAGTTTTAGCCAACTTGAATATTTGCTTATTAAATCGTACATAAAAGAATCTTGGTCTCTCGACGTCAATAAAGCCGTTACTTTATTACATTCGTTTATCGTGGTTGACTCTTGATCTACTGTTGACGATAGCCTTTTGGGTCCGTTCCACCAAATATCCATATTTAATAATTTGGGAGATGGAATACCTCTTGACGCCACGTCTGCTGGATTGTCTTTCGTGTTCAAGTGTCCCCACGTTATTTGTGGTATAAGTTTTTGAATTTCTTCTACCCGATTTCTAATAAATGTATCTTTGTTCTTCGGATTTTCAATCCAGCCCAGGGTTATTGTTGAATCACTCCACGCATAAGCTTTGTGATTTCTTGCAATGATCGCACACACCTTACTCATCAATTTTGCAAATAAATGAGCAGAACAGAGTTCCAGTTTGGGCAAAGTTTTCCGATTTTTAATTGTATTAACTTTCCTTTTGGCAGTTACAAGCTTTACGGAATTGCCAACTTTTACGTATACTACTGCAGCGTACGCCTTTTCGGAAGCATCGCCGAATCCGTGAATTTCTACATCACATTCCATGCTAGTTTCAATCCAGCGTGGAATACGTACTTCTTCCAATATGCCAACAGTGTTAATAAACCGCTTCCATTCGTCTTTTAAATCATCAGAAAGCTGTTCGTCCCATCCAGCCTTTTCAATCCAAAGTTTTTGCATATATAGTTTTGCAACCACAGTGATTGGCGATAGCCAGCCCAACGGATCAAATATTTGCGCGATTTGTGATAAAATACTTCTTTTTGTTATTTTCTTCGGCATTTCCAAATTAATTTTGAACTGGAACTCATCTTTTTTTGGATCCCAGTATAACCCAAGTGTTTTCACTGCTTCATTTTCTTTGATTTGAATTATTTCATTTTCTCCCATGGTGGTAATGTTTTTCGTAATATTGTGAAATTCGATAGCCATTTCCTCAAATGAAATCCAAATAACTGAAGATGCTTTCTGATTTCTTTTTGAATCTCAATACATTGATTAACCGAATCTCCACCAGTCATGAGATCATTCATATAAAAATCTTCCTTTATGATTTTTTGAAGCCAGTTGTTTTCACTTGAGCACTTGTTGGCGATTTCAAATAATGTGCGCACTGCTAAATATGGCGCTGAAGCGGTACCATATGTCACTGTCGTCAACTCGTATTCATCTATTTTATTTGAAGGATGCTCATGCCACAAAATTCGATGACACAATTGATCTTTTTCCGAAATTTTAATTTGCCGAAACATTTTTTCAACATCAGCTGTGATTACCACTTTCCATAGCCTCCATTTTAGGATTATATCAAATACGTCTTTTTGGAATTTAGGTCCTGTGAACATAATATCATTTAAGCACCTGCCATTTGACGTTTTGGCCGATGCATCGAAAACAACACGAAGTTTTGTCGTTAATTTATCCTCGCGTATATAACAGCCTAGTGTGGCAAATAGTATTTTCCTATTACCTCATCGTTCGCCTTTACCATGTGCCCAAGGTTAATATATTCATGAATGAACTCTTTGTAATCATTGCAAAGCTTTTCACTCTTTTTGAACTTAGCTTCCATGGATAGCAGCCGAGCAACTGCCTGTTTACGAGAGTCACCTAATTCCATGTCGTCTTTAAATGGAATTTCCACAATGAGTCGCTTTTCACTCTTTTTGAACTTAGCTTCCATGGATAGCAGCCGAGCAACTGCCTGTTTACGAGAGTCACCTAATTCCATGTCGTCTTTAAATGGAATTTCCACAATGAATCGTCCATCTTCATCTTGTTTAGTGGTTTCCTCGATTTTTTTTAAACATATTTCGGCTTCCACTTTACCTTCTTCATCTTGTTCTTCCTCTAGCTCCCAAAATCTCTCAAGGTTGGTTACTGCCTATGTGGCTTTGCCTGGTTTCTTTTGCTTAATTATTCCAGACAAAATCCAGCCAAACTTCGTAGCTTGTGCTAGAACTCCATTCTGCTTTTTTATACCTTTTTCTATTATTCTGCCGAATATATCACCACCAATCACCATGTCAATTCTATTAGCTTTGTTAAATTGTGAGTCAGCAAGGGTGTAGTTTTTCCATTTGTTGAAGTCAAACTTGAATGATTGATCGGGTTGAGCAGTGGTGAGAGTTGGTAGAACTATGGCATCGACAATTTCAGCAAATTGACTGAGGAATCGTGGTTTAGTTTCTACTTGAACCTTGCTTTTTGATTCACACACGACAACATCGCCTAGTCCATGAAGTTTTGTCTTGATTTTTGTTTTTGGAACCGCTAATATCTGGGCGGCTTCTTCTGATATTGATGTTATTTGTGACCCTTTATTAATAAGCGCCCTTAATAACACGTATTCCCCGTTTGCGCATTTTGCTCTCACTTGAGCTGTGGCCAGAATTACTGCTGTTAATCCTGCTTTTGTGGACATGGCTGCTCTTTTATTTGTAACATCGTAATGCAGAAGTTCATGATGACTATGGTTGCATTTTTTGCATTTGGAATTACTGCTACAAGTTTCTCCCCACTTATGGCTTAGGCATTTGTGGCATATTTTATTATCCTTGACATATTTATGTCGTTCATCCGTTGATATGCTCTTAAAGCTTCTACAATCGGTTATAGTATGGTATGGTAGTTTGCAGTAAGTACACTGTTTCACTGGTTGCCTAGCGTTGGTCGACGTATGATTTGCCTTAAATACTTGCTGTTTTCGGTTTTTGTAGCATTGCTCCTTTTCGGCTACAGCTTTCAATGTTTGGAAGTGTTGATCCACAAATTCTCTAATATCAGATAACTTCTGTCTCTGGTCTTTTTAACCATTTGCTCATATAATTTGAGTCCATCTTTGTCCAATTTCCGAACTATGACTCGAGCAATAAATGGATCGGCGTCTTCAATTTTCATTCCTAATGACTGTATTGTGTTAAGCACTCATTTGTAGTATCGAGTAATTGCTGTTTATGGGCGGTTGATCCATTATTCTGTCCCACTGTGTTGTGAACAAAATTCGTTTATCATACCTTTGTTTTAGCAAGCTCCACGCTGCTTCATAGTTTTCGGTTGATATTTGTAAATGTTGTATCAACCTTGCTGCTTCGCCCTTCAAACAAAGACGAAGGCGTAGCATTTTTTCTGAGCTTGATAATTGCTCATTTTTATGAACCATATCCTGGCGGCCACCCTGGTGTGATGGTAGCGTGCTCCGCCTATCACACCGTATGCCCTGGGTTCACACCCCGGGCAAAGCAACATCAAAATTTTAGAAATAAGGTTTTTCAATTAGAAGAAAATTTTTCTAAGCGGGGTCGCCCCTCGGCAGTGTTTGGCAAGCGCTCCGGATGTATTTCTGCCATGAAAAGCTCTCAGTGAAAACTCTTCTGCCTTGCAGATGCCGTTCGGAGTCGGCATAAAACATGTAGGTCCCGTCCGGCCAATTTGTAGGGAAAATCAAGGGGAGCACGACGCAAATTGGAAGAGAAGCTCGGCCTTAGATCTCTTCGGAGGTTATCGCGCCTTACATTTATTTTTTTTTTTATATCCTGGAACACGTTGCAGAAATTAGCACACTCTTTTATCTCACCGTAAAATGTTGGAATTTTCAGTTTTTCTAATTTCAAATTGGGTCGAGAATATATTTTGGGCTCTTCTTTTTTAATAGAATTTTCAAAATGTGCGTGTTTTTCGAAATATTTTGCGACTATTTCGTTGTACGCATTTTCAAATTCATTATTGAAGTATTTTGACATCTCATTGGTATACAAATTGTCGATGTTGTTGTATATACTCTGTAAGTATTTTACTTGGCTAGTGTTTATAGTGCTCTATGCGCTAATATCTGCCAATTTTTGTGACAGCATTTCGATTTTCGTCATGAAAATACTAATTTTGTTATCCCCGTTGGATTTGTTATTGACTGGTTTAGACCCGGTCGGCTTTTCTACCAGTTGAAAAGCTATTTCGCCGGAAATGGAATTCTACAGTCCCTGGACTAGCTGATCGATAAAACTCCGGGTTCTGCTGTATGAATCCTTTTGGAAATATTCTTCCTCGCCATATCCATCTTCCATTAGTTTTTCGTGGTTGGCGTCAAAGTCTTTTTGAAGCTTCTCTGTTGCTTTTAGTGTATCTTCGGTTTTTGATCTTGTCATTGATTGGCCTTTGATAATGTCGTACGTTTTCTGTACTTTTTCAGAGATTTCCATCTGAGCTTCAATCACTTTTTTTCTATTTATCCCTATGTTGATTGGATTTGAGTTTTTGCTATTCTCCAAAGGAATCGTTGGAGGTAAATTGATTTGGCCGCCTGGTTGACCGTGCTGTGCCTCGACTCACATCCTTTGGATTGCAAATCTCTTTTCCTGTCACTGAGCTCAATTTTGAGGTTCGATTGGACCAATGTTTGAGGGGATTTTGTTTTAAATTTCACTTGGTTATCCCTTACCGCTGGTGGGGGGTGGTAATGCAAGTAATTTAGAGAAGAAAAAAAAGAAGCAGAACGATGGCCTTTGATTGAGAACGTTTTTATTCTGCCTTATTTAATAATATACAAGAGTTTATATACAAAATATTAAACTATGTTCCTAATCTAATTATGTATGTATGTGTATATTTTACTGTTTGCCTTATAATATACATATTTCTTAATATAGACAATCAGTAGGTCTTTCTTTGGTTACTTTGTGTGCATTTCAAGTACTTTCAAGCAGACATATTTTAAACTACTTGTGTGTGATAAGAAATGTATCTTATGTTTGGCTATAAATTTCACACAGAAAGATGTGTAAATATTTGTGCTTTTTATGTGCATTGCATTGTGATCGAATTAATAGTTTTCTAAATATATGTATGCATGCGTTTGTTGTAAATATCAGTTCATGTGTCAATATTATTTCTCAAAATTATCTACGGATTGTATTACTAATATTTGTTCACATGTGTATGTATATACATGTTCAATTTTTATTTAAACGCCTTTCTTTTCTTTACTTTTCTTTCCTTCTTTCCCGTCCTTCCTTTCTTTTGATTTCCTTTCCTATCCTTTAATTTCTCCTCCTTTCTTGTCCTCTTTTCTCCTATCCTTTCCTTTTCTTTCGTTTCGTTTCCTTTTCTTTCAATTCCTCTCTTATTTGCTTATTATGAAAAGTTCTGCTCAAAAACTTATTTAAATCGTAACAATAAATTATTATTAAAATATTAAACTACATGGATGAAAGTTTATGAAAAATTATCTTAATTAATTGTTTTCATTTCCTCTCCTTTCCTTTCCTTTCCTTTGCCTTCCTTTCCTTTCCTTTCCTTTCCTCTCCTCTCCTCTCCTTTCCTCTCCTTTCCTTTCCTTTCCTTTCCTTTCCTTTCCTTTCCCTTCCTTTCCCTTCCCTCCCTTTTCTTTCCTTCTTTCCCTTCCTTCCTTTTTCTTCATTTCCTTTCCTATCCTTTCCTTTCTTCTCCTTTCTTGTCCTCTTTTCTCCTATCCTTTCCTTTTCCTTCATTTCCTGTCCTTTCTTTCGCTGTCCGGTCCTGTCTTCTGCCTTCTTTCTCCCCGTGTAATTTCCTTTCCTTTTACTTCCTTATTATGAAAAGCCCGGCTCAAAATTTATTTAAATCGTCACAATAAATTATTAAAATATTAAACTGCATGGATGAAAATTAAGGAAAAATTATCTTAATTGTTTTAATTTCCTCTCCTTTTCTTTCCTTTATTTTGCCTTCTCTTTCCTTTTCTTTCCTTTCCTTTCTTTTCATTTCCTTTCTTATGCTTTCCTTTGTTGTCCTCTTTTCTTCTATCCTTTCCTTTCGTTTCCTTTCCTGTCCTTTCCTTCGCAGTCCGGTCCTGTCTTCTCCCTCCTTTCCTCCCCTGTAATTTCCTCTCCTTTTATTGCCTTTCCGATCCTTTCCTTTCCTCTTTTTTATATTCCTCTCCTGTGCTTCCCTTTCTTTTCTTTTATTTCTCCTTTCGAAAAATTATTCTAAATCTAATATATAAAATTCTTTTGTCACGGTGTTAGAGGCTTAACTCCGCGGAAACGGCTGAACCGATTCTCATGAAATTTTGTGAGTATATTGGGTAGGTCTGAGAATCTGCCAACGTCTACCTTTTTTCGCTACGTGCCTAGCGTCTTGAGATCAAAACGTGGACCCGGGTACCCCTAGAATGTGTTTATTCAATAAGGATATCAAATGAAAGCTGTTGATGAGTGCTATAGTACAGGATAATTTTCATACCCGTGGGTGACTAGGGTCTCGAGATATAGGCCAAAACGTAGACCCGGGTGCCCCTAGAATGTGTTTATACAATATGGATATCAAATGAAAGCTGTTGATGAGTGCTATAGTACAGGATAATTTTCATACAACTGGGAGGCTAGGGTCTCGATATATAGCCCAAAACGTGGACCCGGGTAACCATAGAATGTGTTTATACAATATGGATATCAAATGAAAGCTGTTGATGAGTGCTATAGTACAGGATAATTTTCATACCCTTGGGTGAATAGGGTCTCGAGATATGGGCCAAAACGTGGACCCGGGTACCCCTAGAATGTGTTTATACAATATGGATATCGAGTGAATGCTGTTGATGAGTGCTATAGTACAGGATAATTTCATACAACTGGGAGGCTAGGGTCTCGAGATATAGCCCAAAACGTGGACGCGGGTACCCCTAGAATGTGTTTATACAATATGGATATCAAACGAAAGCTGTTCATGAGTGCTATAGTACAGGATAATTTCCATACAACTGGGAGGCTAGGGTCTCGATATATAGCCCAAAACTTGGACCCGGGTAACCCTAGAATGTGTTTATACAATATGGATATCGAGTGAAAGCTGTTGATGAGTGCTATAGTAGAGGATAATTTCATACAACTGGGAGGCTAGGGTCTCGAGATATAGCCCAAAACGTGGACGCGGGTACCCCTAGAATGTGTTTATACAATATGGATATCAAACGAAAGCTGTTGATGAGTGCTATAGTACAGGATAATTTTCATACAACTGGGAGGCTAGGGTCTCGATATATAGCCCAAAACGTGGACCCGGGTAACCATAGAATGTGTTTATACAATATGGATATCAAATGAAAGCTGTTGATGAGTGCTATAGTACAGGATAATTTTCATACAACTGGGAGGCTAGGGTCTGGAGATGTAGGCCAAAATGTGGACCCGGATACACCTAGAATGTGTTTTTACATTATGGGTATCAAATTGAAGCTGTTGATGTATGCTTTAGTACAGAGTAGGTTTTACTCCGCTGAGTGACTAAGTTCTCGAGATATAGGCCAAAACATGGACCCGGATACCCCTAGAATTTGAGTGTATTATGGATATCAAATGAAAGCTGTTGCTGAGAGCTCTAAAGTTCGAAATAAGGACAAGAATTAATAATACCCACATACCTATTTACATACGTCCTATTCGATTTGCCTGATATTTCGTATATAAATTTGCCTATATTAGTATTTACGATGCTTTTTTCCGGGAAGTATACCAGAGACGGACAGGGACTGGGATTAGGACTAGGACTGGGACTGAGACTGAGACTCGGAGTGGGAGTGGGACTGAGACTCGGAATGGGACTGGAACAACATACATACCACCCTCTGTGACTGGCAATAAGAGATGAAGAAGAAGGAGAAAAACTTGAGAGAAGAGAAAAGAGAGAAGGAGACTGAGAAAGAGATAGAATGAGACGAAGATGGAGACGAAGCGAAAAAGTCGGAGGGAGGAGTGAATAAAAAGATTAGGAAAAAGTGTAGAGGGGTGGGGCAGAGTTAGACGGAAAAAGCTTATTAAAATGTATGCAGATAAGCCAAATTTAGGGCAGAACAACGTCTGCCGGGTCTGCTAGTAATATAGAAAATCGCACTGTACCATCAAAGGATGGTGTTTTTACCTTTGGATTACTCGCTGAAACTGCTGGGCGATTTAAGTGCAACTCCTGTATACGTCCTCTCAATGTTTCAATCTCGGCATTGATTTTGTCCTCGAGTAGTAAAATTTTTGTATCCTGCGCCTCCAACTTTGAGGAAATTCGTTCTTCTTGCTCTTCCAATTGCTCAGAGATCCGCGATGATATCTGTGCTGAAATTTGCGCCGACATTTGGGATATTCGTGCTTGTGCTTCAATCTTGGATGTAATCTTTGTAGATATTTCTGAAATATGCGTTTCTTTTGCTTCAATCTTTGATGTTAGGCGTGTCTCCTGTGATTCCAGTTGGGATGCCATATATGATTTCTGCTCTTCCAATTGAGATGTTATATGTGTCTCTTGCGATTACAGCTGGGTTTCCATTTTTGCCGATATCTGTGATAAAAAAGCCAATATCGCATTAGTCTTGCCGCCTCCGACTGGATTCGGACTTCCGTTCTTCTCTTCCAATTTTGTTAATGCCTCGTCCCCATCAGTATGGAAGACATACTCGTCCACATTAATTCCTTCCGACTCCATAACCTCTCGTAGCCGTGCTTGATGTTCGGTCTTATTGTCGGTTATATTATCCACGGTTATCCAATTCCTTTTTCAGTCGCTGAATCTTCAATTCGCTCAACTTTGCCATGTCCTTGTTGTGCTCTGCAACTCTGGAATTTATTCAACAATTCATCTTCTGACACCAATTGTAACGAATTTTGGGAAATTCCGCTTATTTGAAACCTTCTGCTAACGTTCGAATCGCTGAACTATCGAATAAATAACTCCAATATATTCTGTATTGCAAAATGGTCTTTATTAGAATACTTTGGGAGTAGTACAATTATACTTCACTTCGCAACTAATAGCGTGTTTAAATCAAACTGATTACTGATCCTCAGCTTGCGCTGCTTTTATACTCTCGGCTATCTCGTTCATCCATTTCTCCTAAGGTCTAGGGATTTCGCGAAAATGTGTTCAAGAACAATTGTATGCTATATGTATTGGGTGGGGTCGATTTGTATGGACGAAAGTTAACCGATATCGCGCCATCGATTTTTCGATAGGATTTGCGCTCAGGAAAAAAAGTTCCACTACGCATACCCAAAAAAATAATTTTCAAGCCTGCGAAAAAAATGGCGAAAGTGTAAATTTTTCGACCAAAACACTCCCCAAAACCCAAAAAATATTTTTTTTCATAAAACTGTTGTAAAAACGTTTGCAGTTTTTTGAAAAAACGAAAAAAAAATTTTTTTTGGGTTTTGGGGAGTGTTTTGATCGAAAAATTTACCCTTTCGCCATTTTTTTTGGGTATGCGTAGTGGAGCTTTTTTTCCTGAGCCCAAATCCTATCGAAAAATCGATGGTGCGATATCGGTTAATAAATCTACCCAGTCTTATATGCATGTATGTATGTATATCTGTAGTCCACGCCTCACCCATAACCATATGGGTGTGTATGTGTGAGTAACTACTCGCAGCAACCGTGTGTCCGTGGACTAAAAAACAGCCCCGTTCTGGAACCGTCGCCCACCCCGGCACCACTTTCGCATTACTTCAGGGTGGCGTTCCATATTTCTCATTTTTTAAGAGCCTACTGTTGTCCCTGCGTCCAGGTTCCCGCTATTTGCTCTGAGTGTCCATTTAATCACCACTGCTTCGCATGCGCATTTCTCTGCGCTCCCTCTCAACATCCATCAGGCGTGTCATTACTATAAATGCCATTTTGCTCACTGCAGTCCAGCATTCTTTCCTGCTGCACATATGTGAAACTAAATTTCTCGTGGTAGGTTCCTCCCCAAAGACTCCATGCAAGGTGAGTCTTTCTTCGTGGAAACGGGGGCAGTAGAACATGACGTGTTCTGCGTTTTCTAACTCTGTGGTACACATTGGGCAATGAGGATCTTCCTCTATCCTACGCTTCCATAAATACTCTTTGAAACCGCCATGTCCACTCATTATTTGCGTGAGATGGTAGTTCAGTTCGCCGTGCTTCCGCTCATTCCATTGAGCTACGTTCCAAACTAGTGTGAAAGTCCAACGCCCTTTACTCGAGGCCTCCCACCGTTCTTGCCACTTAGCTATTGTTTGTGTCCTTGCTCTTTTCTTGTCTTCTTCAGATGGTCGCTCGATATTAGTGTTATACAGATCGGCCATTTCGCTTGCCAGTAAGTCCACTGGGATTTTCCGGGTTAGAACCAGGATCGCGTCGTCGGACACCGTCCGATAAGCACTTGCTATTCTTAAAGAAGCAAGTCGGTACGCTGCTAATATATATTTTTGATGGGTCTGTTTAGATCCATACCACACTGGTGCTGCGTATAGTATTATTGAGCTGGTTACTGTGGACAATAGCTGACGTATAGCTTCGCTCGGACCACCAATGTTAGGCATTATTCGCATAAGTGATCCATTAACTTTGGTAATTTTCTCCCCCACCGCTCTGAAGTGCTCTTTGAAAGTTAACTTAGAGTCAATGTGCACTCCTAAGTATTTTAAGGAATCCTTTGAGGTGATTTGATGATCCCCGACAGTTAAGACTAACTCGTTCGCCGACCGTTTGGAGCTTACTAATAACACTTCCGTCTTTTGGCTAGCCAACTCCAGTCCTGTATTGGTCAGCCATTCCTTTATTCTTGCTACGGCGTCATTACATAATGCTTGAAGCAGGTCCAGTTTCTTGGCCACTACTACCACTGCAATATCATCAGCATATCCCACAATTTGCGTGTTTTCTGGTAGATCAATCTTTAGCACCCCGTCATACATTACATTCCAAAGCGTTGGACCGAGAACAGATCCCTGTGGGACGCCTCCTGTGATTTTGTACTCTTTAGCTCCTTGATCCGTGTCAAAAAGAAGTACTCTGTCTTTAAGATAGCTACCTATAATTCTGCGTAAGTAAGCTGGAGTGCCGAAGCTTTGCAGCGCTGCCATTATCTGCATCCAGTTCGCAGTGTTAAAAGCATTCTTGATGTCCAACATAATCAGTGCACAGAACTTCCTTTTATTTTGGCCTCCAGAGATAGCTTCTCTAGCTATATTGACGACTGTTTGTATTGCATCTACGGTGGATCTTGATTTGCGAAATCCATATTGACTATTCGATAAGCCACCTGGTCTTTCTAGAGTCAGCTGTAGGCGCTCACTAATTATACGCTCGAAAATCTTCCCTAGGGAATCCAGCATACAAAGTGGCCTATATGAGGATGGTTGGTCCGGCTGTTTACCACGTTTCAGCAATAGGACAAGTCTTTGTCGTTTCCACGGGCGAGGGAACACGCCTTCTTGCATACAGGCATTAAAAAGATCAGTAAATAATGTAGCCCTAGTTGTAATCGCGGCTTTAAGGGCTATGTTTGGTACTTCGTCGGGTCCTGGGGATTTGTTATCAGCAACTCTTTTTGCAGCGTCCAGCACCTCTTGCTCTGTAATTTGCGGAATTTCCGTACTTTCTAGATCCTCGCTTGGATAAGTCCAGCGATCTTGCGCCGGGAAAAGTGTTTCAACAATAATATTCATCAGTATCGGGCACGTAGGTTGCTGTGATATCGGTCCTTTAACTTTGGCCATCACAGTTCTGTAGGCTGATCCCCAAGGATCTAGGTCGACATTATCCAGCAGTTCCCTAAAGCATAACTTCTTGCTCTTTTTTATGGCATTTTTAAGTGCCTTTCTTTGTGCGACATAGGTGCTGTGTAGCTCTGCATATCGTGGTGATGAGCGTGCCCTCTGCGCTATTCTTCGTGCTTTGTGGCATTTTCTACGCTCTTCCGCAATTTCGTCATTCCACCAATATACCGGAGTGCGCTGTGCTTTTCCGCGACTTCTGGGCATGGCAGCATCACATGCCATACATAGCAACTTAGTGATTTGAACCGACTGGTCTTCCGCATGCGATTCTCGTACTATGGCGTCCTTCCAGATAATGTCAAATATTTGTGGGTCGAAAAGGTGCTGTTTCCATTTCCTACTTTGTCGATGTCTTGCTGCTACCGTTCGTGGAGTTTCGAGCAGCTCTACGCTAATAGCTTTATGGTCGCTGTGTGTGTAGACGTTGCTTATGGACCATTTTGCTCGTCTTGCTATTTCGCTGCTAGCGAAGGTGAGATCTATAATGGATCGTCTGGTACCTGTATCGAAGGTATATATCCCTGGTTCATTTAGGAGTTCTAGCCTCAAAGAAGTAAGACTTTCGAGGAGAACTCTCCCTCTTTCGTTGGTTCGTCTACTTCCCCACACAGATGACCATGCATTGAAGTCTCCACACACTAAAAGCGGGTGTTTACCTCGTGCTTCAATGGTGATCCCGTATATCATGTCTTCGAACTCGGCGATGGTCATGCTCGGAGGGGCATAGCAACTGAAGACGTATATACCGTTGATTTTTGCCCACGTGAATCCTGCTACCGTTGGCGTCATAATTTCCTGTGGGAGAAATTTCCCTGGTGCCCAAATTGAGGCTTTCCCTGCTGAATCTGAGAGCCAACCCTGCTCCTGGCGATTTTTGTATTGTTCAGAGAGTACCACTATGTCATATCCTCCTTCATAGACTGTTTGGGATAATAGCTCTTGGGCTGCCTCGCAATGGTTTAAATTGAGCTGCAATACCCTCATGAGACAGTCATTTTGCTGCCCTCTCGTTGTGGGCATTTAAAACTGCCTGCTGAATGTTGTCCCCCACATAGCGCGCATTTCGGTGCATTTTCGCAACTTGCAGCCTTATGACCTTCCTGGCCGCATTTCCTGCATAGGCTAGACCTATCTACAGTCTCCTTACATTTCTGAGCTATATGCCCGTAGCCCCAGCACCTATAACAGCGTTTTTCTTGCTTGAGCTCTCTAATTCGGCAGGAAACCCATCCTACCCGGATTCTTTGCGTATTAAGAACCGCCTTGGCATCATCCGCTGTAAGGCTTATAAGTGCCGACTTCGTGCCACTGTACCCTGTGCGTATGCTTTTTATGGCAGCCACATCTGGAAGTTTGATGTTGCATTGCTGGTGGAGGGCGTTGCAAATCTCCTCGGGCGTAGTAATCTCATCGAGATCTCTGCACTGTAGCGTGACCATTTGGGACTTTGTTATAACTTTAGCCGAGTCCTTTAGTACCGCTTCAATTTCTGCTTGGTACGCGCTTGTTTTCCCATCTTGCGATTTTTTCAGCTCTAGTAACAGCTCTCCTTTCGCCGTTCTTCTAATCGTTTTGACGTCATCACCCAGGGATTTTAATTCGTCGCATCTTCTCACTTTACGCAATATGTCGGCGTACGTCGCATCCCCCGCCTTGGAAATGATGATTGCATCCGGCCTAGCCTTAAGTGATTTTTTCTTGCTCTTCTTTTTGGCTAACTGCCACTCTCCCGTCTTTTGGGCTGCAGTTTCCTCTTTCCGCTCCGTCTTCTCTTGCGTTTCTTGCCGTCGTTTGTGTCCACCCACGTGCCCTGGTAAGACATCTTTTAGAGTAGTAGTGGGTTTTACCACGTTGTTCTCCTTGGTCGAGTACGAATTATTCCTCGGTCGCTTTCCGGGGGGTGATGGACTTCTATCCTTGGCGCATTCGCTTGCACGCAATTTATGTTCTAAATTCTTTACCTCTAGGGCCGACTCGATGTACAGCACTTTTATTACGGAGGCCAAGCGCTTGATTTCCGCGTGTATATTATTACGCCCTATGAAGAACTGCATCAAGTCCTCAATCGCCTTGCCTAGCTTGGTCATCTTTTTCTCTCCAGGGGGGTTTTGCTGATTTAACGCAGCTGACACCTGCTTAATTAGCTCACTTAATAATGGTGTGCCCGTTTGAGCCTTGCTGTTGGAGTTCTTTTTGCAAAGCTTCGGTGTAGCACCCGGCGACAACGCTCCTTGCTTGCTTTCGGCCTCCGCTCCTTTGGGTTTCGTTACCACTTGCGACGAAATGTTAAGGCCCCCAGCCGATGGGCCACGCCCTTCTGGAGAGCGAGCTAGCTTCCTTCCTACAAATGGATTGAACGCCATTTCATTCTCCTGTGTTTGGTTTTTTATTTTAGTATTGTTGTTGCTCATCATTTATTTAATTGGGTCCCCACTTGAGGCCGCTATCTTGGTCCGAGTGTGCAGTTACCTATATAGATCCCGTGGTTGTCTATGCGAAGGCAGGGAGGCCACGTGAAGGTTGACGCAGTCCCTCATGAAGACTGCGTTCAGAGCCAGATCAGTATTAATCGGGAGGATCTCAACCGAACCTGCACCACCAACTTAATGATGACGGACTTTGAACGTACCCCAAGGCCTGCCAAGGTTTTAACGGGACGGAGACGAATGGGACATTAACCGGAAAGTCATTTCGACGGTGTGTCAAGCCGTGTACTGAGATTTCCGAATGCCACATTCGCCAGCCCTTAACAAACATATCCGAGTCGTTGATTCCAGTATACCTTAATTAAGACCTTACTGGGCTCAGTCTTAATGTGACAATCACCTTAAATTTACAAATAATTTACCTCTTTACCTTCCTGAGTGTGTATCCCACGTCTTATAGTTGCCTCCCTATCTTGGGTAGGTATTCCCTCGAAGCAACCCCGCACTAGGCTGTGGATGCTTAATTCAGGGCGGCATCTACTCGCCCTGTCACTGGAGGTTCTCAGGGTGCGTTAGGCCTTTTAAGCCAAACCCTCCTCACCAGCCGCTCTTGGTCGAGGGCTGCTTATTTGATATTCGCAGCTAACCTAATTAATAGGCCGTTCACTGTCCGCCAGCAGTGACCCCCTTGGCCTGAGCTCAGCTCCTTTGGCTGATGACCACATGTGTGTGTGTGAGATATCTCTTCGTTGCCTTGTATGTATGTTTGTAAATGATGATTGGTGTATTCATGTACGCATGTGTGGCTTGCTTTAATGTTTTTGTTGTTGTGATTATTCAGTGGTGCTAATTAATATTCGCCACTGTATGTAAAATAAACAGCAGCGTAAGTCCAACTTCGGTTACACCCACACATTTTTGGAAATAGTCTGTGTTTTAAAAAATATGCCGTTGCGATCAACCGTTGTATTACCAAAGTTCATAATTTGGAAACATATCAAAAGCTTCAAGTTTTAGGTATGTTTCCTTAAAATGCAGATGTGTCAATAAATATGTAAAATAAATAGCAGCGTAAGTCGAACTTCCGTTACACCCTTACTTTTTTGGGAATAGTTTGTGTTTCAAATGTGCCTCACTAGCAGTGTTGCAAACACTTATTCAGAAAAAAGGCTAGATGGACAAAAAATTAAAGCTAAAAAAAGCTAAGCAAAAAAAAAAAAGCTAAAAGTTTTAGGCAACCTTTTTGAGCGTTTCAATCATTTTTTTTTTATAAGAAACATAACAGGATAAACATTGCAGATAGAAACAAATTTTAAGCAATGTTTACTTCAGTTTGATAAAAAGTAAATATAATAATTTACAGATGCAATCTCTGTTTTATCAAAGTGGTTTAAAGTCAAGAGTTTTACCACTTTTATACTACTACTACTATAACTATTTCAGTGCGTGCAACAGTATAGCAACATACATAAAAGTTATAATGTGTGAGATAATGCATTGTTAGCTTAGTTTTCAAAAGCCCTAACCAACAGATTGTTCGAAACTGCATTTTTCGCAGATTTTGGTATGATATGTTAAAAAAGAATATAAACTGATGATTAACTTTTGAAAATGTTAGTGAAGTCGTACTAAATATATAGAAAATTTAAATAGTAGTTCTCTTTTTAATTTTGTATAACAATCTCTGAACTCTTTTGCTTACGTATACATACAAAGGATTACTTACGATTTTCAAAGATTTATTGAGGTTGGTGTATTTAAAGATTTCATATGCTGACATAAAAGAAATCAGAGCAAACTACCTTGAATTTTTCTTGTGAATTAATCTGCTTTCAAAATCGTGCTTTGCACGACAAATATTTATCGATTAGTAACAAGCAACACAGTAGAGGGAACGGATATTCAAAATGCGAAAATTCAGAGTTTTGGTTTATTTTATACTGTTTCTCAGATATTTCTGTCACTAAAACTTACATTTGTGCACCGTGAGAAGCTCAAAAATGTTCTCACTTGAATGACATAAGAATGCATCGAAGAATAAACAGGTAGAAAGTTATATGCCAAAAGATGTCTCCGCTTATGAAGAAGAGATTTTTGCCCCTTACTTCGAATTTTGAGGGCTTATTCGAAATTCCAAGTATGCAGATTCTGTATATTCGACTAGACCTTAAACTTGAGCTATGTCTCTCAAAGAATATTGTGACGAATATTAGTGACACTAGCAGCTGAATTCAGTAAGCCGTCTCTAGTCACTATTAGAGACTATGTGGGGTGAAAATCAGTTTTGAGACAATTTGCAATTCTGTAAGCTGTCTTGCGTCTCCAGCCTCACAAAATTAATCACTAATTTGTGAGCTGGGCCGGGGCAGATCACAATGAAAATTTCAGAAAAAGTATGAAAATTATTTACGAAAAACGCTTTAAATATGTTGTTTTATTCCTCAAATTAAAATAAGCATAGAAAAAATTTAAAAAAAACAGAAAATATTTAAAAAAAAAAAACATCGAACTTTATGTGGCGCTGCTGAGACTCGAACCTGCACACTTTGGGATTTTCTATACAAAATTGTGAACGGCGTCTTCGCAAGCTCAGCCACAATACCACCGAACGTTATGTTGACAAAATGCAATGCTATATTATTTGTTCCGTGTATGAGTAAATTGTCTTTTTGGTGAATTTCGTTTATATGGTGAATTGTTTTTGTGACTTTCGTTTACTGAATACCGAAATCATATCAAGTCACAAAAATTGTCTCTAAAGGAAAATCTCAAATTTAGAGACTTCAGATGAGACTGAATTACAGAATTCAGCAGTAAGTGATACTCGCATCACTAATCTGATACAAAGTAAATAAAACCACAAAAACAATAAAGCAAGCAGCCACTTGTATTTACATAAAGGAATCAATCATTATGTCTACACATATCTACGTACACGCTGCGGAGAGAAAACGCACAAACACATGCATATATCTTATCTGAGATGCTCACGAAAGTATGCAAAATTTGTGCAAGTATCATTCACATATACACGCGCATCTGGAGTTATAGCTGGAAATTTTTAGCTGGTGAACGAATAAATTCTGGAAATAGAAGCGCCTAGAAGTATGCGAACGAGACATTACAGAGTATAAAAGGAGGTAAAGCTGAGAATCAGCAATCAGTTTGATTTAAGCAAGCTATCAGTTGCAAAGTATAAGTGTTATTTTCAAGTAGTCTAATAAAGACCATTTTTGCATTATTCAATATTGGGGTTATTTATTCAACAGTTTAGTGCTTCGAACGTTAGCAGAAGATTTGGAGTAAGCGGAATTTCAGTAAACTCGTTACAATTGGTGTCATAAGCGGATTTGTTGAAAAAATTCCGAAGATTTTGAATACAACTTGGACATGGCAAAGTTGAGTGAATTAAAGATCCAGCAACTGAAAAAGGAGTTGGAGAACCGTGGATTGAATACAACCGGCAATAAGATCGAACTCGGCTATGAGAAGTAATGGAGTCGCAAGGAATTGATGTGGACGAGTATTTCTTTTATTCTGATGGGGACGAGACAACACCAAAAATTTAAGAGAAAAACGAAACATCGCAGACAGTTACGAGCACAGACTGGCTACAATATCTGCTCAAACATCGACAATGGCATCTGAACTGGAATCCCAGAAGACATATGGCATCGCAACTGGAATCCCAAGAGACACGTATAACATCCAAGATGGAATCACAGGAGGCACGTATAACATCCAAAATGGAAACAACTAGAATCCCAGGAGAACCGTATAACATCCAAGATTGAAGCCCAGGAAAGACAAATGTCATCTGAACTGGAAGAACAGAAGACATATATGACATCTCAGTTGGCTGAGCAGTTGAAAGTACAGGAGGCCCGCATATCCTTGCAGCTGGAGGCACAGGAGATAAGGGTATCCTCGAAGCTGGAGCCCAGGATACAAACATTTTACAGTTTGAGGAAAAAATCGAGGCCGAGGTGGATGCTTTGAGAGGACGGGTTGAGCAGTTGCAACTAAATCGCCCAGCAGTTTCAACGAGTAATCCAAAGGTAAAAAACCATTCTTTGACGGTTCCAGGTCCTTAAGCTACATAGAGATTTATATCTGCGTTACTCGAAGGAGTTTAAATCCATGAGTAGGGTGCTACATAAAAATTATGTTCAGAAATATGAAACTGAAATCAAAACGGACCCTAAAGAGTTTTGGCTTTATTTTAAGTCTAAAAAATTGTGTTCTACTATTCCGTCTGAGGTATTCTATAAATAAACCATTGCTTCGACCTCCTATGAGGCTGTAAATCTTTTTGCGGACTTTTTCAGTTCCAACTTTGAGTCTAACATTGAAGAAACTGAAAACCAGGGCCCAGTCGTTGACTCTCCTATTAATTTCGGGGCTCTCAACCTTATAATTGATCACTTAATAGATGACATTAGGAATATTAATTACACAACACAGACTGATGTCGATTGTTTATCGGCCTGCCTATTTAAAAATTGTGCAGCTTTTGCTTACCCTCTTTTAATTTTAGTCAATAGATCGCTTGAAAGTGGCGAATTTATCAATGCTTGGAAGATTATTTCTATTACCCATATTTTTAAAAGCGGTAACAAGAATGATATTTCCAATTACAGACCCATCTCTAAATTATCTACGGTTTCTAAATTATTTGAGTACATCGTTAAACAGAAAATGTGGTTTGCCGTTAAGAGCTTGATATCACCTAATCAGCATGGCTTCCTGCCAGGAAGATCTACCCCGACAAATCTAGCTATATTTTCAGAATTCTGTTTATCAGCTTTTGGTAACCGTTGTCAAGTTGACACAATCTATACGGACTTTTCGAAAGCTTTTGATAAAGTTAGTCACTCGCTTTTATTATTCAAACTAGCCAGTTTGGGATTTCACTCCATTTTTTTATCGTGGATAAGGTCGTATCTTTCATCTAGAAGCTGCGTAGTAAAAGGGGACAATACTTCATCACGTTCTTTTATTGCCTCCTCTGGTGTTCCCCAGGGTAGTAGTAGTCAGATTTCTGTTATATGCTGATGACCTGAAAATATTTACGGCTGTCACCAGTCACCTGGACTCTGTTAAGTTACAAGAGGACCTTAATAACGTTGTAGCCTGGTGTAATACTAACCGATTACATTTGAACATAAAAAAAGTGTTTTCATTTTTCGTTCTCAAAGTCTCGTTCTCCCATTCCCACCTCATATTGTATCGAGGACTCTCAACTTTGCTCCCTTAGAGAAATTTCGGATCTCGGCGTTGTCTTTGACTCCAACTTCTTATTTCTTGGTCATATAAATTACATAATTGCTAAATCCTACTCAATGCTTGCATTTATTCGCCGTTTTGGCTCAGATTTTATGGACCCTTATACACTGAAATTATTGTATATTAGTTTGGTACGTTCAAAGTATAGTAGTAGAATATGCTGTCTTTATCTGGAGACCTTATAATGATTGTCATATCAATAGAGTTGAACGAAATCACAAATCTTTTATTCGATTCGCTCTTCGGTCGATTGGGTTCATGGATCCGTTAGATGCCAGCTAATTAACTTAAAATTGTTATACTCCAGAAGAATCATTCTGTCACTTTCTTTTGTTTATGACATAGTTCGCGGAACTATTGATTCCTCTGCCTTGCTGAAATGCATTTCATTTTATATCCCAGCCCAAAGCTTGAGGAGTAATGACATCTTTTTTATTGATCGAGTTAGAACAATGTATGCCTTTAATTCTCCTATTCTAAGAGCATTAAGAAAATTTTATTTCTCAAGTGTACATGATGTTGATTTCTCTCTACCAAAAACTAAATGTAAATTGTTATTAAATAGGATGGTTAATTAATTTGTAATTAATGTTTTTATTCTACTTAGTCTGTATGAATATGTACATTATCTATATGTCTTAAATAGATAAATTAAATAAATTAAAATTTGAGAAGACCGCAACAGTGAACAACTGGACTGCTGAAGATAAAGTTGCTGCACTCTTCGTAACATTGAAAGGACCAGCTGCCGAAATCTTACAGACTATTCCAGAGTACGAACGGAACAGTTATGACGCATTGATAGCTGCTGTAGAACGAAGGTACAGAAGCGAACACAGGAAACAGATATATCAAATAGAATTGCAAAACCGTTACCAAAAAGCTAAGGAGACTGCTAGAGTTTGCTTTGGATGTTGAAAGGTTGGCTCATCTGGCAAATGCGGACGCACCCGTGGAGTACACCGAGAGGGTAAAAATCCAGAGTTTTATAAATGGAATACGGGACGTAGAAACGAAGCGAGCGACATATGCAAACCCAAGACCCACTTTCGCAGAAACGGTATCCCATGCACTGACTTAGGAAACAGCGTCACTTTTGAATAAGCCCCCATACAAAGCTCAACGCGTGGAAGTAGAAAGACCAGAGTGGGTAGACACAATTTTGGAAGCATTAAAGGAACGCAGCAGAAAAACGATGGCGCCATCAAATGCTTTAAATGTGGAAAGCCAGGGAACATTGCACGTTATTACAGTACCAATCCTAACAGTTCCAGCAATGTGGGTGGCCGTAAACGCAGAGCTGAAGGAGATTAGCAAATCTCCATATCCACTCAATCGTTAAACTAAAGCGAGTCAGCCGCAAGGGGCGACAGCTGGCTCCCTCAATTGAATGCCCCATAATCTCTATCCCCCAAATTGGAAGAAGGTCAAGCAATATTACTGTCGGAGGACATGTGGATGGAAAGGAACGTTTACTGACTGTAGATACGGGTACATCCCATTCCATCATTGGATCATATTTAGTCAACAAGAAGATAAGACCATTGCTTGGAGCAAGATTATGTACAGCTACGGGAGAGGACACCCAGGTAATTGGAGAAGTAGCATGTAAAGTAGCAATTGGGAACGTTACGGTACTACACAATTTTATAGTGGCAAATATTGTTCATGAAATCATAATTGGAGTGGACTTCTTAATCTACCAAGGCATCAAGATCGATATGCAAAGCAAGACGATGCGATATAAGAAGATGGATGTGCCACTTAATTTCGGCTACGAGAGGGGCTACAGCAGTAAACGAGTGCTGGTGGAAGAGAGTAAGAAAATATCACCAAAATCCGAAGCAGTCATCTGAGCAAAGGTTGGTGGAGATTGTGGGACAAAAAAATTGTGGGTTGTCGAGGAAGCAAACAAATCAACACCGAACATACTTGTAGGAAAAACCCTGGCTATGACAAAACAGGATGGACGTATTCCGGTAAGAGTACTCAATGAGTTCAAGTCACCACTCAAACTGACAAAAGGAGCTATATTGGGAAGATGCCAAGAGGCTGAAATAGTTATTAACCGTGAAAAGCTCCAGGAACACGTTTCAACTAGCAAGACTAATCTTTCAAATGACATCACGGCATGGAAGGAGGGACTAGATCAAGATTATCAGAGTAAGGCAAAGCAACTGCTCCTAAAGTACGCGAACATATTTGACCAGGATGGTTCCAAACCAGGCCGCACCAATGTTGTGAAACATCAAATTGACACTGGAGACTCGAGGCCGATACGTCAAGATCCTCGTAGGGTTCTACTGGCGAAGCGGGAAGTTGTGAGTAAAATCGTGCAAGAAATGAGCGACAGCGGCGTCATCGAACCATCAGCTAGTCCATGGAGCTCACCGGTGGTACTTGTGAAGAAGAAGGATAGAAAATGAGGTTTTGTGTGGACTACCGCAAGTTGAACGACGTCACGAAAAAGGATAGCTACCCATTGCCAATAATTCACGACTCGCTCTTTGATACGAAATGGTTTTCCAAACTGGACTTAAAAAGCGGCTACTGGCAAGTGGAAGTAAAGGAGGAGAACAAAGAGAAAACAGCCTTCAGTGTCGGTGATGGTCTTTGGCAATTTACAGTGATGCCTTTTGGACTTTGTAATGTACCAGCTACTGTTGAGAGACTCATGGATCAGGTACTGAAAGGACTACATTGGAAAACATGATTGGTGTACCTGGACGACATCATCGTATTGTGCAAGAACTTTGATGAACATCTTAAGAACTTGGAGGAAGTTTTCCAGGGAATAGCTGGCGCTGGTCTGAAACTAAGTCCCAAAAAGGGTTCGCTGTTTAAAAAGGAAGTAAATTATTTGGGTCACAAGGTAACGACAGAAGGTATCTGTACAGCGAATGAAAAGATAGAGGCCGTAAAGGATTGGCCAAGACCACAGAACTTGCCAGAATTAAGAAGTTTCCTTGGGCTGTACACATATTACCGCCGATTTGTACCAAACTTTTCCAGCGTAGCCCTTAGCCTCCATGAGCTTACAAGAAAATATAAAGCTTTTGAATGGAAGAAGGAGCAAGAAGTGGCTTTCCAAACATTGAAGGAGCGTTTGTGCACTGCCTCAATGTTGGCATATCCGATTCCAGGAGCAACATTTATTCTAGATACAGATGCGAGTGGATATGCTATAGGAGGCGTTTTATCACAACTGGTCGATGGACAGGAGAAGGTAGTTGCATATGACAGCCGTTCGATTGGAAAACCAGAGAGGAACTACTGCGTTACGCGGAGAGAGCTGTTGTCATTGGTAGAGTGCATTAAACATTTTCACAAATACCTCTACGGCCAGCGATTCCGCGTCAGGACAGATCACGCAGCGTTGAAATGGCTTCTACAGTTCCGTAATCCGGAAGGACAATTGGCACGGTGGATGGAGCGACTACAAAGCCATGACTTTTCCATTGAGCATCGAAAAGGTAGTACCCATGGAAATGCTGATGCAATGTCATGAAGACCATGTAGTTTGGAATGCAAGCACTGTTCAAAGGCCGAGGCTAAAGAAGACATTATAGATGTCCGGCTAATGACAATAACATGTACGGATGAATGGGACAAGGAACAACTAAGGAAGTGTCAGCTAGAAGGTACTGATCTCTCACATGTTATGCAAGGGCTCGAACGAAACGAAAGACGAAATAGAGAGGCGATGTCAGCAGAGAGTCACATTGCAAAGTCATATTGGGCACAGTGGAATTGATATCCGGTTGCTTGCCTCGAGTATGGGAGAGTGAGGATGGTCAATGCAAGAAGAAACTGATAGTTGTTCCCAGAAAGAGGATTCCTGACGTGCTCAGGGAGCTGCATAATGGTCCAAGTGGAGGTCATCTTGGAATCATGAAGACGCTCGAGAACATTAAACAGATATTCTATTGGGTTGGTTGCCGTCAGTCGGTCACTGAGTGGATTGGGAACTGCGAGGTTTGCAGCAGAGCGAAAGGGCCCATAACCCGAAGTGATGGCCAGATGAAGCAATATAACTCAGGTGCGCCATTTGAAAGGATCGCTATGGATGTCGCAGGTCCATTTCCTAATAGAAACTGCGGAAACAAATGTGTACTGGTGGTTATGGATTATTTCAGCAAATGGCCAGAGGTATACCCAATCCAAATCAAGAAGCGGAAACAGTAGCAGAAGTGTTTATAAACAATTGGGTTGCAAGGTATGGTGTACCAATAGAGACCAAGGCAGGAATTTCGAATCAGCTATGTTCCAGGAAATGTGTAAATCATTGGGCATTCGAAAAACTCGGACAACTGCATTGCATCCTCAGTCCGATGGTATGGTGGAACGATTCAAATAGTGGTAGTGGACAAGTTCCATAAAGAGTGGGATACTCGTATACCATTATTCTTGATGGCTTACCGATCAGCAGTGCATGAGACAACGGGCCAAACCCCTGCAAAAGTAATTTTTGGCAATGACCTTCGACTGCCAGCTGATTTGAAGTTTGGGATAGATGCCAATGCGGAGAGAAATGTCAAGAAATCCACTGGTGTTTTGGAAGAAGAGCTGAGAGAAGTACACGATCTGATAAGGCAACGAACAAAGATTATGAGTGACAAGACCAGATACGATAAAGCACTTAATTTGGAGGGTTTTCAGGAAGGAGATTTGGTGCTGTTATACAACCCACAACGGAAAAAATGTTTGTCCTCGAATATGCAGTGTAACTGGGAAGGCCCATACCGCATACAAACCATTGTTAAACCACGAACCAAAATGAAAGTGGTTCATCTGGAAAGGATGGCGGCGTTTAGATTGGGAATCGGGACGACCAGACTTAGGTGGAGGGCAGTGTGACAATTATTATATACTAAGTGATCACTAATCTGATACTAAGTAAATAAAGCCACAACAACAGTAAAGCAAGCAGTCACTTGTATTTACATAAACGAATCAATCATTATGTATGCGAACGAAACATTACATTACACAGACAGTATAAAAAGAGGTAAATCTGAGAATCAGCAATCAGTTTGATTTAAGCAAGCTATCAGTTGCGAAGTATAAATAAGTGTTATTTTCAAGTAGTCTAATAAAGACCATTTTTGCATTATTCAATATTGGAGTTATTCAAGGTTCGAATCGAGCTCAAGGCCAGAACAATAATTTTTTTCTAATGATAATTATTGTTATTTTTTAATTTTTCTAAATTTGAAAAATTGTATTTTGTATTTAGTTGGTAAAAAGGAATAGAAGTAGCAAATTTGCCAGTCAAACAAACCACCGCTGTATAGCTAAATGGTTAGCGCAGCATGCCTAAAGCGTACTGATGATGAAGGCTTAGCACCCTTCGAAATGGATCTATCTGCGCAGCTATGGCAGGTTGTCTGAAAAATTTTCTACTTACTCTTCCAAAAACAAAATACAATTTTTCAAATTTAGAAAAATTAAAAAATAACAATAATTATCATTAGAAAAAAATTATTGTTCTGGCCTTGAACTCGATTCGAACCTTGAATGATTTATCAATAGGCCGATAAAAACAAAAACAATTGGAGTTATTTATTCAACAGTTTATTGATTCGAACGTTAGAAGAAGATTTGGAATAAGCGGAATTTCAGTAAATTCGTAATGTCATATAGTGTTATTCATTAGCTCATAGCCAGAGTTTTAAAAAGATATTTAGGATTTCGTATATCTAAGAGCATGCGGTCTTATTTCACTTTCAGCCTCTCACAATTGTGAGTCCGAATAACGACATATGTGAACTAGAGACTTCGCATACGTAATTTGTACAAATAGTTTGGAAGTTTCATGTTTATAATTGAGTGAAGAATGGATTCCGATACGAATCGAAACGCGGTACGGGCCCTGACTCAGAAATCATTTACGGCAAACAATTTTTTTTTTAAAACCTCAATTGAAAAACATTTAAGATAACTAGACAGGCAATTGGAAAGTAAAGTCCTCTCTCGGCAAACGAAAATCATACTCTACAAGTCACTTATCTTACCCGTCCCGCTATATGGTGCAGAAGCATGGACCATGACAACATAAGATGAAGCGGCTTTGGGAGTTTTCGAGAGAAAAGTTCTTCGAAAGATTTATGGACCTCTACGCGTTGGCGATGGCGAGTACCCAAGAAGATTTAATGATGAGGTAATAGGGCAGCCCCCACTCCGCTGGAAGGACCAGGTGGAAAACGACTTAAACACCCTTGGTTGGGCCAATTGGCGCCAGTTGGCAGAGCGACTGGCACGGCTTTTTGGACTGCCATAACCGTTTAAACTGTTAAGCGCGAATTAAGTAAGTAAGTGTCCATTTATAGCAAAAACAAATTTTTTCTAAGTCCTCAATTTATTTAAAACTTTAGCTCATAGAATTGATGCAAGTATATGAGTCAGAGTGGATGGAAATAATTTTTTCAGATGTCACCCTTAATAAATTTCTTTTATTCAACCCTTTCTATACGCAACATAAATTTAAAATTTTCCTATGTCGCCCTTGATAATTTTCTTTTATGCAACCCTTTCGTATACGCAACATAAATTTAAATATTTTCTTTGACATCCTTTGAGAATTTTACAAGACATTTGTAATCTATATACAATACATTAAGTAATAATAATACTAAAAGTTAGAAAATAATAATTAGCTAGGTCCTAGGTACTAGTCATCACACTCCTCATCAATCTAGGGCGTTGATCAGACAATTAAATAAAAGCGTTGGGCGCGTGAAATTTCTAAAAATATAACCTGATTAACGTTCAGTTGGTCTTACTTATGACTATCAATAGAAGTTTGACGCGGAGTGTGATGACTAGCACCTATGACCTACCTAATTTTTTCTAGCTTTTAATATTATTATTACTTAATGTAAGTATTGTTTTCAATAAAATCGTTTAACTTAAACATTTTTTTAATTATTTTATTTTCAAGTGTTTAGTCTTTATTTTATGCCTACTATTTATCACTCTATTTAGTTCATTTAGTGACTCATTGTTACAAGACCTCTTTCCTGACAATATGTTAAAATCTAGGTCACATAATCCTTCCAATGACTCTACTCTACTCGGCGCCACGTATGCTTGTCCCTCCTCGAACTCCAAAATATTTTGATGTCCCTTCTACCGGACTATATAGAATATTTGTTCCTAATGTGAGCCAAATCGGACCACAAATACGACTTTTTTAATACCTCGATCCTTGCCCCACCTAGCGGGATTTCTTTTCATGAAGTGATTTCTATTTCTGTATGTAGTATGTGTCATATGTCGCTTTCTATTCATGTATGTATTATGTGTTCCAAATATGAGCCAAATCGAATCAGAAGTACGATTTTTTGAAATATTTCGATCCATGCGCCACCTATCGGAGTTTTTTTCATATTATTGCATTGTCATCGGGTTCTGAACTATATTCCAAGTTTCTAGCTTGTAGCTTATCGGGAAGTTACTTAAGTTTTAATTACAAAATTTGTTCACAATAAAACAGTTTAAAAATGAATTTGTGTGCGTTATTACGTTCAAAACTGAAAAACGCCTGTACCTATTCTAATAATTTTTATACTCAGCTGAGCAGAGCTCACAGAGTATATAAACTTAGTTCGCATAACGGTAATCCGTAACGGCATAAACCAATCGAGATAGATATAGACTTCTATATATCAAAATGATCTGGGCGAAAAAAGAAATTCATTTAGTCATGTCCGTCCGTCCGTAAACACGATAACTTGAGTAAATTTTGAGGTATCTTGATGAAATTTGGTATGTAGTTTCCCAGGCGCTCATCTCAGATTGGTATTTAAAATGAACGAAATCGGACTACAACCACGCCCACTTTTTCGAAATCGAAAATTTCGGAAAACCGAAAAAGTGCGATAATTCATTACCGAAGACGGATAAAGCGATGAAACTTGGTAGGTGCGTTGACCTTATGACGCAAAATAGAAAATTAGTAAAATTTTGGATAATGGGCGTGGCACTGCCCACTTTTAAAAGAAGGTAATTTAAAAGTTTTGCAAGCTGTAATTTCGCAGTCGTTGAAGATATCATGATGAAATTTGGCAGGCACGTTACCTCTATTACTATATGTGTGCTAAATAAAAATTAGCAAAATCGGATGACGAACACGCCCACTTTAAAAAAAAAATTTTTTTAAGTCAAATTTTAACACAAAATTTAATATCTTTACAGTATATAAGCAAATTATGTCAACATTCAATTCCAGTAATGATATGGTGCAACAAAATACAAAAATAAAAGAAAATTTCAAATGGGCGTGGCTCCGCCCTTTTTCATTTAATTCGTCTAAAATACTTTTAAGGCCATAAGTCGAACAACAATTTACCAATCCTTGTGAAATTTGGTATGTGCATAGACTTTATGGCGATAACTGTTTTCTGTGAAATTGGGCGAAATCGGTTGAAGCCACGCCCAGTTTTTATACACAGTCGAACGTCTGTCCTTCCGCTCGGCCGTTAACACGATAACTTGAGCAAAAATAGATATATCTTTACTAAACTTAGTTCACGTACATCTGAACTCACTTTATCTTGGTATAAAAAATACTCGAAATCCGACTATGACCACGCCCACTTTTTCCATATCGAAAATTACGAAAAATGAAAAAAATGCTTTAATTCTGTACCAAATATGAAAAAAGAGATGAAACATGGTAATTGGATTGGTTTATTGACGCAAAATATAACTTTAGAAAAAACTTTGTAAAATGGTACCCGACATATGATGTTCTGGGTCACCCTGGTCTACATTTTGGTCGATATCTCGAAACGCCTTCACATATACGACTAGGGGCCACTCCCTTTTAAAACCCTCATTAATACTTTTAATTTGATACCCATATTGTACAAACACATTCTAGAGTCACCCCTGGTCCACCCTTATTGCGATATCTCAAAAAGGCGTTCACCTATAGAACTAAAGCCCACTACGTTTTAAATAATCACTAACACCTTTCATTTGATACCCATATCGTACAAACACATTCTAGAGTCATCCCTGGTCCACCTTTATGGCGATATCTCGAAAAGGCGTCCACCTATAGAACTAAGGACTCCTCCCTTTTAAAATACTCATTAACACCTTTCATTTGATACCCATATCGTACAAACACATTCTAGAGTCACCTATGGTCCACCTTTATGGTGATATCTAGAACTAAGGCCCACTCCCTTTTAAAATACTAATTAACGCCTTTCATTTGATACCCATATCGTACAACACACATTCTAGAATCACCCCTGGTTCACCTTTATGGCGATATCCCGAAATAGCGTCCACCTATAGAACTATGGCCCACTCCCTTCTAAAATAGTCTTTAATACCTTCCATTTGATAACCATGTCATACAAACCCATGTCATACAAACCCTAGGTTCATTTTCCTACAAGGTGATTTTCCCTTATTTTGTCTCCAAAGCTCTCAGCTGAGTATGTAATGTTCGGTTACACCCGAGCTTAGCTTTTCTTACTTGTTTCTGTTATTTTCGATCTGATTCGGGATCATTGCAGGCAAAAAAAAATTTTAAAAAACCTCAATTAAAAAATATTTTAGCTAAATTCTAAAACGGTTTGTTCGATTTCAGTATTTTTTCCCCCTTTATTAAATCGGACTAAGTTTACATTTAGAGCGAAAAAATTTTTTTTTAAATCCTCATTTTATAAATATTTTAGCTAATAGAACTAATTTGGCTGTTATTATTCGTGCTGCTTTGGCTGTTTTTATACCTGCTATATGTTTCGTATATGTAAAATTTCTTCATTTTGTTTATGCTAAGAAGTGATATAAATTGTCCTTCCTGATGTTACTTTGTTTAAATTTTTCCCTAAATATTGAATAAATTATAAAATTAAAAATTGCTTAAAATAAATGTTTTCATACATTTAAAGGCAATAGGGCGATTCCCGCTTAATTCATTCAATAGACAACATTGGTAAACTCTTTTATTCCCATAAAGAGAACAAAGCAAATACTAGTTTCGTTGCAACCGCCACTAACAAAAAGCATAACTTTAACACATGATTTCATACAAAGTATGTACTGTGCAAAAGAATAAAATATGCAAAGAAATTAAATTGTGATAAGTTTACAACAACTAATGCATGACGTGGCTGAATGCGTTTGTAACACATCAATCATCGTAGGAGTGCGGGTTCTAATCCCATTCCCGGGAGAAAAGGATTTGAAGAGATTTACAAGGTATGTATAATCGAAATAGCTGTTGCCTTGCCATACTGATGTCACGTCTAAATTTTTTCCAAGTTATTGAATAACATATAAATTTTAATTTTTCCTATGCAACCAGTGCAGCCGTTCACATATTTTTTTCGTACCAAAATCGACCAAAACGCTTTTTAGTATCCCAAAATAATTGTTTCCCAGTTGTAATCTTAATATTGTGGCGAAAATTAACATCACTATATTGTTAGTATATAATCCCAACAACAAAAACAGCAAGCAGCCATACTTGTGTACATGAACAAGTCAACATAATCCATTTACACACATCCATAGAAGGCGACGAAGAATATTTCACACACATAACCAGCAACTTAAAGCAAAGAATTTGTCTCATATACACATATTTAGTCAGAAGTTGTTACTCATACAGACACATGCATATAACTAAATAACCAATCTGGAGATACAACTGTTCTAGAAGGTGAAACGTCTAGACCTTAGAAGGAATATGCGAACGAGGCAACCGAGAGTATAAAAGCAGCGCAAGCTGAGGAATAACTAATCTGTTTGCTTTAAACACGCTATTAGTTGTGAAGTATGAGTGTTGTTGTGAAGTACTACACCCAAAGTAGTCTAAATAAAGACCATTTTGCTGTATATTGGAGTTATTTATTACACAGTTCAGCGATACGAACGTTAGCAGAAGGTGTATAATTTTCAAGAATTTACTAGAACTCGTTACAATATATATATATATATTTCGTGCCACGTCAGTTGTCCGCCATGGGCTCCTCAGCTACTCAACCGATTTCAATGAAATTTGCACACCGTGTGCAGATTGATCCAACTTGAAAGATAGGATAGCGCTCCTCTAAAGTTTCTTTCCGGCAAGTGGACCAGGGACCGATCTATTCGAACAAATTCTATTCTCGGCTCAATTTGCCTGAAATTTGGTATGTAGGTGCACCTTGCCTATACTAGTATTCACGATAGTTTTTTTTTCGGGAAGAGGACCAGGTACCGATCTTTTCGAACAAATTCTGCTCTTGGTTCTATTTATCTGAAATCGGGCTTATAGGTAGCCCTTTGTCTAGATTAGTATATATGACACTTTTTCGCGAAATAAAGCAGGGACCGACTGGGACTGACGCTTGGAGTGGCACCAAGACTGGGACCGGGGCTGGAACTGGGACTGGGAAAAAGAAATGGTGAAGAAAAAGAACTAGAGAGAAGAGAAAATAGGGAAGGAGAAAGTGATAGAGTTAGACGAAGATAAAGAGATATGGATAGATGGAGCGGAAAAGAAGTGAAGGAAAAAGACGGAGAGGGAGAAGAGTGAATAAAGAGATAAGGTAAAGGGTGAGAGAAGGGGAGAATAAGAGGTAAAACCTGCTTAAAAGTCTTGCAGATATACCAAAGCTTGGGCAGAGAAACGTCTACCGGGTCTGCTAGTTTTTTATACATTTTTTGATATTCATAGACTTCTTTCAGAAATTTTAAATGATGATTGGGATCAGTTGTTTCATAAAATAAATTTGTCATATTTTACTTCCTTTATATTACTCAGTTTTGTTTAATGTTTTTCTGCCAATTTCCATAAAAAATTGGAGAATCTTGCAATGAATTTTTGAGTAACTTCCCGAGAGCTAGAGTTTTGAAACTTGCTCGGTGGTCCAGGAATCGTGAAAATTCTAAGAATCGTCCGAACTTGGAACATTTTTTTGAGCTTTCTAAGAACTTCCCGATAATTATATATATTATATATTAGATAATAACAGTGAATATTGCAAAAATGTTCTCATTTACATTTGGCGTATACCTTTTGACCATAATTTCGGCAATGATAAAGCTATTAAAACTTACCAATGGTAGTAATTGTTTGCGTTACAGATATTGGATATTCAGGTCCTGGGGTCGAATCGGTACTTCCATTGGTGACCATAAATTGGAGAGTTTCACAAATCTGACAGATGCCAAGGAATCGTTTATCAACATTTATCGTGATAAAACTGGAAATAATTTTCAGAACCGCGACAACTTTATCAAGGTAAGCATATTTTTCTTCTACACAGTTTTTTTTCATTAAAACGGTTTGGCAAAATAATACATATGAAGATTTGCGATAAATTCTTCAAACTAAAGTCTATTGAAGCTTCAATTAAAAGCAATGGTAAAAGTCTAGTTGAGGGGTCGGCTGCTAATACGCGTCTAAAAATATCGAGAGAGGTGTCAAAAGACGCGTATTGACCTCGACAACAATAATTCGAAGCCGGAAAAGAAAAATTGTCCCTCTGTTGTCCGGAGATATTTGCAGTTGAAGTTGGCGATTCTCATGTGGTTGTTGTACCCACAAAAAAATTGTTAACATAAGTGTTTTGCGCGGATATAGTTTTGGTCTCCAAACCGGTGTTGGACCCATCCAGAGTAATTTTTATAAGCGCGGTCGAAGGCCGCCAATGCAGAAAGGTGTTCTGCGCAAAAATACTCTGAATTCCACCCCCGGTTTCGGAGGGACCCGCGGGTAATTTTTCGGTTTTTCGTTAATATCTTTTGAACGAGCTAAAATTTTTCGCCCTTCGGATTACTAATACTGATGTCAAGACACGTCTTTTAACACCTCTCTCGATATTTTTGGTAGCGTATTAGCAGTCGACCCCTCAACTAGACTTTTACCAAAGCAATTTATTCTTTTGAACATATAAAACTGTTCTAAATCAATCTCCTATTGTAATCTGGAGCAGGAATAGTCACATTTGAACTATTGCTTTATCTTATTTTTCAATTAAGAAAACATAATCTTTTTTATTTTCATAACTAATTAAACAATTGCAATGGTTTTCTATTTCAACGTATATGCTATGATTTTAAACCCCTCATATGTGTTTGTTTTTGTTGTTCATACAAAATTTCAAAGTGCATAAAACATCGAAAAAATTTTAAGTATCAATAAAGAGATTAACGGTTGCAGTAATTTAGTGTAATGCTTTTACTCCTACCCCTTCTTAGGTATGTATTTAAATACGACATAAAGACTGTTCTGAAAATGAAGTGTACACTTTATTTTGCTTGTAATACGATGAGCTTCCAGTTTTTTCCTTCAATTTTCTTCTAACGGAAACACGCATATTTACGCTAGTTGATGATAGAGCAGGGAAGCTAAGACATAAATCTCTTAGCTCTCGCAGAATTTTACTTTTACCACGTTTGATTTTCTTTGGACACCTTTTTCGAGAAAAGTTCAAGCGACTTTGCTATTCAATCCTGCCGTAGATCTGATGAAACGTAAAAGGACCAAACTGGGTCAAAATAAAGCCGGTATAATTTTCTGCAATAGAAAGATGTCAAGCTTTACTTGGAACTCTTATCGTTTTTAATTCTTTGGATATGGTGCCCTTATACGTTAATAACAGATTTTCCCTAAGCCTCTATTACAAATAGTTTACCTAAAAGTTGCTTGTTGATATTCAAATTGGTGACACTGGAAGGTATAGATTCGCATCAATCGGAAACTGGAACAAAATAACATTATTTCATCCATTTTGATGTAGTTATGTTTAATTATCCGTTCTTATTCGTTAAAAATTTTTAACTATCAAAGCTCGTAAATTTTTGGTGATCCCTGTTTTCCTAATACGAGTATCAACTGCTTTTTGGTTTGGTTTGATACTTTCTGCTTTTAGACGATTTCAAACTATGTATTGATTAGCTAACTTAATCATGGTGCCAATGTTTCTCGACTTCCTATCGCTATCTTCGTTTGGGTCTTTACCCCCGAAACACATTTTTATCTTTTTTTTTTAAATACTTTACGTAAACAAGCCTTCCGGACTGTAATAATACATTATTATTTACCACTTCACAATATCTTGTGCGATTTTATCGTCTTTTAAATACAAATGTTTTTTACAAAGTTAACACACATTTTTTTTCTGCTCTTGTTCTTTGATTTGCGATACAGCATTATAAAAAAGCAGAATATACCACACTTCCCAACAGTGCTTTACCCATAATGATCCAACTGGCACACTCCCAGAAATAATTACAGTATTTCCCGGATATAAGTACCGTAGAATATGCTCGAAAAACCGTGCTTATATATAAAGCCCGCTTATAAGCACTGACTGTGCTTATATCCAAATCCCGCTTATCACTAACTGTACTTATATTGAAATCCCCAATTATCAGTGCCTCTAACACAAACAATTTAAAAAGGAGCAACTGAGAATTCATTTATTTAAAACAAAGAATCTCAAGTGTACAAAGATGAATAGATTAACAGTTATACTGAATTTTGTATCATTCATTGTGTTCTATATATGTACTTACATATAAGTACTGTATATGATCAATGTTTGCCAGAACTTTTTCAGAAAAGAAGCTAAATGGACAAAAACAAAGCTAAAAGAATTTTTTAAACTAAAAAAAGGCAACATTTGAAGCATTTTGTTCATTTTTTCATAAAAATCTTAGTATTTTAAACATTTTATACATCTAGTAAAAAACTGTGAGGACCCCAAAACCGAGGGTTTTGTACCCTCACAACATATACATACATATACATTTTTAAACATAAATTTTGTTATACAATATATGAATTTATAACTTTGAATTTATTACTCATACATTTTCTATGAAGTATGAATTATACGCCAAAATATATATATTCTACTGTATATTGAATTAATAATTACTGAATTGAAGTACAAATTAGACTTGCTCACTTTTGCACGCAAGGAAAATATTTACATTTCCGCCCACATAAATTTTAAATATAGGATCACCCTAATGTACACTGAACATTTGGAGAAGTAGTAGACACGCACAAAACATAAAAATACATCGGTCAACCAACCCTGTGTACACGCGCAATCCAATGCACCCAACTACAAATATCTACAACATAATAATTTGAGTGAACGGAGATCAGCAGCAAGTCGCCAAAAATAAGCGCCGCTACTGATTGGAAATTTGGTATACATACTTACGCACTAGCATACGACATACCAATGCACACCGTAAAGCAGAAGTCAAAAGCATCGAGCAAGGCCAACGCAGCATTAAAATCAAATGACAACAAACATACGTACAAACACACAATAGTGAAATGCAATAGGTAAAGCGAAAGCTGGAAAAACACGGCATGCGGGCAAATGCAAATATATTAGCTGTGTTTTTTAGACGGTTTTTATCTAGGTTGACTTGACAGGCTGGACAGTACTTTTTTTGTAATTCAAATATAAGTAATTTCCCGATAAGCTACAAGCTTGAAACTTGGAATATAGTTCAGAACCCGATGACAATGCAATAATAAGAAAAAAATCGCCGCTAGGTGGCGCAAGGATCGAGATATTCGCAAAAATCGTATTTGTGGTCCGATTTGGCTCATATTTAGAACACATAAAACATACAAGAATAGAAAGCGACCTATGAAAACAATCGTGGCTAGGTGGCGCAAGGACCGAGATATTAACAAAAATCGTATTTGTGGTCCGATTTGGCTCATATTTGGAACATATAATACATACAAGGCGCAAGGATCGAGATATTCACAAAAATCGTATTTGTGGTCCGATTTGGCTCATATTTGGAATATGTAATACGCACAAGAATAGGAAGCGACCTATGAAAAAAATCGTCGCTAGGTGGCGCAAAGATCGAGATATTCAAAAAAATCGTATTTGTGGTCCGATTTGGTCCATATTTGGAACACGTAATACATATATGAATAGAAAGCGACCTATGATGTCCGATTTGGCTCATATTTGGAACAAATATTACATAGAGTCCGGTAGAAGTGACATCAAAATATTTTGCAGTTGGAGGAGGGACAAGCATACGTGGCGCAGAGTCGAGTAAAGTCTTTGGAAGGATTATGTATTGAGGACTTAGATTGTAACAAATTGTCAGGAAAGAGTCCTTGCAATAATGAGTCAATTAAAAAATACTAAGAACTTGAAAATAAAATAATAAAAAAAAAAGTTTAAGTTAAACGGTTTTATTAAAAACAATACTTACATGAAGTAATAATACTAAAAGCTAGAAAATAATTAGGTAGATTCTAGGTACTAGTCATCACACTCCTCATCAATCTAGGGCGTTGATCAGACAATTAAATAAAAGCGTTCGGCGTGTGAAATTTCTAAAAATGTGAGGCCGAGCATAACCTTATTAAGGTTCACTTGGTCTTATATATGACTATTAGGCCGGGTCGATTTGTGGGGAGGCAAAAAATCGCCCATTGCTCTGTGAAAATCATATTCTAGGGATCAAAATAAGAAACTTTTCCGAAGGAACCATACCTCTAAGGAACCATACCTCTAAAACGAATTCTGATGATGTTGGGTCGTAGGGGCAAATTTTGAAAAATCCCACTTTGAAATGCCTATGTTTTTTCTTTTTGGAGTTTATTTTTCTGTTTAGAAATTTATTTAGTCAGAACATATGTATGTAAATCAAAAAATGAATTTAACTTAGTAATAGAAAAGAAATTTAAAAAAATTATTAGAAATTAGCGTTTTTACAACCCCCTTTTAAAACCAAGGCATCACTGTGATGCATTTGCATGTCGTAAACATCAAGGCATCACTGTGATGCATTTGCATGTCGTAAACATAGTTGTGTGGGTTTTTTATTCAACCGTTTTAAAAAATGAAGGTATCACTGTGACCCAATTGCAGATCGTAAAATTGCTTGTGTTGTTTTTTAAAGCCACCACAAGACACAGCAGGTAGAATTGAAATTGCCTCTACCCAAAAGTTCGACCCAAATTGGGGGACATCAGAATTCGTTTTAGAGGTATGGTTCCTTCGGCAAAGTTTCTTATTTTGATCCCTAGAATACGATTTTCACAGAGCAATGAGCGATTTTTAAATCGACCCGCCATAATGACTATCAATAGAAATTTTACGCGTCAAACCCTTTTACTTAATTGGCTGATCAACGCCCTAGATTGATGAGGAGTGTGATGACTAGTACCTAGGACCTATCTAATTATTTTCTAGCTTTTAGTATTATTATATATATTGTTTTCAATAAAACCGTTTAACTAAAATTTTTTTTATTATTTTATTTTTTACATCTAGAGACGTTTACGCTTAAACTTTATATCGACTGCTAAGCGTCAAACTTTAAATACACCTCTGAAATTGCTGCGCATAAAATTAGTACTACTAAATTTCAATACGCATTATACTCAGATGTAACTGAAATATGTGTCTATGTTTCACCTCTACACTAATTCTATGTATCACCTCTTAAAATGGTGCGTGTCCACAATTCATCGCAACTGATTCAGCTATATGTTATACAATATGGTCATGAGAGGGTTGTGTCTCCGCTTTTCGGTGCACCCTGTGCTGTAGCTAGTTATTTAACCATTTCCGCTAGATGGGTCTCCTAAGCATTGTCTAAGCGAGGATAAGCGTTTTTTTTATGCGCAAACGTAAACGTATACGCGTGTAAAAAAAAACCACGGAGGAGTGTTATGGTGCATGGAAGTTTATGAAAAAAATATTCACTGGAATAACGGTTGTATTATATTGTTAATATTATTAAATGAAAATTGTTATTATAAAATAACCGTTTGCCTGCGTGCAAAATTAGTATATAAGGGCGACGAATTTGCATTGAAATTCAGAGATTAGGAGACATGCATACGAGTCGGTAGGTGTTATTACTACCAACCAAGAACACATCTGAAGGTATTTGACTTCATTTGTCCTTAGAGTATATTCGTGTGAAGGTTTTGAGTCCATTCGACTGCAGATATTGCCGATGGTCTTTTTAACTCAGTCACCTCTTATAAAGCTAGGAATAGGAGTTGAATTTGTTCTAATAAATATTTATAACGTTTTTATGAAATTAATAGGGTTTATTCGTTTCAAAAACCAGTAGGGATTATATTTTCACCCTGGACGGACCGAGACTTAACCCCGGCAAACCAAAGGAAAAGTCCGTCACAAAATTTAAATTAATTTTTTCTCCAAATATAATTTACAGATGGAATCTGTGTTTTATACAAATTTTTTAAAGTCAATCATTTGACCACTCGTCTACTACTACTACAACTATTTCACTACTCCGATTTCATAACAAATAAATAAAATAATTTACAGATGCAATCTATGTTTTATAAAAAAAAAGTTAAGTCAGTCATTTGACTACTCCTCTACTACTGCTATAACTACATATTTCACTGCTTGCAACAGGATATCCATATAAAAGGTAGTATGTGTGAGATAAAAATATACATAAAGTCTTAAAATATTTCGACATCATCATCTGGTGAATTGGAATTAATATTTGATTTGTTCATTAGTTCAATGAGATCGTTTGTTATAATAAAATCATGGCAGCACTTACTTTCTTTCCTTAGTCCGTACCTCACATATAAAATTGAATTTAACATTTTTAAATGTAACCTGTTACGCTGCTTCGTTTTAACATTGTTCATGGTGTTTAAAATTCGCTCAACCTCTGCATTACTGATTGGCAAAACCAAAAAATCTAAAACAAAAGTGGAAAGACTGGCAAAGGTATTTTCCCCAAGGGCGTTTTTATACTCTCGAACCTCTGCCCAACCTACGTTGTCCCATTCATGTAGATACGATTTTTTCCACTGCATATCAATGTTATTTATTTGTGTGAAGCTATTGTAACGAATTTTGGGAAATTCCGCTTATTTGAAACCTGTTAACGTTCGAATCGCTGAACTGTCGAATAAATCACTCCAATATTCAGTATTGCAACTGGTCTTTATTTAGTTTACTTTGGGAGTAGTACTTCACAATTATTCTTCACAACCAATAGCGTGTTTAATGCCCCTATTACGGTATACAACTCATCATAGTTGGGAATTTCCCCCAAATTACCCCGAGGGAGTCCCCAAAACTATCCCAGAATGCCCACCAAATTACCCCCAGGGAGTCCCCAAAAATCATGATTACTTGTCACCTTATTGACAATTTGTCAAGTGTACAGAATAGGACCGTAAATGTGTACTTAGTCAAGTACAGAAAAATACGATGAGTGACTAGCACATAAAATAGAAAATACATACGAGTGCCCCACAACACATATGTCCCATACATATATGACATTGTTGAGTATAAACTGAAATCGTAGTCGCTTTAACTCGTTGGTTTCGTGTGTAATACACTGTATATTTCGTTTATTATCGGGCTTTCTTTAGCGCTGTATTCAGTTTAGTTTCGTGTGTTGCTAGCGTCAGAAGACTGATATGACTATATTCATCTTATTGTTCTGTTAGTCATAATGATTCAAATTAGTGTTTTCGTATAACACAGTTGACTTTTTTGCTCAATAAGACAATTGAGTACTGAACTGCTTCGTGGCTTATGAGCGGTTATTCATTTTACGAAGCATGCCTATGTAAATGTGTTTTAGTGGATATAAGTGCTTGATATTCTTTGTTTGTGTACGCACTAATACTAATTTTTCGGTTAGTCCACTAATAACCTTAAAACATGAGCTCACTGGTATACGTTTACGCTTGCGCAGGGACTTATTTTAATAATTAATTTTTTTTTGTGGCCCGAAAAGGTTCGTGTCAAAAAATAGTCCTAGGTAAAAGTTTACCGTGGATCCCCATAGCGTTTTCATGACGAATAATGCATTCTTTTTGTTTTTTCGGAATTTTTATTGTTAAGCCCACAAATAAAAGTAACATCTGGACTTTTATTTTAAAAGTCCGAAAACAAAAGTGAATCCGGACTTTTATTTTTTAAGGACGAATAAAGGTACCGCCCTATAATTGTAGAACGGCACATCCAAAAAAGTTTTTACCACTCGATCCTACCTAATATCTGGATTTCAAACCTGCAGATATACTTCAAAATTTTTGTTAATAATAATAAAAATTTGTCATCTATAAACCATATGAGAGTCATAGTCCTATTCTTATCCTTTTCCACAGTAAGCTTGCACCAGTTTTCTGGCTATAAAGTTTGGTTCAATTGAGATATTGCGTTGAAATTTAGTACACCGCTTTCTGGTGAAACAGAAGGATTTTGTATGAAAAAAAAATCTTTGTATTTGGATGAGCCGTTCCACAATTATAGAGCTTTTTATAAACTTTTACTAGACTAAAAAGTAAAAGTCCGGAAATGATTTTTCTGAAGGACTTTTATGGTAAAAGCAATAACAGTTTGGGTCCCTGGGGGTTACAAGTTAATATTATTTTTTTTCTTTTATGCGATCTAAAAAATTTTTTTGAAAAGTCTAGAAGTGTATATTTATGTCAATATTCAGATATCTTTGTCGAAACAAATTATGATAACAATATATAAATGCACTAGAAGACCCGGCAGATGTTGTCCTGCCCTAAATTTGGCCTATCTGCATACATTTTAATAAGCTTTTTCCGTCTGACTCTGCCCTCCCCCCTCTTCACTTTTTCCTAATCCTTGTATTCACTCCTCCCTCCGTCTTTTTCGCTTCATCTATCTCCACCTTCGTCTCATTCTATCTCTTTCTCAATCTCCTTCTCTCTTTTCTCTTCTCTTAATATCTTCTATTCTTCTGCATCCCTTATTGCCTGTCCCAGAGGGTGGTATGTATTTTATTCCAGTCCCAGTCCCATTCCGAGTCTCAGTCCCAGTCCCATTTCGAGTCTCAGTCCCAGTCCTAGTCCTAATACCAGTCCCAGTCCGTCTCTGGATAATATATTACTCTGTACTAAAGCACTCATCAACAGCTTTCATTTGATATCCATATTGTATAAACACTGTCTAGGCATTCACTGGCGCACGTTTTGGCCTATATCTCGAGACCATAGTCACCCAGGGGTATGAAAATTACCCTCTGCTAAAGCACTCATCCACAGCTTTCATTTGATATCCATATTCTATAAACACATTTTAGGGGTACCCGGGCCGACGTTTTGGCCTATATCTCGAGAATCTAGGCATTCATGAGTATGCAAATTACCCTCTAATAAAGCACTCATCAACAGCTTTCATTTGATATCCACATTCTATTAACACATTCTAGGGGTACCCGGGTCCACGTTTTGGCCTATAGCTCGAGACCCTAGTCACCCAGGGGTATGAAAATTACCCTCTACTTAAGCACTCATCAACAGCTTTCAATTGATATCAATATTCTATAAACATATTCTAGGGGTAGCCGGGAGACCCTAGTCACTCAGGGGTATGAAAATTACCCTCTGCTAAAGCACGCATCAACAGCTTCTCATTTGATATCAACATTCTATAAACACATTATAGGGGTACCCGGGTCCACGTTTTGGCCTATAGCTCGAGACCCTAGTCACCCAGGGTATGAAAATTACCCTCTAATAAATCACTCATCAACAGCTTTCATTTGGTATCTACAATCTATTAACACATTCTAGGGGTACTCGGGTCCACGTTTTGGCCTATATCTCGAGACCCTAGTCACCCAGGGGTATGAAAATTACCCTCTGCTAAAGCACTCATCAACAGCGTCTCATTTGATATCAATCTTCTATAAACACATTCTAGGGGTACCTGGGTCCACGTTTTGGCCTATAGCTCGAGACCCTAGTCACCCAGAGGTATGAAAATTACCCTCTAATAAAGCACTCATCAACAGCTTCTCTTTTGATATCAATATTCTATAAACACATTCTAGAGGTACCCGGGTCCACGTTTTGACCTATATCTCGAGACCCTAGTTACCCAGGGGTATGAAAATTACCCTCTGCTACAGCACTCATAAACAGCTTCTTATTTGATATCAATATTCTATAAACACATTCTAGGGGTACCCGGGTCCACGTTTTGGCCTATATCTCGAGACCCTAGTCACCCAGGGGTATGAAAATTACCCTCTGCTAAAGCACTCATCAACAGCTTCTCGTTTGATATAAATATTCTATAAACACATTCTAGGGGTACCCGGGTCTACGTTTTGGCCTATAGCTCGAGACCCTAGTCACCCAGGGGTATGAAAATTACCCTCTGCTAAAGCACTCATCAACAGCTTCTCATTTGATATCCATATTCTATACACATTCTAGGGGTACCCAGGTCCACGTTTTGGCCTATATCTCGAGACCCGAGTCCCCAGGGGTATGAAAATTACCCTCTACTAAAGCACTCATCAAGAGCTTTCATTTGATATCCATATTCTATAAACACATTCTAGGGGTGCCCGGGTCCACGTTTTGGCCTATATCTCGAGACGCTATTCACCCAGGGGTATGAAAATTACCCTCTGCTAAAGCACTCATCAACAGCTTTTCATTTGATATCCACATTCTAGGGGTACCCGGGTCCACGTTTAGGCCTATATCTCGAGACCCTAGTCACCCAGGGGTATGAAAATTACCGTCTAATAAAGCACTCATCAACATATTTCATTTGATATCCATATTTTATACACATTCTAGGGGTAGCCAGGTCCAGGTTTTGGCCTATATCTAGACCCGAGTCACCCAGGGGTATGAAAATTACCCTCTACTAAAGCACTCATCAACAGCTTTCATTTGATATCCACATTCTATAAACACATTCTAGGGGTACTCGGGTCCACGTTTTGGCCCATATCTCGAGACCCTATTCACCCAGGGGTATGAAAATTACCCTCTGCTAAAGCACTCATCAACAGCTCATTTGATATCAATATTCTATAAACACATTCTAGGGGTACCCGGGTCCACGTTTTGGCCTATATCTCGAGACCCTAGTCACCCAGGGGTATGAAAATTACCCTCTGCTAAAGCACTCATCAACAGCTTCTCACTTGATATCAATATTCTATAAACACATTCTAGGGGCACCCGGGTCCACGTTTTGGCCTATATCTCGCGATCCTAGTCACAGAGGGGTATGAAAATTACCCTCTGCTAAAGCACTCATCAACAGCTTCTCATTTGATATCAATATTCTATAAACACATTCTAGGGGTACCCGGGTCCACGTTTTGGCGAGACCCTAGTCACCCAGGGGTATGAAAATTACCCTCTAATAAAGCACTCATCAACAGCTTTCATTTGATATCCACATTCTATAAACACATTCTAGGGGTACCCGGGTCCACGTTTTGGCCTATATTTCGAGACCCTATTCACCCAGGGGTATGAAAATTACCCTCTGCTAAAGCACTTATCAACAGCTTTTCATTTGATATCCACATTCTAGGGGTACCCGGGTCCACGTTTTGGCCTATATCTCGAGACCCTAGTCACCCAGGGGTATGAAAATTACCCTTTACTAAAGCACTCATCAACAGCTTTCATTTGATATCAATATTGTTACGAATATTAGCAAAACTGAGGAGTGCTGCCATCTCCAGGCCGATTCTAAGCAGTGACGTGAATTCACATCAATAATTCAATCATTATGTATCTACATAAACGAATCAATAATTGCGTCTACACATATGTACACATTCCGACGAGCAACATTTACATACAAGGCAGCGAGAGATGAGATGTCACACACCGATGAATTTACTTATACGCTTATGTGTGTGCGGGAGACTGTAAACTACAAACACATGCATATATCTTATCTCAGTGGTCACAAGAGAGGGCAATAATTTGTGCACGTAGTTGTGGCTGACGATTTTGTAGCCGGAACTAACTAGTAACTTCTGGAAATCGAAGAGTCTAGAAGTATGCAGCGTAAACTATAAAAGCCGGGCAGGCGAGTAAGAAGAATTCAGTTTGATTTGAGTTGTCAAGCAGTTGCGATTAAGACGATATCTAGCGAGCAATAGCAGTATTATTTTGAATAGTAGAGTTTCATTGAGCTATCAATCAGTGTGGTTATTAAGCAAGCTATTCGTTGCACAGTTTGAGTGTATTGTGAAGTACTTTAATAAAGGCCATTTTGCATTATTACAAATTGGAGTTATTTATTCAACAGTTTAGTGATTCGAACTTAGCAGAGGATTGCAAATAAGAGGATTTGCAGCAAATTCGTTACAATTGGTGTCAGAAGAGGAATTGTTGAATAAATTCCAGAAGACAACAAGGACATGGCAAAGTTCAGTGAATTGAAGATCCAGCAACTGAAGAAGGAGTTGGAGAGACGTGGATTGAATACAAGCGGCGTTAAACTCGAACTTCAGGCACGGCTACGAGAGGCAATGGAAGCAGAAGGAATTGATGTGGAGGAGTATGTCTTTCATCTTGATGGCGAGGAGACAACAAAAATTGAAGAGGAAAACGAAACATCGCAGACAGTTACGAGCACAGACTTGAACATGATATTGGCTGCAATATCTGCACAAACATCGACAGTAGCATCAATGTCGTCACAAATGTCATCACAACTGGAAGAGCAGAAGACATATATGGCATCACAACTAGAATCACAGAAGACACATATTGCAGAAATGTCGTCAGAAATAACATCAAAGATCGAAGCACAAGAAACGCGTATTTCAGAAATGTCGTCGCAAATGTCATCTCAACTGGAAGAACAGAAGACATATATGGCATCGCAACCGGAAGAACAGAAGACATATATGATATCTCAGTTGGCTCAGCAGTTGAAAGCGCAAGAGGATCGCATATCATCGCAGTTGGAGGGTTTTAGTGAACGACAAGATAAAATGGAAGCTGAGATGGATGCTTTGAAAGATCGGATTCAGCAGTTACAATTAAATCGTCCAGCAGTTTCAGCGAGTAATACAAAGGTAAAAACACCATCCTTTGACGGTTCTGTTCCTTTCCAGGTCTTTAAGCTACAGTTTGAGAAGACCGCAGCAGTGAACAACTGGAATGTGGAAGATAAAGTTGCCGCACTCTTCGTAGCATTGAAAGGACCAGCTGCCGAAATCTTACAGACTATTCCAGATTACGAACGGAACAGTTATGACGCATTGATGGCTGCTGTAGAACGGCGATACGGAAGCGAACACAGGAAACAGATATTTCAAATAGAATTGCAAAACCGCTACCAAAAAGCTAACGAGACTTTGCAGGAGTTTGCTTCGAACATTGAAAGATTGGCTCATCTTGCAAATGCGGATGCACCCGTGGAATACACGGAAAGAGTGAAGATTCAGAGCTTTATTAATGGCATACGGGACGTCGAAACGAAGCGAGCCACATACGCGAACCCAAAGCAAACATTTTCTGAAACGGTATCCCATGCATTGACCCAGGAAACGGCGTCATTATTGAGTAAACCAGCATACAAAGCTCATCGTGTGGAAGTAGAAAGGCCTGAGTGGGTAGACACAATTTTGGAAGCAATGAAGGGATCTCAACAGAAGAATGCCGGAGTTATTAAATGTTTCAAGTGCGGCAACCCAGGTCACATTGCACGTCATTGCGATCTTGGTCCTAATAGTTCCAACAATGTGGGTGGCCGTAAACGCAAAGCTGGCGGAAATGAGCAAGAGCGTGTCGAATGTAAAGAACGAAAACTTGCCCCGGCTGTTAAATGTCCTGTGATATCTGTGTCGCAAATCGGAAGGAAATCAAGCAGTCTTACCGTCAGAGGGAATGTGGATGGTAAAGAGCGTGTACTGACTGTAGATACGGGGGCATCTCATTCCTTGATTCGATCTGATTTGGTCTACAGGAGAGTAAAGTCATTACCTGGAGCAAGGTTGCGTACGGTAACAGGCGAATATAATCAAGTCCAAGGCGAAGTGGTATGTGAGGTATTAATTGGAAAAGTCATGGTCCTACACAAATTCGTTGTGGCGGAGATCGTTGATGAAGTCATATTGGGAGTGGACTTCTTGGTTGACCATGACGTCAGGATCGATATGCGGAGGAAAATTATGCGCTATAAGAACCAGGACATACCACTTAACTTTAGTTTGGAAAAAGGGTTCAGCAGTAATCGGGTACTGGTGGAAAAGACTCGACAAAGACCACGAAAGTCAAAGGCAAAGGTTGATAGATCGAATGGGCCAAATAAATCAAAATCAAAAGTACCTGCGAGAGAAACACTGGCATTGACAAAACCTAAAAGACGCAGGAAAACGAAGCAACGAATTTCCGAGAAAGAATGCGAGGGTAGTTTCAAGCCGGAGCGCACTACTCTTGTGAAATGTGGGAACGATACCGATTATGCAAAGCAAATCCGTCCAGCGCAAGCTCTACGAAATGGTTCATTGACCAAACAACACAGTGTGAAGGAACGGCCCAGGGTAATGAGTAGTAAGATGAAACACAGGTACGACAAGGAAAATAATTCGGAAGGTTTCCGGGAGGGAAATTTGGTACTGTTATATAACCCTCACCGGCGGAAAGATGTTCCATCCAAATTTCGTGCAGTTGGGAAGGCCCGTACAAGGTTGTGAAGAAGATCAGTGATATCATCTACCGCATACAAAGCATTGAGAAACCACGGAGTAGAAGAGTGGTACATATGGCGATGCTAGCGGCGTTTAGATTGGGAGATTTGTCTGATCGGGACGATCAGACTTAGGTGGAGGGCAGTGTTACGAATATTAGCAAAACTGAGGAGTGCTGCCATCTCCAGGCCGATGCTAAGCAGTGACGTGAATTCACATCAATAATTCAATCATTATGTATCTACATAAACGAATCAATAATTGCGTCTACACATATGTACACATTCCGACGAGCAACATTTACATACAAGGCAGCGAGAGATGAGATGTCACACACCGATGAATTTACTTATACGCTTATGTGTGTGCGGGAGACTGTAAACTACAAACACATGCATATATCTTATCTCAGTGGTCACAAGAGAGGGCAATAATTTGTGCACGTAGTTGAGGCTGGCGATTTTGTAGCCGGAACTAACTAGTAACTTCTGGAAATCGAAGAGCCTAGAAGTATGCAGCGTAAACTATAAAAGCCGGGCAGGCGAGTAAGAAGAATTCAGTTTGATTTGAGTTGTCAAGCAGTTGCGATTAAGACGATATCTAGCGAGCAATAGCAGTATTTTTTTGAATAGTAGAGTTTCATTGAGCTATCAATCAGTGTGGTTATTAAGCAAGCTATTCGTTGCACAGTTTGAGTGTATTGTGAAGTACTTTAATAAAGGCCATTTTGCATTATTACAAATTGGAGTTATTTATTCAACAGTTTAGTGATTCGAACTTAGCAGAGGATTGCAAATAAGGGGATTTGCAGCAAATTCGTTACAATATTATATAAAAACATTCTAGGGGTACCCGGGTCCACGTTTTGGCCTATAGCTCGAGACCCTAGTAAAGCACTCATCAACAGCTTTCATTTGATATCCACATTCTATAAACACATTCTAGGAGTACCCGGGTCCACGTTTTGGCCTATATTTCGAGACCCTATTCACCCAGGGGTATGAAAATTACCCTCTGCTAAAGCACTTATCAACAGCTTTTCATTTGATATCCACATTCTAGGGGTACCCGGGTCCACGTTTTGGCCTATATCTCGAGACCCTAGTCACCCAGGGGTATGAAAATTACCCTCTACTAAAGCACTCATCAACAGCTTTCATTTGATATCAATATTCTATAAAAACATTCTAGGGGTACCCGGGTCCACGTTTTGGCCTATAGCTCGAGACCCTAGTCACCCAGGGGTATGAAAATTACCCTCTACTAAAGCACTCATCAACAGCTTTCATTTGATATCCATATTCTATAAACACATTCTAGGGTATCCGGGTTCACGTTTTGGCCTATATCTCGAGACCCTAGTCACCCAGGGGTATGAAAATTACCCTCTGCTAAAGCACTCATCAACAGCTTCTCACTTGATATCAATATTCTATAAACACATTCTAGGGGCACCCGGGTCCACGTTTTGGCCTATATCTCGCGACCCTAGTCACCCAGGGGTATGAAAATTACCCTCTGCTAAAGCACTCATCAACAGCTTCTCATTTGATATCAATATTCTATAAACACATTCTAGGGGTACCCGGGTCCACGTTTTGGCCTATATCTCGAGAGCCGAGTCCCCAGGGGTATGAAAATTACCCTCTGCTAAAGCACTCATCAACAGCTTTCATTTGATATCAATATTCTATAAAAACATTCTAGGGGTACCCGGGTCCACGTTTTGGCCTATAGCTCGAGACCCTAGTCACCCAGGGGTATGAAAATTACCCTCTACTAAAGCACTCATCAACAGCTTTCATTTGATATCCATATTCTATAAACACATTCTAGGGGTATCCGGGTTCACGTTTTGGCCTATATCTCGAGACCCTAGTCACCCAGGGGTATGAAAATTACCCTCTGCTAAAGCACTCATCAACAGCTTCTCACTTGATATCAATATTCTATAAACACATTCTAGGGGCACCCGGGTCCACGTTTTGGCCTATATCTCGAGACCCTAGTCACCCAGGGGTATGAAAATTACCGTCTAATAAAGCACTCATCAACAGCTTTCATTTGATATCCATATTTTATACACATTCTAGGGGTACCCGGGTCCACGCTTTGGCCTATATCTCGAGACGCTATTCACCCAGGGGTATGAAAATTACCCTCTGCTAAAGCACTCATCAACAGCTTCTCACTTGATATCAATATTCTATAAACACATTCTAGGGGCACCCGGGTCCACGTTTTGGCCTATATCTCGAGACCCTAGTCACCCAGGGGTATGAAAATTACCGTCTAATAAAGCACTCATCAACAGCTTTCATTTGATATCCATATTTTATACACATTCTAGGGGTACCCGGGTCCACGCTTTGGCCTATATCTCGAGACGCTATTCACCCAGGGGTATGAAAATTACCCTCTGCTAAAGCACTCATCAACAGCATCTCATTTGATATCAATATTCTATAAACACATTCTAGGGGTGCCCGGGTCGACGTTTTGGCCTATATCTCGAGACCCTAGTCACCCAGGGGTATGAAAATTACCCTCTGCTAAAGCACTCATCAACAGCTTCTCACTTGATATCAATATTCTATAAACACATTGTAGGGGTACCCGGGTCCACGTTTTGGCCTATATCTCGAGACCCTAGTCACCCAGGGTTATGAAAATTACCCTCTACTAAAGCACTCATCAACAGCTTTCATTTGATATCCATATTCTATAAACACATTGTAGGGGTACCCGGGTCCACGTTTTGGCCTATATCTGGAGACCCTAGTCACCCAGGGTTATGAAAATTACCCTCTGCTAAAGCACTCATCAACAGCTTCTCATTTGATATTAATATTCTATAAACACATTCTAGGGGTACCCGGGTCCACGTTTTGGCCTATAGCTCGAGACCCTAGTCAGCCGGGGGTATGAAAATTACCCTCTAATAAAGCACTCATCAACAGCTTTCATTTGATATCCACATTCTATAAACACATTCTAGGGGTACTCGGGTCCACGTTTTGGCCCATATCTCGAGACCCTATTCACCCAGGGGTATGAAAATTACCCTCTGCTAAAGCACTCATCAACAGCTCATTTGATATCAATATTCTATAACCACATTCTAGGGGTACCCGGGTCGACGTTTTGGCCTATATCTCGAGACCCTAGTCACCCAGGGGTATGAAAATTACCCTCTGCTAAAGCACTCATCAACAGCTTCTCACTTGATATCAATATTCTATAAACACATTCTAGGGGCACCCGGGTCCACGTTTTGGCCTATATCTCGCGACCCTAGTCACCCAGGGGTATGAAAATTACCCTCTGCTAAAGCACTCTTCAACAGCATCTCATTTGATATCAATATTCTATAAACACATTCTAGGGGTACCCGGGTCCACGTTTTGGCCTATAGCTCGAGACCCTAGTCACCCAGGGGTATAAAAATTACCCTCTACTAAAGCACTCGTCAACAGCTTTCATTTGATATCCATATTCTATACACACATTCTGGGGGTACCCAGGTCCACGTTTTGGCCTTATCTCGAGAACCGAGTCACCCAGGGGTGTGAAAATTACCCTCTGCTAAAGCACTTATCAACAGCTTTCATTTGATATCCATATTCTATAAACAAACTCTAAGAGTACCCGGGTCCACGTTTTGGCCTATATCTCGCGACCCTAGTCACCCAGGGGTATGAAAATTACCCTCTTCTAAAGCACTCATCAACAGCATCTCATTTGATATCAATATTCTATAAACACATTCTAGGGGTACCCGGGTCCACGTTTTGGCCTATAGCTCGAGACCCTAGTCACCAGGGGTATGAAAATTACCCTCTACTAAAGCACTCATCAACAGCTTTCATTTGATATCCATATTCTATAAACACATTCTAGGAGTACCCGGGTCCACGTTTTGGCCTATAGTTCGAGACCCTAGTCACCCAGGGGTATGAAAATTACCCTCTACTAAAGCACTCATCAACAGCTTTCATTTGATATCCATATTCTATAAACACATTCTAGGGGTACCCGGGTCCACGTTTTGGCCTATATCTCGAGGCCCTAGTCACCCAGGGGTATGAAAATTACCCTCTACTAAAGCACTCATCAACAGCTTTCATTTGATATCAATATTCTATAAAAACATTCTAGGGGTACCCGGGTCCACGTTTTGGCCTATAGCTCGAGACCCTAGTCACCCAGGGGTATGAAAATTACCCTCTACTAAAGCACTCGTCAACAGCTTTCATTTGATATCCATATTCTATACACACATTCTGGGGGTACCCAGGTCCACGTTTTGGCCTTATCTCGAGACCCGAGTCACCCAGGGGTTGAAAATTACCCTCTGCTAAAGCACTTATCAACAGATTTCATTTGATATCCATATTCTATAAACACACTCTAAGAGTACCCGGGTCCACGTTTTGGCCTTATCTCGAGACCCGAGTCACCCAGGGGTGTGAAAATTACCCTCTGCTAAAGCACTCATCAACAGCTTTCATTTGATATCCATATTCTATAAACACACTCTAAGGGTACCCGGGCCCACGTTTTGGCCAATATCTCGAGACACTAGTCACCCAGTCACCTACCTTATATTTCAAGTTAGATCAAACTACACACGGGGTGCAAAACAAATTCAAAATCGGTTCAGTAGTTTAGGAGTCCATTGGCCTCAAACACACACGTGTTTTTTATGTAGTAAGATTTTACTAGAATGAATACAGATTTCATTTAACTATCTTGTATTATTCTTTCTTAAAGAAAAATATTAACTTTAGCTCTTTATAATTTGATACGTTTTTTTCCAAGCTCGCAGCAACACTGTTCCTGTTATACGAAGCTTTAAAAAATTACCCTTATTTGTTATTTTATGGCACCGATGCTTTTTTACATGGCGACATCTATTATTGAACATTCATTTGGAGTGTGCCCAAACTAAACGAAATTATCTGACTAAAAAATTGAGTTATCTGGCTAAAGTCGTTGTTGTTGCATTTACATCGAAAATCTTTCTGGCTCCAGATCATTACCACGAGATAGCAAAACTATTTCAAATTCAGCTATCAGAAAAAACGGTTAACTGATTTCATTCGTTTATTTGTTAGTTCGAGTGCAGTGCTTAAAATGTTTCAATCAAAATTAGGTCGTCGCGCAAAAATAAGGAAGGATGTATTTCTTAGTCTATGTGCAAACTATAAGAAAATATTCTGTCAAACGAAAATAAAAGTGTTGTGTCAAGAGTGAACTCTATATGGGAAGTTATCACAAGAGAATTGAACGTCGATGTCAAAGCATCGACTGTTTACGCTAAAGTGTCTGCGAATAGTTTTGAGGAGCTGGATATTTTACGCGGAACAACTGTGCACAGTGAAATGCAAAACGCTACTTCTGATGGTAAGTGAAAAAATGCTTTCATTAGGGACTTATTCTGAACGTTACCGGCAAATTGAAACCGGGGTATGTATTGTGTAACTGAAAATCGTTACCAGTGCAATTAAGATTAAAATGAAAATGTGAACAAAATTTAGCGTAAACAAGTGCTAATATTATATGATTTAATCGGGGATTGCTTGTATTGTTTTTTTTTTTTTAAATGTATGAAAACATTTATTTGAAGCAATTTTTAATTTTATAATTTATTTAAGAATTTGGGAAAAATTTAAGCAACGTGACATCAGGACGTACAAGGACAGCTGTCGCCTTGTCCGTCCTGATGTCACGTTGTTTAAATTTTTCCCAAATTATTAAAGTGCTAATATTGTTTTTCAATTCTTATGCACGAGTATGGATCCACAATTTGTTGGTTCAAACAAATAGTAATTAAACACGTGCAATTTTGCGTGGTAACAAAATGTTACCACCTATGGTGCAAGTAACTTTGCTATCCAAAATCATAATAAGAAAAGTTTCATGTAATTTTTGTAACTGGTAAGACGATTGTTGTTACCAGATTATAATAAAGACGAAATTTTTTTATAACTCTTGAAGATTGAATAATTCACCAAATTTCCAATATTTATTTCTTTCCATAGAAAATGATGCAAACCACAACATCAATGATACTGATAGCTATGAAAGTAAGTAGAAAATGTTAAAAACAAATATGCAGGACTTATTTATAGATCGTTTGCTTGCAATTTTATACGGCAGTAGTATTTTACTGTAAGTACCCGGTCGTATTAAGTTGGAAGACACACTATAGCAAACAGCAATATTACATTTTAAATAATTTAAACTTCATTTATTCGCAATTTATTCCCACACAAAAAATGTATAACTCTGTCCGGTTCCGTGGCTTAAGTCTTAAGACGACGTACAGCTCCCTAACGACTAGAATAATTTGTGTTTGTATTTCGATATGATTCAAATGGCATGCGCGTAGGATTTCTGCTAGCATGTACATATGGAGAGACAATAGTGTTAAGCAACTTTCACAAAACAGAACACTCTAGTAGGTCATATTCACCACTCACCACAGCAGAATGTGTTAAACTACCACTGCCTGTATTTATTATTTAACAATTATTTGTACATTTTTCATTCAGCTAATCTATTCATAATTTTAATTTCTGATCACTATAACTCCAATCAGTGTATTTTCTGTGCTTAAATTATGTTAAAAATTGTGCTAAAGTTTGTTGTGTGGTGGAAGTGTCCTACCACAATTTTGTGCTTTCCACTGAAGTTCACGCATGCAACATCTTTATGTTCAAAAATCGTTGAAATATGTATGTATGTACATCTTTATTTCGAGAAGTTTCGAATAGCGTCCGCGGGATCTGCGTGTATGAACAATCACATATACAATGTACATGTTAGCTCGCATACTTGCTACAAATGATTTAAGTAATGCGTATATTTAGTTACATCAATATGTATGTACATACTAAGTAATGTCGTTTACACAAAAGGATACGTTTTCTACTATAACGGTTTACAAAATAAATACATCTTGCTCTTCTATCTTTCGAAATAAGAGAAACGTTTGTATTTCGCTTTGATTCAAATGGCATGCGCACGGGAATTCTGCTAATGGGTACATATGTATGTAGATTAGGGTGCTTCGGAAATTTTTTCCAACTTCTATCCTCTCAAATGTTTCTATTTGTTGTAAAAAAACCCTCATCATAACTCCACTCTAGAGGGTACGTTATTTTTTTTTTAGTTTCTCATTTAGTTAACTTGAATTAACATATAATCACGAAAAACTTTTATTGCCTCAAAGTTGAGTCTTTGAGCTTTACAAAATTCTGAGGCAATGAATAACACAGGTCAACATGGTTTTGTAACAACAAATTTATTTATCATTCAGAAGTAGTTTGCTGTTTACAATCTGTATCCTTGATCAGAATTTGACCATCAGGTCAGGATTTTCAGATAATTAAGGTTATGTACAAAAAGTTGTTGTGATTTTTTCTCTAATCATATCATTTTAAAAAGCTCTTAAGATATGGAGATCTTATTTACTAGAAAAGTTATGGCTATTTTGATGCACTTTTTAAGTGTCAAATAACTGTTTACACAATTTCGTCGAAGAACATAAATTTAAATAGCCATGACTTTTCGAAAAATATTCGTAACTAAGTTTCTTCATATCTTAAGAGCTTTTTTAAATTTTGTAACCTGTACAAGACCTCGAATTTCGGGTACCTCTTAGAGTGGAGTAAAAATGGTGAGGGTTTTATTTTTACATCAAATAGAAACATTTGATAGAGAAGTTGGACAAAATTTGTTTTCGAAGCACCCTAATGTACATATTTTCATATGGACCCATTAGCGCAGAATTTCTGCGCTCATGTCAATTGAAGCCTATCGAAATAGAAACTTTCCTCTGATTTTCGAAAGATAGGTAGGTAGGTAGGTTGGACTGGCCGGTCCAAGAGGACCTCACATAGACTGGTTGAGTCCGTAGTGTTACCAGAAGTTTGTTTTAACGACCAAACTGAAAAACCCTATCAAAAACCAGGACCTATGTTATAAAATAACTCCGTCCTCTTGGCAAATACTAGAAGCTTCCTAGGACTTAAGCTACTTGCTGCTTCTAGATCTGACAGCTGTATCACTCCTAATAGCTGGAGTCTTAGCCTAGCAAGTGCAGGGCACGAGCACAGAACGTGCTCGATCGTTTCCTCCTCCAACCCGCACTTCCTACATCTGCTATCACTGACCAAGCCTAACGCCCAATCTAATTGGGACATCTACGGAGCAAGCTTCAAGGGATGCCCCCTTTTTAGGTAGTTCGTCCGCGTTTTCATTCCCATCTATTCCCATATGCCCTGGGACCCAATATAGATGTATGCTTCTCCCTGTTCCGATTCTCTCCAGAGACTGCTTACACTCTAACACAAATTTAGATGCTGTGCTATGCGAGATTATTGCCTTAATTGCTGCTTGACTGTCAATATAAAAGTTAACACGGTTGTAACTTAAGCTATTCTCTTCCAGGGTTCCTACTGCTTTGGTTACGGCTAATATTTCCGCTTGGAAAACACTACAGTAATCCGGCAGCCTGTAGGATCTGCTTATTTCCGGATCAGCGCGGTATACCGCAGACCCTACTCCTTCCACTACTTTGGAACCATCGGTGTACACATGTATCGCCCCGTCCGCCATTTGCGCACCCTTGCGCCAACCGTCCACCTCTATTGTGGCCTTAAGATCTCCCTCGAAGCGCAGATAGGGAATCAGCTAGTCTGTTTGTCTTGTGATTGATGACGCTATACTACTATGGCCATATGGTCGGCGCTCAAGCTGCCCCGATGTACCGAGCCTGGTTGCGGTTGTTAGTGCTATGTTCTTTGCTGCCAGGTCTACAGGTGGAATGTGCAGAATGGCATACAGTGCAGCCGTCGGGGTTGTTTTCAGGGCTCCCGTAATGCTAAGCATCGATAGTCTGCATACCTCCTCTAATTTTTTGAGGTATGTTGTTTTTTGTGTGATTTTCCACCAAACAAGAACTCCATAGTATAGAATAAGGCTTACAATCGCTGTAAAAACCCAACGAGAAAGGGAGGGCGATAGGCCCCACGTACACCTCAGCATTCTTTTACATGCATAGAGTGCCGTTGAGGCCTTCTTGACCGTCTCCTCCACGTTGAGCTTCCATGACAGCTTACTGTCTAGGATGATTCCTAGATATTTTGTGCAAGGTTTCTCCTGTAAGGTCACCCCTCCTAACTTAGGCCTGATCCAATTTGGGACCTTGTACCTCTATGTAAACAAGACCATATCCGTCTTCTCCGCATTGACTTTCAACCCGACATTAGAAGTCCAGGTATGAATATCCCGAAGCGCCCGATCCATCAAAGAACTAATCGCTGGAAGGCACTTTCCACTTATGACAACTGCAACGTCATCTGCGTAAGCCGTAAGTTTTACGGGTCCCTCATCGAATTGCCTGAGCAGTTGGTTGATGACCAGCGTCCACAGCAGAGGTGATAGCACCCCTCCCTGCGGCGTGCCCCTGTCCATTGATTTCGTGGGCTCGTACAATCCCCATTGTGATGTAATCTTTCTGCAATTTAACATGCAGCCGATCCATCTGATTAAGGCAGGATGTACTTTAATGTAATTAATACCATCCATAATCGCCCATTTTGCAACATTATTGAAAGCTCCGGCAATGTCCAAGAAGACTCCTAGAGCATACTCCTTATATTCCAGGGATTTATCTTTGCTTATTACCACCCTATGCAATGCGGTGTCTACCGACTTGCCTTTGGTGTACGCATGCTGTGTTGTGGAGAGCAGCTTTTCATCCACGTTGGACTTTATGTACACATCTGTCAGCCTCTCAAAGGTTTTGAGCAGAAATGATGTTAAGCTAATGGGTCTATAGTCTTTGGGATACACGTGACCGATCTTTCCCGCCTTTGGTAGAAAAGCTACATGAGCAGTTCTCCAAGAGTGTGGTACATGATTCAGTCTTATGCACCCATCGAATATTATTTTAAGCCATTTCACGACGCCCTACTTGAGACTTGTAGCATGGCCGGGAATATACCGTCTGGGTACGGCGATTTAAACTTAGAAAACGTCTTCACTGCCCACTCGATCTTGGTATCGGTCACCAATCCCGGCACTACTAGCTCCGTGATCGAAGTGCGAGTGATGTCTGCTGGCTCTTCTAAACCGTCTCCCGATGGGAAATGTGTATCGAGAAGCACCTCAAGGGATTCCTCACTATTACGTGACCATTCCCCGTTCTCTTTCTTTATTAGTCCCTCTTTCTTTATGTTTCCCTTTGCTAGGACTTTTTTCAACCGTGCTGTTTCGCTGGAGCACTATATCCGTACAGAAACTTTTCTATGAGTCCCTCTTCGCCCTGGTAATTTCACGCTTTTAGATGCTCAATAGATCCCTGTACTCGTCCCGACACGCTTCGCGTTTCGGTCTTTGCGAGCTTAAACATTTCTTTTACTTGTCTTCTTAGAAGACTCAGCTCATTACTCCACCATGGCGGCTTTGCTTTTCCTCTGAATCTTCTTAGAGGGCAAGCTTTGTTATACGCAGTCATAAGCGTCCTTGTTAGGAATTCATTCGACTCCTCCAGGTCCCCTACATTAGCAACCTCTTTGGGTTGTCCCAGTTTTGTTTCTACATGTTTCCAGAATTTAGTCCAGTTGGTTGACCTAGGGTTTCTAAAGGTTCCTCCTCTATATGGGGATGCTGAAGCTGATATACGCATGGTCGGAGGAGGATGGTCTATCAAGAACCATCCAATCATACCTTGATATATCACGCTCGGAGCTCAATGTAATATCCAGAACATTGCTGGATGTTGGACCTATGTATGTAGGGACATTTCCCCTGTTGGCTATCTGCAAATTGGTTTGCAGGATGTAACAAAATAGAGATTCGCCTCTCTCGTTCGTATCTGCTCCTCCCCACGCATTGTGGTGCGCATTTGCATCTGCGCCTATGACCAACCGCCCTTTGCGCCCTTCCTCCTGTACTAGCTTTTTGCACTCCATCGGTGGAACCTGCGCAGCATGGGACATGTAGCAGGACGCCAGGGTAAATGCCTGCTTATTCTTTTGCTCAACGGCCACCGCTACGAGATTCTCAGTGGTGTAATTAGGCAGCATATATGAATGCAGCTGTTTCCTTACCGTTAATACAGCTCGCACCCATCCTTCCGTTTGCGCGTAGTAAACGCCAAACCCGCGCGCGCTAAGTCCAGAAATCTTTCTTCCCGATGAGAGCCACGGCTCCTGGATCAGCGCCACGTCAAACGAACCCTTCTCAAGGGTTAGGAGTTCGTTCCACGCCGCTTTACTGCGTTTGAGGTTTATCAGTAGGACTCGCAGCACCATTGGGCTGTTTGTCCCCCTCCAGCACCTTCGTCGTGACGCGTCGTCATCCCCTTGCCCTTTTGGTTTAGAGTGTTCGAGGCCCCCGTCAGCCTCTCGTGATTGTTGTGCCGGGTGTTCCTCTGTGCGAGTCACAGCACCATTTAGCGGTTGGTCCTCTTCTAGCACGTTCGTGGTGACGTCGGGGACCTCCACCTGTCTTTTTTCCCTTAGGCTTTTGAAGTCCTTTTCGACTTCACACACCTCTAGCGTGTTAGGGTTTTTATCCTCGGGACTTCTTTTCCTGAGTCGCATGTAAATTTTGCCAGTGCCAAAGGACATTTTGCCAAGCTGCGTGTACAAAATATCCTCCGCCTGCTTGTTTATTTGGAAGATGTAGAACTGACCTTCCTCGGTAGGCCGAGATACAGTAAGTACCTTCCAATTCTGTGTCGGTATGTTCGGATTCTGATTCTGCAGAAGTCGCAGTGTATCCTCCGACTTCATCACGCATGGTATCCATACCTTAACTTTTGGTACCGTGGGGATTTGCGCTTTATCCACCACCGCAAACCGCGCGTTCGAGCCTTGCCTTTGGAGGGATGGAACCACTTACTCCAGCCACCGCAAGCTCGCGATGTTGTCGCACGCTATCATCTTCACACCAATATACCATCCACCAAATCAAAGGTTGGAAGGGGCTTACTTGGTTGTTCCCGCATCATCTTAAGCATTAAGCTAATAAGCTCCCTTTCCACATATCTCCACCTTTCAGTAGTGATTTGTCCGAAAGGACTGCTACGATCAACCAGCGCCACAGTCAGTGACTGCTTTGCCACATCACTCATCTTCTCGGGAAAAGCAGGGGTCTTAGTGTTATCTCCCTTTGGCACTTCCCAGAAGCCGGAGTCTTAGCGTTAACTCCCTTTAGCACCTCCGAAAAAGCCGGAGTCTTAGCGTTATCTCCCTTTGGCTCATCTCCTACTTCCGTAGTTGGAACTTCCCTCTGACTCGCAGCTTTCGAGGTAGTTGCTACCTCGCTATTGGAACCCATCTGTCTTACACCTTTGGGCCTACTTGTCTTGTCTATGCGACTGCCCTTCCTCGCGGCTCTAGGACTGGGTCCTATCTGCCTCTTGAAAGCAGCCCATTCGACGCTTCTTCCTCCTCGTAACGGTTGCAGAACCGAGAGTTTCTCGCAGCAAACCTTTTGAACTGCCTTCGACCTACTTCTACCGCTTCATGCGCCCATTCCAAGCGCTCGATCTCCACTTCTGTTGGATCGACCACTGCTCCCAAGCGTTGTATAATTCCTAGTGCTGCACGGTACTGCGAGAGAGCTCTTTTACTTCCTCTGCTCCGTACCCTTCTCCACTCTTCTACTCCGTTTTCATTTGTGTGCTTCACCAACACGGAGTTCATTGAATCAGCACTACTCTCGCTCCCCGAGTCCGACGCATCGCTTAATTCGTATTTGTGTTTTTTTACATCTATCTACGTTTACTCTTAAACTTTATATGGATTGCTAAGCGTTAAACTTTATCTATTCTTCTGAAATTGCTGCTGCGCACAAAATTTTTTACTCCTAAATGTCGATACGCATTATACTCACATGCAACTGAAATATGTGTCCATGTTTCACCTCTACACTAATTCGATGTATCACCTAATAATGCTATATTGTTACGAATATTAGCAATACTAAGGGGTAGTGCCATCTCTAAGCCGATGCTAAAACAGTGACTTGCATGCACATCCATAAATCAATCATAATGTATCTACACAAACGAATCAATAAATTATGTCTACACATATGTACGTGCACGAAGCGAGAAACAGTGCACAAACACATGTATATATCTTATCTGAGATCCTCCCGAAAGTATGCAATTGTAATTGTGGAAGTGTCGCTCACAAATACGCGCGCATATGAGAAGCTACACACGTGCATCTGTAGTTATAATTATATGTCAGTAACTAAGTAAATTCTAGAAAAGCCTAGAAATATGCAACGAGGAAATCAGACAGTATAAAAAGGCGACAACAGTGGAGGCGAGAGATCAGTTTCATTTAAGCTATCAGTCAGTTTGGTTATTAAGCCAGCTAGTTGCAACGTATAAGTGTTATTGTGAAGTACTTTAACAAAGGCCATTTTTCCATTATTCAATATTGGAGTTATTTATTCAACAGTTTAGCGATACGAACGTTAGCAGAATATTGCAAATAAGGGGAATTGCAGTAAATTCGTCACAATATGTTATACACTATAGCCACCGGAGGTTTGTGTATGCGCATTCCGGTACAAATGTCTTGTAGCTAGTTGCCGTTAGATGGGTATCCTAAGCATTATCTAAGTGAGGATACGCGTTTTTTACACACGTAGACGTATAGACGTGTAAAAAAACAACACGGCTAATATGTATGCATATTCCAGTGTTGCCACTTGCAGAATTTAGTTTTGTATCCAAAAGTGCGTCATTCCTAAAAAAATGTATCCATTGGTTTCAATAGATTGATACATACATAGTTTTTGAATCATTTCGTCGGATTTGGTGGTGGCGGTAGCGTGCTCCTTCTACCATACCGAACATACTGGGTTCAATTCACGGGCAAAGCAACATCAAAAATTTAGGAACAAATTTTTTCAATTAGAAAAAAGCTGTTTCCAAGCGGGGTTACCCCTCGGCAGTGATTTGGCAAACAATCTGAGTGTCTGTCTGCCATGAAAAACTTTTCAGTAAAAACTCATCTGCCTTGCAGATGCCTTTCAGAGTCGGTGTAAAATATGTAGGTCCCGTTTGCACAGCGGAAATTTGAAGAGAAGCTCGGCCTAAAATCTCTTCGGAGGTTCTATTGTATTTATTTTATTTTTGATGAAACAAAATTCTGAAATTAATAATATTTGGAGCAAAACACCGCCGTACTATTTTGGCTATACTCACAACTGAATTTTGTAAATTTTACCAAAGCTCAGTTTTAAATAAATCTTGCTCTGTTATAAAGGTTTTTCTATTTGACATGTCGAGTAAAATTTATTTATACGTACATTTTATAACAAAACGTACTTAATTTATTTTAAACAAAAATAATACCAGACCTGTTAAAAAATGATTACTAAATACTTACCCGTCCAATTGATTATTTTCCTTAAAAGCCATTTAATGATTACTTGCCATTATTTTCTATTTTTAATAACTTTTCAATTGATTAAAAAGATGATCAAAAAAAAAAAAAAAAATGAGCTTTTTCTGATTATTGAAAAAAATAAAAAACAAAATAAAAAGTAATCAAAAAAGAGGTTTTTTTTTTTGGATTTTTTCAATAATGGTATTAGTTAGTGAGAAACAAAGGAAAAACTTCATTCAACAGACAAAAAGTGCTATTTTTGCTACCAGTGTTATCTGATGATATTCAAAATTTAAAATGAAATTGTATATATAACTAGCAGACCCGGCAGACGTTGTTCTGCCCTAAATTTGGTATATCTGCATACATTTTAGTAAGCTTTTTCCGTCTAAATCTGCCCTCGCCCCTCTACACTTTTTCCCAATCTTTGTATTCACTCCTCCCTCCGTATTTTTCGCTTCATCTATCTCCATCTTCGTCTCATTCTATCTCTTTCTCAGTCTCCTTCTCTCTTTTCTCTTCTCTCAAGTTTTTCTCATTCTTTTTCATATCTTATTGCCAGCCCCAGAGGGTGGTATGCATTTTGTTCCAGTCCCATTCCGAGTCTCAGTCTCAGTCCCAGTCCTAATCCCAGTCCCAGTCCGTCTCTGGTCTACTTCCCGGAAAAAAGCATCGTAAATACTAATATAGGCAAATTTATATACCAAATTTCAGGCAAATCGAATAGGACGTAGGTAAATAGGTATGTGGGTATTATTAATTCATGACTTTATTTCGGATTCGCATGTATATTTATCAGTTTTGCCAGGTTGATGCGACTAAATCGAATATCACAATGAAAATTACTTTAAAGCTCTCAGCAACAGCTTTCATTTGATATCCAAAATACACACACATTCTAGGGGTATCCGGGTCCATGTTTTGGCCTATATCTCGAGACCCTAGTCACCAGTAGGTATGAAAACTACCCTCTAGTAAAGCACTCATCAACAGTTTTCCTTTGATATTCATATTGTAAAAACATTGTCTCGGGGTATCCGTGTCCTCGTTTTGGCCTATATCTCGATACCCAAGACACCCAGCGGTATAAAAAATTATCTGTAGTAAAGCACACATCAACAGCTTCAATTTGATACCCATAATGTAAAAACGCATCCTAGTGTTACCCTGATCCACGTTTTGGCCTATATCTCGAGACTCTAGTCACCAATAGGTATGAAAACTACTCTGTATTAAAGCACTCATCAACAGCTTTCATTTGATATCCACATTGTATAAACACATTCTAGGGGTGCCCGGGTCCATGTTTTGGCCTATATCTCGAGACCCCAGTCACCCAGGGGTACGAAAAATACCCAGTGTCAAAGTACTCATAAACAGCTTCCATTTGATATGCATATTGTACAAACACTTCCTGGAGTTACCCGGGTCCATGTTTTGGCCTATATCTCGAGACCCAAGTCACCCGGTATCAAAGTACGTATTATATAAACCTTCCCCGTGGAAAAATACATACATATACCTATTTTCATAATAATCGGTCCAATAGTTTTTGAGTTAATCGATGACATACATACAAACATTCATTTTTATATATATAGATATATGGCTTAACCGATTTGGAATTTCAAAATCAACTAACCTACATCTCTCCTTCTTGTATCTTTCCTAAAAATTTCATGGCAATCTTTCTATTCGTTCTCCAGTTATGGAGTGACAATCAAAATGTACACCTCTTTTTATATATATTGTAACGAGCCCTTGTAGCCCGTTTGCTAAGTTCGTATCACTAAACTCTTGAATAAATAACTCCAATATTGAATAATGGAAAAATGGCCTTTATTAAAGTACTTCACAATAACACTTATGCTTTGCAACTATCTGGCTTAATAACCAAACTGATAGCTTAAATGAAACTGACTTTCAAAATAATACTGCTATGGCTCGCTAGATAGCGTCTTAACCGAAACTGCTTGATAGCTCAAATCAAACTGAATTCCAGCTCCTCTACATTTGCTGCCTCTTATACTCTCTGATTTCAACGTTCGCATCTTCTAGGCGCTTCCAGAATCTACTAGTTGCCATCAGCTCTCAAACTTCTCAGCTGTAACTACAATTGCACGATTTTATAGCTTCTCTCATTGCATACTTTCAGGAGTATCTCAGATATATGCATGTGATTGTGCATTGACTCTCCGCTGCTCGTATACGTACATGGTACATATGCGTAGACGCAATTATTGTTTCGTTTATGTAGATACATAATGATTGAATTATTGATGTGAATTCACGTCACCGATGATAAGCGGCCTAGAGATAGCAGGACCCCTTAGTTTTGCTAATATTCGTAACAATATAGATCTTATGCGGCTTGTAGCCAATGAAATATTAGTCCAATAGCTATTTTCTTGAAAAACTTTTAAGCATTTCTATCCAAACACTTCCAAAGAAAAATATCATTTTCTTCACAAATTCTCGAAAAACTACTAAAAAAATCTGACAACTCCGAGAAATTTTTACTGCTTGCAACTTGCATAGATATCATTCTAAAATTTAATTTATCATAAAACTGCATATTCATAAATTTATTAGAAATTTTACAGAAAGTTTTTTAACTTTGAATCTTCCAGCGTAAAAATGTATACATTTGAGATTTTTTGTATCGTTGTATCCACTCATAAAAATGTACCCAAATGGATGCAATTGTGTCCATTCAGCAACCCTGGTATGTACTTTGTACATATTTATATTCATATGTACGCGCTAGGGCAGAAATCATGCGCGCATGCTATTAGAAACTTAAATTTAGAAATAAAAATGTCTTCCTGATTTTCGAAAGTTATAATATAAACTATTCTTTTGGGTTTAGCTGTGTTTTTTATACATCTATAGACGTTTACGCTTAAACTTTATATGGACTGCTAAGCATCAAAGTTTACATTCACCTCTGAAATTGCTGCGCATAAAATTGGTACTACTAGATTTCAATACACATTATACTCAGATTCAACTGAAATACATATGTGTCTATGTTTTACCTCTACACTAATTCTATGTATCACCTCTAAAAAACATAGCTATTTTAACATTATATTTAACTTTTTTGAGTCCTTAGAATTATAGTTTGGCCTCAAAAGAGGTGCAAAAATTTCAACATGTCTATTTATGTATATGTATATTATATATTGTATATTATCGAATGAATTGCAACTTTACGGACGTTTTCCATAATGCTTTAATATGCCTGTGTAAAATTTCAGCCTCAAGCGACAGTAGTTCGGAAGATCAATCAAAGAAAATTAATTTCGAAATAATTATGAAACGAGAAGAATTCGCAAAAATTACAAAATACACCAATTATAAAAAAACAAGGATGGACAAAAATCATTACGCATCCAAACGATGGCGTATTTTTAAGAGTGGAGAATGGCAATCTTTATTTGCTGACAAAATTTGGCAAAACAGCCGACTAAAATGCGCAATCCACTTTCGTAGGCACTATTTGTCATTGAATGGGGATTTCGGCTCGATAAATTGTAATCATAGAATAGTCTATAGTATAATATAAAAGCAATTAATATTCAACCAGGGTGTGCACCCGTATAATACAAAACAATTTATTTGTACTGTTTTGTACAATCAATGGTAAAAATCAAAATGCAAAATAAAATACTTCATTATTTTGTGTATTGCTTTGAATATTGTACAGACGAGTAAATAAATTGAATTGTACATTGGAATGTGCGAAACGGGTAATGAATAAGACAATCGTAGAATCCGGAAGTGCTTCGAAGGCGCTTTGTTCCTTCTTACGCAGGCAGTCCAGAAAAACATTTCGGCTTATTAAGTTGTAGAACTATTACTTCACGAGTTTGTGAATATTTGTTGGCTTTATTCAAAAGATTTTTGGAATTATTTATTACTAGCAGACCCGTCAGACGTTGCTCTGCCCTAAATTTGGTCTATCTCCATACATTTTAATAAGCTTTTTCCGTCAGTTTTGCCAGGTTAATGCAACTAAATCGAATATCACAATGAAAATTACTTTAAAGATCTCAGCAACAACTTTCATTTGTTATCCATATTACACACACATTTTAGGGGTATCCTGGTCCAGGTTTTGCCCATATCTTGAGACCCTAGTCACACAGCGGTATGAAAACTACCCCTGTACTAAAGCACTCATCAACAGCTTTCATTTGTTATCCATATTGTATAAACACTTTCTAGGGGTACCCGGGTCCACGTTTTGACCTCAATCTCGAGACTCTAGTCACCAATAGGTATGAAAACTACCCTGCACTAAAGCACTCATCAACAGCTTTCATTCGTTATCCATATTCTATAAACACATTATAGGGGTACCCGCGTCCACGTTTTCGCTTATATCTCGAGACCCTAGTTACCCGCGGGTACGAAAAATACCCCGTATCAAAGTACTCATTCGATACCCATATTGTACAAACATATCCCAGAATTACACACGTCTACGTTTTGATCTCAAGACCCTATCCAGAACGGGATAAAAATTAGCCTATGCCTGTCTCCTGGTTCTAAGCTACCCCTCCACCATTTTTCAGCCAAATATGTTCATCCGTTACTTCCTCTTAAATCACTCTTTATCTAGGGACAGAAAAAGCGACTTTGTTTTATACTATGTAGTGATGTACATCCATACATACCTATTACCTACGCCCGAAGTTAAATAACGCAGCGAGTGCTATATATGTATGTATGTATGTGCCGCATCAAGCCTCACTCAAAAGCAATTCGCGCGGACAGTTCACAGCGAACAAACACACATACGCATTTTTTGATAAAAATGTTACTTTTGTTTAAACAATTTGGCTGATATAAGAAAGGAATCAAGTATTTTTTTTTGATGCAGATCGAAGGTAAATATTTCAAAGTTTTACTGAAAAGTAGAATTTTTGAAATCCATCCATCCGTTTATGAGTTATAGCTGTGTAAACAAAAAATTTTATGATTTTTTGCTACATTTTGGCAATTTGCCCCCTCCCCCCCCCCCCCCCCCCCCCCCCCAATAATATATATCTTCAAATTATATTAACTGCACCATCTCACGTAGCTAAGCTTTCAAATGCAAAAAACCGTTTTAAAATCGGAGTATTCTGTGTGAAGTTATGTGCATACATGACTTTTAACGACTTTATTTTATAAGATTTATAGATTATATTACTTAGACTCTTCGGAATTATTCTAAAACTACGTCGGAACAATGTCGAGATGTCTCTGGGGCCATTACGGTATAATTAAAGAGCTTCATTAGCTTGTTAGCGGTATCAATCGATATTGACGAGTTATCGATTTATTATCGATGGCCTGTGGGGTGTTTTCGATATTATCTACAAGTTATCGATTTGCTTTCGCGGTGTTTTTAATGATTTTTTAACCGATTCGCTGTCAAAGTGTTTTCGGTTTTGTTATCGAAGTATTATTGAGTTGTTATCGTATTTATGATGCACTATCCATTTTTATAGACGAGTCATCCGGCTGTTTTTGGTTGTGTTATCGACGGATTATCGGTTTTCTTTGTATTACAACGGCCATCGACTAGTTTTCGGGTTTTCAACGGCCACGAACATATGCATCATACTTTTGCACACTCTGCTCTGAATCACTACGCCTCGAATGTCGTTGTTGAGAAGAGCATTTAACTCGGCATGTTTGACTTATTTAAATATATCTATATTCTTCAAAATTTATAGGTTACTGTCGATGTGGGAGCAGTTTTAATGCTACTTTTCAAAATGATGTGGAAGCTGATTTGGTATGGTATTGTAGTTTAAGAGCGGACCCAACCGGAAAAAAATGTGGCAAAATCTATATTCGAAAACCGCTTATCGAGAAGATAGCTACCCAATTGGAAAAAGGAAATGTTGATGTGTTTCGGGCGAGAAAGGCGAATGAGTTAATGAGAGAAGGAGATCCAGTCCATTCTGCCTTCCATGCAAACACTTCATACTTTGAAATCGGTTGAGAAGCAAAAAACCTATTTGCACACCGATCCCATTATTGCAATAGATATGATGAAAACTGGTCAGTTTGCAAATATTATTCAATGTGTGTGGTATAGACCTTTTTGCGTACATTACTGGACGAACCATCAAATCCACATCATAAAAAAATGTTTTTCGTCAAAAATATTTAAAATTTCAATCGATGCTACGGGAGGGATTTGCCATAAATTGCATGACAAAACCATTTTTTTATATCAAATTAAAGTCAACTGTGGACAACAATTTACTGTCGCCCAAATGTTGTCCAACTCCCATCGAACGAATGATATCCAATATTGGTTTTAATATGAGTTCAGCAGTATTCGCGCCGAAAGAAATAGTGATTGATAGTGCGAAAGCACTCTTCATGCAAGCGCAGGTTTTCCAAATGTTTATGAGTACTCCAACGCTGTTGCATCGCAAGATACAATGCCTCGATGTTGCATAAGGCTAGATGTAGCTCACTTTATCCACAATTATGCTAGGTTCGTTCCATATTGGTTCCCGTACAATGTTTTTGATGAGGCATCCTATACTTTATGTATTCTTACAGATTTCTGAAAGGAATAATGTCGTTAGTGCGAACATTTTGGCTAGCAATAATTGGCCATCTAATTATGTGCCAAAGCACACAAGAAGCCCAACAAATTTTGAAGAGCATTTTTACAGTGGCAAAAAGTCCAACTGAGGGGCTTAAGGAAGATAAGACTCCTACCTCTTGTGAAGTGCACAAAAAACAATTGGAAATGCTTGTAACAGGTATGGAACTTTGAACTGCAACAACAAAAATACATTTTTTCTATCTCAGTTCCAAATTGTTCACGTTTCTCACTCATTTATAGGTGTTAGCGTGTTAAACGCTTAATGAGAGACAAGCATATAAGTAACTCATCGATAGACTTGAAAAGTTAATGAACTAATTAGTTTATTAAGAATTCCTTCTTAATTGTTTAGTCTGCTTAACACATTTCATCGTAGATTAATTTGCTAAATGCATGCGTATCAAGCCCTTTGCTGGGAAATTTAGGTAAGGCGAGATAAAGTTACAAAATAACAACATTTAAGTCCCCACGTCGTCATTTACTTTTTGCAATGTTAGCAGAGGCTTTAACTCGTCTTCAGCTTGTCTTCCAAAACTCAAATCTCTTTAAGGGACTTATTTTTGTACAATTCATCTTTTTTTTAATGAATAGCGTTATGTGCAAATTCAGGACTGAGGAAAGTGTGCTCTTTCCATATTGAGATGAGAAAAAATACCTCACTCAAGTTTTATATGATAGAGTCTGTAGCTCGTCGTTAAATAACTTCTCCTGTAATCATCGTGTACCAAATAAATGTAAAAACTAACACAAAAGTATAATTGCAGTTAACTTGACTGAGCTGGTTTTGCCTAATGATGATGATCGATGAACATATTTCTGAACCTGAAGAAAAATTAACTTCCGAAGATGATAATAGTGGCAGCGCTTTTTCTAATCTGAACGGTTGGGTAAAATATTGCGGGAGACTTGACGATGAAACCAATAACGTTTTAGAAGAAAAAGGAGATCGTGTTAACGCTCATTATAATCCAAAACTTATCCAAAAATTAAAAGCGGACATGCCGCTATTTCCCCTGTGGGGGAACGTTAATGTTTTGGATATGGCCGAATACCTGCATCATCTGCGGGAAGTGAAAGTGAATTTAATAAAATCAAATATGTATTGTTTCGCAGGGAAGGCTTCGCGTAGACGACTTTGTTCAAAAACATATGCAGTACATACAGGCGGCCACCGTGGTGTGATGGTAGCGTGCTCCGCCTACCACACTGTATGCCCTGGGTTCACACCACGGGCAAAGCAACATCAAAATTTTAGAAATAAGGTTTTTCAATTAGAAGAAAATGTTTCTAAGCGGGGTCGCCCCTCGGCAGTGTTTGGCAAGCGCTCCGGGTGTATTTCTACTATGAAAAGCTCTCAAGGAAAACTCATCTGCCTTGCAGATGCCGTTCGGAGTCGGTATAAAACATGTAGGTCCCGTCCGGCCGATTTGTAGAGAAAATCAATAGGAGCACGACGCAAATTGGAAGAGAAGCTCGGCCTTAGATCTCTTCGGAGGTTATCGCGCCTTACATTTATTTTTTTTTTTTTACATACAGGGTAAAGTCAAATTGGTGGACGCTGCTGAAAGTGACAGTGAAAGTCAATTAAGCGAAATGCACGAGTCAGAAACAGTATTCGAAGTGGTAAAATTATTTAATACGATCTAACCCATTTTAATCAATTACGGCCTAGTTTGTCAGTGCTAGTGTAAGCCCGATTTAAATTAACTAGAGTTTAGCCTTGCTAAGTTGGCCTATTAAGCTAAGATATGAAAATATTATGTTATTGTCCAAAGTGGCAAAGTTAAACTTCATTCACGTTTAACTAAGTCCATCGAATAACCTAGCCTTATGATTTGCAGAACGGCAAGTTATCTTAATTTTAAAATGTGTCAATAGTGTATAGTGTATAACTGTGAAGTTAACTGTAGGTTAAAAGGCGTTATGCAAGTGGGGCTTAGTTAGATTAACTTGTAAAAATTTGGTGTAGAGAAGTGCGGCCTAAAAATTTTGCGAGTTTGCCGCCTCTTTTATGTTTACACATCAAGAGGTCTTAGTAACATTTTTTTATTTGGTTTATACATATATTCGTTGGAAATTTAAGTCAATTAAAATTTAATGAAAAGTTCCCATACGCGTTAAATCGTCACGTCCTCCTTTCCAGACAAATAATATATCGCTTCAATGTGCAAATACCAACATAAGCAATGGCGAAAATGGCGAAAGTGCTCAAACTTTGTTGCCGCATAAACGGGATTTTACTTAGGTTTATAAATTAAAATCGTATAATTAATAGTATATCACCAAGTGTAATACTTTTTCAGGGTAAAATAAGGAAATAGTGAAAGCAGCGCTAAATTGGAAAATTCACGCTGCATTACCCATTTCAAAAAACGGAAGTGATCCGGATTTGCAGCCAATCCATATTGATGGTAGTAACGTTTCGCTACTCAATACGTGCGCCTTCGACGCAATATGCCAAGTCATGCTAGGGGCTTGTTTTGACAATTCGATGCTAATGGAAAAGGTTTGTTTCTGAAAGGTCAAAAAATGCGATACCAAAGCATAACAATTTACCAAACACTTCCAAAATCTTGAATAACGGGTAAAAAATCATATTCATACTTAAAGCTTTCTAAACTACTTTTCAACAAATCACAAAAATCGGAAGTAAACTTTTTCCTCCCTTTGCACTAGTATCTAAACAATTTCGTAAATTTTAACTGATTTTTTTAAACAGGCTATGTTTCTTATCTCAACTTTCCCGGGTTAATAAAGTGCGCACATTTTTTAGGTAATGCGAAAGGAAGGAACTGTACCGTTTTTTAATTTCATTAAAGATATCCTGACAAAAGGTGTCACATCGGAGACATACAAAAAAAGGGGGGCTATTCTGTCAAACTGCTGTGAAATTTTATATCGCCACAAAAATTTGAACACACTTAAATGTGAAGTACCGGTTACTTGGCTGGCTCAACAACTATTTAAAGATTGCCCTACCCTAAAAGAGTTAACGGAATGCACAGAAGGCTGTGTGCGGAAAACAAGCATTCCAGTCAAAATTGTTTCCCCATTAATTTGGAAAAACCAAAATGCACCAATAGATATGGCGCGCGAGTGCATTCATTCCGGAGGACCACATTGTAGTACCAACAATTACGATGGAATTCCAAAAACAGTTTTGGAAGAAATATGTAATATTTTAGAATGGTAAATAGTGGATTCATATCAGCTAATACGAGCCTTGTAAAGTGTATAAGCCCTAGAAAGCACGTAAACTTATGTGTACAGTGAAATTTTTGTAAGCTTTATAAGACTTTTTAAGTTTATAGAATCTCCTAAATGTTAAATACAAATTACAAATTATCATCTATGATAATGTGTAATGCATAAAACTAGTGAAATCAATTTCTGCACCCTTTAAGCTATCACAGAAACCAGTCAACAATTTTAAGATATACACTTTCAAGAAAAGTAGACCTAAAATCCTTAAAAAATTTGTTTCATGATAAGGTTGTTCACCTTCATTTGCTACTGCCCAGCATTAAGCGGAGCACGGCAGCGCTTTCTGGGAGCTCCATTTCTTGATAATCTGAGTCAGGTTGTGGAGCATGACGTCAAGGACCTAATAGCTTTCATCAGGTCCTCAAAATGGTAACGGTGTTTTTTCGTGGTATCACAACGGGCCTAGTACTACTGGCCTAAGTGTGCCCTCGGGCACCCACCCTAACCTAACCTAACCTTCGAACGATTTCGAAAATAAAGAAACAGTGGCAATTAAAAGCTTGCCGCACAAAATGGTAAACCCTATTGATATGTGGAGCGAAATGTCTCTGATAGGATTTATTAGCTTCCGCGGCGCGTGTTTAAGAAGACCCAACGATCTTCCACACGCTCAACCAGTTGGCCACTATACTGGATTTATAAAACGCGGCAATAGTTGGTTTGAAGTGCAAGTCAACTGCACGAAAAGAATCGTTTCGAGTGGCGCCTCACTTAATACTGTTTAAGCATATATGACACTACTTTATTTTTGCTTGGATTCCAAGCTAAAAAAACTGACGAAACTTTATCGGAACTTCAAAACACAAAAACAATTCCTATCATGAAAAAGCGAGACCACTACTCCCCCAAAATTAGTGAGTTTGACATGTTTTTGTTTATGTTTTACATTTTATTTTTACATAAACACTTTTAACAATAAAAACAATGCAAATAACACGCGATAAATATTTCGGTATCTAATGGTTCACTTTTTTCACAAGAAAGTTGATTTTAATTGTGTTTTTATGCACCAAATTTTCAAACTAAAAACAAAGCTTTCATGTGTCAGAAAAAAATAAAGAAAAAACGGCCGAATGTCAAAAAAACCTATCGAAATACAAACTGGCTGGTTTGTTTTTAATGAACTAGATTGTATTTTCGTTAGTTTTTTGAAATATAGTTTACACATTTACACCAGTACTGAAGCTGTATTAGGAAGAGGAGTGCGACAAAAAATTGAAGATAAAATACAAGAAAAAATACACGAAAATAAAGTAGTGTCATATAGGTATTAGAAATATTTAACAGCAGTATTCGGCATTGGTATCGGTTAGAAAAAGTGAAAATTTTCTTATTGATATATTATGTATAATTTTTATATTTTTTTAATAATGCATAATAACAATTGAATTGAATTTTAATTTTTTAACCTTTGGTTTTTTTTACTAATAAAAATACAATATAAGATAAAACCCGCGACGCTAAAGTGCTTGTTGCAGGTTTAATTAAATACAAGTATTTAACAGCATATATGTAAATAAATTTCCAATTTTGAAATGGTGCATTAATGTATAAATATATGTAAACATAAATTTTTACAAACTTTTTATTTACATAATTTTAAGTGATATTAAAGATCTTTTATATATAGTTTTCAAAGTGAGCTTTATATATGTATATTTACGCTGAGAATTTCGTTAAAGTAAACTTTTAATATGAACTTTAAGAAGGGGTTTTCTTTTCAATGTAATTGGTAAATTGGTTAAAGGTATCGGCATGTTATTAAAAAGTGCAGGAAGTGACACGCACAAAAAATTTTTAGTGTAATTATTTAGAAACTTTGGTACTACTAATTTTTTCTCTAGGCGCCTTCGTATGCAATAACTGTGAGATAGTGGGATCTGAAACTCATTTTCATCATAAAACTCATTTGAAACCGTTAGTTTGAAAATGGAATTGGCATCCAGTAGTTTTAATGCGCTATTACGTTGAACATTTGGTGCGTATAAATTTTTCTTCTTGGCCAGAATTTTCAGAATGTAGTTTTGATTTGTAAGCTGAAGATGTGCTCTATACTGCTTTCGTGAAATTTGAAGCTTACTTACTTACTTACTTACTTACTTAATTGGCGTTTAACCGTTTAAACGGTTATGGCCGTCCAACAAGGCGCGTCAGTCGCTCCTTCTCTCTGCCAACCGGCGCCAAGTGCTCACAGCAAAGGAGTCTAAATCGTTTTCCACCTGGTCCCTCCAGTGGAGTAGAGGCCACCTCTGCTTCCATAGGCGGGTTACCGATAGAAACACTTTCTTGGCCGAAGCGTTATCTTTCATTCGCATAAAATGGCCTAGACAGCGCAGCCGCTGTGTTTCAATTCGTTGGACTATGTTGATGTCTGCGTAGAGCTCGTACAGCTAATCGTTAAATCTTTTTCGGTACTCGCCATCACCAACGCGTAGAGGTCCATAAATCTTTCGAAGACATTTTCTCTCGAACACTCCCAGAGCCGTTTCATCTGATGTTGTCATGGTCCATGTTTCTGCACCATATACAGGATAGGTACGATAAGTGACTTGTAAAGTATGAGTTTCGTTTGCCGAGAGAGGACTTTAATTTTCAATTGCCTACCTAGTCCAAAGTGGCATTTATTGGCAAGAGTGATTCTTCGCTGGATTTCAGAGCTGATGTTGTTGCTAGTGTTGATGGTTCCCAAATAAACGAAGTCGTTTACTATTTCGAAATTATGGCTGCTATGAAGCTTAAATCTCATAAATTAAAGGTATGAAAAAAAACCAATTTTCTGAAAAATTTGTACAAGATATCTCAATAATTGGAGGACTAGTTTGCATTCAAACAGACATATGGACAGACAGACAGGCGGACATGGCTAAGTCAACGCAGCTCGTCATCCTGATCATTTCGGTATGCTTATGAGAACGACTTATTAATCCTGATTACATTGAACATAGCGACTGCAGACCACAACCACAATAAAGCAAAAATTGATGACAATCGTACCCAAACATTGGATCTTGATTACTTAGAACGCAGCAGCCCCAAATATAAATTACAGAAAGCAGTAGCGAAAAATTTAGAAGAAATATCGATTATGTTAAACAAGTTTACAAGAGAGAGATTTTAGCTTATTTAATTCTATTTTAGTTTTTATTGCGAAATAAAAAGGACGCCACTCACTGTCGCTACCTTAAAATATAATAAGGTTTAATCTGACTACAACGACATTTGTGACTGATTGTCGTTTTGTAGCCGCCGTCGTGAATGTAATCAGGTCTTTTCCCATTCAGCAGTATATATCACGGAATAAATTAACCTAGTTACTCAGATTTATATACAGTTACTGAGGTGAGTGAACGCTCTGATAATAAATGAGCTTTGGTTTAGACGAGAAAAAATGAGTCATTTCCTCGCGTTTTACATAATTTGGCACCAAATAGATACATTGCGAAGCAGCGTCACCTATCTTTAAAAAAATCGTTTGATCAATGGTTAGTACCCAAACTACACAAATTAGCCATCATGCGGTGAGTTTTCTAGCACCGTATCACGCTCCATTCTCAAATATGCGTTGTGATAGGCAGATGCCGCTGTCGTGTTTCATTCCGCACATAAAATGCCAGTAACATAAGACAAACGAGTAGGTATGTATCGCATGGGGAGCGACAAATAGCGTATCACCAGCGCCATCTGACATGAAAAAGTAGCATACTTTAAAATTTTCTTGCAAACAAAGCATAAGAAGAATTTGAAATTTGTGTTGGCTATGCGTGTTTCCAGACTTGGCAAGTGAAATTATTTTTCCTACTCGTTGCTACTTTTCTAACATTTTTCACAATTAAAAACTACATTATAACAAATGAATAGGAGCAAAATATGTTAGCAAGTATTTTTCTAATACAGTTAGAATTTTTACAACAATGCTTCTAAAAATTCTTATGTGAATGGGAAAGCCGAAATAATTTTCAGCTGCTAAGTCTGCAGTTCTTTTATGTTTACAAATGCAACATTTTTTGCATCAAAATTCATGAACATGAGAAATTTCATCGTGACGCGGCAATAAGGATAATGGACTGGAAGCGATATCTATTTTTGAAAAAGTCAGTTTATTAAGGATAGCGTGTCCCAACTATAAGAATTAAGTTATCTGGCTAACAAATCGATAGGCTATCATCCAGTGAGTTTTCTAGCTCCGTATCATGCTCAATTCTCACGGGAATGCTCTGGATCATTGGGGGACTTGAGAACCAGAGGTCGTGGTATTTTTGTAAATATGAGTTGTGATAGACGGATGTCTCTAAAGGCCAAGTAGCGCCATCTATTTTTGAAAAAAGTAGGTTTGTTGAAGGCAGCGTTGCCAAACTAATAATAAGAAACTAACAAATTATCTGACTAACAAATTAAACCAGACTTCTTCTGGATTTATCTGGCTCAAATCGTTGTTATGTCATTTACACGCAAAATTAGTTATCTGGCTCAGGATCTTTGCGACGGGATGATGACTATGAACATTTATCTCGCTCCAATCATTGTTGTTGCATTTACATGCAAAATTGTTTATCTGGCTCCGGACCATTCGATGGGATGACAAGGACTATCTAGCTCAGTGAAGGTGTGTCCGAACTAAAAATTAGAACTTAGTTGTGGTGTGTCCAAATTAAAAATTGGAACCTAAAGAAATTATCTGCCCCACAAATTTCACGATTTCAGGGCTCCCGGACGTTTAAAAATATTCGAAGCATTTACAATTTATTACGAACAACGTACCTACTTAAATAATTTTATTTGAGTTTTTTTAGCTTTTACGAATGTCGTATATGTATATTTCATTAAAACCAAGGCTACAAATTTCATTTTATAAAAAAATTGGACGTACATATACAATGTACTCCAAGACAATGCGATATAAAGCTTTGAAAACAATTCATTGTATTATTTTTTATTACTGATATCAAAGAACTTATAAATAAAACTGTGTGACGAAATAAAAAAAAAAGTTTTGAGTATGCTTCTTGCGATCTATACATCAAGTTGTAGGTCTGCTCGAGTAAACAGAGAGTACATACTCATAATTTCCAAAAAACCACCAAAATTTGGAGTAAGGGGCCAAAACCTCTTTCTCATAGATCGAAGCATATACATAAGTACTGCTTATAACTTTATGATTGTCCGGTCGGTATTTAGCATTAAGCGTGATCCCCAACCCTCGATATTTTTTAAAAACCAAGTGTAATAAATTTAACTAACCCGTCTTAAATTAGCATTAAATATGCTGTAATGAAATACGTTTTCGGTTTTTGATTGGGCATATGGGTTGGGCTAGCTTAAACTTGAGCCAGCCGGACCCTCGATATTTTTTAAAAACAAGTGTAATAAACTTAATTAACCCGTATTAAATTAGCATTAAATATGCTGTAATTAAATGCGTTTTCGTTTTTTGAAAAACAAGCGTAATAAATTTAATTAACCCGTATTAAATTAGCATTAAATATGCTGTAATTAAATATGTTTTCGGTTTTGGATTGGGCATATGGGTTGGGCTAGCTTAAACTTAAGCTAGCCGAACCCTCGATATTTTTTAAAAAACAATTGTAATAAATTTAACGCGTATTAAATTAGCATTAAATATGCTGTAATTAAATATGTTTTCGTTTTTTGATTGGGCATATGGGTTGGGCTAGCTTAAGTTGTTTTTTAAAAAACAAGTGTAATAAATTTAATTAACCCGTATTAAATTAGCATTAAATACGTTTTCGTTTTGTGATTGGGCATATGGGTTGGGCTAGCCGAACCCTCGATATTTTTTAAAATACAAGTGTAATAAATTTAATTAACCCGTATTAAATTTGCATTAAATATTGTGCAATTTAGTACGGTTTCGTTTTTTGATCGCGCTGGAAAGGTTGGGCTAGCTTAAGGGACCTATTTTTGTGTACATTGAAATAGGGGAACTTTTTTTACAATTTTTGTAGTGCTTATAACCGGAAAATGCTTATAGCCGTGGTGCATATACATAAGCGGAAAGTACTGTAACTAAAAATGTGCACTTTTTTTGGAACATTCCTTACAACTCATTATAATGTTCATAAGGGTCGTGCTGAACCCTAGAATATCATACTTCGTCGAAACGACGAGGCATGTTTTTGTTTTTGGTTTTTCTCCTTAAATTTTTGGTTTTTTTGCCTGATTTTTTGTATAGATAATATTAAAAAGCTAAACTGTTTTTGTCTTATTTCATTAAAATATATTAAAAAGAATTTATTAATACAAATTTAAATATCTCTTTTAAACAGGAGACATCCTTTGTACCCTTTTAAATATTACTGTAGTATGATATTCTAGGGTTAAAAAATACTCCGTAAGTCAATAACACATTTCACGCGCCCAACTCTTTTATTTAATTGTCTGATCAACGCCCTAGATTGATGAGAAGTGTGATGACTAGTACCTAGGACCTACCTAATTATTATTACTTAATGCTGGTATTGTTTTCAAGAAAACCGTTTAACTTAAAACTTTTTTTAATTATTTTATTTTCAAGTTTTTAGTCTTAATTGCCTATTATTTCTCATTCTACTTAGTTCATTTAGTGACTCATTATTACAAGGACTATTTCCTGACAATTTGCTACAATCTAAGTCCTCGAACTCCAAAGTATTTTGATGTCACTTCTACCGGACTGTATGTAATATTTGTTCCAAATATGAGCCATATCGGGCCACAGATACGAGTATTTTTAATATCTCGATCCTTGCCGCACCTAGCGGGATTTTTTTTTCATAAAGCGATTTCTATTTCTGTATGTAATATATGTTTCAAATATCAGCCAAATAGGACCACAAATACGTTTATTTTAATATATCAATCCTTGCGCCACCTATCCGCGATTTTTTGCATAGGTCGCTTTCTATTCCAGTATGTAATATGTGTTCCAAATATGAGCCTAATCGGAACACAAATACGATTTTTTTGAATATCTCGATACCTCCGCCATCTAGCGGCGATTTCTATTCATGTATATACATATTATGTGTTCCAAAAATGAGCCAAGTCGGACCACAAATACGGTTTTTTGAAATATTTCGATCCATGCGCCACCTACAGGAGTTTTTTTTGACTTATTATTGCATTGTCATCGGGTTCTGAACTATATTCCAAGTTTGAAGCTTGTAGCTTATCGACTTCACAAACCAGTAAACTTATTAAATTGTCGCAAATATCGGAAGAGGTTGGTTGGAAAGAGGTTCTCGTCATTACGCATTCCCGATTGCTTAAGTAATTTGTCAAACAAAATGTCGACTGAGTCCCATGTTAAAGTTGGTATTCATGATGAGGATATTCATGATAGTACTTATCAGCCACCGCCTGAAAACACAATTGAAGAACTAATGGCTGTAGATCAAGAAGACGAAAGAAAAAAAGAAGCCTTGTTAGGACCTCCACAGGCAGAGAAAATTATTGTCTATGCAAATGATCCGCGAAGAGTGATCGTCAAAAAACTGGCTTTAGTTGTGGAAGAACGCGATGATATGGAGTTGGATTTAACTGGCGATTTAAGTCAACTTAAAAAGCAGGTATCACAGTGGGTGGGTGTCACAGTTGCCAAGATGACGCATATGGTCGGCTCATATCCACCGAAAAAGGATATTCAATTCTATTTAACACCAGCAGAAGAAGCCCCTTCAGGGTTAATGGCGCGGGGTACTTATTCAGTTGCACCTCTCTTTACGGACGATGACAAACATATACACCTTAAATGGGATTGGACCTTTTGAAATGTAAATTCCAGGCGTAGAATATTAAAAGTCGTAAAAGCATCGTAAACCTCGCATATGCCTTTCAAATATACTGGTATTGTAAAGCTTCCGTGCATTTACGATTTTAAATGAGCTGCCCTGACCTGAAGGTTAAGGTTAAGTCATATTTATAGTTTCAAAATTGTAAGGCCTTAATAATTCAGAGTGTATACTTTACATATATTCTAAAGGAATAACTTAAATTCAAAGAAATTACCATATATGTGTATATTTACAACACATTTATCTATTTTTCTGTAATATAGTAAGTAAACAGTAAAAAGACATAGTACGAAAATTTTTCTAAATTCTGTATTTAAGCAAATATTATGCAAAATTTTAATAAAAGTTAATGTATACCGTTTTGTTTAACGTCTAAAATTATGTTTTAATAATAAAATATGAAATAAAAAAATAAAATAAATAAAACCGTTTAAAAAAAAGAATATCTGAAATATGTAAACAGATGAGAGTGGTTTGCATCTAAAGCCTCGAAAGCTAAGGGAGGACATATCGGCCGATATCTTAACTGCACATAGTGGCTTCATATTTTCGTACAATATCCTTTTCTAAATTCACAACAATTATGTGAATTTAACAGCACAGGCAAGTTTTTGTTGCAGACTCCAACTGCATGATGCAATAAATTTCCTTGTGTCACGTTGAAGGAAGTGATGATTAAAGTTTTTTATTATTAATAAATGTTTGAGCAAAAAAATTTATAGCAAATTGTAAAAAATGGGAAAATTGAAAAAATTAACTACTAACTATATTTAATCGGCGTTGCGCCATCTGTTGCAAATCACTGATAATGCTGGATTTGTTTATTGCCAATTACTTTGTTTGACATTCCCAAGTGCTTTTGGTTTATTAACAACTAGCATGCCGGCAGACGTTGTTTTGCCCTAAATTTGGTCTATCAGCATACATTTTAATAAGCTTTATCTTCGTCTCACTCTATCTTTTTCTCAGCCTCCTTCTCACTTTTCTCTTCTCTCAAGTTCTTCTCATTCTTCTTCATCTTTTATTGCCAGTCCCAGAGGGTGGTATGTATTTTGTTGCAGTCCCACTCCGAGTCTCAGTCCTAGCCCTAATCCCAGTCCCAGTCCGTCTCTGGTCTTCTTCCTGGAAAAAATGATCGTAAATACTAATATAGGTTTGGTGGTTAATCAAATATTAAAAATTTTTATTTTAGGTTTGAAGTATAAAAATATTATTAATCATTCATTTTGATATCACCAAAACTTTCATTTACAAAAACTAATTCGATAACAAAATATTTTAAAATATAAAGTACTAGCAGACCCGGCAGACGTTGTTCTGCCCTAAATTTGGTATATCTGCATACATTTTAATAAGCTTTTTCCGTCTAAATCTGTCCTCGCCCCTCTACACTTTTTCCTAATCTTTGTATTCACTCCACCCTCCGTATTTTGCGCTTCATCTATCTTCATCTTCGTCTCATTCTATCTCTTTCTCAGTCTCCTTCTCTCTTTTCTCTTCTCTCAAGTTTTTCTCATTCTTCTTCATATCTTATTGCCAGCCTCAGAGGGTGGTATGTATTTTGTTCCAGTCCCATTCCGAGTCTCAGTCCCAGTCCCACTCCGAGTCTCAGTCTCAGTCCCAGTCCTAATCCCAGTCCCAGTCCGTCTCTGGTCTACTTCCCGGAAAAAAGCATCGTAAATACTAATATAGGCAAATTTATATACCAAATTCAGGCAAATCGAATAGGACGTATGTAAATAGGTATGTGGGTATTATTAATTCATGACTTTATTTCGGATTCGCATGCATATTTATCAGTTTTGCCAGGTTGATGCGACTAAATCGAATATCACAATGAAAATTACTTAAAAGCTCTCAGCAACAGCTTTCATTTGATACCCAAAATACACACACATTCTAGGGGTATCCAGGTCCATGTTTTGGCCTATATCTCGAGACCCTAGTCACCAGTAGGTATGACAACTACCCTCTAGTGAAGCACTCATCAACAGTTTTCCTTTGATATCCATATTGTATAAACATTGTCTCGGGGTATCCGTGTCCACGTTTTGGCCTATATCTCGATACCCAAGACACCCAGCGGTATAAAAAATTATCTGTAGTAAAGCACACATCAACAGCTTCAATTTGATACCCATAATGTAAAAAGGCATCCTAGTGTTACCCTGATCCACGTTTTGGCCTATATCTCGAGACCCTAGTCACCAATAGGTATGAAAGCTACCCTGTACTAAAGCACTCATCAACAGCTTTCATTTGATATCCATATTGCATAAACACAATCTAGGGGTGCCCGGGTCCATTTTTTGGCCTATATCTCGAGACCCTAGTCACCCAGGGTACGAGAAATACCCAGTGTCAAAGTACTCATAAACAGCTTCCATTTGATACCCATATTGTACAAAAACTTCCTGGAGTTACCCGGGTCCATGTTTTGGCCTATATCTCGAGACCCTAGTCACCCGGTATCAAAGTACTCATTATATAAACCTTCCCCGTGGAAAAATACATATATATACCAATTTTCATAATAATCGGTCCAGTATTTTTGGAGTTAATCGATGACATACATACAAACATTCATTTTTATATATATAGATTAGGCCGGGTCGATTTGTGGGGAGGCAAAAAAATCGCCCATTGCTCTGTGAAAATCATATTGTAGGGATCCAAATAAGAAACTTTGCCGAAGGAACCATACCTCTAAAACGAATTCTGATGTCCCCCCCCTTTGGGTCGTTGGGGCAAATTTTGAAAAATCCCACTTTGAAATGCCCATGTTTTTTCTTTTTGGAGTTTATTTTTCTCTTTAGAAATTTATTTAGTCAGAACATATGTAAATGAAAAAATGAATTTAACTTAGTAATAGAAAAGAAATTTAAAAAAATTATTAGGAATTAGCGTTTTTACAACGCCCTTTTAAAACCAAGGCATCACTGTGATGCATTTGCATGTCGTAAACATAGTTGTGTTTTAAAAAATGAAGGTATCACTGTGACACAATTGGAGATCGTAAAATTGCTTGTGTTGTTTTTTTTAAGCCACCACAAGACACAGCAGGTAGAATTGAAATTGCCCCTACCCAAAAGTTCGACCCAAATTGGGGGACATCAGAATTCGTTTTAGAGGTATGGTTCCTTCGGCAAAGTTTCTATTTTGATCCCTAGAATACGATTTTCACAGAGCAATGAGCGATTTTTAAATCGACCCGCCCTAATATAGATATACGGCTAAACCGATTTGGGATTTCAAAATCAACTAACCAACATCTCTCCTTCCTGCATCTTTCCTAAAAATTTCATGGCAATCTTTCTATCCGTTCTCGAGTTATGGAGTGACAATCAAAATGTACACTTCTTGTTATATATATAGATAAAATACAAAGTTAATAATTTAATAACAAATAATAAACAATATATTTACTCATTATATTTGGTAGTAAACCAAATATTTTATTTATCTTGAGTTTCAATATTTTAAAAACTAATTAGAACTTTCTTTTATTTGAAGTATTCAAAAGTTTTCAACTTTAAACGAAAACTTGATTAAAAATTATTTTTAAAAATTAAAATACAAAGTACAAAGTAGTTAACACTACATTCCCCCCCCCCCCCCCCCCCCCCTCCCCAAGAAAATTTAAAATGGATAAATAATTAATTAATATTAAATGTAACTTTTCTTTCTTTTTTCTTGTTTAATGTATTTGTATTTAAATTAGTGTTAATAAGTATGTTTGCTGGTTTAAGTAAATCAATTGAAATATTTTTAATAGTATTTTTGTATTGAATTGTAAATGTTTTATGTTTCTTAGAGATAACTTTAAAAGGTCCTTCATAAAGTGATTCTAAATTAGATTTACGAAGAACTTTAACAAAAACATACTCACAATTTTCCAATTTTTTAGGAACGGAAAAGTTTTCTTTATTATGATGAAAAAATTTAGAACGAACAAGCGAAAAATATTCTCTTAATTTGTGAAGAGCGTCATTAGAAAAATCATGTTCTTTATTACTATTGAAAACAATTAATTCACCAGGTATTCTAAGTGTTTGGCCATAAACAAGTTCAGCAGATGAACATTTTAAATCTTCTTTAATAAAAGTTCGTAAACCAAGAAGAATGAATGGCAAAATGTCAAACCAATGAACCGAGTCCTTTGATGCTATAATTGAAGTTCGATGAAATCTCTATCATGCCATTTGCTTGGGGATGGTAAGGAGATGTATGAATTTTATGAGAACCTAATAGTTTAGTTAATTCCGTATAAAATTTTGAAGTGTATTGTGAACCTTGATCTACTGTAATATTTAATGGTATACTAAATCGTGGTATATAATTTTGAATAAAAGTTTTTACTATAGTATTTGTTGAAATGTCTTTAAGTGGATAAGCTTCATGTCAACGTGAAAATCTGTCAATAATTGTGAAAATATAACAATTTTCATTTGAAACTGGAAGAGGTCCAACAATATCTATATGAATATGTTCAAAACGACCTGATGGTATTTAAATTTTTTGAATTTGAGATTTAGTATGTCTTGAAATTTTGGATTTTTGACAATTGATGCAAGATGAAGTCTAATCATTAATTTCTTTACGCATGTTAGGCCAATAATATTTATTTTGAATTAATTTTCTAGTTGTTCTTATACTTGGATGAGATAATGAGTGAATTCTGTCGAATATAATTCTTCTCATAGAATGTGGAACATAAGGTCTAAAAGGTTGTAGAGAAACATCATCATCATCATCATCATCATCACACCATATATTTAAATTAATAACTGGAATATGAATTTCTGTTAAATTACTTTTAGAATTTTGACCAGAAATAGTTTTTTGTAAAAATGTATCAGTTTGTTGTTCTTTATATAAAGTTTCTAAATTTATATCTTGAGTTGAAATTGCATTTATTTCTGGAATACGAGAAAGTGTATCGGCAACTATGTTGTCTTTTCCACGTATATTTTGTATATCATTTATAAATTGAGCAATATATATTTAAGATGACGTAGTTGACGAGGAGACCTATCTACTTTAGAATTTAGAACATGAATTAAAGGTTTATGATCAGTATAAATTGTAAAAGTTCTACCTTCAAGAAAATGTTTAAAATGTTTAATTGAATTATAAATTGCCAAAAGTTCACGATCAAATGTTGAATATTTACTTTCTGTTGTAGTTAATTTTCTAACCCTAATCCAGGGTGTTATGCGGACCGTGCCTATTGGACGATTTGCAGCCAGGGGATAAATTCGGCTGTATTCGAACGGAGCCTTCCCGATACCGGGTCACCTCGGGAAGTATTTATGGCCTTACCACAGTAAGGGGCGCTGCTGTGGCGGACGGTTCTTTCCCCGTATATAATACTGCACCGCTGAGCCCGCCTTGTCGGGCAGGTGGTCGTACGACCAAGATGAACGACTCATTACCTGATTGTAATAATGACGATGTAAAGAGGAGGACTAAGTCACAATCCAAGGACGAGAAATACGAATTAAGCGATGCGTCGGACTCGGGGAGCGAGAGGAGTGCTGATTCAATGAACTCCGTGTTGGAGAAGCACACAAATGAAAACGGAACAGAGGAAGTAAAAGAGCTCTCTCGCAGTACTAAGAATTGTACAACGCTTGGGAGCAGTGGTCGACCAAACAGAAGTGGAGATCGAGCGCTTGGAATGGGCCCATGAAGCGGTACAAGTAGGTCGAAGGCAGTTCAAAAGGTTTGCTGCGGGAAACCCTAGGTTCTGCAATCGGTACGAGGAGGAAGAAGCGTCGAATGGCAGAATGAAGACGCAACGTTCGGCGGAAGGCGACAAGCCTGCTTTCAAGAGGCACAAAGGACCCAGTCCCAGAGCCGCGAGGCAGGGCAGTCGCTAGACAAGTAGGCCCAAATCTGTAAGACAGATGGGCCCCAATAGCGAGGTAGCAACTACCTCGAAAGCTGCGAGTCAAAGGGAAGTTCCAACTACGGAAGTAGGAGATAAGCCAAAGGGAGATAACGCTAAGACTCCGGCTTTCTCGGAGGTGCTAAAGGGATTTAACGCTAAGACTCCGGCTTTCTCGGAGGTGCCAATGGGAGATAACATTAAGACTCCGGCTTTCCCCGAGAAGATGAGTGATGCGGCAAAGCAGTCGCTGACTGTGGCGCTGGTTGATCGTAGCAGTCCTTTCGGACAACTGACTACTGAAAGGTGGAGATCTGTGGAAAGGGAGCTTATTAGCTTAATGCTTAAGATGATGCGGGAACAACCAAGTAAGCCCCTTCCAACCTTTGGTGTGAAGATGATAGCGTGTGACAACATTATGAGCTTGCGGTGGCTGGAGGAAGTGGTTCCAAACCTACAAAGGCAAGGCACGAACGCGCGGTTTGAGGTGGTGGATAAAGCGCAAATCCCCACAGTACCAAAAGTTAAGGTATGGATACCATGCGTGATGAAGTCGGAGGATACACTGCAACTTCTGCAGAATCTGAACATACCGACAGAGGATTGGAAGGTACTTACTGTATCTCGGCCTACCGAGGATATTCAGTTGTACATCTTCCAAATAAACAAGCAGGCGGAGGATATTTTGTACACGCAGCTTGGCAAAATGTCCTTTGGCACTGGCAAAATTTACATGCGACTCAGGAGAAGTCCCGAGGATAAAAACCCTAACAGGCTAGAGGTGGGCGAAGTCGAAATGGACCTCAAAAGCCTAAGGGAAAAAAGATAGGTGGAAGTCCCCGACGTCACCACAAAGGTGATAGAAGAGGACCAATCGCCAAATGGTGCTGTGACTCGCACAGAGGAACACCCGGCACAACAGTCACGAGAGGCTGAAGGGGGTCTCGAATACTCTAATCCAAAAGGGCAAGGGGAGGACGACGACGTCACGATGAAGGTGCTGGAGGGGGACAAACAGCCCAATGGTGCTGCGAGTCCTACAGATAAACCTCCAACACAGTAAAGTGGCGTCGAGCGAACTCCTCCTAACCCTTGAGGAGGGTTCGTTTGACACGGCGCTGATCCAGGAGCCGTGGCTCTCATCGAGAGGAAAGGTTTCTGGACTTAGCACGCGCGGGTTTGGCGTTTACTGCGCGCAAACGGAAGGACGGGTGCGAGCTGTAGTAATGGTAAGGAAACAGCTGCATTCATATATGCTGCCTAATTACACCACTGAGGAGCTCGTAGCGGTGGCCGTTGAGCAAAAGAATAAGCAGGCATTTATCCTGGCGTCCTGCTACATGGCCCATGCTGCGGAGGTTCCACCGATGGAGTGCAAAAGGCTAGTACAGGAGGAAGGGCGCAAAGGGCGGTTGGTCATAGGTGCAGATGCAAATGCGCCCCTCAATGCGTGGGGAAGAGCAGATACGAACGAGGGGGGCGAATCTCTATTTTGTCACATCCTGCAAACCAATTTGCAGATAGCCAACTGGGGAAATGTCCCTACATACATTGGTCCAACATCCAGCAATATTCTGGATATTACATTGAGATCCGAGCGTGATATATCAAGGTATGATTGGATGGTTCTTGATAGACCATCCTTCCCCCGACCATGCGTATATCAGCTTCAGCATCCTTCTAAAGAGGGTAGAGAAGGGAGGAACCTTTAGAAACCCTAGGTCAACGAACTGGACTAAATTCCAGAAACATGTAGAAACAAAGAGGGACAACCCAAAGAGGTTGCCAATGTGGAGGAACTGGAGGAGTCGGATGAATTCCTAACAAGGACACTTATGACTGCGTATAACAAAGCTTGCCCTCTAAGAAGATTCAGAAGAAAAGCAAAGCCGCCATGGTGGAGCAATGAGATGAGTCTTCTAAAAAGACAGGTAAAAGAAATGTTTAAGCTCACATAGACCACGGAATGCGAAGCGTGTCGGGACGAGTACAGGGATCTACTGAGGATCTACAAGCGTGAAATTACCAGGGCTAAGAGAAACTCATGGAAAAGTTTCTGTACGGACATAGAGTGCTCCAGCGAAACAGCACGGTTGAAAAAAGTCCTAGCAAAGGGAAACATAGTCCAGGGACTAATAAAGAAAGAGAACGGGGAATGGTCACGTAATAGTGAGGAATCCCTTTAGGTGCTTCTCGATACACATTTCCCATCGGGAGACGGTTTAGAAGAGCCAGCAGACATCACTCACACTTCGATCACGGAGCTAGTAGTGCCGGGCTTGGTGACCGATACCAAGATAGAATGGGCAGTGAAAACGTTACCAAGTTTAAATCGCCGGGCCCAGACGGTATATGCTACAAGTTTCAAGTATGGCGGTCGTGGAATGGCTTAAAATAATATTCGATGGGTGCATAAGACTGAATCATGTACCACACTCTTGGAGAACTGCTCATGTAGCTTTTCTACCAAAGGCGGGAAAGATCGGTCACGTGTATCCCAAAGACTATAGACCCATTAGCTTAACATCATTTCTGCTCAAAATCTTTGAGAGGCTGACAGATGTGTACATAAAGTCCAACGTGGATGAAAAGCTGCTCTCCACAACACAGCATGCGTACACCAAAGGCAAGTCGGTAGACACCGCATTGCATAGGGTGGTAATAAGCAAAGATAAATCCCTGGAATATAAGGAGTATGCTCTAGGAGTCTTCTTGGACATTGCCGGAGCTTTCAATAATGTTGCAAAATGGGCGATTATGGATGGTATTAATTACATTAAAGTACATCCTGCCTTAATCAGATGGATCGGCTGCATGTTAAATTGCAGAAAGATTACATCACAATGGGGATTGTACGAGCCCACGAAATCAATGGACAGGGGCACGCCGCAGGGAGGGGTGCTATCACCTCTGCTGTGGACGCTGGTCATCAACCAACTGCTCAGGCAATTCGATGAGGGACCCGTAAAACTTACGGCTTACGCAGATGACGTTGCAGTTGTCATAAGTGGAAAGTGCCTTCCAGCGATTAGTTCTTTGATGGATCGGGCGCTTCGGGATATTCATACCTGGACTTCTAATGTCGGGTTGAAAGTCAATGCGGAGAAGACGGATATGGTCTTGTTTACATAGAGGTACAAGGTCCCAAATTGGATCAGGCCTAAGTTAGGAGGGGTGACCTTACAGGAGAAACCTTGCACAAAATATCTAGGAATCATCCTAGACAGTAAGCTGTCATGGAAGCTCAACGTGGAGGAGAGGGTCAAGAAGGCCTCAACGGCACTCTATGCATGTAAAAGAATGCTGAGGTGTACGTGGGGCCTATCGCCCTCCCTTTCTCGTTGGGTTTTTACAGCGATTGTAAGCCTTATTCTATACTATGGAGTTCTTGTTTGGTGGAAAATCACACAAAAAACAACATACCTCAAAAAATTAGAGGAGGTATGCAGACTATCGATGCTTAGCATTACGGGAGCCCTGAAAACAACCCCGACGGCTGCACTGTATGCCATTCTGCACATTCCACCTGTAGACCTGGCAGCAAAGAACATAGCACTAACAACCGCAACCAGGCTCGGTGCATCGGGGCAGCTTGAGCGCCGACCATATGGCCATAGTAGTATAGCGTCATCAATCACAAGACAAACAGACTAGCTGATTCCCTATCTGCGCTTCGAGGGAGATCTTAAGGCCACAATAGAGGTGGACGGTTGGCGCAATGGTGCGGAAATGGCGGACGAGGCGATACATGTGTACACAGATGGTTCCAAAGTAGTGGAAGGAGTAGGGTCTGCGGTATACTGTGCTGATCGGGAAATAAGCAGATGCCACAGGCTGCTGGATTACTGTAGCATTTTCCAGCGGAAATATTAGCCGTAACCAAAGCAGTAGAAACCCTGGAAAAGAATAGCTTAAGCTGCAACCGTGTTAACTTTTATATTGACAGTCAAGCAGCAATTAAGGCAATAATCTCGCATAGCACAGCATCTAAATTTGTGTTAGAGTGTAAGCAGTCTCTGGAGAGAATCGGGACAGGGAGAAGCATACATCTATATTCTGTCCCAGGGCATATGGGAATAGATTGGAATGAAAAAGCGGACGAACTAGCTAGAAAGGGCGCACCCTTGAAGCTTGCTCCGTAGACGTCCCAATTAGACTGGGCGAGATTAAGCGTAGGCGAGAGGTGCACATGATCGACCAAGCGGGAAAGGCGTGGGTTCAAGCGCAGGGCTGTAAAGTGTCGAAGATTATGTGTAGGTCTTACAACCTTAGACTAACAAAGTTGCTTCTATCATTGCAAAGAGAGAACTGTACACTCATGACGGGTATTCTGACGGGACACTGCCTTCTGTCGTCACATGCCTTTAAATTAGGCTTGGTCAGTGATAACAGATGTAGGAAGTGCGGGTTGGAGGAGGAAACGATCGAGCACGTTCTGTACTCATGCCCTGCACTTGCCAGGCTAAGACTCTAGCTATTAGGAGTGATACAGCTGTCAGATCTAGAAGCAGCAAGTGGCTTAAGTCCTAGGAAGCTTCTAGTATTTGCCAAGAGGACGGAGTTATTTTATAACATAGGTCCTGGTTTTTGACAGGGTTTTTCAGTTTTGTCGTTAAAACAAACTTCTGGTAACACTACGGACTCAATCAGTCTATGTGAGGTCCTCATGGGCCGGCCAGTTCAACCTAACCTAACCTAAGCTAAGGGTTCTATTATATTATTGCTAGCTAGTTTGTTGAAGAACTGCTCCAATAGCAACATTTGATGCATCTACTGCTGGTAAAGTACCATTTTTGTCGAAATGTGTAAGTAAAGTATTTTTAGCAAAAAGTTTTTTAACATTTTCGAAAGCTGTTGTGCTTTCATTTGTCCAATTTAATTGTTTGAGTTTGTTTTTAATTGCATGTGTTAACATTTCATGCAGAGAGCTAAGTTCTGTTGCTAACATTTTAATATATGTATCTGTGATAGTAATATACCATACCTAAAAATTTTTGTAACTTATTTATAAAAATCAGGTTTTCAAAATTTGTTATGATTTCAATTCGATCTAAAGATGGTTTAATACCTTCGCCTGCAATTTCGTAACTTAAGAAATTTAATTTATTTACACCGAGAGTACATTTTGAAGGTTTGATATTTAAATTATATTCTTCAAGTCTTTTGAACACTGATTTTGATTGATTTATATGTTGATCTTCATTATCAATGGCAATAAGAATGTCTTCAATGTATGTAAATACAAAATCAAAATCAGGAAATACTTCATTAATAAAGCGTTTGAAAGTTTGAGCACTGTTTCGTAAACTAAAAGGCATTCTTACGAATTCAAATATTCCAAAAGGGGTAGTTATTGCTGTTTTATGAATGTCTTCTGCCATTGGAATTTGGTGGTAAGCACGTACAAGATCAATTTTGGAAAAAATTGTTTGTTTTTAAATCAATTCTTAAATCCTCGATATGTGGTGAAGGATACCGATCTGGTGTAGTAATAAAATTTAGTCTTCGATAGTCTCCGCAAGGTCTCCAATCATTTGGTTCTTCTTTAGGAACGAGATTAAGTGGAGATGCAATAGGAAAATTTGAAGTCTGCATATACCCGTTTTAACTAAAAATTCAACCTCAGCTTTAGCAATTTTAAGTTTGATTGGATCAAGACGTCTGGGTTTCGAAAATGGTAAAACACCTTTTGTTTCTATCCTGTGAACCGTAAGGTGTTTAGCTTTTTTAGTATAATCTAGTTCACAGGTAATAGACGAAAATTCATCAGGTAATTTTGAAAACTTATTTTCGACACTAGGAATTTTGAGTGAGAAAATATCAGAAAATCCAGAAGATCCAGCAACTTTAATTTTTGTAGTAGAATCCACTATAACCTTAAATTTTGTTCGGAATTTGAATTATGATTTTGATTAAAATTGCATGTGGGTATACATTTAAGAGCGTTATTCTTAAATTTTTTGTGATAACAAATATTTTGTGAATTAAAATTTCGATTTTTAGAAAAACGTCTGGGTCTTGAAAGATTTCGAGATTTAGATCTATTTCTTTCTTTAGATCTAGAATGGATTTGTAATTGATTAATGTCATTTGATATTTTATTTAAATTTTGATAAATAGCTGTAGTTTATTCAGGTAAATTTTTAACGCATTGTTCTAAAATATTATTATTTATACTCGAAACTACAGGAGATTTGAAAGAATGGGGTTTGTTTATTAAATCAAAAAGTTTGTCAGCCAATGTAATTACATCATCTTTGATTGTTACTAGAAGTTAAATGGATTTGTATTTCTTGTGGCAATTTACGAATCCACAATTTAAAGAGTAATTCTTGGCTAACAATGGAGTCAGAACCTATAAGTGATTTCATAAATCTGAATAGTTCAGATGGTGAATGATCATCAAGTTCAGTTTTGGAAAATAATTGTTCTAATCGTTTTTCTTCATTAAGAGAAAATCTTTCACATAAAATTTTTTTGATTGTATCATATTTATTGAAAAGATAAATATATATAAAAATTATACTTACTTATAATTAAAATTAATAAAAAAATATTAAAACTAATAAGTAGTTGATTGATGATTGTAAAGATTTTAAGCAAATCAATTGCGTTTTTTTTGACGTGATAACAATTAAATACATCGTTGTTTATGTCATGGTTTTGTTATGCAATGGGCTTGTTATGCAATGGCTTTGTTGTTTTCTTTATACATATCTCCATTTTCATCGTGATGTCTTCATTTTAAATCCGTTCTTGTATGTACTGCGCTCAAAATTGTTGTAGTAGCTCTTGTTGTTGTGGCGTGGATAACCCAACCGTTGTTTTAAAGCGTATTATGTTGTAAACGCGTTGATAGTTATTATACGATTTTTTGGCACATTAAATTGTACAGATATAGTTTCGTTAAATGAAGCACAAGTTATTCACTATTTCTTTTATTAGTATAGTATAGTATAGTATAGTATTTAGGTATCGCAAGGAGAATTCACTTAGGATTTGCATTTAGTTTTTTAATCATCAAATAGATAAAATTCCAATAGTTTCAAAAATATATATTTGCTCTTTATGCAAACTAACTTTCTATGCGTTTATAGTTTGCTTAAAACAAACTTTCTATGCGTTTATAGTTTGCTTAAAATTTTCTTTAAAATTTCACTTCACTTTTTCACTTTAAAAAGCGTTTAAAGTTGTTTTTTTTTATTAGCAAGTAATGTTATATATTTAATGTTTATATTAAGCTAAATGCATCCTGCATGCATGTTTCGGTTTTGTTTTATTTTTTGTTTATAGTTTCAGCTGTAGTTCAACTAGACACCTGTGTTTGCGTTTCAAGACAATTCTGGTTGTCTAACTGAACCATTCACTTTCATTTAAAGCTTCTTATTAGTGTCGAAGGCTTTTGTGTTTTGCTATGGCTTCTGAATGCACGTCGCTGCATCAAAAAAAAAACTAACGTTTTGTATGTCCTTTCATTAGCTAGGTTTTAAAGTAGGTCCGTTGGTGAGATCACCAATATATTTGGTGGTTAACCAAATATTAAAAATATTTATTTAAGGTTTGAAGTATAAAAATATTATTAATCAAAAGTTTTCATTTTGATATCACCAAAATTTTCATTTATAAAAACTAATTCGATAACAAAATATTTTAAAATATAAAGTATAAAATACACAGTTAATAATTTAATAACAAATAATAAACACTATATAGGCAAATTTATATACCAAATTTTAGGCAAAGCGAATAGGACGTATGTAAACAGGTATGTGGGTATTATTAATTCATGTCTTAATTTCGGTTTCACATGCATATTTATCAGTTTTGCTGGCTGATGCGACTAAATCGAATATCACAATGAAAATTACTTTAAAGCTGTCAGCAACAGCTTTCATTTGATATCCATATTACACACACATTCTAGGGGTATCCGCGTCCACGTTTTGGCCTATATCCCGAGACCCTAGTCACCAATAGGTATCAAAACTACCCTGTACCAAAGCACACATCAACCGCTTCAATTTGATAGCCATAATGTAAAAACACATTCTATTCCTATCCTGATCCACGTTTTGGCCTATATCTCGGGACCCTAGTCACAAATAGGTATGAAAACTACCCTGTACTAAAGCACACATCAAAAGCTTCAGTTTGATACCCATAATGTAAAAACGCATCTTAGTGTTACCCTGATCCACGTTTTGACCTACATATATCTCGAGACCCTAGTCACTAATAGGTATGAAAACTACCCTGTACTAAAGCACTCAACAGCTTTCATTTGTTATCCATATTCTATAAACACATTCTAGGGGTACCCTGGTCCACGTTTTGGCCTATATCTCGAGACCCTAGTCATCCAGGGGTAAGAAAATTACCCTCTACTAAAGCACTCATCAACAGCTTTTATTTAATATCCATATTCATTTCATATCCATATTCTATAAACAAATTCTAGGGGTACCCTGGTCCACGTTTTGGCCTATATCTCGAGACCATAGTCACCCAGGGGTATGAAAATTACCCTCTACTAAAGCACTAATCAACAGCTTTCATTTATTATCCATATTCTATAAACACATTCTAAGGGTACCCGGGTCCACATTTGGGCCTATATCTCGAGACCCTAGTCACCCAGGGGTATGAAAATTACCATCTACTAAAGCACTCATCAACAGCTTTCATTTGTTATCCATATTTTATACACATTCTAGGGGTACCCAAGTCCACGTTTTGGCCTATATCTCGAGACCCGAGTCACCCAGGGGTATGAAAATTACCCTCTACTAAAGCACTCATCAACAGCTTTTATTTAATATCCATATTCATTTCATATCCATATTCTATAAACACATTCTAGGGGTACCCTGGTCCACGTCTTGGCCTATATCTCGAGACCCTAGTCACCCAGGGGTATGAAAATTACCCTCTACTAAAGCACTAATCAACAGCTTTCATTTGTTATCCATACTCTATAAACACATTCTAGGAGTACCCGGGTCCACGTTTTGGCCTCGAGGCCCTGTGCGTCGATCGCAACCAAACCTATGTGCAAACCACCGCGTGAGGTATATGCAACATATGTGAAAGTTTGAACAAAATCGACGGGCGCATCTCTTCAAACACCGGCTACCAACTAAAACATATTTTAGTCTTTCTTTTTATATATAAGATTGTTTTTGTTTTTATCGGCCTAATGATAAATGATTCAAAGTTCGATTCGAGCTCAAGGCCAGAACAATAATTTTTTTTTTAATGAGAATACTTTGTTGAAGATTATTCGAGCTCGAGGCCAAATACATATCTATTATTAAAACACGATTGGTTAATCAAGATATATCATTATTTTATTGGTTTCGATATTTCGAGTTCATTCTGAACTCATTATCAAGACTGTAACTAAACATAAAAACATCAAAAAATTAAAATCATAAAAAACATATAATAATGCGTAAGCACGTACCTCCACTCCTCAGCAGTGTCACTGATCGACTGGTTTAACAATATTAAAATACAGAAGAACAAGTAGTTAAAATAGATAGAAATATGTAAACAACTAAAAACAGTAATTATACACAAAAATAGTACACTAACAATTATACATTGAATATCAATAGTGAGCGACGCTCAGCTCTTTGGTTGCTATATATGTAACATAATGAGAATGGCGGCCACCGTGGTGTGATGGTAGCGTGCTCCGCCTACCACACCGTATGCCCTGGCTTCATACCCCGGATAAAGCAACATCAAAATTTTAGAAATAAGTCTTTTCAATTAGAAGACATTTTTCTAAGCGGGGTCGCCCCTCGGCAGTGTCTGGCAAGCGCTCCGAGTGGATTTCTGCCATGAAAAGCTCTCAGTGAAAACTCATCTGCCGTGCAGATGCTGTTCGGATTCGGCATAAAACAAGTAGGTCGCGTCCGGCCAATTTGTAAGTAAAATCAAGAGGAGCACGACGCAAATTGGAAGAGAAGCTCGGCCTTAGATCTCTTCGGAGGTTATCGCGCCTTACATTTATTTTTTTTATTTTAATGAGAATGGAACATAATGGGGGTACACATGTGCAAATTTGTTTGCCAAACGTGTTTTGTTTCAGAAAACGTTTTTCAAACTGAAAACGTGAGCTGCCGGATTCCAGACTAGTTTCTCTCGATGGAAGTTAGGAAGGAATTAATATTAAAATTGCAATAGATTTTATTTCAAGAAATATGCAGTGGAAAAAACAGAAAGAGAGTTTAAAGGAGCAAGCATGCAATTGCTACAATGTTACCTTTAATATACATTCAGGGACTCTGCGTTCTGGCGGTGTGATGTTTTAATGGTGGTTAAAAACTTGTTGATCCAACTTACGAGCGTGTGTATACTGCTGCGGCTTTAATCCAAGTGACCGAGTCCCATTCCACGCGTTCCGTTTACCCCCAAACTAACAGGCCTTCGGCGGGGTAACTTAACGAAACGTCCCTTTTTCTTTTAGTATAAATGCTAACGGCCGTAACAAATAAGCGGTTCTGTATTAAATTGCATTAGGGTGGCCGGCCCTTAATTTTCCTTTGGGGTTAGCCTGCTGGCCTAAACATGCCGGCCCCCTTACGGTACGCAACCTCGCCTTGGCCTGTTACTAGAGTAGACAATATCTAGAAGGAGAAAAATGAGAGATTTGTGGATGGACCGTACGCATGAGTTCAAAAGTATAAAATATTCTTTATTTAAAAAAAATAGCAGTTCAGCTTCAAAATTAATTTTTGTGGATCTTTATATCTACGATGGTTTTAGGCTCGGGATACTCCAGCGAGCACTCATCATACATATGGCTATTTGAAATAGATACATCCAATATTTGGGTAGAGATGTTCGGTGCATTAGAAACCATATGGAGTATATTTACAGCAGCATAAGGATGATTCGGTAAAGAGCTGCAAAAAATCACAAATTGTGTAATATTCAGCAGATGATCGGGACTCTGGCTGCGTGGATTAATATCCAAAAGAATTTTATTCAGACCAACCAATATGTTTGGACAATTTGCAGTAAGATGACAGTCTAGAAACAACTTTTGCTTTTTTTTGACCTTCTTCGATTATCAAAAGGCAAAAATGAGATTTCCTTTTGCATCTGCAACAGTATGTGGTGTCCCAACGATGAGCTTCGATCATCTTGCTCTTTAAAATCGCTAGGTGTTGGTTCATAAATCCTTACTAAATAATTAATTATCCTCAAACATTTTAAGACGATTTCCCATTTCTACGTCTGGTTTTTGTATGGTCGGTCGTAAAATTAAAAACAAAATTACATCAATGATAAATGTTACATATGGTTATACACCCGGTTTTCTTTGATCTGCACCTAAATTCTTTGGTATGTCGGCATTTAACAACGAATAAACTAGATCTAATATTCCCCGAGAACGAGAAGATTTTTCGAGGCGAGATTCATTCTGTTCTATTTCTGTTTGAGGATTGCATTCACAGTGGGATCCCTGAGTCGGAAAAGTTGGTATAATTTGAGCTGATTCGATCATGTTCCATAGCATTGTTGCTGTTTCTTTAGATTTGTCCAGCGCGGACAATGTCTCCAAAATATGTCCTTTCACCACAAGTGGCACTGGGAAACTCAACAAACCCAGAAGGATTTGCAATGCTGCCCAATTCGGGTTTTCACAAATTGCTATACGTGATAATTCATCATAATTAGCCACACATCGTGTCACTTCGAGTACTGCTTGTAAGGCTTCCATTTCTTGAGGATTAATGCCGCGGTTCAAATGGCGTTTGTAAGATGTTTCACTACCAACACAATGTTCCTGTCGCAAATTCGAATAGTATTGAATTATAGATCCAAAGAAATGTTCCCAAGATAAAGTTGTACTGCCAGTCAGCCCAGAGGCTTGTTTCAAAAGATTGAAAGTATTTCGCGCAGACCTCTCACAGCTTGTCAAACAAGCTCTCATTTTTAATAGGCAATACGTAGCATCTCATTTCAAAGTTATGTTCTGAGTTATATGGTGGTTCCAAGACCTCTTTCGAAAATCCCATAACCGTTCGAGCGGTTTCATCCGCCTTTCCCCTTAATTCTGTTACTTGAGAATGCATAAACTCGATGAATTCAGTAATTAGCATATGGATACGACGGTAGAAAAAGTCATGCCGATATAATGGTTTCTTTTCTAATATTAAACAGATATAATTATAATTTAAACAAGTAAGAACGGGACTGTCTTCGGCTGTGCCGAAGACTTCATACCTTTCATGAATGGGGCTGAACAATAATCTTATCCCGTTCGTAATCTCCGAATAATCGGATGTATAAGATAAGAAATATATAGTGAACAGATCTACATACCTTAACGATTTTTAAGATAAATATAAAATAAAAAACGGGTAGGTACTTTGTGTGAGGATGCAAAGTTTCAGGTTTTTTGTGGTCTGCGTGTAAAAACTATGACTACGAATCACGTATTTCAAAAATATATGACGAAAACGTAACTATTTGATGAAATTTGATGAATTTTGAAGATTCTAGCCGTAAAAAAGGGGTGAAAATGACAGTTTATATGAAGTATATAATATATATACGACCGATCTCTATGATTTTTTCAGACAACAATATATGCTATATACGTAAGCATTTTGTGAAATTTGAAGCTTCTAGCTGTTAAAATGGGGCCGAAATCGTAAAAAAAATATATATATACTATATATATATACTATATATACCATCATATATATATTATATATATCACCGATCTCTATGATTTTTTGACACAACAATACATACTATATACGTAAGCAATCGGTGAAATTTGAAGCTTATAACTGTTAAAATGGGGAAGAAATTGCGCAAAGTTTCTTATCTGAACAATCGGTTGTATGGGATATATACTATATATACCACCGGTATCTATGATTTTCTCAGACAACAATATATGCTATACACGTAAGCATTTGGTGAAATTTGAACATATCTAAACGATTTTTAAGATAAATATAAAATAAAAAATAGGTAGGTAATCTGTGTGAGGATGCAAAGCTTCACGTTTTTTGTGGTCTGCATGTAAAAACTATGGCTACGAATCACGTATTTCAAAAATATATGACGTAAACGTAATTATTTGATGAAATTTGATGAATCTTGAAGCTTCTAGCCGTAAAAAAGGGGTCAATATGAGAGTTTATATGAAGTATATAATATATATACCACCGATCTCTATGATTTTTTCAGACAACAATATATGCTATATACGAAAGCATTTTGTGAAATTTGAAGCTTCTAACTGTTAAAACGGGGCAGAAATTGCGCAAAGTTTCTTATCTGAACAATCGGTTGTATGAGATATATACTATGTATATCACCGATCTCAATGATTTTTTCAGACATCAATATATGCTATACACGAAAGCAGTTGGTGAAATTTGAAGCTTCTAGCTGTTAAAATGGGGTAGAAATTGCGAAAAGTTTCTTATTTGAACAATCGGTTGTATGAGATATATACTATATATAGAACCGATCTCTATGATTTTTTCAGACAACAATATATGCTATATACGTAAGCAATCAGTGAAATTTGAAGTTTATAGCTGTTAAAATGGGGTAGAAATTGTGAAAAGTTTTTTTTTTTTTTTTTTTTTAATTGCGAAAAGTTTCTTATCTGAAAAATCGGTTGTATGAGATATATACTATATATACAACCGATCTCTATGATTTTTTCAGACAACAATATATGCTATATAAGTAAATATTCGGTGAAATTTGAAGCTTCTAGCTGTTAAAATGGGGCTAAAATTTGCGAAAATATATATATATATACTATATATATATACTATATATACCACCATATATATACTATATATACCACCGATCTTTATGATTTTTTCAGACAACAATATATGCTATATAAGTAAGCATTCGCTGAAATTTGAAGCCTCTAGCTCTTAAAATAGGGCAGTAATTACGAAAAGTTCCTTATCTGAACAATCGGTTGTGGGGGATATATACTATATATACGACCGATCTCATAAATTTTTTCAGGCAACAATATGTTCAATATACGAAAGTATATGGTGAAGTTTGAAGCTTCAATCTGTTAAATTGGGTAAGATATTACAAAAATCCTCTTTTTCTGAAAAATCGGTTGTATGGAGGATATATGCTATAGTGGTCCGATCCGGTCGGTTCCGACAAATGTCTAATCGGACACCCAAATACACCTGCTCACCAAATTTTATCAAGATATCTCAAAAATTGAGGGACTAGTTTGCATACAAACAGACAGACGGACAGACGGACAGACGGACATGGCTAAAACAACTCAGCTCTTCAACCTGATTATTTCGGTATACTTAAGGGTGGGTCTATCTATTTTCCTTTAAGGACTTACAATTTTCGGTTTCGTGACGAAATTAATATACCATTTCATTTTCATGAAAGGTATAAAAATAGGTAGGTAATCTGTGTGAGGATGCAAAGCTTCACGTTTTTTGTGGTCTGCATGTAAAAACTATGGCTACGAATCACGTATTTCAAAAATATATGACGTAAACGTAATTATTTGATGAAATTTGATGAATCTTGAAGCTTCTAGCCGTAAAAAAGGGGTCAATATGAGAGTTTATATGAAGTATATAATATATATACCACCGATCTCTATGATTTTTTCAGACAACAATATATGCTATATACGAAAGCATTTTGTGAAATTTGAAGCTTCTAACTGTTAAAACGGGGCAGAAATTGCGCAAAGTTTCTTATCTGAACAATCGGTTGTATGAGATATATACTATGTATATCACCGATCTCAATGATTTTTTCAGACATCAATATATGCTATACACGAAAGCAGTTGGTGAAATTTGAAGCTTCTAGCTGTTAAAATGGGGTAGAAATTGCGAAAAGTTTCTTATCTGAACAATCGGTTGTATGAGATATATACTATATATAGAACCGATCTCTATGATTTTTTCAGACAACAATATATGCTATATACGTAAGCAATCAGTGAAATTTGAAGTTTATAGCTGTTAAAATGGGGTAGAAATTGTGAAAAGTTTTTTTTTTTTTTTTTTTTTTTAATTGCGAAAAGTTTCTTATCTGAAAAATCGGTTGTATGAGATATATACTATATATACAACCGATCTCTATGATTTTTTCAGACAACAATATATGCTATATAAGTAAATATTCGGTGAAATTTGAAGCTTCTAGCTGTTAAAATGGGGCTAAAATTTGCGAAAATATATATATATATACTATATATATATACTATATATACCACCATATATATACTATATATACCACCGATCTTTATGATTTTTTCAGACAACAATATATGCTATATAAGTAAGCATTCGCTGAAATTTGAAGCCTCTAGCTCTTAAAATAGGGCAGTAATTACGAAAAGTTCTTTATCTGAACAATCGGTTGTGGGGGATATATACTATATATACGACCGATCTCATAAATTTTTTCAGGCAACAATATGTTCAATATACGAAAGTATATGGTGAAGTTTGAAGCTTCAATCTGTTAAATTGGGTAAGATATTACAAAAATCCTCTTTTTCTGAAAAATCGGTTGTATGGAGGATATATGCTATAGTGGTCCGATCCGGTCGGTTCCGACAAATGTCTAATCGGACACCCAAATACACCTGCTCACCAAATTTTATCAAGATATCTCAAAAATTGAGGGACTAGTTTGCATACAAACAGACAGACGGACAGACGGACAGACGGACATGGCTAAAACAACTCAGCTCTTCAACCTGATTATTTCGGTATACTTAAGGGTGGGTCTATCTATTTTCCTTTAAGGACTTACAATTTTCGGTTTCGTGACGAAATTAATATACCATTTCATTTTCATGAAAGGTATAAAAAGCGAAAAACAAATGATATACACTGGTTGGTAACCAATGAAAAAAAAAAACTATTGAAATAAAAATCAAATACTTTATTGCTTATAGCTGCGTCAATTAGTTGCTCACCATATCATATAATTTTAGACGAAGAATTCGGTACTTGCTGAGATGAATGTTGAAAATCAGTCAAGGCCAAACAAAAGGCAAGCTATAAGAATTGTAATCAGAGCAGCTGCCATTCACAGCGCCGCGAGCTTTAATAAGTTCTATTCGCCTTTGCCTCGCAATCATGGTGAGTTGAATGATTTATGTACATGGTAACAATGAACATTTTCTAATTTTAAACGCGCTAAAATTTATGTGAGGGCGAAATTAGAAAGTTATCGTTGCTAAATGTAATACACTTGCGGTGATGTGTTACAAAACGAATGTAACTATTCGATCGATGATAAGTACCCCAAACTAGTAACTGCAGGCAATTAGGAAACGAGTTTTTTTTTTCAGAGAGGTAAATTTATGTCAGTATCCTTACAAACACGTCAATTAGACTCACAATATTCATATTTAGTTCTCTTTTCAACGAAAATAACCTTGAAATTCCTTAGCTTATTAAATGCTTACACTATGTTTGTTATAACTTTTGGGGCCATCAGCTAAGAAGCAGGTTCGGTGTATCCTGCGACGCGCAGTCGTTAAAACAAAACACAATAAATTTTAAAAATATACATATACATATATGTATATGTATAGTTGCAATAACTATGCTACAGATAATTAGAAAATTACAAAAACAATTATAATCGTGATCTACATACGATTTGGACTTTTCATCCTCGTTTTCTATAAAATTTAATATTACAATAACTGTGCTCACTAAATCGTACAATTGCTTCATACACAGTTTTTTTTAAAAAAAGGGATCTCCTTGTGAAAGAATGGGTATATTATGAGTAGTAGTATTTGATGCTTCCCATTTAAGGAGAACACTTTTATCGCATGCGTATAATAAAGCGAACATCACGGTTAAAGTTTTACTTGGATGCAGCAGATTCTTCTACCTCATCGCGCTGGGATGGTAAGATGATGAGTTTTACCAAAGGTCGGGTGATCTGGCCTTTCACAGTCAGGATATCGACCACTCTGACACGATCATCAGTTCCTGGGTGTAATTTGACCACCCGTCCGAGTCTCCATTCATTTGGAGACAAATTGTCCTTGATTACGACCAGATCCCCGATTTTTAGGTTCGTTTTGGGAAATCTCCATTTATTGCTTTTCTGCAGTTCAGAGAGGTATTCGGATTTCCACCTATTGCAGAAGGAATGATGTAGGGATTTTAACTTTTGCCACCGATTTATAATTGAGGCAGAGTTTTCGTTGGCATCAGGTTCTGGTGGAGATACGAGATGTCCTCCTACCAGAAAGTGACCTGGGGTTACGGGCTCAATGGTCGGGAGATGAGGCAGGCTTCGATCCTGCATAGCAAAGTCGCAAACTCCTCAAAGGTGAATTTGCAATTTGGGGCGATTTGTGTGAAGTGGCTTTTAAAGCTTTTCACTCCCGCCTCCCACAGTCCCCCATGTGAGGAACTGATGCGGGAATGAAGTGCAACGATAAGGATTGATGGGAATACTTGTTGAGGGTGTTATCGCGGGCGTTTTGTAGAAATTCCCTCATTTCCGCTTTAAGTGCTCTAGAAGCCCCGACAAAATTGGTGCTATTGTCGGAAAACATCTTACTAGGGCAGCCTCTTCGCGAAACACACCTCGTAAATGCTGCTAAAAATGATTGAGTGCTGAGGTCGGAGGTGGGTTCCAGGTGAATCGCTTTCGTTGCAAAGCAGACACTCTACAGCCTCGTCCCTGAAAGTTCTTTTTATAGAAGGGTCCCGCAAAATCGACTCCTGTATTTGTGAAGGCCCGCGAGTACGTAGTTCTCTCTTTGGGTAGAATTCCCATTAGCTGGGTTTGAACACGTTTTCGGTGAATCGTGCATTCCTTGCAATTGTGGATCGTCGATTTTATCATATTCTTGACCCGTGGTATCCAATACTGCGTACGGATGAGGCGTAGCATAAGTTGGTTTTCCCCATGGAGTGAGATCCTATGGGTAAATTTTACGATAAGACGCGACAACTGGCAATTATACGGCAAAATAACTGCATCCGGCTCGAAGGACCATGAAAACGTGAGCTGGCGGATTCCAGACTAGTTTCTCTCGATGGAAGTTAGGAAGGAAAGGCAGTGATTAATATTAAAATTTCAATAGATTTTATTTCAAGAAATATGCAGCGGAAAAAACAGAAAGAGAGTTTAAAGGAGCAAGTATGCAATTGCTACAATGTTACCTTTAATATATATTCAGGGTCTCTGATTTCTGGCGGTGTGATGTTTTAATGGTGGTTAAAAACTTGTTGATCCAACTTACGAGCGTGCGTATACTGCTGCGGCTTTAATCCAAGTGATCGAGTCCCATTCCACGCGTTCCGTTTCCCCCCCAAAGCTAACAGGCCTTTGGGGGGTAACTTAACGAAACGTCACTTTTTCTTTTAGTACAAGTGCTAACGGCCGTAACAAATAAGCGGTTTTGTATTAGATTGCATTAGGGTGGCCGGCCCTTAATTGTCCTTTGGGATTAGCCTGCTGGCCTAAACACAAACTATTGTGTAAAATCTATTTAATTTAACATTTTTTTTAAAACTTATCGTATCTATCTTAGGGTCTAAATCGCCGTTATCGTACATACAAAAACTACATCATGTGATATGTTTATTATTATTTATTAAATGTCTATACGCGGAAGCACATTTTTCGGTATCCGATTTGAAATTCATACGATGTTCTCTCCTTAAATTAATTATATGTAGCATCTCTAATGTATATCTTTTGTTATAATACCTCTTTTGTTGTAGTATTGCTACATTATCCAAATCTGGTGCATGTCCGGTTTCGCTGCAATGTTGAGTTAAAGCGGTCTTATTTTCGCTCGTGTTGTTCCGGTTTTTAACATTCGATTTATGCGCGCAAATCCTCGTCTTAAATATAGATTTTGTAGTAATTTTTTTAATAATAATTATTGTTATTTTTTAATTTTTCTATAATTGAAGAATTGTATTTTGTTTTTGGAATAGTAGGTAGACAATTTTTCAGACAACATGCTATAGCTGCGCAGATAGATCCATTTCGAAGGGTGCTAAGCCTTCATCATCAGTACGCTTAAGCATGCTGCGCTAACCATTTAGCCATACAGCGGTGGTTTGTTTGACTGATAAATTGCTACTTCTATTCCTTCTTACCAACTATATTTAATCAGAAAAATTAAAAAATAACAATAATTATCATTAGAAAAAAAATATTTTTCTGGCCTTGAGCTCGAATTGAGCCTTGAATCATTTATCAATAGGCCGATAAAAACAAAAACAAGCAGTGAAAAAGTTATAGAAAAAATAAAAATAAAACAATAAATTTCATTTTAATGCCTCTAAATTTACAAGATATGAGGGCAGTTCAGGTTTAATTTCGGGCTCCGGAAAGAATTATGTACTTGATACTGGACCTCCATAGTCATTTAATAGGGACATATTCATTCATTTTTGTTGTGTGCCAAATAAATTTTTTTTTTTAACAATTGTATTTGTTTTATCGGCCTATTGATAAAGGATTCAAGAATTGATTGGAGCTCAAGGCCAGAACAATAATTTTTTTAATGGTAATTATTTTTTTTTAATTTTTCTATAATTGAAAAATTGTATTTTTTCTTTTTGGAATAGAAAGTAGAAAACACACAACATTCCATAGCTGCGCAGATAAATCCATAATATATAGATAGTGGGGTAATATACAGCCTATGCAATACGGAAATAAAAATATGTAAGAAAATTCAAAATTTAATAAAAATAAAATGATATAAATTAAAAAAATACAAATTCATGAATTGTAATAAATTGAAATTAAAATATGTAGAAAAATACAAAATTTATTCAAAATAAAATAAAAAATAAAAATTTATTTTCAAAAATCTTATGGCTGAAATAAAATTAATTTGAATAAAATGTGCGACATAAAATATAAAGTTCATTAAAATTTCAAATATGAAAAATATGCATGACTTTATATTTGATGAAGTAGTAAATGTCCCGAAAATTTTGGTACATTGCTTTTTTTAGTACAAAAATATTCTGTCGTCCCACTTGGCTGCGAGTGTTTATAGTTTTGAAATGGGAAAAAGTCGCTATGATGCTGGTTGCCATTTCGACCTAAAACCAAAAACATTTTTGGAACATGTTTTTTCTTTTAATATACAACGTGAAGTTTTCCGTTTCAGTCAATTTCATTTAAATAATGTCAACTGCAGATGGCAACCCTGCTACTGCTTAAGAACAAAATTGAACGAGATTAACGAAGAGGGAGTCGAATCGTGCAACCGTGGCAAGCGGACGTGAAATTAAAGTTTGGCTTTCTTTCTTATAAATTTAGATATTAAATCACAATTATATTTCTTTAAATAATTTTATTAAATACTTAATATTAAATTCTTAAATACGTGTATGATTTATTCGGCTATTCGACAAAGTCAGAGGGGAATAAGAATATCCACAGCTATTAGCATAAAATAGTGACGCCTACAACGTATACATAAATAAGTGTATAGATAACAAAGATTGATCGAAGAGTAAAGATGTTGCAGGCGCAAACTTCGGTGGAAAGCAGCGGAGCGTAACAAAATTCTAGTAGGTCACTTCCACCACACCACAAACTTTAACACAAGTTTTAACATAATTTAAGCACATAAAATACACTGACTGTAGTTTTTGAGTGTAAAAATGTAAATTCTGAACAGATTAGCTGAATAAAAATTGTACAAATAATTGTCAAATAACAAATACAGACTGTGGTAGTTTAACAAATTTTGCTGTGGTAAGTGGTGAATGTGACCTACTAGAATTTTGTGAAGCTTGCTTCACACTATTTTTCGTCACTGCAACATCTTTACTCGTCGATCAATCTTTGTAGATAATATACGGCTGCACAACAGCACAAACAACGAAGTAAACGTACGTAGAGCAGAGACACTACGAAGCAACAACGCACCGAGTGGACACACACACATTGCAACGGAGAAGTCGGCAGCGCAAACTCACACGAATATGCAAAGAGCGCAAGGCAGAACGTTTTAACGAGAATTTTGAGCGATCGACGCAGGGCAAAATTCAAAGTAAAAACAAAGTTTGATCGAAGAGTAAAGATGTTGCAGTGACGAAAAATAGTGTGAAGCAAGCTTCACAATGAGATAAAATGTATAGCGCGGTCAGGTTTTAGTAGGGAACGGTTCAAAAATTTGCATTTTGGCAAATCCAGTAAATCGAAAATTAAACCAAGCAATTATTTTAATGCTATGTTTATAGATACTAACTTTTTCTCTTAACTTTTAAACTTCATACCAGAGCCTAGATTCAGTAAGTGTGAGTTTTGACCTCACATTTGGTTAATCTAGCCCGAGGCCTCAGATTTAAAATCAAGCGTCTTAAAAGTTTAATATGTACAATAAGGGAACTGGATTACATCTATGTAATTATGTACGAGAACCTAGTTAACAGTGTTGTTAATGAAGTTTATGGGGCTCGGCAAGCACCTACGGCAATAATTTTACACAAAACACTTCTTTCGAAACCAAATATCTTTTGCATTTGCTTCAAAATCTGAATATAATAATAAATTTTTTAATCGCAATTCATTCTACTTTTATATAGTTATCGCTTTCAGAAAGTATTTCTGTCTTACTTCCAGTTAAAATATTTCTTGTGCCAAGATACTTAGCTTTCAAGTATCTTGGTGGGCTTTACACCACAATAGTCGTTGAATTCCTTAAACTCATTGAGCTGCTTTGAGCTGGGTGAGAAAGATTCAAACAGCGACGTTCCAAGCGAGAAGTAAAGCTATAAAATTGTTTGCATAGAATTACTTTGTAAAAAATTTTAAAGGTGTTCCTTTTTATTCCAACGGTGTCCTTCAGAAGCTCTCAATATCCCTCGATACGCTCGAACATAAATTAAGTGAGTGGCAAGTACACTTAATATAAAACAAATAAGTTTCATTAATTTACTTAGTTTTCAGTTCATTGTTATATTTCTTAGAGACGCATGTGTATTTGAAATAATTTCTTTTAGCTCGACAATTGATAAAAATCCATTACAAAATTGTTGGATAACCGATCGAAATATGTAGTCACTAAAACAAGACTTTTTCTGATAAGTCCGTTGTTTCTAAAAAAAAAAATTACTATGTGTTTGCCCAAAGATCCAACATTTCTCTTTTTAATGCCTCGCCTAAACTATCTTCCAGGTGAAATGTCATTATTTTGGTACATTTTATTGACTGAACAATTTTTGTGGTAAGAATTACAATGAAATTGAAAATTATGTATATGTGAGTTAATAAATGTGTGGCAAATTTTGTGAGCAATATTTAGAATTTTTGCCTGAGTGGAAAAAAATTATCAAAATCGTGGCTACTGCCTAAAAAGGACCAAAATGGAAAAAAAGGGACCAGCGGACCAAATGGGGTTGGAAGGGATCATTTTTGGTCCAAATGGATCAAAGTGGCAACCGTGTATGTATGTGTGTAAGGCAGACGTCGGCAAAATGGAAACGCAGATGTGTTAGTGAGAGCGCGATGATCGCGCACATCATTTTATTCATTTTTTGCGTTGTTCATTCGCTTCTTAGCAACCAACTAGAAAAAATCGTTTATTATTATTACTTTTTCAATTTTACAAATTCTGCTCAGTAAAATAATGGTTTATCCTAAGATACATTTGTTTGCAGGATATACACCCCCCAAAACATATTTTTGTTTACAAAATATGTGCGAACAATTGTTTCACTATTTGCTGACGTCTGCAGTAAGTAGACATACATTTGGAGGAAGATTCGAGACGCTTGCACACGCGGAATTAAATAGAAGATATTTAATAAATAATAATAAAATTTAAAAAAATTGAAAGTAACGCAATTAAAAGCACTTCTGAGGGCTAATGGAGTAACGATGACTGGCACAAAAGCGCATAAAGTGGCGAAACTTCAAGAGTTGTTACAAAGCGATGAAATCGAACAAGAAGAATTAGAAGAAAGCTCATGTTCGAAAGTGAATGAATTAAGGCCGCGGCACAATGAAATTCTTCATATAACACAAGCTTATGCATTCCAATAAGATCGCCACAATCAACTAAGATGTTTCGTTTGTAAATATGAAAGAACTTTAGACTTTGCAATTGAAGCAGTTGGCCATTCACATACAAAATTTCGCGAATCGCTATTTTAAATATTCTCCATATAAGAGAAAAATACGAGCATATTTTGTGTCGTATTCATATGTTATATTCCAGTTTTTAATTGCGAAAAATGTTATAAAAGTTACCAACAAGAGGGAAAATAATTTCACTTGGAAAGTGTGCCAGCACCCTTACCCAAAGCATGTGTCAAATTCTTCTCATGCTTTGCTTGCAACAAAATTTGAGAGTTGGCTACCTTTTCATATCAGATGGCACCAATAGGGCTGATTATATTCAACACGGCGTCTACAGACCACAATCACAATAATGCTTGAAACACAATGCTGAGCGACGACGATATACGCCGCATCGGGCGATTACATTTTTCAAATTACGCCCAGACATTTCGTCTACTTAAAACACAATACCGAGCGAAATTGACGCTGTTTATTCAGAGTGGCCATTATTTAGAAATAAAGATGAAAACAATTAAAACTTTTTTAATTCTCTGCTTTAGAACTTGACTACTAAAATACGCCCAAAATGTTAAGAAATTAACAAAACAAAACAAAAATGTTCAGAAATTAAATTAAAAATTATATGTAAAGAAAAAAAAAAAATTTGTTTTGGATATTATGTTTTCTTTTTTTATATTTAAAAAATTGAACAGCAGCAACCCTTGGGATGTTTGTCGTCATCGCCCGGCGGCGACGATAGAAATAAATCTATCGTCGCAAAATGACGTCGCGTAAATTTCGCTCTTGGCGTTCATTGTGTTCACCTTCGTGTAATTATGGGGATTCTATTTTTGACAAGGCGATGTTCGTCGCGTTTATTTCGCGGCGTCAGGGCATTGTATTTCAAGCTTAAAGAAAAGCTTGACAACCGTAGCCAAACATTGGCTTCATGATTAATTTGAAAGCGGCAGCCACCAATATAAATTATGGCAAACAGTAGTGAAAAAATTAGAAAAAAAGATTAAGTATGTTTAAAAAACTCCCAAAATAATTATTTTAGCTTTTATTATCTGTTGTTTACTTCTATATTAGTTTTTGTTGGCAAAATAGAAAGGACGCCACTCAATGTCGCTTCCTAAAAATGGAATTAGGTTTAATCTGGCTACAACGGCCTTCGTGATTAATTGTCGTGCTGCTCTGTCGCGACGAAAATAACGACACTCATAAGAATATGTGTAAAAAAATTCGAATCGACCGGATCGGACCAGTATAGCATATACCTCCCATACAACCGATTGTTCAATAAGAGGGTTTTCGCCATTTCTGCCCAATTCTGCCTCATTTTAAAAGCTAGCACCATAAAATTTTACAACAAGCTTACGTATTGGGCATATATGGTTGTATGAAAAAATCGTCTAAATCGGACTAAAAATCGATTTCGACAAAAAATGATGAAAATCCTCTTACCTGCACAGTCGGTTGTATGGGATATATATTATAAATATGTCCGATCTTGACGATTTTTTCAGACAATTATTTATGCCCAATACGTAAGCTTGTGGTAAAATTTGATGTTGCTAGCTGTTAAAATGAGGCAGAAATGGGGCAGAAATGGCGAAAACCCTCTTATTGAACAATCAGTTGTATGGGAGGTATATGCTATAGTGATCCGATCCGGTCGATTCCGAAAAATGTCAAATCCCCCATCAAAATATGCCTGCTTACAAAATTTCATTTTGATATCTCAAAAATTGAGGGACTAGTTTGCGTTCAAACAAACGGACAGACGGACAGACGGACAGACGGACAGACGGACATGGCTAAATCAACTCAGCTCGTCCCCTGATAATTTTGGTATACTTATTGGTGGGTCTAACGGAAACATATACTAAAAAATGATTTGGAGCCTTGAAAATGAAAAAATCGATTTCGACCAAAACAAGTCCCAAAAACCAAAAAAAAAATTTTTTTAAAAACTGTTAAAGCCAACGTTTTTATCGCATAATTTTAAGTGTGATAATAACTATGAGACAAATTCGTTTTCATCGGCAACACTTTTGCACTTTCTGAAGAAACCTTTAAAAAAAATGACGAAAAAATAAATTTTTTCACCAAAACACTCCTCAAAACCCAAAAATATTTTTTTTTTTCAAAAAACTGTTATCGCCAAGGTTTTTAGCGGACAATTTTGAGTTGGACAGGGTATACATGAAAATTTTAAAATCAAATGAAATTTTTTAAGTAGGTCATGAAAAAAACCTTAAAAATCAAAGAAAAAAGTTAAAAAACTCAAACTTTGCAGGCTCGAAAATTATTTGGGTATGCTTAGTGGAACTTTTTTCCTGAGCCCAAAACCTATAGAAAAATCGATGACGCGATATATGTTAATAAATCGACCCAGCTTAATGTACATGGAGTGATGGGTATTGTTCAACGAATGGTAACATTATATCTAGTTGGTGATGACATGATACCATACGACGTTCTATTGGGTCGTGATGCTCTAAAGGACTACGGCTATCGCTTAGCAAATGATCACGACATACTCAAAAATTAGTTCAACTTATAGAGTCAGATATCTTGCAAGGAGAAAGGTGAGGTATCAAAGCTGTGCATTGTTTTTTGAGCGCTTAATGAGGTGACGGTGAAGAAAAACTATCTGATGACGGTTGTTCAAGAACAACTAGCACGATTGGCACGCAACGAGTTTTTCACAACCCTGGACATGACATCAGGATATTACCAGATTCCAATGCCAGAGGAATCCAAACAATACACGGCATTTTTGACACATGAAGGGCTGTTCGAGCCCAATGTTATACCCTTTGGATTAGTTAACGCGCTCATGGTTTTCCAGGAGGTAATCGGTAAAGTTATTAAAAAAATGAAACATCGAGATAAAGTAAGTAAGTATGTTGACGAAGTAATTATTGCGACGCAAACTTTTAACGAAGAGTTTGGAAGTTCTACGGGAATTCTTTGAGGTTATCCAACGCGAAGGCTTAACACTATGTCCATTGAAAAGCATCATTTTGGCAAAGGAAGTCCAATTTATTGGACATAATATCGACAAAATTGGTATTATACCAGGTGAAAATAAAACTGAGGTAATAGACAAGTTTCCTGTGCCAACGAATTCGACAGCGGTACGTTAGTTTCTGGGTGTTGCTGTTTTTTTTCTCGAAAGTTTGAGCCGAACTACGCTATCCTGGAACGACCTTTAACAGCATTGTTGAGTAAAACAGTAATTTTGTATTTCAGGACTCACAAATCAGGGCTTTTAATGATTTGAAAACGGCTATTACCACGAAACCAGTTTTAGCAACGAAACCGCACGAAGTACATACCGACGCAAGCGCTTTAGGTTTATCAGGTGTTTTTAATGCAAAACGAGAACGACCAGTGGAGGCCTGTTTTTTTATTCCAGCAGGCAGTGCAACGACGCTGAGCGAAATTATGCAAGCTTTGATCTGGAAGTTCTTGACATAGTGGAAATTTTACAACGATATATATTTAATGGGACAACATTTTAAGGTGGTTACGGATTGCATCCACAAAGGCAACGACACCGTTAATTCCACGCATAGCCAGGTGGTGGCTGAAATTACAGGAATATGACTTTGAATGCATACATAGGGTAGCAGCGAAAAACGCTTTCCATCAGCTAAAGTAGATGTTGCCATCATGTGGGGCAACGACAGTGGCTGATTCGGTTTACACAGTGGTTAGCATAACAGATTACTGGTTGGCTGCAATGCAACGGCAGGACGAGAAACTAAAGGATATCATTGAAATTCTCAATCCTCAACTTACTGTCTAGAATAATTCCTGAGTATTTGGCACAAGGTTTCTCCTGCGGGGTCACATCTCCTAGCTTAGTCCTAGACCGATTCTGGACCTGCTAGTGAACGTCTTCTTCGCGTTGGCGCTCAACCTGACCTTAGATGCACAGGTTTATATATCCATAAGAGCACGATCCATCCGACCTAGTTGTTGGTAGGCATTTTCGACGTATGGCAACTGCAACGTCATCTAAGTACGCCGTAAGTTTGACGGGTCCCGCATCGAACGGCCTGTGGAGTTGGTTGAAGACCAGCGTCCACCGCAGATCTTACAATACCCCACCCTGTGCCATGCCTCAGTCCACCGACTTTGTGGCCTCATTCATCCCCCACTGCGAAGTTGTCTTTGCAATTAAGCATGCAGGTTATCCATCTGGGCAGGGCTGGAAGTACTTCAATGTACTTAAGAACCTCCATGATCGCCTGTTAAGGGATATTGATGAAAGGCCCGGGAATGCCTAAGGAAACTCCTAAGAAGGTACATGTAGGCTGGGTACACTCGCAAACATCAGAATGCCGATATATGTATCTTCTATATATATAAAAAGAAGTGTACATTGTGATTGTCACTCCATAACTCGAGAACGGATAGAAAGATTGCCATGAAATTTTTGGGAAAGATACAGGAAGGAGAGATGATGGTTAGTTGATTTTGAAATCCCAAATCGGTTTAGCCATATATCTATATATATAAAAATGAATGTTTGTATGTATCTCATCGATTAACTCAAAAACTACTGGACCGATTATTATGAAAATTGGTATATATATGTATTTTTCCACGGGGAAGGTTTACATGAGTACTTTGATACCGGGTGACTAGGGTCTCGAGATATAGGCCAAAACATGGACCCGGGTAACTCCAGGAAGTGTTTGTACAATATGCATATCAAATGGAAGCTGTTTATGAGTACTTTGACACTGGGTATTTTTCGTACCCCTGGGTGAGGGTCTCGAGATATAGGCCAAAACATGGACCCGGGCACCCCTAGAATGTGTTTATACAATATGGATATCAAATGAAAGCTGTTGGTGAGTGCTTTAGTACAGGGTAGTTTTCATACCTATTGGTGACTAGGGTCTCGAGATATAGGCCAAAACGTGGACCCGGGCACCCCTAGAATGTGTTTATACAATATGGATACCAAATGAAAGCTGTTGATGAGAGCTTTAATACAGGGTAGTTTTCATACCTATTGATGACTAGGGTCTCGAGATATAGGCCAAAACGTTGATCAGGGTAACACTAGGATGCGTTTTTACATTATGGGTATCAAATTGAAGCTGTTGATGTGTGCTTTACTACAGATAATTTTGTATACCGTTGGGTGTCTTGGGTATCGAGATATAGGCCAAAACGTGGACACGGATACCCCGAGACAATGTTTATACAATATGGATATCAAAGGAAAACTTTTGATGAGTGCTTTACTACAGGGTAGTTTTCATACCTACTGGTGACTAGGGTCTCGAGATATAGGCCAAAACATGGACCCGGATACCCCTAGAATGTGTTGTGAGGACCAAATATAATCCATTAATTTGGCTCACACAAAACCACCACCCCATAACACAGGAGCAGTACTACAGACAACACGATACACAAACAAGTCTCTGAAACATCATAAAAACACGATTGGCAACATTGCCAACACAACACGGGACACAAACAAGTGTCAGAAACATCACTAGCGCAACAAGTTGCCGCAACACGCCACAGCAACACCGTAACCATGGCAACGCAACGAACTATGCTAGCAACATCAAGAGCATTGGCTAGAAAAAGGGCAACACGAGAAGACAGCAGGCAGTCAGCACGCGGTTGTGGTTGCGGCCGGAGCTACTATTGGAGCGCTCTGGAAGGCATATCGGTTTTGACCATTGCAAGCCAGTGCGTTTCATAGGAGAAAGTCGTGGACTGAAGATTGTGGGTAAGCAGGTTTTGACCGCTCTACAACGCTTTAGATCACACTTGCTCCCTCGCAAGCAAACGCCCTCCACAGCATCGTGATCCCGCGCTCAGCCAAACGTCGTCCGCGGCAGTAGGAGTGATTCGAGGTGAAGCGCAACAACGTGACTGTACCGAGGCTAACGGATCTCACCTAACGGGGCGCAAAGTTGCGACTGTCACCTGAGCAGCAATTGAAGGGCATCTGAATGGCGTATCGGTTTTGACCATCGCAAGACAGTTCCCGTCATAGGAGAGAGCCGTGGGTTGAGGATTGTGGGTAAGCTGGTTTTGACCGCTCTACAACGCCTTAAACTATGCTCGCTCCCCGCTAAGCGAAGGCCCACAACGTCACGAGCCCGCGCGCCATGGCCATAAGCCTCGGCGGCAGAGTCACGCATACACCCGACGCCAGCAGAGTTACGCATACACACGACGTTGGCCACAGCAGAGTCACGCTTACATACGACGTTGGCCGCAGCAGAGCTACGCAAATATACGACGTTGGCCACAGCAGAGTCACGCATACACACGACGTTGGCAGCAGAGCCACCCATAAATACGACGCTGGCAGAGCCACGAATACGCACGACGTTGGCAGCAGCAGAACTACGCGTACATACGACGTTGGCCGCAGCAGAGATACGCAGGCATACGACGCTGGCCGCAGCAGGCTTAGCACTGCCACTAACCATAATAGGAACACGCCGGTACAAGGCGTCACCGAGACACATTCACACATACCTAGACGGCGACCAGTACGGCGCCCTAACAGAACGTTCCTAACGGGACACGGACCGCTAGCCCATCACGAATTATAAAGCAAGCAATGAAATTAAGTGAATTATAGATACACATTTTATATTATAGTTTAGGGAATTTACCAATAAAGTGAATTTATATGAAAACGGTTTGCAAGGCGCCCCGAAATACAAATTCATTGTAAACGAACCTTGGACACGGCGAGTATACCCCAGCACTTACTGAAGAAGCACCGGGGCAAGGAAAAGCTTCGATACAATTGGCGCCCAAGCAGGGACCCTGCAAATCGTACAACGTCAGAAGGAACATTCCTGACTAGAAACCTAACAGAAAAATGGCCGACCAGATTGACACCACGTGGCTAGACAATATTTCAAAGGAGCAGCTGATATCCATTACACAGGAGCTGGGCATTGAGCAGACAGGTACCACCCGAGAAATCAGAAAGCGCATAGCAGCCATGGCTTCAAAAGCAAATGTTGACTAGGAAATACACACAAAATTTTTATCCTTAGAAGCCGCGTATAGGAAGGAAAATACAGCAAACACGAGTGAGGAAAATGAGTCTAAGACACCGATCCCGCCGAACGGAGGCGGAGCCATGAATATCGCCGATAGACCAGCTGAGCACAACCAGTTTGCGTTCCCTCCCAGGAACACAGTACCCCCACAACAGTGCGCATCATCCGGATTAGCGGTAGCACCCAACGGTGCATCTGAGGCACCGACCGTTATATTCGCACCCATCATCGACCAGGTAAGAAAGTGGTCAGTGAAATATGAAGGTGGACGGGACCCTCTAGCTTTCGTCGAACGGCTGGAAGAACTAGCCGATGTCTATACGCTAAACGTAGACTTGCTCCCAAAAACGATGCCCGAATTGCTAGGTGGCACCGCTCTTCAATGGTACCGCAATAACAACGTACACTGGAGCAACTGGACGACCTTCAAGCGCGACTTTTTAAGCTTCTTTTTAAGCTTCTTTCTACCAGCCAGGTACTTCGAGCGTCTCGAGGACGAAATACGGCAACGAAGGCAGCACGCCCGCGAAAGATATAAAGATTATGTCCTAGGGATACAAAGCTTGATGAGACACGCCGGATACAGCAACGAGCAACGCCTGGAAAGAATTTTCCGCAATAGCCACCCCGATTATTTACTCTACATTCGCCGAAGAGATTTCAACACCCTAGGAGAACTCATCTCTCTCGCCGAGGAATATGAAGGTATCCACGAAGGTTACCGACGGACATCAGATGGATCACGTCGCGAAATAGCGAGACACGTCGTTGGTGACAAAACTACAGCTTCATCACCACAGTCGGAACGATCATCCCACCAGCAGCCACTGAGGGTACAGCGCCACTCACCACCAGAAACTCGGGTTTTCGATCCGAGCAGGGTATGTAGAAGGTTTGGCCAAGAAGGACACTATGCAAGGAGATGTCTTAACCCACGGAAAATTTTTTGTTGGGAGTGCGGTCGAAACGATATACGCACGATTGAATGCTGCCGTCGACGTCAGGGAAACGACGGAGGGCTTCACCAAGGACAAGGCGCGGTGAACCCACTGAACCCAGCGCCGAATCAGCGGTAGTCATGTACCAGGAACACGGTCGCCTATATGCCCCAGCTCAGATTGGAGCAGTATCGTCGGAGGCAGTTATCGATACAGGGGCCTCAAGGAGCTTCGTTTCAGCCACCCTCGCGAATCGCGTGGTGAGTTCTGGAAGCTGGGAGAGGGTAAGAGTGGCCATCGAAATTACAATGGCCAACGGAGTCAGCACTACGATTTTCGATGCCGTAAGGACAGAGGTACACCTCGGAGATTCGTCATTGCACACAGTCCTACATGTGATGCCCGCCTAGATACGTTGGGGAGCCTAGGAGCAGCCATATCATGTGGAGGAGGACACCTCGTGCTAACCAGACCCCTTGCTCAGCACACACCGCCTCCTGGAGCCACGGCGGAGACCATTCAGAGTATAACACCACCGAGTGCGAGGAACGGCAAGTACGACGTCAGGAACGGAATTAACGGCGACACACCCAGCAATGAACATAGTGGTGTAGAAGGCGAGGCGGATCGCATACGAGAATTTCTGGCAGTAGAACTCAAAAAGTTCGAGGCCATGAGCGGAGTGACGACGGCAGCCGAACACAAGATCATCCTCACTGACGACCGTCCCATCAAGCAACGGTATTTCCCGCGCAATCCAGCGATGCAGAGCATAATTAACAACGAGATCGACGAGCTCCTCGCGAAGGGATGCATCGAGCCATCCTGCAGCCCACATAGCGCCCCGATCGTGTTAGCTAAGAAAAAGAACGGTAAGTGGAGGCTTTGCGTGGACTACCGGCAGCTCAATGCCAAGTCAGTTCCCGACGCATACCCGCTGCCAAGGATACAGCACATCTTGGACAAACTACGACAAGCGAAATATATAAGTAGCCTCGACCTGAAGAACGGCTACTGGCAAATACCGCTGGATACAAGCAGTCGCCCCTACACGGCTTTCACGATACCCGGACGCGGCCTGTTCCAGTGGCGCGTCATGCCCTTTGGTTTGTACTCGGCACCCGCAACGTTCCAGAGGGCGCTCGATCATGGGTCCAGAAATGGAGCCCCATGCTTTTGCGTACCTGGATGATATTATCGTCATAGGCACAACTTTAGAGGAACACATCCGAAATTTAAGAGAGGTGATGTTACGACTTCAGCGCGCCAACCTCAGGATCAATCCAGAGAAGTGTGATTTCTTTTGGAAACAACTCAAGTACCTGGGCCACGTGGTCAGCGATAAAGGGATCAACACGGACCCAGAAAAGGTTGCCGCTATTCAGGAACTGAAGCCACCGACCAGCGCGAAAGAAGTACGCCAATACCTAGGAATAGCCTCGTGGTACCGCCGTTTCGTGCCCGATTTCGCCACTATAAGCCAGCCGCTCACCGCCCTGTTAAAGAAAGGCAAGCATTGGAGATGGGGAACCGGGCAGCAAGAAGCCTTCGACATCATCAAACGGAAACTCACTGAAGCACCCATACTTGCATGCCCGGATTTCACGAAAACGTTCACCCTGCAGACGGACGCGACGTAACTGCGGCCTGGGGGCAGTGCTGACACAGGAGTTAGAAGAGGGCGAGCGAGTGATCGCTTACGCCAGCCGGAATCTCAACCAGGCAGAGGCCAACTATTCACCCACCGAAAAGGAGTGTCTGGCCATCGTTTGGGAAATCCGTAAGATGAGGCCATACTTGGAAGGCTACAAATTTAAAGTAATAACCGACCACATGTCACTAAGGTGGCTAAATTCTATTGAGAGCCCTTCTGGCCGCATAACGCGATGGGCCTTAGAACTACAGCAGCACACCTTCGACATTGAGTACCGTAAGGGAAAGCTCAACCTGGTGGCGGACGCTCTATCTCGACAGCCGCTGGAAGCATTACGATTTACCACGACGACGGAACCACAATGCAAGTGGTGGCACAAGCGGGTCAGCGAGGTACGCACCAACCCGGAGAAATACGCCGACTATACGATACAGGATGGACACTTATACCGCCATATTCCCTGCCGGTCACACGACGAAGAGGCGGTACCATGGAAATTGTGTGTGCCCACACCACTCAGACAGCGAGTGTTACAGGAAAATCATGACATACCAAGCGCGGGACACATGGGTATCCGCCGGACAGTAGCACGAGTCGCCAACCGATATTATTGGCCCGGTATGTTCCGTGACATCAGTCGGTATGTACGTCAATGCGAATCCTGCCAGAAATACAAGGAAACACAACAAAAGCCAGCCGGAAACATGTTCTCACAGGTAGCCCAGGAACCATTTGCCACGGTCTGCGTCGACTTCGTTGGACCCCTACCACGGTCTACACACGGAAACACCATGTTACTGGTATTTTTCGACCGATTCGGCAAGTGGGTGGAATTGATCCCCATGAGGCGTGCTACCGCAGACGGCCTTCGCCGAGCTTTGAGGGAACGGATACTCGTAAGGTTTGGCGTCCCCAAAGTACTCATATCCGACAATGGCGCACAGTTCTGTAGCACGCTCTGGCAGCGCTACCTTAAGGAAGTTGGCGTACGACAACAATACACCGCACCCTATACTCCCCAAGAAAACCCAACAGAACGAGCAAACAGGACCATCAAACGGATCATGGCGCAGCTCACCAACTCAAAACATAAGCGGTGGGACGACCTCCTCCCGGAAATTGGGCTAGCGATAAATAGTAGTGTCAACGCTTCTACAGGCTACAGCCCAACTTCCTCGTGCAAGGACGAGAGCCACGACTGCCAGGAGCCCTATTCGATGAAGTCAACGTTGGGACGGGTGCAGCTCTCGCTACGGCCGAGGAGAAGTCCAACAGAATGCAGGAGGCCTTCAGAATAGTGAGGCAGAATATGGAGCGGGCAGCAGTAGATCAAGCACGTCATTACAACCTACGGCGGAGAAAATGGACCCCCGTAGTCGGCGAGTTGGTCCTTGCCAAGGAGCACCACTTGTCAAAGGTTGCGGAGGGATTTGCAGCGAAATTGGCACCCAAGTATGATGGCCCTTACCAAATCCTGGGGTATGTCTCCCCAGTAATTGTCAAACTAAGGAAAATCGGTAGCGGGAAGGAGAAGACGGCAAGCATTGCCGAACTAAAGGCATACCATTCATCGGAGACCGGAGAGACCACGAAACCAGGAAATAATAAACACAATCGAAATTAAAATAAATTCAGGGGAAAACAAACATATATTAATTAATGTCAAGGATGGGAGGATAAGCGAGCACCGGTCATTCTATCGCAAACCACCGAGGTGACAACACGTTCTTTTGCTACGAATTTCTTGACAAACCAACAATCTACAATGGAGGGTTATAACGCCAAATTATCCAACAGCGCCAAGCGTATGCGCCAGCGCTACGAGGAGGAGGAAGCAAAACGCCCTAGGGTCGTGCTGCTTGAAGGAGCTACTGGCGCCGACGTCAGCAACGCGCGTGGACCTACACACGCAAACTCGTACGCTGACGTCGCACGCAACATCACACCACTGAAAACTACGGGCGGCGACGTCAACAACATGCGTGCAACTACTCGCGCAAATACGTACGTTGACGTCGCACGCACCATTACACCACCAAATGCTGCGAACACCGACGCCAACGGCACGCGTACTACGGAACAAGACCCAAGGCAGCCGTATACGCCGTTCGTATAGCTGCGGCAAACGCAGCCACCATCGTAGCGAACGTCCGACGCGCTTCCGTCTCGTACGCGCAGACAGCACGCATAGTCACGGCGAACATACCTATCGCCGGATCCATAGCCAGACGCGCAATTGCTTCGTTTGCGAACGCCACACTCGCAGCAGTACTGGAGGTTGCCTCGGTCGAGGCCGACATGCCAATAACCGGACCACCGACAACAACCAACATCCTGGGAAGGGTACGGATAGACCAGGCCGACACAATTGGCAAGGGCAATGCCAACCGGCCACATAGCCCAATGAAACAGGCCGACACGATCGAGCTATCATCGGACGATGAGCACTCAGCGCAGGAGAAGGAAGGGCCGGAGATAAGTTTCCCACCGGGACCACGAGGTATCGCACTTTACGCGACCGATCTCCGTTCCCTCGAGGGAAGCCGCTGGCTCACCGACACGGTCATCGACGCGTGGGCGAAGGAACTGGAGATCATGTACGGGCAACAGGATACAACATTAAGCCTATTCGTAATTTGGCAACTCACCCAGAAGGATAACGAGGATGAAAACCATCGGCGCATACACCGATGGCTGAGGAATACGGACCTGTTTGGTAAGCGCATCATACTGGCACCCCACAATGTATCGAACCAATCGTACTTACTGGCGCTAGCGAATCGGGAAATGACCCACCACGTGGCTGATGTAGAGTGCTGGCAAGAGCGCTACATATGGATAGCCGATTCCAGGGTCAGGGGCAAGGCCACATACGCGACTGAGGCGTGGCTGAAGTTCCTGCGGTGGGAGTACCAGCAGATATACGGGAGTTCGGACTTCATGGCCCAGGAGTTACAGTTAGCCATGCCGCAGCAGAGCAATGACAACGACTGTGGCATATACGTGCTGGAAAGCATCGACAGAGTCCTACGCTATACAGGATGGCGAGAAGGGGGACCTGGCCTCATACAGCAGCCGTTTACGGAGGAGATGGCAGCCCGGAAACGCGCAGAAATCTTAGCCACGATCCGCCGCAGCCATATCCTGTAACACAAACACACGCCAAAACAGTGCGCGCCCAGCCCAGCCATAAGCCGCCGCAGGCAGAACCTGGTTCAAACCCAGCGGAGGGACCGGAATACGGCCGAACAATAATACTCGCCGAGGATGCAGAGGGCCCAGCGCTAGAACAATTCCCGGAGGTGGCAAACAAAGTACGAGAGTTGTTCACCGACATCGCCGAAGGGAGGTGCAACCCCCGGGTGAAATTCCGAACCGATAGGTACAAAATCACGATGAACAGAAGGAAGGTAACGATGCAAGTAGCAGACCGGGGGTTTAAATCGCCGAAGTGGGGGGGGGGGGGGGGGGGGGGAGTGTGAGGACCAAATATAATCCATTAATTTGGCCCACACAAAACCACCGCCCAATAACACAGGAGCAGTACTACAGACAACACGAGACACAAACAAGTCTCTGAAACATCATAAAAACACGATTAGCAACATTGGCAACACAACACGGGACACAAACAAGTGTCAGAAACATCACTAGCGCAACAAGTTGCCGCAACACGCCACAGCAACACCGTAACCATGGCAACGCAACGAACTATGCTAGCAACATCAAGAGCATTGGCTAGAAAAAGGGCAACACGAGAAGACAGCAGGCAGTCAGCACGCGGTTGTGGTTGCGACCGGAGCTACTATTGGAGCGCTCCGGAAGGCATATCGGTTTTGACCATTGCAAGCCAGTGCGTTTCATAGGAGAAAGTCGTGGACTGAAGATTGTGGGTAAGCAGGTTTTGACCGCTCTACAACGCTTTAGATCACGCTTGCTCCCTCGCAAGCAAACGCCCTCCACAGCATCGTGATCCCGCGCTCAGCCAAACGTCGTCCGCGGCAGAAGTACGTCGGCAACCGCAGTAGGAGTGAGTCGAGGTGAAGCGCAACAACGTGACTGTACCGAGGCTAACGGATCTCACCTAACGGGGCGCAAAGTTGCGACTGTCACCTGAGCAGCAATTGAAGGGCATCTGAAAGGCGTATCGGTTTTAACCATCGCAACACAGTTCCCGTCATAGGAGAGAGCCGTGGGTTGAGGATTTTGGGTAAGCTGGTTTTGACCGCTCTACAACGCCTTAAACTACGCTCGCTCCCCGCTAAGCGAAGGCCCACAACGTCACGAGCCCGCGCGCCATCGCCATAAGCCTCGGCGGCACGAGTCACGCATACACACGACGTTGGCCACAGCAGAGTCACGCTTACATACGACGTTGGCCGCAGCAGAGCTACGCAAATATACGACGTTGGCCACAGCAGAGTCACGCATACACACGACGTTGGCAGCAGAGCCACCCATAAATACGACGCTGGCAGAGCCACGAATACGCACGACGTTGGCAGCAGCAGAACTACGCGTACATACGACGTTGGCCGCAGCAGAGATACGCAGGCATACGACGCTGGCCGCAGCAGGCTTAGCACTGCCACTAACCATAATAGGAACACGCCGGCGCAAGGCGTCACCGAGACACATAAAGCAAGCAAATTAAGTAAATTATAGATACACATTTTATACATTTTATATTATAGTTTAGGGAATTTACCAATAAAGTGAGTTTATATGAAAACGGTTTGCAAGGCGCCCCGAAATACAAATTCATTGTAAACGAACCTTGGACACGGCGAGTATACCCCAGCAGTTACTGAAGAAGCACCGGGGCAAGGAAAAGCTTCGTTAGTGTGTGTATTTTGGGTATCAAATGAAAGCTGTTGCTGAGAGCTTTTAAGTAATTTTCATTGTGATATTCGATTTAGTCGCCTCAACCTGGCAAAACTGATAAATATGCATGCGAATCCGAAATAAAGTCATGAATTAATAATACCAATATACCTATTTACATACGTCCTATTCGATTTGCCTGAAATTTGGTATATAAATTTGCCTATATTAGTATATATGATGCTTTTTTCTGGGAAGTAGACCAGAGACGGACTGGGACTGGGATTGGGACTGAGACTGAGACTCGGAATGGAACTGCAACAAAATACATACCACCCTCTGGGGCTGGCAATAAGATATGAAGATGAATGAGAAAAACTTGAGAGAAGAGAGAAGGAGACTGAGAAAGAGATAGAATGAGACGAAGATGGAGATAGATGAAGCGAAAAATACGGAGGGAGGAGTGAATACAAAGATTAGGAAAAAGTGTAGATGGGCGAGGGCAGATTTAGACGGAAGAAGCTTATTAAAATGTATGCAGATATACCAAATTTAGGGCAGAACAACGTCTGCCGGGTCTGCTAGTTGCTATTTAAATGTTATTGTATTAAATAATTCAATTTAACAATTTGATTTCGAATTCAAAACTCTTTGTATTTTGTAATTTTGTACTAGCAATATAAAAGTATTACATACAGGCATAGCTGGGTAAATTCAATTCCATTACATTACCCATTACATTCCTCAGTAATTGGAAAAAGTTATCAATTCCTTTCCTCCACAGTAAAGGAATTGATTACATTTCAATTCCTTAAAAAAAAAAAAGTAATTTCGTTTTTTGAAGCTCGAGTACAAAAATTTTTTGTTTGTAATTGAAAAACAAACTTTGCGCAATTGTAATTCCTTTCCCAGTACTCTCGAAAGGAATGGGAAATGTAATCGAAATTTCTTTCAATTATATTACAAGGATAAAAAAGGGCTTTCGAATTTCCCATTCCAATCCTCGAAGGAGTTGCGAAAGTAATTGAAAAACTACAAGTTAGTCTGTGTATAAGAACTTACTCCGGTTGATGTGGGTGACTTTTCGGGTCACACTTTTCATTATTTCAGCAGATTTTTCTTTTGAGTGGTAACTGAAGGCGTTTTGAAATACCAATGAATATCAAATAATTATCCTCTTAAAGTTCCCAGCTAAGTAGGGGCATCTCCTTTCCTTCCTCTGCTATCAAAGTGTGGTGGCTATAGGAAAGCAGCATACTTTTTAATTTTCTTTGATACATTCAGCTGGCATAACGTAAACACAATTAATGTTACAGAACACTTCTCGTATTCTTTGTCTTTTGATCCATCCATAGTTGCCTCATCTAAGTGGTTTAGAACTAGCATCTACCCCGGTTCGCCTCATAGGAGGGCGGCGGGATGTCGGTGACCAAGAACTGCCAACCCCCTAATCCAGGGTGTTATACGGACCGTGAATATTGGACGATATGCAGTCAAGGGATAAATTCGACTGCATTCGAATTGAGCCTTCTCGATACTGGGTCACCTCGGGAAGTATTGGTGGCCTTACCACAGAAAGGTGCGCTGCTGTGGCGGACGGTTCTTTCACCGTATATAATACTTAACCGCTGAGCCCGCCTTGTCGGGCAGGTACGACCAAGATGAACGACTCATTATCTAATTGTAAAAAGGACGATGATAAGGGAAGAACTGAGTGCCAAGCCAAGGACCACAAAACGAATTAGGCGATGCGACGGACTCGGAGAGGGAGAGTAGTGCTGATTCAATGAACTCCGTGTTGGAAAAGTATACAAATGAAAACGGAGTAGTAGAAAGGAGAAGGGTACGGCGCAGAGGAAGTAAGAAAGCCCTGTCGCAGCACCGAGCAGAACTAAGAACTGTCCAACACCTGGGAGCAGTAGTCGACCCAACAGAAGTGGAGATCGAGCGTTTGGAATGGGTTCATGATGCGGTATAAGTAGGTCGAAGGCAGTTCAAAAGGTTTACTTCAAGAAACCCTCGGTACTGTAACCGGTACGAGAAGGAAGAAGCGTCGAATGGCAGAATGAAGACGCAACGTTCGGCGGCAGGTGACAAGCATGCTTTCAAGAGGCAGAAAGTCCCCAGTCCCAGATCCGCGACGCAGGGAAGACAAGACAAATTGACCTAAAGCTGTAGGACAGATGGCCCCAATAGCGGGGTAGCAACTACCTCGAAAGCTGCTAATAAGAGGGAGCATATCAAAACGGGCGAAGTTCCAACTATGGAAGTAAGTGGTAAGCCGAAAGGAGATAACGATGAGACTCCGGCTTTTCCCGAGAAGATGAGTGATGTAGCAAAGCAGTCGCTGACTGTGGCGCTGGTTGATCGTAGCAATCCCTTCTGACAGATGACAACCGAAAGGTGGAGATCTGTAGTATGGGAGCTTATTAGCTTAATGCTTAAGATGATGCGGGAAAAACAGCCCGGAATATACTGACACAGGATTTGGATATTGGGATCTATACATTGATTTCCATTGTGTTGCATTATCATCAGTCTCAGCGCTATGATTCTAGCTCACCTGATATATGTTTAAAAATTATTTAAAAGAATCTGTAAAGAAATTCCGCCAGGTGCTAACGTGACCTAGCGAGACAACCCCCAAATCCCCCCAATTCCCCTCCCCTCTTGTCGGGCCTGGTGTGACCCGTTACCATCACCCCGCAGAGGTTGAAGAAGCCATGAAAAAATCCAAACCTTCTAAATCAATAGGTCCAGATGGACTAGCCATGCCAATGCTAAAATATCTTGGCGCTGAGGGAGTAAGCTACCTGACGCAGGTTTTCAAGCCTGGGAAACCGGTTAACGAAGGTGAGTCATAACGACCGGTATCACTCCATTCGCCAGTAGCGAAGAGATTGGAAACCTTCCTGCTCCGTCAGTTTACTGCGAATCTTCGCCTATACACTCATCAGCATGGTTTCCGCAAAATGCATAGAACTACCAGCGCTGTCAAAAGCTTTTGACACAGTCAACCACGGCACTCTTGCAAAGATATAGAAGTTCACCCTTTCCCCTTTGTATAAAAAGATAGACTGCTAATTATCTGATCCTAGCCGACCAAATCCACGGCCACTCTGTTTTGCGACGTGGAATATTGGACGTTCACGTCGGTGTTGCGCTACCGATTGTCAGTCATCCAAAGATCTTTGAGGTAACATTCGGTTACACTCTCACCTTCAAGGCGTATGCCATCGAAATTGTATCTAAAGTGCAAAGCCGCAACAAAATCCTCAAATCGCTTGCAGTAGCACTTGGGGAAAAGATGAAAAAACGTTGCTAGCCAATTAGAAAGCAATTGATCGGCCGCTCAACGTCAAGTCTAAACTACGGTGATACAATCTTACCATACCATTCCTCATATATGCCAAGGAGAAATGAATTGCCAGTCATATAAGACAGTGCTTGTGTTTTGCTAAAATTTTCTTAAGGTCCAAGGAGTTACTATGGCCTCATAAAATCATCGCTTGAATCGCAAAAATGTTTTTTACACTAAGAATTTTTCAATGACTTGAATTATTAGAAAAAATAAAATAGAAGGAAGTGAAATAAAATAAACAAAACACTAAAAAATATAGGAAATTTAACTAAAATACTAAATAATATAAAAAAATTAAATATAATCAAATAAATGGAAAATTATGTTAGAAAGATATATTTATTTCCGTATATTTTATAAAATATAAATTACCTCGAATATTTTGGTACATTGCGTTTTTTTTTGGCACAAAAAAATTTAGTCAAATGGCAACCGCACGTGTTTTTATTTTTGAATCGGCAAAAGTTAACTCGTTATTTGGGATTTCTTTTTTTTTTGTTTTGAAAGCAACTAAAATAAAAAACAAAAAATATATTAAATATATGTACGTACGTGAAGTGAAATGTACCACAAAAAATATGCCCTTGAGAAATTAATTATATTTAAGGTTTTTCTGTACGTACCAATTTATTTTGCAAAATTTTTTTAGGATTTTGGTGCAGGCCTCTATAGGTAAGTGGCAACAATGGGGAAGCCATGTTTTATTCGAACTCAAAATGAATAAAAGAGAGTAGTGCTTGCACCATCTGGCGGTGTATATATGTAGGTGAAAAATTTGAGCAACACGACTACGCATGGAACACTACGTGGAGCTTGACGGATCGGCCTCGCATCTCCAGTGTCAATTTGATGTTTCACAACCTTGGTGCGGCCTGGTTTAGAACCATCCTGGTCAAATATGTTTGCGTACTTTAGGAGCAGTTGTTTTGCCCTACTCTGATATGCTCCCTCTAGCCCCTGCGTCCATGCCGTGATGTTATTTGAAAGATAAGTATTACTAGCTGAAACGTGTTCCTGGAGCTGTTCACAGTTAATAACTACTTCAGCCTCTTGGCATCTTCCCAAAATAGCTCCTTTAGTCAGTTTGAGTGGTGACTTGAACTCATTGAGTACTCTTACCGGAATACGTCCATCTTGTTTTGTCATAGCCAGGGTTTTTCCTACAAGTATGTTCAGTGCTGATTTGTTTGCTGCTTCGACAACCCACAATTTCTTTGTCCCACAATCTCCATCAACCTTTGCCCAAATGACTGCTTCGGATTTTGGTGGCATTCGCTGACTCTCTTCCACCAGCACTCGTTTACTGCTGTAGCCTCTCTCGTAGCCGAAATTAAGTGGTACATCCATGTTCTTATATCGCATCGTCTTGCTTTGCATGTCGATCTTGATGCCATGGTCGATTAAGAAGTTCACTCCAATTATGATTTCATCAACAATCTCTGCCACTATAAAATTGTGTACTACCGTGACGTTCCCAATTGCGACTTCACATGATACTTCTCCTAGAACCGTGCTGTCTTCTCCAGTGGCTGTACGCAATCTTGCTCCATGCAATGGTCTTATCTTCTTGTTGACTAAATCCGCTCGAATGATGGAATGAGATGCACCCGTATCTACAGTCAGTAAACGTTCCTTTCCATCCACATGTCCTCCGACAGTAAGATTGTTTGACCTTCTTCCAATTTGTGAGATAGAGATTATGGGGCATTCAATTGAGGGAGCCAGCTGTCGCCCCTAGCGGCTGACTCGCTTTAGTTTAACGATTGAGTGGACTTGGAGATTTGCTCATCTCCTTCAGCTCTGCGTTTACGGCCACCCACATTGTTCGAGCTATTGGGGCCGCTGCTGCAATGTCGTGCAATATGACCTGGGTTGATGCACTTGAAACATTTAATAACTCGGGCATTTTTCTGTTGTGATCCCTTCAGTGCTTCTAAAATTGTGTCTACCCAATCTGGTCTTTCCACTTCCACACGATGAGCTTTGTATGCTGGTTTACTCAATGGTGAGGCCGTTTCCTGAGTCAATGCATGTGATACCGTTTCAGCAAATGTGAGCTTTGGGTTTGCGTATGTAGCTCGCTTCGTTTCCACGTCCCGTATGCCATTTATAAAACTCTGGATTTTTACCTCTCGGTGTATTCCACGGGTGCGTCCGCATTTGCGAGATGAGCCAACCTTTCAACATCCGAGGCAAACTCCTGCAAAGTCTCATTCGCTCTTTGGTGACGGTTTTGCAACTCAATTTGGAATATCTGTTTCCTATGCTCGCTTCCATAACGTCTCTCGACAGCGGCCATCAATGCTTCATAGTTGTTTCGCTCTCCTTCGGGAATCGTCTGTAGGATTTCGGCTGCTGGCCCTTTCAATGCCACGAACAGAGCTGCAATTTTATCTTCAGCATTCCAGTTGTTCGCTGCCGACGTCTTCTCAAATTGGAGCTTAAATACCTGGAATGGAAGAGAACCATCAAACGTCGGGGATTTTACCTTCAGAGTAGACGTTGAAGTGATTGGACGGTTCAATTGTAACTCCCGAATCCGATCTTTCAAAGCATCCATCTCGGCCTCCACTTTAATTTTGTCGTTCACTAACAGCCTCCAGCTGCGATGAGAATTTTGTTTCCTGTGCCTCCAGCTTTGTTGAGATACGCTGTTCTTGTGCTTCGAGCTGTAATGTTATGCGTGCCTCTTGTTCTTTTAATTGTTCTGCAATTTGTGACGCCATGTGTGTTTTCTGTTCTTCCAATTGTGTTTCCATCTTGGATGTTATACGGTTCTCCTGCGATTCCAATTGGGATACCATATATGTCTTCTGTTCTTCGAGCTGTGTTTCCATCTTGGATGTTATTCGTGTGTCTTGGGATTCCATCTGTGATGACATATACGTTTTCTGTTCTTCCAATTGTGATGTTACTTGCGACGCCATTTCTGAAATGCGTACCTCCTGTGATTCTAGTTGGGATGATATTTGCGACAACATTGATGTTACTGTCGATGTTTGAGCAGCTATTGCAGCCAATATCATGTTCAAGTCTGTGCTCGTAACTGTCTGCGATGTTTCGTTTTTCTCTTCAATTTTTGTTGTTGTCTCGTCCCCATCAGGATAAAAGACATACTCGTCCACATCAATTCCTTCTGCTTCCATTGCCTCTCGTAGCCGTGCCTGAAGTTCGAGTTTAACGCCGCTTGTATTCATTCCACGGCTCTCCAACTCCTTCTTCAGTGGCTGTATCTTCAATTCACTGAACTTTGCCATACCTCTCTGAAGTTGGCAAGACAACTTTTACGTGGAAAAAAATTACTTATTGGGAAAATTGCCGTGAATTTGCCGTAATTTATCCGTGAAACAAAAAAATTTGCCGTGGCCATATTTTAGAAAATACAGGGTGGCACGCTAACTTCACGTGAAGTTAGCGTGCCATCCTCAGAAAACCACCTTAGAGGCCAGCTAGGAAAATAATTCTTGCACACGAATTTGCCGTAAATTTGCCGTAGATATGTGGCAAATTATATAATTTCGAAAAAAAAAATATTTAACTTTTTTTTATGGTGCACCGCCAACTTCATGTGAAGTTAGTGTGCCACTTTCAAAACCACCCTAGACACCAGTTGGGAAAATAATTCTTGCACGTGAATTTGCCGTAAATTTGCCGTGAATTATCCGTGAAACAAAAAAATTTGCCGCGGCCATGTTTTAGAAAATACAGGGTGGCACACCAACTTCACGTGAAGTTAGCGTGCCATCCTCAGAAAACCACCTTAGAGGCCAGCTAGGAAAATAATTCTTGCACACGAATTTGGCGTAAATTTGCCTTAGATAAGTGGCATATTTTATAAATTCGAAAAAAAAAATTTTCAAATTTGTTTTATGGTGCACCGCCAACTTCACGTGAAGTTAACGTGCCACTTTTCGAAAAGCACCTTAGACACCAGTTAGGAAAATAATTCTTGCACGTGAAATTGCCGTACTTCACGTGAAGTTGGCGGTGTACCATAAACTCTTTGATTTCAACCTTCGCATCTTCTAGGCGCTTCCAGAATCTACTAGTCCAGCAGCTCTCAAACTTCTCAGCTGTAACTACAATTGCACAATTTTATAGTTTTTCTCATTGCATACTTATAGGAGTATCTCAGATATATGCATGTGTTTGTGCATTGACTCTCCGCTGCTCGTATACGTACACGGTACATATATGTAGACGCAGTTATTGTTTCGTTTATGTAGATACATAATGATTGAATTATTGACGTGCATTCACGTCACTGCTTAGCATCGGCTTAGAGATGGCAGCACTCCTTAGTTTTGCTAATATTCGTAACAGTATTTTATTCCAGTCCCAGTCCCACTCCGAGTCTCAGTCCCAGTCCTAGTCCTAATCCCAGTCCCAGTCGGCCTCGGGATAATATATTACTCTGTACTGAAGCACTCATTAACAGCTTTCATTTGATATCCATATTGTATAAACACACTCTAGGGGTACCCGGGTCCACGTTTTGGCCTATATCTCGAGACCCTAGTTACCCAGGGGGTATGAAAATTACCCTCTACTAAAGCACTCATCAACAGCTTTCATTTGATATCCATATTCTATAAACACACTCTAGGGATACCCGGGTCCACGTTTTGGTCTATATCTCGAGACCCTAGTCACCCTGGGGTATGAAATTTACCCTCTGCTAAAGCACTCATCCACAGCTTTCATCTGATATCTATATTCTATAAACACATTCTAGGGGTACCCGGGTCCACGTTTTGGCCTATATCTCGAGACCCTAGTGACCCAGGGTTATGAAAATTACCCTCTAATAAAGCACTCATCAACAGCTTTCATTTGATATCCACATTCTAGGGGTACCCGGGTCCACGTTTTGGCCTATATCTCGAGACCCTAGTCACCCAGGGGTATGAAAATTACCCTCTACTAAAGCACTCATCAACAGCTTTCATTTGATATCCATATTCTATACACACATCATAAAGGTACCCAGGTCCACGTTTTGGACTATATCTTGAGACCCGAGTCACCCAGGGGTATGAAAATTACCCTCTACTAAAGCACTCATCAACAGCTTTCATTTCATATCCATATTCTACAAACACACTCTAGGGGTACCCGGGTCCACGTTTTGGCCTATATCTCGAGACCCTAGTCACCCAGGGGTATGAAAATTACCCTCTACTAAAGCACTCATCAACGGCTTTCATTTGATATCCATATTCTATAAACACACTCTAGGGGTACCCGGGTCCACGTTTTGGCCTATATCTCGAGACCCTAGTCACCCAGTCACCTATCCTATATTTCAAGTTAGATCAAACTACACACGGGGTGCTAAACAAATTCAAAATCGGTTCAGTGGTTTAGGAGTCCATTGGCCTCAATTGTGTGACACGTGTTTTTTATATATTAAGATGAAATATGAGGGTAGTGCGTTAAAACAAAGGGTATTTTGGGAATTCCGTTATAATCGCTTTTAACCTCGTTTGTTTCCTACCTAAGGTCTGCATTCATAAGTACTCCTAAACATATGCCTAAGTTCTTTGCGCAAGTAGGTAGAAGCCAAATGTCCCCATGCACATGCTTCACACTAAACTAAAAATTCTTAGTTTAATGTATTATCCGCCCACAAAGTTTCGAATTGTAGGCATATTATGCAAAACTGCACTTAATGCTTTACTTTGTTATTGTTTAAAATAGAATTCAACGCTCAATTTCACATTGGAGAACTGGAATTTTTATTGATAAATAATTTGAATAATACATAGTAATAATATATTTCCGTCGACTGAAATTAAAAAATTTTGGCAAAACTGCATTTAGTGTTATTGTTATGATGTTTGAAAAGATAATGATTTACTTTTTTTATTGTTTAAACCTGCATTCAACCCCCACGGTCACTCGAGAAAACTGGGATTTTTATTGAGAAGAAAGAAGAATTACAAAACTTACCGCAAAATATTGATGTAAACAGCACAATTTAAAACCCCAATAGATAGCGAGCGGTTTTCCGTTTTCTGATTTTTATCACATTTTTCCTAGTTACTCCGAAAATCGCAAATTTCCGCAGCTTTTTGTTATTTGATTATGTTTATGGATACTTAGGCTACAAATCAACATCAAATGTAAAGCGTGGGTAAACGTGGGCAACTGTCAAAAGTCTCCATGAACTTTAAAAAACTTTTTTTCACTATATTTTATTTTGCAATTATTTTAAGGTAAACATTCACATAATATTAAAAACATATTAGTTGTTTCATATTCTTCAAAAAACGTGGTTTCCAGAAATATATGTATAATACATCATACCTTTTCCTGTAACGTATAACATTAAAATCAATTTGAAAATGATGAAGGGAACGGGCTTAACATGGACGTCCGTCAAAACTATAAAGTTTGTGATGTAAAAAAATCATTTCATATTTTAACATATAGTCTAGTTTGGCCCTTAAACTATTGATTAAAATAAAAAACATGACAGTAGCGACATTGAAAAAAACCATTTTTAATCAGCAGTTGTTCTACGATTTTCCATAGTGCGTCCGTTTAAAAAAATATTTCTCCCCATTTCATCTTACAGTAAAACTTGATGAGTGAAATATCATTGATTCAAAACTATTTTTTGCCAAGTTATAGCTTATTATTTTAGTCTACGACCCTTTTATATATGTTTTATATCTAAGTTACCGTGGTCTTTAACCGATCCCGTCCATTTTTACTAGAAATATTTTCTGCTCAAAGGAAAATATGTGTACACAATTCATTACGATATGTTAATTTTTCTTCGAGTTATGGCTCCCGAAACATAGACAATTGCTTAGTCATAAAAGGGGCAGTGCCACACCCATTTTCAAAAATTTTAGTGTTTTCCAATTTAATGTTATAATCCAATTTAGAAAGTAAAATTCTATTGATACAAAGCTGTTTTTTGCTAAGATATAGCTTATTATTTTCGTCTACGACCCTTTTAAAAATCGTTTATATAAAAGTGGGCGTGGTCTTTAACCGATCTCGTCCATTTTTTCTAGAAATATTTCCTGCTATAAGGAAAATATGTGTACCCAATTTTGTTACGATATGTAAATTTTTCTTCGAGTTATGGCTCCCGAAACATAGAAAATTGCTTAGTCATAAAAGGGACGGTGCCACGCCATTTTTTTTTTTTTAGTTTAAGCTTTTCCTATTTATTGCTATAAATCCACTTGGGAAATGAAATACCATTGATATAAAGCACTTTTTTTAAAGATATAGCGTATTTTATTCGTCCACGACCCTTTTAAAATATTAGTTCAGTGTGTTCCAAAATTACGTTGTATTTATCTGTGTCTATTTGATGTATTATTTTGAATATTCCGGTCTGTAGTTTAGCTGTCCCTTTTTCTATCGTAACTAATCGTGAACTAGAGTAGTCGAGAATCTGCACCTCTGCGAGGCACAGTGGTAGAAGAAGTCTGTAAAAAAATCTTTCATAAATTCCTTATTCTGCTTTTTTGTATTACTTGTCCTTTTTCGGTTATGACTGTACTATTCCTATTTTCCTTAACTTCCTCCTTATTATATAACTTACTTAGTTTAGTTCCTAGGGTTTTTTTTACGTAAATTACCTGTACTGGCATGTAAGATTTTGCTATTTGTTTTTTCGGTTGTGATATTCGATATGTTTATGACCACCATTTTCCTTACTGCAACGCATTATTTCAGTGACGGTTCGTTGTCAATCACTATTATTTTAGGAACACCGAAAAAAAAAAACAATGTTTCCTACGAGGTCTTCTAATGTCCTCTATAGCCCTGCCATTCAACATTTTTGTTACTGCAAATTTAGTGAACTTATCTATATCAGTCCTGACTCGTTTTCCTTCGGTCAGGAAAATATCTATGTGAATGGTGTGCCCCGGAAAGGTTGGTAATGGGGTTACGGTTAATTTTTGCCTTTCGTATTTGTTCTCCTTACATACTGTGCAGTTGGCTATCACACACTTAATTTTGTTCGTCATTCCAGGGCAATAGTTCTTTTCGAGAATCTGTGTTTTGTGTTCCATCGCGTTTCTATGGGCTCATAAGTGTTTCTTTAGGATAATTTAACTTAAAGAGAAAAACTTTTTTTTTTTGAAGAGAGAGTATTTGCTTTTAACTATTTGTGAGGGAGTTGCGTTTAAATCTTCACGTTAAATAGCGAGCGAGAATAATTTTCAAAAGCAAAAAAAGTTTTTGAGTTAAATTTTATTTGAGGTGTTTGAGTTTGTGGCAAAACCAGTAGAGAGAGAGGGAAAAATTTTAAAAGTAAAGGAGTTTTAACTAATTTAAAATTTGAGGGTATGACGAGACAAAGTTGACCACTGTACCGCGTTTGCACTGTATTAAATATATTCAATATGTATATGAGGGTGGTTTAAATATACGTGGGAAAATTATAAGATATATATATATATACGTATTAACTAGTATCTAGGGGTAAGTTATTATAATTTTTGACAAGAGAAATTAATTCGTATGAGATTATCTTAAAGTGGGTTTTTTTTTTTGTATGTTTGGTGTGACTTAGAGGAGTCTTATTTAAAACTTCGATTCGTTGGACTGTAAAGGGCTTTGATGAGAGAAAGCTGATTAGCTTATCAAAATTCTTAATGGGGATTGAGAATTTATAGCGTGCAAATTTAATGCGAGAAAAGTGCTATTACACGCACTGCACCACTCTTGTGTCGCTTATGTCGTTTTCTTTCTTTTGTATCTGTATGTATGTATACGCACGTATGGAGACTGAAAAATATTTTTTGTGTTTAGTATTAATTTAAATGGGGATAAATAAGAAAACTGTAGAGGTTTATGCTATGATAAACAAATGTAATACCGAAAAAAATTATTTGAGAGGTAAAATCGATATGCGTGCCGACTGCATCTAGCTTAGTTTTTCTTATTATGTTTTGCACATATACCGTACTGAGTTTTGCAATATTATGTGCAAGTTTTGGCGGGAAATAATAATCCTCGAAAAATGAAAATTGCCTTAATTTTTCGTTTATGTATATTTTTCCTGTGATGGGGGTGTATTATACCATTTAATACTCACATTTAGGATGGCTACTTTTATTTTTCTTGGTCGCTGGTTGCTCTAGTGGCGTCGAAGGACCACTGTTTGAGGGATGGGCGATATAAATTTAACTTCTGCTATTGACACGGCAGTGGCTGGACACGACGGTAATGGAGCTTTGATGTTGGTGGTGGTGGCGGCTGAGTATGATGATGGAGTTGATGGCGGCAACGTTTCACAATGGTGGGATGGTCGTTGTTGTTGTTGGAGCAGTGATCGTGGGACGGTGGCTAGACATTATGCTCCAGTAACTTGCACTACTGCTTAGCGCTTTTGGCAAACACACAACTATATTTTACAACTAGTACTTAACTTTTATTGCTTTCGTTGCAGAACTTTAAATTTATTGTAAATTCACTTTTCCAAGTTTAAAAAGCAAGAGAGATCACAATTTTCTTATAAAAGTTTAGTTATAGCAAAAAGTCACACCGAGATGGATAAATGATTTCGAGTGAATAATAAAATATAAAGGGAAATGTCAAACCAAATATATATATGTACATACGTACATGTCACTATCAACTCGTCAGTTGGGGTTCCCAGAGGGGCGAAATACAAACTGGTATAAAACTTACCCCAACTGATGAGTATGAGTCGTGAGTCTTAATTACTAGAATAGATATACATATTTGTGTATAAGTATTTCAAATAGACATATTTACATGTATGTAGCTTATAATACATATAAATTCAATAATTCAATTCAAATTCAAGATAAATTCATTTAAATTCATTCATGCGAAGTCGCTTAGCCAATGCCACATATGTCTTCAGTTCTGCCAGTTGAGATGACACTGTCGATGTTTGAGCAGATATTGCAGCCAAAATCGTGTTCAAGTCTGTGCTCGTAACTGTCTGCGATGTTTCGTTTTTATTATCAGTTGAGCAGAGCTCACAGAGTATATTAACTTTGATTGGATAACGGTTGGTTGTACAGGTATAAAGGAATCGAGATAGATATAGACTTCCATACATCAAAATCATCAGTATCGAAAAAAAATTTGATTGAGCCATGTCCGTCCGTCCGTTCGCCCGTCCGTCTGTCCGTTAACACGATAACTTGAGTAAATTTTGAGGTATATTGATGAAATTTGGTATGTAGGTTCCTGGGCACTCATCTCAGATCGATATTTAAAATGATCGATATTTGTATGACGCATGTCATACAAACACATTCCAGGGTTACCCTAGGTTCATTTTCCTACATGGTGGTTTTCCCTTATTTTGTCTCCATAGCTCTCAGCTGAGTATGTAATGTTCGGTTACACCCGAACTTAGCCTTCTTTACTTGTTATCTTCAATTTTTGTTGTTGTCTCTTCCCCATGAGGATGAAAGACAACATCGTCCACATGAATTCCTTCCGACTCCACAGCGTCTCGTAGCCGTGCTTGAAGTTCGATCTTATTGCCGGTTGTATTCAATCCAGTTGCTGGATCCTTAATTCACTTAACTTTGCCATGTCCTTGTTGTCCTCTAGAGTTTATTCAACAATTCCTCTTCTGACACCAATTGTAACGAATTTAGTGAAACTCCGCTTATTCTAGACCTTCTCCTAACGTTCGTATCGCTAAATGGCTGAATAAATAATTCCAATATTCAATAATGCAAAATGGTCTTTATTCGATTACTTTGAAAATACTTCACAATAACACTTATACTTCGCAACTGATAGCGTGCTTAAATCAAACCGATCACTGAATACTCAGTTTTCGCTCCTTTTATACTCTCTGCTGTCTCGTTTGCATACTTCTAGGCGTTTCTTCTGCTAGAATTTTCTACTTGGTTACCAGCTATACGCGTCGCGTGTGTTTCTGTAGTTTATAGCCTCTCGCATAGCCATATGCGCGTGTATATATCAGTAATGATGATTGAATACTTTTGTGAGTATCTCAGATATATGCGCGTGTTTGTGCATATCTCTCCGCTGCTTGCATGTACATATGTGTAAACATAATGATTAATTTGTTTACGTACATACAAGTGTGGCTCGCCCCAATGTGTCTTTTCTGTTGTTGCGTGATTATTTACTTAGTAAGGTACTATTCGTCACAATATAGTGGGAGTGAAGATGGCGTTAGTCAAAATTGAATTGTATCGTATTCGGTATATTTGTTTTCGCCGTATTCCTGCCAGTCGTTTGTCGTAAATTTGACATAAGTCTGAACTTGGCTTACCTGTTGTCCTTAATGGTTATTCGAATAATTTGTATTTCCAAATATTTGGTTTGGATCTACCTGTAGTTGATAATCGTTAGCATCTCGAACTCCTGCATAGGTGTGGTATGTTCTTTGCAATTTATTAGGTGGGTGTTTGTTTGTGTTGGAAGGGGACGCTTTGCTGCGTAATAAGTTTGGTTAATGACGGGTCTGTTCTGATAGTTAATTTGTCTTGATTGCAAGGAATTATCTACGTCCATAGGGACATGTGGTTATGGTGGCAAGTTGGGCCTATTATTATAAGCTTGATTCGCTTGATGATTGTAATCTACGCCATTTGCTCGGAAACCTTGATCTTATTGGGGATAGTTATTATTAGTTGGTTGAACAAATGATTTCGAGGGGCGAAGGGGTTGTGGTGGGAATGAACCTGGAGGATATGTACTTGGTAGACGATTAACCGTTTGTTCCCTTGGGGCAAAAATAGTTCTGGGTGATGAGGAATAGGTCAATTCGGGATAGAAAGGTCGGTTGTTATAATGGTTTGTAGTGGAGCGTTATTGAATGATCTACTCACCGTATTCGCGTGATTCATGCGAAATGACATATTGTCTAATTTCTGGCATAAATGTAATGCTTGTGGTAAAGTGTTTGGTTCACGAATGCTTAGGAGCCTAGGTAAATCTCCATTAAGTCCGCGAATAAAGGTGTCGAGGGCTTTATCCTTGTATGAGTTCGTCATTGCTCTAATGGACTCGTCGCTCAAGTCTAGGCAAGATATTTTGTCCAGGATCAAGGATAGGTGTTGATACACTTTTTGGTATAATGTCGGTATGTCATCGTGTCGTTTTGCTAATGTGGTCATTTGATAATCGAGGGTACCGATGTCTCTCTTATCTGAGTCTGAGTAGTGCATCATCAAATATTTTCGTATTTGTATCCAGTCGAGTGGGGTGATATATGATTCTTAGGCGGTGTCAGCGTCGCCAACAATTTTGTGCCGTACGGTATGTAAGATGGCAAAGTACCTAGGTGTTTCCTTCAAATCTTCATATGCCTTAAAATTCCTATCAACGCCTGGAGTTGAATTCTCCTGGTCGTCCAGAAAATTCCCTAAGGCATTTTACCATGTCCGGGATTCTGTCCAACTCATTCACATTTTGCCCGTTCACGGATATGTCGTAGTTAGTCTCACTAAAGTCCCTAAGGTTTGGGGTACTCATATTTTATAGTAATTCTCTCACAACTATTTCTATATCAGGATGGAGTAGGAATAATGAAGACAAACAAAAAACCGCTATGATGGCTGAATGGTTATAGCAGCGGCGCGTAAACGTTGCCGATGAAGGAATTTAGCAGTTCCCGAAATGGATCTATCTATACAACGAGCTTTGGCAGTTTCTTTCTTCCATTCTAATTTAATAATTTTTTCAATTAATTAATGGGAAAAAATTATAACAATAATAACTAGTATCGCCTGTGGTCGAAATTCGACCAACGTGTATTTTTTTCAACTCAGTCTATGCATCAAGTGTTGGAAATATAGCAGACTGGTCTACCTTACTTAACTTTTTCTGTAAAATTTTGAATTTCATCTAAGACTTTGTACTTTTTGATTGTATTTTCTTAAATTTTATAAAAACTTTTCAATGTAATTATAACTTTTTGGTATGGAGCTCCTTAAACAAAAATATATAAATTATGTAAAATCAAATGAAATTGACATAGAATTATGGTGAAATGACTTGAAATTAAGTGAAGTGAACAAAAATTTCCATATAAAAACGCAATAAGTGCACTTACACTTTTTTCCGGCTTTTAATGTGATCATTGTGGAAATATGAAGATTCTAATCTTCGGATAGAGCACTTACATAATTTCTCCAAAGATGGCGCGCTTTTGTGCAAGAAAATAAATATTGATATTTGGAGAGATTGTTGGATTTACAAAAAACTTTTTCTATTAATTATAAACAAATAGAGTAATATTTGTTAACAAGAATAGGCCTATACACTGCGGCTGATCTATACGAATCGATTCATATCACTTTTATATGATTTTACGTATGCTAACTATGCGAAACCTCCTGTCAATTGTTTGTATGGAAATTTTCTTAGCGTATTAATAGGGGGACTCATGTAACCGTATAAATGCCTTATAAAGTGTGTAAACGTATAAATTTATCTAGTGCGTAAACGAGCTGTCAAATTTTGTATGAAAAATCATTTACACAATTTGTATAAATTTACGCGCACATTTCATTGTGTAAACGCGATAAACTCAAAGGAATGCAACCTTGCAGACATTACAGCCATCATTTTCATCAGAAATCTCCAACATCAGCAAGTAATGGCGTTTTAGTTTTGATTTTTCACTTAATCTTGGTATTTTTTAATTTGTATAACAATCAAAAAATTTTTTTTGGAAATAATACAGCTGAAAAACAATCAAGTTTATCAAGAGTATTATTAGGTGCGTTCATATAACCGCGTGTGTAAATGGATATAATTTTACACCTTATAAGTTTATATGCTATCATGAGTCCCCCTAATATATAGATAGTGGGTAATATACTGCCTACACAATACGGCCGCCATGATGCCGGTTGCCGTTTTGCCCTAAAATCAAAAACGTTTTTGGAACGTTTTTTTTGATTTAATATACAACGTGAAATTTTCCGATTCAGTCAAGTTGCATTTAAATAATAATAACCTAAGTTGAAATAAAAGAATATATAATAAAATAAAATAAGAAATAAAATAAATTAGCATAAAAAACAATATAAAAAATTTAACGTTATATTTTTGTAACTTTTTTTTTTGTTCAGTATAAGACGTACTTTATCTAAAATGTGGATTAAATCTGCAAATGCAAAAACATTTTGGGGCAAATTTGCCATTAATTGTTATAAATAAATTAGTTAGTTTCAACAAAGGTTAACTCATTATTTGTGATTTCATGTTTTTTGTAAACAACTAAAATAAAAAACAAAGAATCTGTTAAATAAAGACTTGTGTATTTACGTGTAAGTGAAATTTGCCACAAAAAATGGGAAGGTCAGAAATTAATTCTATTTAAGATTTTTTGGTACGCTACAAATTATTTTGGAACAATTATTTAGGATTTTGGTAGAGGCTATTATAGGTAAGTTGCAACAATGGGAAACCTTGTTTTAATCTTTCACGCTTATGTAGGTTTGTGGCTTAGAGCACTTACATAATTTGTCCAAAGATGGCGCGCTTTTGTGCAAGAAAGTAAATATCCATATTTGGAGAGATTGTTGGATTTACAAAATACTTTTTCTTGTGTCTTAGAGCACTTACATAATTTGTCCAAAGATGGCGCCCTTTAGTGCAAGAACGTAAATATCCAAATTTTGAGAGATTGTTGGATTTACAAAAAACTTTTTCTATTAACTATAGACAAATAGAGTAATATTTGTTAACAAAAATAGGCCTATGCACTGCGGCTGATCTATACGAATCGATTAATATCACTTTTATGTGATTTTACGTATGCTAACTATGCGAAACCGCCTGTCAATTGTTTGTATGGAAAAATTGTGAGCGTATTAATATATAGATAGTGGGTAATATACTGCCTACACAATACGGCCGCCATGATGCCGGTTGCCGTTTTGCCCTAAAATCAAAAACGTTTTTGGGACGTTTTTTTCATTTAATATACAACGTGAAATTTTCCGATTCAGTCAAGTTGCATTTAAATAATAATAGCCTAAGTTGAAATAAAAGAATATATAATAAAACAAAATAAGAAATAAAATAAATTAGCATAAAAAAAATATAAAAAATTTAATGCTATATTTCTGTAACTTTTTTTTTGTTCAGTATAGGACATACTTTATCTAAAATGAGGATTAAATCTGCAAATGCAAAAACATTTTGGGGCAAATTTGCCATTAATTGTTATAAATAAATTAGTTAGTTTCAACAACAGTTAACTCATTATTTGCGATTTCATGTTTTTTTGTAAACAACTAAAATAAAAAACAACGAATCTGTTAATTAAAGACTTATGTATTTACGTGTAAGTGAAATTTGCCACAAAAAATGGGCAGGTCAGAAATTAATTCTATTTAAGATTTTTTGGTACGCTACAAATTATTTTGAAACAATTATTTAGGATTTTGGTAGAGGCTATTATAGGTAAGTTGCAACAATGGGAAACCATGTTTTAATCTTTCACGCTTATGTAGGTTTGTGGCTTAGAGCACTTACATTATTTGTCCAAAGATGGCGCGCTTTTGTACAAGAAAGTAAATATCCATATTTGGAGAGATTGTTGGATTTACAAAAAACTTTTTCTTGTGTCTTAGAGCACTTACATAATTTGTCCAAAGATGGCGCGCTTTTGTGCAAGAAAGTAAATATCCAAATTTGGAGAGATTGTTGGATTTACAAAAAACTTTTTCTATTAATTATAGACAAATAGAGTAATATTTGTTAACAAAAATAGGCCTATGCATTGCGGCTGATCTATACGAATCGATTAATATCACTTTTATATGATTTTACGTATGCTAACTATGCGAAACCGCCTGTCAATTGTTTGTATGGAAATTTTGTTAGCGTGTTAATATATAGATGATAAAATAATTATTGTTAGGCCTTGAGCTCGATTCAAACCCGCGATCTTACAAATCAGTAGGCCGATATAACAACAAAAAAATTGTTATTGCAAAATATTTTTTTCTTAATTTCTTCGGTTTTATCAAAACTTTAAATCTATTTTTGCATTCTAAAAAAATTTTTCACTCTCTCTTTTGTTATAAATCTCTTTCCTATTTTCGAGTCTATCTGTATTTTTCATCAAATATATCTTTAATATACTTTCACTTTTATTTTCACAAACAAATTTATTTTTAGATTTATAGATACGTTGCCTTATGTTCAACCCTATTTATTTCTTTACCAAATATCCTTTAATACACTTCTTCGCAGACATTAATTCTTTTTAACCTTTTCGTTATTCTCTTGTAAATATTTATTTTTTTTTCTATTTGCATTTATATTTCACTCTAATCTAATAATGGTTTGAAACATCATTTCATGTCACTTTTCCTTATTTTCATTTATATTTAAAAAGAAACAATTTTTATTCCGATCTAGGTTATGTTGAACTGGCCGGTCAATAGAGACCTCACATAGACTGAATGTGTCCATAGTGTTACCAGAATTTGTTTGACGACCAAACGGAAGAACCCCAATCAGGTACCAGGACATATGTTATAGAACAACTTCGTCCTCTTTGCAAATACTAGCAGTTTTCTAGGACCCAGCTTAATTGCTGCCTCAAGATCTGGCAAGTCTGCCGCCCCTAATAGCTGGAGCCTTGACCTGGCGCAGGACATGAACACAGAATGTGCTCAACCATTTCTTCCTGCAGCTCACACTTTCTACACTTGCTGTCACTGACGCAGCCTAACTTATAAGCATGTGACGCCAGAAGGCAGTATCAAGTCAGTATGCCCATCGTGAGCCTTAAGTCTTCTCTCTTCAGAGATACGAGCCACTTTGTGAATCTAATATCGTAGGCTTTGCACATGATCTTAGAAATTTTGCAGCCCCGCGCTTTTGTCCGCGCCTTTCCTGCTTGATGGATCATATGCAACTCCTTCTTATTCCGATCTAACAATCATTATTTTCTTCTCGAATATAACTTTTCACTAATTATTTTACCTCACATAGCATATAAATCAAAATTTATAAATTATTTCTTACACTATTAAAATCGCCAACGATGGAAGTGGGGGTGATCACGGTTGAGGATTTTTCCTGATGTACTCGGGAGCTTTCGCCGCTGCTATTGCCCTCTCCTGGTAGTCAAAAAGTTTAACTCGTTTTCAAAAGTTTCACTCGGGTAGCCTTACTTTTTAGTTTTCAGGTACTACTTAATTAAATTGATTAATTGATTAAATTAAAAAGATTTTTTTATGGAGCATCTCCCTTTATTGAGTCGTATTCTAACTGAAAGTTTACGACTATTCTTAACCTACTTATATCTAAAATGTTGCCGAAACGTTGCCGTTGCTGCTCAATTCTGCTACTTGCTGCTGCCGTTGTTCCCACAGGCGGAGTTGTTTGTTTGCACGTGACCACATTCTTTGTTTGTTTGTTCCCACCGTTGAAGTTGTTTACTTCAACGTGATCAGTCTCTTATTTCGCAAATGCAAATTGCCCTGTGTAATATTATTTTCACATAGACGGCTTATTGAATAATAAAGGCAATTTTCTACATTAAGACGCTTATTGAGCTCAATCTTCCCTACAAAATTCGAATCTATTATTATTTCATTAGTAGCTAATCGAATGCCTAATGAAGTCAAAAGCACAATGCAACTCTGTTGGTAGCGTTCCGCTTCCGTTTCCGCTTCTTAGTTTTTGGTGTGCTCAGTGCTTAAAAATGTCATTTGTAAAAGTAAATGTCATTGTCTGCATGGCGGAACGATACAAGGTGCCCGCATCGAACAGCTGATTATAACCTTTTTTATTTGATTTGATACATCAAATGCCGGCGGAGTACGATTTTGACATTTGTCCATCGAATTTACAAGTACATGGAATTTTTTTGTTTGTAGGTATGTCACCATGCTCCCACCTTTTATCGTTCCGCCATGATTGTCTGTCTCATCCTTCATACTAATCGAGCAGTTACTTCTGTGTGAAAGCAAAAAATTTACGATTTCATTAGCAGGTGAAATGAGATCATTAAGTTTCTGTGTGAAAACAGTATAAGGGTGTCTTATGTCCAGACGTGTCGTCAGCGGTTTTGACGAATGTGGGAATACTTTTTTAATGTGGTGCTACACGCGCTGCAAGGTCAGTAATTTTGTTTTGTTTGTTAGCAAGTCACTTTTTAAGTGAGGCATATTATGTTATGCTAACATGCAAACTAGGATTTATTTCCGTCGTTTTATTTTACACATAGCACAGTTGCTCTATGATAAAAATGCAAGTTATTTTGCTAAAGATTGTTATTCTAATTAATGAAATTTTACTACTTGATGGCTTAGTTTTGCGACCACAAATCTATACTATATATTTGTTTCAGGTTCCTGGCCGAATGTTTCCAATCGAAATTGAATATGAAGACGATAAGCTAATTGACGACCCAGGAAAATTCCAGATTCAATCTAAATTAGATCCGTCGGTGCAACGTCTTATGACACTTTTGTTTGATATTGATGCTATGAAAAAAACAATGAAGCTTTTTGACCTAGACATGGAAAAAATGCCTCTGGGAAAACTAAGTAAAAAACAAATACAATCAGCTTACAAAGTGCTTACTGAAATTTACGACCTAATACAGCGGGAAGGAAATAAAGCTAGCTTTATTGATGCAACCAATCGCTTTTATACTTTAATACCACATAATTTCGGTGTTCAAACACCGCCAATTCTGGATACCTTTGAAGAAGTTGAGAAACATCGTCAGATGCTCGATTCTCTTATGGAAATTGAGTGTGCTTATAATATGTTAAAGGCGGAAAATAAAGAAGATAAGGTAAATCCTTTAGACCAACATTATGATCAACTAAAGGCCAAACTTGAGCCTATTGATAGAAGTACTGAAGAGTTTGATATATTAGAAAAGTATGTTCGCAATACTCATGGCGAAACGCATAAAATGTATGAGTTGGAAATCGTTGATATATTTAAAGTAGCTCGTCAAGGTGAGTCTCGGCGTTACAAACCATTTAAGAAGCTTGAGAATCGGAAATTGCTGTGGCATGGTTCTCGTATTACGAACTTTGCTGGAATTTTATCACATGGCTTAAAAATTGCACCACCCGAGGCTCCTGTTACAGGATACATGTTTGGGAAAGGAATATATTTTGCAGATATGGTTTCAAAATCTGCAAATTATTGCTGTACTACGTCTCAAGACTGTACAGGTCTTATGATTTTATCTGAAGTAGCACTTGGCGATATGTTGGAATGCACCTCTGCAAAGTATATAACTAAATTACCACCAAATAAACATAGTACTTTAGGGCGTGGACGAACTATGCCGAATCCGAGTGAGTCATATAAACGGGAGGATGGTGTAGAGATACCATTTGGCAAACCTGTAACGGATGAGGACCTAAAAACGTCCCTTCTGTACAATGAATACATTGTCTATGATGTTGCTCAAGTGAACATTCAGTATCTTTTTCGCATGAACTTTAAGTATAACATTTAAACATTGTTATTGTAAATTAAAGATACAATATAAATCCGTTGTTTGGATTATATAAATGGCTTTGATTTGGTAAGTAAAAGAAGGATGTTTTCGGTAAATGTGGAGTTATATTTATGGAATCGTGCTGGAGGCGAAGATATAAACCAGAAAAACAAGTAAATAAAGGAAGTAGCATAGAATGGTATAAAGGTTAAGTCAACAAACTCAAACTTAGGCAAGTAAGCAGAGTGGTTAGATGCATTTGCATTTAACAATGGATATAATGTTGGTACAGAGGGCGAAAGACCGGCGAACAGTGGCCAAACATTTAACATTTCCTTTTAATCCCCTGCACGTAATTTTGAACTGATTTTAAACTCTTGTGTCTACAGAAAGATTTTTAGAGTTCGAAGAAAACAAAAGGTCAATACTTAGGGACAATTTACAAAGAGTGCAGCGAAGTATTCTTATGGCTGAGTGGTATGAAGTTGGAGATTTCGAGTTCAAAAATCAGCTCCCGAAAAACTGCCTGATGGAGAAGTGAAATTCAGAAGCATATGCTAGTAACTTCTGTTCTGGGCCTTGATATGGCTGCCGAGTCGAATACCAAACTGTCCGAACTATTCGATTAGTTCAAATTATTCGATTAATCCGAGTTATTTGAAGAATTTAAACTTTAGACTATTTTAGGAGTGTGCGATGAAAAAATAAAAAAATTTAGGCTAATCCGATCTAATCGCTGCTTAGTGCAAATTAAACATTCCACTATTTTTCCCGACGTTTCGCTAAAACTTTTTAGCATCTTCAGAGGCATTTCCGTTTTATTTGCTGCTGAAAAACAAGAAATTACAAATGTAAATTTTAATTTACGGCGTTATTATGTAAGTTACGATTTTACTACATTAAATCCTTAAAAAAAATATTTTTGTGGACACAAAGTCCGACTTTATTCTTTCACTGTCAAATTAGAACTGATTTAACAATTATTCTTAATTTTACTTTACAGCTAATTCTACATTTGTATGTTTGTCAGGTCACGTTGCACCTGCATGTGCTGGGAACATATGCTGGGTTTGTTGTAGCAGCGTCATAATATTTTGGTAGCGTGGGTGGTGTCATTTGCCCATGAGACAATCAGGTTAAATGTTCGCATTGTCACTTGATATTGGTGTGATGCAATAATTTTGTTATTGCAACGTTTGTTGCGTTAACTATCCCCCACTCAAGAATGAACGTCCTCGGTCATTAGAAGAACGGAAGATCATTGAACTTGATGTAGGTCGGGATTTTATTTGTCTGGCTGGGTAAAACCCTTGTAGGAATTTCAGCTTGAGCTGCTTGGCTTTTTTCAATGTATTCAAGACTAATTGATTTACGTGTACGGATGATAATTAATATACCCACCAGCGCTATGCTGGTTACGATTGTCAGTGTCCCAACAGAAAATGTCTTTGTCAAAAAATCAATTCGCTTTGTGTTGTGGATGTGTAGTTCTTGCAGAACTTCTGATGATAAAATGTCCATATTACCTTTTTCAGCTGGAGTTAGCTGCAGGACTGAAGGTATGGCTTGAAATGGTTGGGATGCAATATTTCTGTATAACTGATTATTTATTTTTACTGTTGAATTATAAAATTGGATAAGGTGTGTCTCATTAATTTCTTGGGGTGCATCGTTAACTTCTATCTGACCATTGAAATTGTTTAGCAGGATAATGCCTGGTTGTACTTCTTCTACCGCAGATATATTATTCGATTACTAGAGGTTTGTTCTTCAATGATGACAGAGATTTTGACACTCCCAAGTTTAAAAATCTGGACGGGTTGCTTTTACGAAGTAAGGAAAAAGGGAAATAATTAAATCCCCCTCAGCGAAAATTTTAATAGAAAAGTACCTTTAGTAGTATATTAGTAGTGATAATAAATGTGTAAATGCCAACAGGTTTTGGGGGGAATAATTCATTTTCTACTAAATATTTTGTGAATTGATAAAGAGTTATGTTGGTTTGGCGGCCACCGTGGTTTGATGCTACCGTGCTCCACCTACCACACCGTATGCCATCGGTTCACACCCCGGGCAAAGCAACATCAAAATTTTAGAAATAAGGTTTTTCAATTAGAAACAAATTTTTCTAAGCGGTGTCGCCCCTCGGCAGTGTTTGGCAAGCGCTCGGGTGTATTTCTGCCATGAAAAACTCTCAGTGAAAACTCATTTGCTTGCAGATGCCGTTCGAAGTCGGCATAAAACATGTAGGTCCCGTTCGGCCAATTTGTAGGGAAACTCAAGAGGAGCACGACGCAAATTGCAAGAGAAGCTCGGCTTTAGATCTCTCCGGAGGTTATCGCGCCTTACATTTCTATTTGTATGTTGGTTTGGTCATTCACCAAAAAAAATTAAAGAAAATGGCTTATTGACTTGAAACTTTATATTCCGGCCTTGACTTTGGCAGAAGTGTTAAGCTTTTGTGCAGTCCTGCTACACAGGGGTTATTTACCTTTTTATCTAAAATTTCGGAAAGCTCTTTTCCGTTTAAGTAGTAGTAGTAGTAGTGATTTATTTATTTTCTTTCAACTAGTAATTACAAAAGTAAAGCAAAATGAATTAAACTATAAATATATAAAAATAAATAAAGATTCCAGACAATAACAATAAATGTTGTATGGCTTAATATTACTTATAACTAAACAACTCATTTATGAAAATTCGTTGACAATAAGTTCTCTATACTTAGGGGAATTTCTTAAGGATATTTACCACCTTCTGCAGATCTAAAACTTTCTCACCAAAACAATTAAACCGTATGTCTTTATATATAGGACATATCCCAATGAAGTGATAAGTGTCTTCAGCTACCCATAAATTGCACATAGAACAGTTTTTGGAAAAAACATTTTTAAAATATCGAGCATTAAGATTTAGCAAGCCACCCCCGTTTAAGTATTCGTGGAAGGGTTCCGGATAAACCGATAATTTAGAAAATTCGGAACACGTTCGTTTGATACTACCTCACGGGGTCCGAATATTCCTAATAAGTATATACATAATATTCCAAATATAAAACCAACTAAACAAATTCTTAAATGCAGACGACTGTTCCGAACATACGGAATGAATAAGTTAACTCGCTCAATGTATAAATTTCGTTATGGCATCTCCATTACATTTTTACGTGAATCGATTTACAAGTCGAGTTTTTGACGTTGAACGACGAAGTTTAAATTGGTTTAGGTTTCGTATATTCATAGGTTGACGAAAGTGTACGATTTCTCGGTGTCCTCACTTTTCATAAAATTACCTATCTTCCACACTAATGGACCATGGCATGGTTAATAAATTCATCATAAAATTTAAAAAGTTGCTCTAAGTACTTATCGGGTATTTGTAAACTAATTGCTTCCTATTTCTACTACTAATATTTTTCGAAAAATCGTAAAGAAACAACACAGGTAACGGATGTCAACTCGATTTGGGAGCAAAATGGCTGCAATTGTCAAAAAATTTGCTCAGCCGAGCAAACCTCTTGTGATTGAATCATGCCGCAGATATATGCTGACCTGACATCGTAGAGCCACTCGAATTCAAACTATTTATTAATCTAGGTATACATTGATCTTCACTTAAGTCTACTAAATTATTTCTAGTACATATTGATATTTCATTGTATATTTCGCATGACTTACGAATGCCATATGTTTTATTTTTACATTTCAAAATTTCATCCTATTGAATATTTATTGCAATATTAGTTTGCCTTTTTACTGCCCTTAATATTACTTTCCTAAAATTTCATTACTTGTAAGTGGAATTTCTACCATATAGATAATTATCATTTCTTTACATAAAACATTTATTTTCGAAAATTCTAACGCTTCTTCTGCGTTGTTCAATGTCATTTCTTCTGTATTTAATTTTTCTAATGCTACTTTTACTTCCTGTTTGCATTACAGTATTACAGTATTAAAGATATTTCCTTTAGCCCATTATATGGCGTATTTTATGTTTATTAATTCATCTTTTATTAACCTTATTTTGCTTTGCAAATCTACTACAATTTCATCGATTATACTATTACTCTTACTTATTCCATTTAAAATTGAATTTGTCATTGTGGTAATATTGGTTAACCTTTTACTAAAACTTTCATTTATTATCGTTTGTTTATTGTTATTTTCGTTTAGGTTCATCAGGTTGTTGCTAATGATTTCTAGGTCATCGTGGTCCGGTGATCCAGCCAGATATTTCCACGCAGTGCCTAGGATATTCATAGCTCTTTCTTTACGTAGTTTCTTTATCGGTTTAAGGGATTCAAGGATTTCGAGGGGTTGGCGTTTCTTGTTGTGTTGGGTAAGGTCCTTATTCTGTTTTTCCCTGAGTTTTTCTGTGATTTCTCTCCTAGCTTGTTCAAATTGGCTTGGGTCTGTACTAACACTTCATCCGAAAAAATACTTCAATTGGTCTTCATCCTGTTGTGGAATGTGCTGTATAGTTGTACTCGTAAACTGCTCTGTCCAAAAGTTCGGGGAATAATGAGAAATTTCGTTCAGCTTTTAGGCATCATATTAATTCTGTAAGCGTGAAATGAAAATGTTCTCTTTGTCTGTTAACCGAACTTTTATATGGAGGAGTTTTGTATATTCGGATGCCGAGGGTGTCCTCGAGCATTTAGGTAATGGATGCGGAATTGAGGCTTGTCTCATTGTCTATGACTGTGAGTTCTGGGACGCCAAATTGGAATAAAAGTTCACGGAAGGGCTCTTTCACGTGTTCTATTGCTCTGGATTTTATAATTTTCGTCTGAACATATTTTGAGAACTTATCGATTGCCGTTAGTACCAGGTTTGTCATGTATATATCAATGTGAAGGATGTGTCCTGGGTACTGTGGTAATGGCGTCTTTTTCAATTCGGGATTATGAAATGGCGATCGTATTTATTCTCGCTGTATTCCAAACAGTTCTTAATTGTATTTTAAATTTTTCTGGACATGGCTGGGAAAAAGTAGTTTTCTAAAATTTGGGTTTTATTTTCACAATGGTTTCAGTGTGATTCTGATTCTTCTGTTTTTAAACATTTTATAACAGATGGATCTTTAAAGGATATTAATGAGTCGGGTAGTATCGTAGTCTGGTTCCTATACAATGTGTCTATGATAAGTCGGGAAAACTATTTTGAATTGATATGTTGATATAGGGCTTGATTTTAAGAGAATTTGGTTTTTGAATACGTTAACGGGTGTTTCCAAACTGGGTATTAGGTCGTGTGAGGAACTATCGCTGCTGTGACGAGTGGCAGTTGAAAGGCTATTGTTTTCTGTTCTACGAGGCCTAGAGAGTGCATCGGCAACCACATTGATTCTTCCAGGTTTATATTGTAGTTCATAGTTATACTCTTCTAGGATGCACTTCCATCTCTTCATCTTCCCATTGTGGTTTTTGTTGCTCAAAGCGAAGGTCAAGGGTTGGTGGTCCGTAAATATTACCACTTTAGGTGAACCGTATAAATAATTTCTGAAGCTATTCACTTCCCAAATTATCGCTAGCATCTCTTTTTCGTTTGTGGCGTATGCTTCTTCGGATTTTGTTAACGAACGGGATATGTAGGCTATTGGTTTGTCTGATTGTTCGAGAACTGCGCCGATCGCGTAATTGGACGCGTCGGTTAAAATCAGGATATGCTAAAACTACTTCCTTTGACACACGTGAATACTTTAATTTATTGAAGGCGTCTAATGCTGTGCTGTCGAGAGTTATTTGTTTTTTACTGGATGTATTCTTCGAAATGCATCCCTCCTCCCCCCTTAAGATCGCGGTAAGGGGTTTCGCTAACTTAGCGTAATCCCTGATGAAGCGGCGGTAGTAGTCGGATAGTCCAAGGAAAGATCTTAAATCTTTAAAAGTTTTTGGTCATCAGAATTTTTGAATTGCTTCGACCTTTGAAAGGTTGGTTCTGATCCCGTCAGGTGTAATAATGAATCCTAAGAATTCTACTTCTTTTCGAAAGAATTAACATTTATCTAATTGTGCCTTGATATTCGCTTCTTGTAGAGTCGAAATATTTGTTCGATATTTTGGAGGTGTCTTTCTTCATTGCCGCCGAAAACTATTATGTCGTGGATATAGACATAACAGGTTTTACCTATGTAATTCCTTAGAATGTCATCTAAGGCCCTTTGAAATTTGGACGGCGCGTTTTTCAGTCCAAACGGGAGTCGTGTAAACTCATACTTGCCATTGTTGACGGAAAAAGCTGTTTTTTTGATGTCAGATTCCTTTAAATGTATCTGGTGGAATCCACTTAAGTCCACTACTGAAAAGTATTTATTATTTCCTAGTTGCGCAATTATTAAATTAATCTCGGGTATTGGATACCTATCGGCCACAGTTACGTTGTTCAATTTCCTGTAGTCGATTACGAGTCTATACTTTTTTTCCAGAGGCATCTAGTTTTTTTGGGACTACCCATACAGGTGAGTTGTATGGGGAACGCGATGGCCTTATTATGCCATCATTAAGTAAGCTTTGAATTTCGTCGGTGACAAATTCTCTCATTCAAACAGGATATGGGTAATATCTGGTGTATACGGGCGTGTCGGAAGACGTGCTTATCTCGCCTACTACGGCACCACTACCGTAGGTTAGCTTTTCGTTTGGCTCAGTAAATAATTGATCGTATTTTTTACAAGTTGTTGCATATACAATTTTTGAGAGGGTGTCATATGTTCGGTCCTAACTTCGATTTTATTTACTGCAGGGGAAAGCATTTGTTTAATTTTAACTTCTTTACCATTACCGAACTTGATTATATCATCACGAACGTTAAGGGTTGCATGGTGATCTTTGAGACTATCGTTGCCTATGATCCCATCAAAGGTTTTTAATTCTGGCAAAATAAAAAATTTTTAATGTGCATTATCTTTTCCAAAAAGATTTATTATTGTGTGGTGGGTGATCTTAATTTGACCCGCTATTGAATTTGCGAAAAAACGTTTTTCGTTGGGGATAGGTTTCGAGACAAATTGGGGTTGTATATAGTTTTTACTAGAACCGGTGTCTATTAATATTTTAAGGATTTTCCCGTTCCTCGTTCTAAACTCAACGTAGGGTAACGAGGAACTCTTCATCCTAAAAAATTTACGTCAATGTAATCTGCTTGGTTATCGTCAAGGTGTTCCTGCAGTAGTTCTTCGTGCTCTGCATTGGCCACGTATCTTCCGTACTCATCTTCGGTCGGTGTCCAGTTTTAGTGATGGTGCTGATCTTCTTAGTAATATTGTTCGTCTTGTGCGGATGTGTTAATATGAAGATTCCATTGCTGTTTAAGTGGAATTTGTTGCGAAAGGTTTGACGTCCTTTTTCCGCTGGTTTATTGAAGTTTGGCCTATTCATGTAGTTTAGTGCTCTCGACTGGGTGGAGCTATCGATATCCATAGGCTCTGGATGAGGTTGCGGCTTCGGAGCCGTTGGTCCTGGCGGTTGGGTTGGGAGATAGGTTTGCTAAGGTTGCTGAAGTTGATGGTTTCGTTGGGTGACTTGTTGGCAGTATTGGTGTCGAGGTTGCATTTGTGGGCCTGGGATATACGCATGTTGCGGATAAAATGGTTGAGGTTTGTACTGCGGGTTCCTAGGTGGCAGTGGAGGTGTGATAATGGGATTAACATTTCGAGTCGTGCTTGGTTGTGTAAAGGAATAGCTGCTACGGGCAACTTGGTTTTCGAGTTTGAGACATAAGTGTAGGGCTTGTGGGAGATCTTCGGTCTCTTTCATCCCTAGGAGTCCAATAAATGTGTCAAGGGCTTTGTGCCTATAAGTGTGTAAGGAGCGAGAGCGACTCCTGGCTCATTTCCAGACTTGTTAATTTGTTTAGGATTAAGGACAGGTGAGTGTAAACGTTTTGATAGAACTCTTGGATCGTACAATTTCCTGCACCAGGGATGTGAGTTGGCATTAGAGAGTGGTAATATCTCTCTTGGAGGGTGGAGGCGTGTGTAGAAGTCCACGAAAGTGGGGAAAGCTTCTGACCGCCATTCACCTGGGAATGGCCAGGCCGATTCTTTTGCATGCGGTTCAAGCAGCTCACTACTGCCGGTCGCTTGCGGCCAAGTATCCTCTGGAAAGCCGCTAAACATCCGTTTAGCGGTGGGCTAATGTGAGAAGGCGACAACCTGTCTAGGCCACTCTGACATAATTGGTTTAAGGGCTAGCCGGGGAGATCTCATCGGCAGCGTCTGTACACCTCTAGGTGCGGCTGCAAGCGGGCGTCTGTCTTGGAGCAAGTGGCTCGCTATATAAACGTGCAAGTAATATTTTCACCCCCGTTGAGCGGGTTGTGCGCTGGGCTTGGGACCCGCCACGTAAAACGATACTACAATGAAATACCAACAAGCCTCGGATAAATACACTCTCTATTGATGACGACCATGGCAAACGTTTGAAGGACAATGAATTGAGGGCATACACCTGGAACGTCCGCTCCCTGAATGGGATTGGTGCAGATGCCCGGCTTGATGTCCTCGTCAAGGCAAAATCTGACATCACCGCCATCCAAGAAATGCGTTGGACGGAGCAAGGAAGAAAGAAGATAAAAAATTGTGACATCTATTGGAGTGGCCATACGAATAAGCGCAGTTTCGGTGTCGCATTCGTGGTAGGAGAGAAACTTTGTCGCCAAGTTCTGGCGTTCACGCCTGTGGACGAGCGTCTCCCCGCTATCCGAATAAAAGCAAATTTTTTTTATATATCATTCATCTGCGCCCATGCACCGATAGAGGAGAAAGACGATGAGGTGAAAGACACTTTTTATGAAAAATTAGAACGCATATACGAGCACATGATATAAAAGTCGTGCTTGGCGACTTTAACGCCAGGGTGGGCAAAGGAGGTGTTTTTGGCCCTACAGTCGGAAAGTTCAGCCTACACAATGAAGCTTCTCCTAACGGACTGAGGCTGATTGAATTTGCCGGTGCTCGAAACATGGTCAAATCCGAGCGAGACTCCTTTTCAGGAAGAACATAGCAGAAGGAGAAAGGCGTTAGTGCGAGGGGATTGAGCTGCTAGCCACCAGGAATAACGCCCGAAAATTTTACCAAAAAATACGGCGATAGACGGAAGGTTTTAAAGCCGGGGCAAACTCCTGTAGGAATGAAAACGGCGGGGCCTCTGTTTCCTGCACTTGGTTCTTATCGGGTTGGCGCTTGTTTTTTTATCGGTCGGTTAAGCACTTTAACTAATTTCCGATTAAACTCCCGATGGCTTGCAGCTGCTTAAGGTGTCTTTGCCACAACGATTTTATTGCGCGTTTTCACCCGATTATTAGCACTCGGGCGCCAGTTAGGATTTCACTACATTAAATCCTTAAAAAAAATATTTTTTTGTGGACACGAAGTCCGACTTTATTCTTTCACCGTCAAATTAGAACTGATTTTACAATTATTCTTAATTCTACTTTACAGCTTATTCTACATTTGTATGTTTGTCAGGTCACGTTGCACTGCATGTGCTGGGAATATTTGCTGGGTTTGTTGTAGCAGCGTCATCATATTTTGGTAGCGCGTGTGGTGTCATTTGCCCATGGGAGACAATCAGGTTAAATGTTCGCATTGTCACTTGATATTGGTGTGATGCAATAATTTTGTTATTGCAACGTTTGTTGTGTTAACTTGTATAACGCAACGCGACGCGAGGAGTCACTTTCGCCCAAGTGAAACCAAATTCGTATCATATAAGAGCACTCACTGACTTCAGTGACTATCGGTGGCACTCATTTTGGCAATCTAAATATTCACTTGCTTCTGGGTCGCGTTTGCTTCATTCACTTCGTTTTTTTACTGTCGGTTTTTATGATTTTTAACTAAAAATTTAAGAATCTTAACATTTCTTGAAAAAAAGATGGAAATTTTCCATAGACAGTCGATAAAGGTTATATTAAGAGCTTTGTTCAATGTGGATGTATATTTCGTCAAATTTTACGGGAATAAAAAAAAACATAAGCGAAACATATAAAAATTATAGCCAGGGATCCAAACTGTTATTCCTTTTGTAATAAAAGTCTTTCAGAATAAATTATTGGTGGTATGACCGAGAAGGTTCAATGTGGTCATATTAAATCGTTCCCGAGATGGTCGGGCTTGTACCTAAATGGTGCTCGTTACCGGAATAAACCAGATATGGGTCATTATTTTACAAATCGAACAACTTTTGAGATTTCATAATTTTGATTCGGCTTAAACTTTCTTTTTTAAGTTGCTCGTACGAAATAAGCAAATACCTGTGTCAGGATTTCCTCGAAGAGAGCTACATCTGCTCAGATTCGATGGGTAATCAAACTTGCCCACATTCAAAATGCTATATCTTTGGTTCCACTCGTCGTATCTTATTAATTTTTGTTTTATTTTGAAGGTAACAATATTTACTTTATAACTGCGTTAAAAAATATTTAATTTTATAAAATCAAAATAATGAATAAAAAATTAATTTTTTAAATAATTGTTACATACTGCTTTCCCCCACGAATATTTTCGAAAAAATATATATAATATGCGACACACTTTCATCTAAAAAACCCTTTTTATTTTAAGTTGGACAATTTTGTTGTTCAAAAGATATTAACTTTATTTGAAGCAGGTACATGCTACAATCGTATACAGCCAACGCCTGCCTGTGTATGCATGCATGGTCAACTTAACTACAACATACATACATATGTATATGTACTTGCAAACAAACCTACTAATCACATAGCAGGTAGCTAGTATTTGTGGTTTACCAAATCATTATTGTAGTACAATAGACAATAGAATACAAATAAAAAAACAATTTCTATTTTTTAGTTATTTTTAAAATGTATGTACATATCGTTAGCTTAATGTGAAAATGTGCTAAGTCACTTATTTTGAAAAATTGTATCTTAATGCAGTTTTAAAACTTAATTCAAAATACAACGATCACAACAAAAAAATATTTTAAATTTTAATTTTTACGTGCTCTGGGCAATGATGTGTAAATGTGCTAAGTCGTCAGCTGTTCAAAAAAAAAAAAAAAAAAATGTGCTAAGTCAAGCAGTCAATAATATCAATCTGAATTACTAGTCATTTCTTTGTGCGCGCATTTTATTTACTTATTTATTTCATTCAGTCTAAAGGTACATGCTTTGTTGTTGTTGTATTAACGACTGCCACGTTGCTACACGTTGTTTTTGACTTCATAGCTGCTTTACACAAACAATATGCCCTGTTTCTGCGGACACAGAGTTGAACGCGCTCAAAGCAGTGTGCAGTGTGAAAAATGTAAAAAAGTTTATCACCTGCAGTGTTGTTGGTACCTTAGCTGCGGATTTGGATCACTTTAAAAATTCGGACGAAATGTATATTTGTGGCGATTGTGCTGTTGGTGACAATGCTATTGCTGTACAAAAACAACAGCAACAACATGTAAATGATAATAATCTAAATTTTATGTTATCGTCTATTCTTGCCGAAGGGAAAAGTTTGCGAGCACAGCAAGCAAGCGCGGTTGCCGGTATTTAGGCGAATTAGAAATTTTACGTTCTGAGCTCAGTAATTTACATAAGCTCTATGATGAAGCGGTCTGTGGTGTACTGCGTGGTAGTGCTGGCAAAAAAAAGAAATGAAACAAAGACAAAGGCACAATCATGGTTAACAATTCTGCCGACGCTAACATTGAAAAGAAGTCTGGCCCCGTTTCTGCTGCTAATATCCAAAGCAATTTCAATGATGATGTTAGCTCTGCCGAAGTGCCTTGCGCTACTAACACTGCTAATGCCGGCGCTAACATTTCTATGAACACTGCCTCTTCTCATGCTGTTAGTAACCAAAATATTGTAAATGATAGCAACACTGCGCGTAATTTAAATGGTAATGACGCTGTATCGAATGACGATAACATTGTTGATGTTGCTGGAAATTTGGGTGATACTAATTTAGATCCGGCTGTTCCTAGGTTGGTTACTGCCGTGCCGCCCCGACGGGCAATTTTCGTATCAACATTGCATCCATCTCTGACGGAGCCTGATGTGGTTAATTCTATCTTTGCTAAGACTAATAGTACAGGTTCTATTAACACTAGTGCACATAAATTTGTTTTTAAGTATGTGAGGGATTTTTCTTCATTTAAAATATCAGTTCCAGATGTATATTTTGATATGGTTCTTGACAAAATTTTTTGGCATATACATTCGGTGGTACATTTGTACACCACAAAGTCGAAGGTTGAGCCTCGCGCACGTATAGTTTCAAAAAACTTGATTACCAGCCCTGCCAATACGATTCAAAATTAGCTATTCACTATCAGAATGTTCGTGGTTTACGTTCTAAATTAAATGCGTTTTACCTCAACAGTTTTACTTTTACAGCGGAAGTGATTGCTTTCACAGAGACTTGGCTAAAACCTGATAGTTTAAATTCAGAGTTATTTTCAAATGACTACGTTGTTTTTCGGTGTGATCGTCAGTCGAGAGCAGACGGTGTCCTGATCGCTGTATTGCCCAGTATTTCTACTGAATTGTTGAGCTTTGATGACGTGCTTGACATTGAATTCATAGCTGTAAAGCTCTTGTTCCCGAATTTTTTCTTATATATTTCTTGTTCCTACATACCGGCTCGGTCAGATATGTACGTTTATGATTGCCATAAAGCAGTTATCCACAGCCTACATTCTCGTTAGCGTGATAACGATCGCCTGGTGGTTCTTGGGGACTTTAACTTACCATACGTTAGTTGAATTGGCAACGATGATTCAAACTTTTTGACTCCTGTCACTCAGCATAATTTTATTGGCTCGCTTATTGAATTGCCGCTAGTTCAGATCAATAATGTAGTGAACTCTAAAAATAAGTTGTTAGATTTAGTTTTTGGTGATAGTTCAGTAGGTAATGGTCTCAGTCGAATCCCTGCCTTATCCCTGCCTGAAGATCCCTTGCACCCCACACTTGAGGTTACACTGGACAATTTACTGCCTACGATTAGTTTCATGGAAGTGTCATGTTGTTATCGTTCGAGATGTTTTGATAAGGCTAACTTTGATTTGCTTAATCAACTGTTAGCTTCCCACGATTGGTCTGACCTTTATGCTTGTACTTATGTTGAGGCTACCACGTCTATTTTTTATAGTTACCTAAGTGACTTTATTAATCGTTGCGTTCCGGTTCATTTTGTTAAGGCTAAAAGTAGTAAACCACCTTGGTTCTCGAGGCAACTTGCTAACTTGAACAATATTAAATCGAGGCTCTATAAGCATTTTAAAAGATCTGGTACTTCTGAAGATTTTTTTAAATATTTAGTTTCCCGTTCTAATTTCCAACGCCTGAATCAAAACTGCTACAAGTCGTATTTAACAAGATGCGAAACTTAGTTTTTTAACAATCCTAAAAAATTTTACGGGTTTGTTAATTCAAAACGCAAATCTTCGGGATTTCCATCATCTTTGTCTTTGGGTCGCAAGAATGCTAGCCTTGACCATGATATTGCCGACTTATTCGCAGACTTTTTCAAATCTACCTATTCGTCAACCTGTAACCAAACCGGTAGATATCCGTTCGAAATAGTTAGTTCGAACTGTATTCTTAATCCAGTCATTGATAGTCTGTACTTCAGAGTTTTTTAGCTCTGAAACCGATTTTTTCTTCAGGGCCCGATGGTATTCCTGGCTGTGCTGTGAACTTACCAGAACCGATAGTAAAATTGTTCAAGTTATCTTTGCAATCGGCGTCATTTCCATCAATTTGGAAACAGTTATTTATCATACCTCTGCACAAAAAAGGTAGTAGATCTAATATTGAGAATTATAGGGGAATTGCTAAGCTTTCAGCTATTCCTAAAACCTTTGAACAAATAATTACCTGTCCGCTTCAACATTCGTGTACTTCCATATTATCACCCTTTCAGCATGGGTTTGTGAGATGTAGATCAACCACCAAAAACTTACTTGAGTTTACCTCTTTAGTTCGGGATGGTTTTTTGGCTAGAAAGCAAACAGGTGTGATTTATACGGATTTTAGTAAGCTTTTGATTCAGTGAATCACGAACTTCTGATTCTGAAGCTTGATTTACTGGGATTTCCGAAGAATCTGACTTCATGGCTCTCAAGCTATCTTTCTAATAGAACCCAAAAGGTGCTTTATAAAAATATTATTTCAAAATCAATTAATGTTACCTCTGGTGTACCTCAGGGCAGTCAGTTAGGCCCATTTCTTTTTACTATTTTTATTAATGATCTGCCACAAATTTTGAATCATTCACGAGCTCTAATGTATGCCGATGATGTAAAAATTCGCTATACATGCTTGCCTTCGGATTTAACTCGCTCAAATCTACTTCAGGTTGATTTGGACTCATTTCAACGTTGGTGTACAATAAATGCATTAGTTCTAAACTGTTCCATGTAAGTTCATGACATTTCATCGCGTGAAGCCTGTCCTGTCGTCTTATGCACTTTATGGCACTCTTATGGAGCGTATATCTTCGATTAACGATTTAGGGGTTCTGTTTGACTCGAAACTCAGCTTCAATTCACATATTTCAGCTTTACTAATAAAGCAATGGGTACTCTTGGTTTTGTTAAACGCTGGGCTAAGGAGTTCAAGGATCCGTATCTGACCAAAGTCCTCTACACTTCGCTGGTCCGCCCACTACTTGAGTATTGCTCGTGTGTTTGGGGTCCATTATATATTACTCATATAAAGCGTATTAAGTCTGTGTACAAACAATTTTTAATTTTTGCTCTACGGGCCTTTAACTGGGACTCAAATCTTCATCTTCCGTCTTATAGAAGTAGACTTCTCCTCATTGATTTGCCAACTCTGGAAAATCGTAGAATATTACTCGGGGTAATGTTCCTGCATAAGCTAATTCTAGGTGAGGTTGACTCCTCTGAGCTGCTAAGCCGATTGAACTTTGCAGTTCATGCTAGGATGTCCAGACACTACGTGCCCTTCCATTTACCCCTTTGTCGTATAAATTTTGGCAAAAATGATCCTATACGTGTTTGGTGCTCGTACTATAACGACTTCTATAATTGCATTAGTATCGAATGTTCGTTTGTTGCCTTATGCAATGCTATACTTTTCAATCTCAACTGATATCTTAAAGTTTACTTGTTTAATTTGTAATGATAGTTTAATTTTCGTACTTGTTCAACGTTAAACAAAATTGTAAATTTTCAATTAATTCCATTTTTAATTCTATACTTGTATATATTTTTACGCTATCTTTTTTTATGTTACTTTCCTTTGTATTTTGTTAGTCGACCACTCTCGTTAGTTGACTTTAAATAATTAAATAAATAAATAAACACACTCTCCTAAGGCTTTGGACCGATGTTGATGGTCCTTTGCCGGATATAGATCCGGTACGTTCCGGTAACAAAGCAGTATTAAGGTACTAGCCCGACCATATCGGGAACGGTTAAGTTATATGACCATATTAAACCTTCCAGGCCATCCCGCCCTCCCCGCCCCATAGCTCCATAAGGAACTTGGGGTCGTCAGAGCCTCGGCTTTCAATGAAACATGATTCGCCACGGGTAGGTGAGGTTAACAATTGGGTTGGAGAAGCTATATATTGCGCTGACAACCCATTGAGAGGGTTGCGAACACAACCCCTTAAAATTGGATTCACCCAATTGAGACATGCATTTGGTGTTTGATCAATGCTTTGCGCTGACTTTTATATACTTCAATTTTACCTGTCGATAACTACATGCTTTCTTACAGAGCAGTTAAAAATAGAAAACAATTCAGGCTTAAACTTATATAAGCTGTTATTAAAATTAATAACACTACTGAATCTAATTGCTATGTAGATGTATAGTGCTAGTTATAGGTTCATTCATAGCATAATTCGTTTTATGAGTTATTTCGATAAATAACACAGGCCTACAAAATTCAACCATTATTCAGATCCAGAGATCAGACTATATATTTCCGAAGGTTTATGATGCGCTGAATCCAAATCTGGCCTTGCTCTGTCATCTTTGGTTTTTGAGATATCCTAACCTAAAAGTGCAAAAAACACGGTTTTTGACCATATTTGAGGCTATGTAGCCTTGCAGATGTTTTCTTTCACCAAAGTTAAAGGACGCCATCTTTAAGCACAAGTCTTTTTCTTTCAAATGGCGTTGAGCTTGCTCAAATATAGTTTTCTTTCGCTGAGATATCGCATTTTGAAGTTTTCATGTTTCTAAATTTCCCTACACCTGAAAATCGATTGAGATATAGTGGATTACTATTTTTTTTAAATTGAGTCTTCTTTTACTTAAAATTTTGTCTCACACCATAAGTTTGCTAACTCACCACACCCCTACACTATCTAACCCTCGGGTACCAAGTCACACACAGCCCTAACACCTAAAAACCACCCCTATCATACCGCAAGCAGGCTAACTCACTTAACCCTGGCGACAACATTTACTCTCATAATTTTTCCTAAAATAAGTATTATTTATCTCACACCACAAGTGGGTAACCAACTTAACTGGTAACCCTTCAACTTCCGTATCCCCTAACCCCTAGAAACCACTCCTACCACACCACAAAATTTCAAAATACGATATCTCAGCGAAAAAAAAGATATTTGAGCAAACTCAACGCCATTTCAAAGAAAAATACTTGTATTCAAAGATACCATCCAGAGCTGATAGAGCAATTTTGAGGACAGATTTCGATTCATCGCATCAAAATCCTTCGAAAATATATAGTCCGGTTCCTGGGTCTGAGATGCTGTCGGCCTGTGTAATCTATTATGCCGAAGATCACGCAGTGGAATATATGGAATGAACAAATTAGATAAATCTGAGCAATTCGTGCTAAAGTTTATTACATTATAGGCAAACATGAGTGAGATAAAAGTTCTTCTGTCATACAAAGCTTGAAGTCCAAGCAATTTGCGCCTGCTGGTATTTGATGGGAGGCCGTCTGGCCAGTGAAGCATACGTAAAGCAATATTTGTAAAAATGTTTAAGCTCCCTCAATTTTGTAGGAGTTAGATTCATAGAAAGGATTCCATATTATTGAGTAATATTCAAGACCACTTCTGACCAAGGATATATAAAGTGCTTTCAACGTAATAGGGTCCTTAAAGTCACTCGTGTTACGTCTACTGAACCCCACCATTGCAACAAATGTTGAAACAATGAAGTCAATGTGACTAGAAAAAGAGAGTTTGGAGTCAAAAATTACACCCAAGTGTTTACTCTCTTGACAACGGTTAAGAGATTTAGCATTTAGTTTGTAGATAAAGTATTTGGCAGTTGTCTTTTTGGAGTAAGACACAACACAGCATTTGTTTGAATTTAAAAATAAATTTTTGTCTGCGCACCATCCGCCAAAAGAGTCCAGATCAGGACCGTTAGAAATAGTTTGACAAATAAATAGTATTTTTTGTCAAATATGTATGTGTTATATTCAATCATTAAAGGGGAGGAGTGATGGGGAAACATATTGAGTAAAAAGTGCTAAGTCAGGAGAAAAAATTTGTTTTGAGTGCGGAAATTGTGCTAAGTCATAAAATAGCCGCTGGGTTGTCATGCATGATTTTTATTTATCTTTTTTAAGCTTCTACACTCCAAAAGCATTGCAATTAAGGTATCCTCATTCACAGTTTTGAAAAAAGAAGGGTATTTCAAAAATTATTCAGTTTTTTTCATCTCCTGTAAAATTCATAAAAGTTGACTTAGCACATTTTTACATTAAGCTAACGATATATTATTGAAAATAAAATGGGAATGCACACTTCAAAACCGTAAGCAAATATGTACATATATGTGTATGTGTGTTTAGATACTACCTACATGTAAAAATATAAAAAACTTCGTATTCGAAAATAGAATTTAATAATTTCTAATAATATAGGATTTAATAATTTATAATAAATTATAAATTATAATACTTATTTTTGTAAAATTAAGATTTTACAAGTTATTTTTATATTATTATATTTATTATTATAAGTAGAAAATGAGCAAGGTTTATTGAACGTATTCGGTCTAATATATAAACAAACTTATACAATATCAATTTTACAAAAATAACAAACTCAGTCTTGAAGACGGCAATTGATGTACTAATTAATTACTACAAACCGTTAAAATCAACTTAACAATAATTTTTAATTTCATTTAAATTTATACATATTTCATAATAATTATTTCATAACTTGAACTTCAACTGAATGATCATCCAAAGAAAAAACTTTGCTTTTACTTTTCCTGGAATCATGCTGTGGTATGTCAACGTCCCTTTCACTGCTACTGCCTTTTTAAATCTAGCTTCAAGGTTCTTTTCTTCTTTGTAGTATTCCTCGTCTTCCACATATTTAAATGAATTATTTGGGATAGCCGCTATTGCCCACTCAAATAATCCTTTTGGCGTTTGAATTGGATTATTCGCTCTCTGTAGACTTGCTCTGGCAGCCAATTTATTATTATTTTTAACATATTCCACTAGGTATTTTTGAAATAAATGCACGGCAATTGTGTTGTGATGTAAACAGTCCGCAATGACAACAAAGCTTGAACTTTTCATACGAACTTTGCCGCTTTCATGCCTGTAATAAATGGCAAATGGATGAATTGTTGCCTGATTGTTATTCCAATGAATTCCTTGAGCAGCATTTTGCACGAAAAATGCATAGTTTTCGGAAAAATCACATAGAACAATGCATTCGTTTTCTGGTAAAGATTCTTTTTTGCTGCTTATGAACTTGTTTTGGCTTTTAACTATGCATGAATGCAATACTAATTTTTTTTAAACCGGACTCTAATTTTTGTAAGTATTCATCAACTGGGGATACCATTTCTTGCAAAGTGGTTCTATCGACGTTCACCCATTTTGTCTGTAAGTTATTTCCTCAATGAAGCTATCCTCCAAAATTGTTCTTATTTCATCGATCAAATTTGTTGCCCCAGGCACATTTTCCGAAATAAGAATGATGCATTAAGACATAACATACGTTTTAAACAGTCTTGATTGCGTTTTATTGAGTGCACAGACTCAGCAGTTAGATGTTTGATGTTAGGTCCTTCGACTAATAATTTGACGTTCTCATGTATAGTGCAAACACATACTGAATGAGTACCACTTGAACCTGCTAGAACACAATGTTTTGGCCTCAAAGTTGCAAATTTTGAAAAACTACACTTAACCGTGGGGTGATTTTCCTTAAACATTTGATGAAGTTCGCGTAAGTTTATCAACAGTTGCCTCTTTTGCACGTGAATGCGGTCGTTATTAATTTTTACGGAGACAAAATCATTTTTCCCGGGCATCACACGACTATTTTCATCGAGTTCATAAATTGTGTTATTAAATCATTAACTTCTCTTTGTAATGACGGATGACTCTTGGGATTTGCTTCTGCCAGAATTCCTTTTTCTTCAGCAAATTTCTTGGCAACAGTTATCATGTGAACTGTAGCAGAGAAATGATGTTGAATTTTCCGATGAGGCCAATCTTTGCAAATAGTTAAAATTCTAAGTCGTTTTGCCCGATCACTGGTGGTAGCGAATGCGTCTTTTCATCGAAGCTAACGTTGTCAGCCCTGGGTATGCCAAAAACTTTTCCTGAAATTGCTTCAGAAACATTCTGCATTTTTTAACTACTTCAATTGCCAACAATTTTTTTTAAATTTTCGAAGCATTTTATAAATTATTATAATTTTTTTTTAAGGTTAAATTCATTTCACAAATTTACAATTTCTTCAAATTTTTCAAGCTTTCAAAATTCTAAATTGAAAATTCATCAATTTATTTTACAAATTCTCATACTTTCAAGCTTCTATTTTTTTGAAAATTTCAAAGCATTTCACAAATCTTCTATTTAAAGTTTCACATGCCTAAATTTCCATTTTTCAAATCTTCATTCTACTTCAGTTTTTTTTAATACGTACATTTTCAAACAAAATATCACCATATAAGACTGAACTAGATAAGTAGTCTCCAGGTACGCTATAAATTTGATGAATTTTTGATATAAGCGGTGGCGAAAAACCAATTGAAATTTTTTGATATAAACGGTGGTTTTCGGAAAACCAATTAAGATTTTTTATATAAAGCGGTGGTTCCATGAAAAACCAAACGATATTTTTTTGATATAAAACGGTGGTTCCGTGAAAAACCAATTGAGATTTGTTTTTATTAAAGCGGTGCGTCCGTTAAAATATATGAATTTTTTTTTTAGTAAAGCGGTGCGTCCGTGAAAATATATGAATTTCTTTTTGAACTGATTAACATGTTTTTGAGATTTTTACCAATTCATACTTATATACTGTTACGAATATTAGCAACACTGCCATCTCCAGGCCGATGCTAAACAGTGACGTGAATTCACATCAATAATTCAATCATTATGTATCTACATAAACGAATCAATAATTGCGTCTACACATATGTACGTATACGAGCAGCGGAGAACCAATGCGCAAACACATGCATATATCTTATCTGAGTTGTCACAAGAGAGGGCAATAATTTGTGCAAGTATTACTCAAATGAGAAGTTATAAACGTAGTTGTTGAAGTATGCAATGAGAAATCAAAAAGTTTAAAAGGCGCGACAGTAGAGGCGAAGGGAGAGTTTCATTTGAGCTATCAATCAGTTTGGTTATTAAGCAAGCTATTCGTTGCAAAGTTTGAGTGTTATTGTGAAGTAATTTAATAAAGGCCATTTTGCATTATTAAATATTGGAGTTATTTATTCAACAATATAGTGATTCGAACTTAGCAGAGGGTTGCAAATAAGAGGATTTGCAAGTAAATTCGTTACAATTGGTGTCAGAAGAGGAATTGTTGAATAAATTCCAGAGGACAACAAGGACATGGCAAAGTTCAGTGAATTGAAGATCCAGCAACTGAAGAAGGAGTTGGACAGCCGTCAATAAACTCGAACTTCAGGCACGACTACGAGAGGCAATGGAATTAGAGGGAATTAACGTGGAAGAGTATATCTTTCATCTTGATGGCGAGGAGACCACAAAAATTTAAGAGAAAAACGAAGCATCACAGACAGTTGCCAGCACAGACTTGAACATGATATTGGCTGCAATATCTGCACAAACATCGACAGTAGCATCAATGTCGTCGCAATTGGCATCCCAGCTGGAAGCGCAAGAGTCACGTATAACAGAAATGTCATCACAAATATCCACAAATATGTCATCACAACTGGAAGAGCAGAAGACATATATGGCATCCCAACTGGAAGAGCAAAAGACATATATGACATCTCAGTTGGCTGAGCAGTTGAAAGCACAGGAGACCCGCATATCCTCGCAGCTGGAGGCACAGGAGATAAGGGTAACATCGAAGCTGGAGGCCCAGGATACAAAAATTTTACAGTTTGAGGAAAAAATCGAGGCCGAAGTGGATGCTTTGAGAGGACGTATCGAGCAGTTGCAACTAAATCGCCCAGCAGTTTCAGCAAGAAATCCGAAGGTAAAAACTCCATCTTTTGACGACTCTGTTCATTTCCAGGTCTTTAAGGTACAGTTTGAGAAGACCGCAGCAGTGAACAACTTGAATGCTGAAGATCAAGTTGCAGCTCTGTTCGTGGCACTGAAAGGGCCTGCCGCGGAAATCTTACAGACTATTCCAGAGTACGAACGGAACAGTTATGACGCATTGATGGCTGCTGTAGAACGAAGATACGGAACTGAGCATAGGAGACAGATATACCAAATGGAGTTGCTGAACCGCTTCCAGAGGCCTGGTGAAACATTGCAAGAGTTTGCGTCGTATATTGAAAGGCTAGCACATTTAGCGAATGCGGACGCACCCGTGGAATACACTGAAAGGGTAAAGATTCAGAGCTTTATGAATGGCATACGAGACGTCGAAACAAAGCGAGCTACATACGCAAACCCAAAGCCAACATTCGCAGAAACGGTGTCACAAGCTCTGATTCAGGAAACAGCGTCGCTTCTGTGTAAGCCAGTTTTCAAAGCACGCCGTGTGGAAGTAGAAAGGCCAGAGTGGGTAGATGCAATATTGGAGGCGCTGTAGGGATCGCAAAAGCGGAGTGAAAAAGTTATCAAATGCTTCAAATGCGGGAAGTCCGGTCACATTGCACGTCATTGCGATCTTGGTCCTAATAGTTCCAACAATGTGGGTGGCCGTAAACGCAAAGCTGGAGGAGATGAGCAAGAGCGAGTAAGAGGTAGAGATCGAGAGCTAGATCCAGCTATTGAATTCCCTGTGATATCTGTGTTGCAAATTGGTAGAAAATCGATCAGTCTTACAGTCAGAGGGAATGTGGATGGTAAAGAACATGTACTGACTGTAGATACGGGCGCATCTCATTCCTTGATTCGATCTGATTTGGTCTACAGGAGAGTAAAGGCATTACCTGGAGCGAGGTTGCGTACGGTCACTGGCGAGTATAACCAAGTCCGGGGAGAAGTGATCCGTGAAGTCTTAATTGGGAAGGTCATGGTTTTACACAAATTCGTTGTGGCGGAGATCGTTGATGAAGTCATATTGGGAGTGGACTTCATGGTTGACCATGACATCAAGATCGATATGCAGAAAAGGGTGATGCGTTATGAGAACCAGGATATACCACTTAACTTCAAGTTGGAGAAAGGGTTCAGTAGTACTCGAGTAATGGTGGAGAAGACTCGACAAAGGCCACGAAAGTCAAAAGAAAAGGTTGATGGATCGAATGGGCCAAATAAGGCGAAATTAAAAGTACCTGCGAGAAATAGACCGGCATTGACAAAACCTAAAAAACGCAAGAAAACGAAGCAACGAATTTCCGAGAAAGAATGCGAGGTTAGTTTCAAGCCGGAGCGCACTACTGTTGTGAAACGTGGGAACGATACTGATTATGCGAAGCCAATCCATCAAGCGCAAGCTCTACGAAGTAGTTCATTGGCCAAGCAACAGAGTACGAGAAAACGATCCAGGATAATGAGTAGTAAGATGAAACGCAGGTACAATGAGAACAAAAATTCGGAAGGTTTCTTGGAAGGAGATTTGGTACTGTTAAACAACCCTCACCGGCGGAAAGGTGTTCGAGCCAAATTTCGGTGCAGTTGGGAAGGTCCATACAAAGTTGTGAAGAAGATCAGTGATACCATCTACCGCATACAAACCACTAGGAAACCACGGATTAGAAGAGTGGTACATTTGGAGATTCTAGCGGCGTTTAGACTTAGGTGGATGGCAGTGTTACGAACAACACTGAGGGGTACTGCCATCTCCAGGCCGATGCTAAGCAGTGACGTGAATTCACATCAATAATTCAATCATTATGTATCTACATAAACGAATCAATAATTGCGTCTACGCATATGTACGTATACGAGCAGCGGAGAACCAATGCACAAACACATGCATATATCTTATCTGAATTGTCAAAAGAGAGGGCAATAATTTGTGCAAGTATTACTCAAATGAGAAGTTATAAACGTAGTTGTGGCTGGCGATTTTGTAGCTGAAACCAACTAGTTAGTTCTGGAATGGAAAAGCCTGGAAGTATGCAATGAGAAATCAAAACATATAAAAGGCGCGACAGTAGAGGCGAAGGGAGAGTTTCATTTGAGCTATCAATCAGTTTGGTTATTAAGCAAGCTATTCGTTGCAAAGTTTGAGTGTTATTGTGAAGTAATTTAATAAAGGCCATTTTGCATTATTAAATTTGGGAGTTATTTATTCAACAGTTTAGTGATTCGAACTTAGCAGAGGGTTGCAAATAAGAGGATTTGCAAGTAAATTCGTTACAATACATTTGTGCCACTTCAAATTCAATTACTTTTTACAGATTTTTCATACAAGTATACTGCATTTCAATTAATTCTTTTAATAAATTGTTAAACATTTCTTCAGCGACAATTCACTGTAAATCAATACCCTTTTCCCAAAATTTTTTTAACAAACTGAAATACAACATAAATAAACAAACGAAAACCTAAATAAGACTAATTTATTTGGACATTAAGTCTGCACGTGGGGCTAGTAGCCAAAAGTGAGTGGCTTCCAAAGAGGTTCCGAAATGGAACCTCACAGTAATAATTATTTAAAAAATTCATTTTTTATTCATTATTTTGATTTTATAAAATTAAATATTTTTTGAACGCAGTTATAAAGTAAATATTGTTAACTTCAAAATAAAACAAAAATTAATAAGATACCTCTGCATTAATTAATGCAACTTTAGCGACTTCAAAAGTGCAAAGAAAGTTCTTAGAGAGAATAATGTATTTGATAATGAAGTTGATCACCAAAAGTGTAAAAATATGTACCAAATCTTCCGAATTGTTATTCTCGTCGTACCTGTGTTTCATCTGACTACTCATTAACCCGGTTCGTTGCCTCAAACTCTGTTGTTTGGCCATTCAGGCCCGACGAGAGAGAGAGGGGGGGGGGGGGGGGGGGGGGGTGAGGAGGTCATTTACCCCGGGCCCGGGCTTTGGAGGGGCCCGGGAATCTCAAAATACTATCCAAGCTTTTTGAATTTCAACAAATTTTATAAGTTGAGGCAGTTAAGCCTTTTGCAAATCATAGCCGTTTGAAACAGGCACTAAACGAGTTACTTCGGCTAAATTTGACAGCGGAAACATATGGTGATGTTAATGGCGTTCTTCAATACATCAGCAAGTTTGGATGTATTTTGTTTTCCTCCATTTGGCTCAAAATTTTGACAGTTATTAATGAAAGAAACATTATTCTGCAAGCCAGGGATACTACCATCGATATCGAAGTTATAAACTTAGCAACTTTGATCTCTGATTTAAATCTGATCAGAAATCAATTGGAAAACATTTTATGCGAATACAAAACAGTTGCCACTGGATTGGGAAACTAACCAAAGTTTCCTGACGTTCGAAAAAGGAATCGCAAAAGACATTTTTATGAATGTGAAGAGGACGAGACGATCACAAGGCTGATTTCGCAAACAACACCTTTTTGGTGATATTTGATTCGGTTATTGCAGATATTACCGAGCGATTTTCTGTCATGAAAAATCTGAAGAACACCTTTTCTTTTTTGTGGCAATTTGGATACATGGATGAGGTTTCAATACGAGAAAATGCCATTCAATTTGTCAGCAAATACAATTCAGACGATTCCGAGAGTTTAGGAGATGAAATGATTCACCTGTCACCATTTGAATTGTTGAATGTTATCTGTGCTCTAAATCCAGCTACAATTTTTCCTAACATTTGTGTTGCTCTACGTATTTTTTGCACCATACCTGTAGCTACTGTAACAGTAACTGCTGAACGTTCCTTCAGTGTTCTTGCAAGGATAAAGAACTTCCATCGATCTTGTTCAACTCAAGAACGCTTTACAGGACTTGGCATGCTCTGTATTGAAGCACCAGCAGCGAGACAGTTGGATTTTGATACTATCATGGATAATTTCGCAGCTGTTAAGGCCAGGAAAGCCCACTTGTGTTAATTAAACTCTTTTAATATACCAAGTTACTACCAAAAAATATTTGTATTGCAATTTAAAGAAATTTATTTCATACAATTAATGCAATATTTAAATAAAACTCTATAAGTAATAAACTGTACTTATTTTTTCATAAGTTTTCACACCTCTATTCACGAATTTTAAAAAATGTAATATTTTTCGCAATCAATATAATAATTTATTTTCTACAAAAATGAAGAATATGTATATTTCTATGTAAACATATATTCTCATATGTTGATCTGTATGAATGTGTAGATAAATTAAAGTTCGTAACTATATATTCATTAAATTGAATTTATATTTTCGGAATTTTGACGGGGACTGCTAGTGTTGATGGGGTTTTGGTTTTCGGTGTCTATGTGAAATCTACCAAGAATGTTATTTAACAAACTTTCTATTTTGCTTTCAATTAGCTGCGCTACTCTACTTTCTAGATCATTTATAGCTGTTGCTTGCCTAGCGATTACGACAACAGTAACTATATTTCGAATACGGCTTTCATTAAGATCGATAGATGAACTGATGTTTGCAGTATTCGAAGATGCATTTTGACCAGTAAGATTTTGAGGTTGCAACTGCTGCTGTGGCTGTTGTATATTTAAAAGTTGTTGCTGCTGCTTCGAATACGGCTTTCATTAAGATCGATAGATGAACTGATGTTTGCAGTATTCGAAGATGCATTTTGACCAGTAAGATTTGGAGGTTGCAACTGCTGCTGTGGCTGTTGTATATTTAAAAGTTGTTGCTGCTGTTGGGCATTAGTTTGTTGTTGCTGTTGTAGTTGAGCATTTTGTTGCTGTTGCTTCACATTTTGTTTGCGTCAGTTGGTTTTTGATGTTGTAGGCCACTACCAGTTTGCGATGTTGTTGCCTGTGTCGCACTGTCGGATGGTGCACTTTGGAAATATTTTTGGATCTAGTATTTATTATGACCTGTTTCGAACAACAGCTCGCTTTGCATTGTGTGCAAGTTGAATTGTGTTTTAGATACGTGGTGAAACGTATGGTTACAGGCCGTTCGTAAAATATCCTGATTTTTCCTAAAATATTCCTGGCAGACTAAGCAAATTTGACCAGAATTTCTCGGCAGGTTGTTACTGTTAGGTACTGTCATAATCACATCGTATTCGGTTGTAAGAAGGCAAAAATATTATAAAGGGAAGACTAAGTGTCGAAAAAAAAAATAAACTAAAATTTAATTTACAAATAGTTGATTTAAGGTCATACTCCCTATGCAACTAGCAGAGATGATTCCAACAAATCTGACACTTCCAATTTTAATTCGAAGCTCTACAGGAATAAGCGGTTCACCGCTATTGTGTCAGTCAGTAAAATCCCCAAAAAGTTTACATTTTAATTGCATTCCACTACATAATAAAGCAGAAACCGCGGGTAATTCCATGACAGTAAATCTAGTATAATATTATTTTACTGGGCAGTTGTAAGCATGTCGAACCAAAACAAAGGCATTCCATGTAAAATAAAAGTTAATAGGAATTGACAAAAATTATAAAAAAACTTTGGAGCTCCCACGTTCAGTGGGCCCCGTACGCTGGGCGCCTTTTTTTGTAATGGATCCCTCCTGTGTAGCATAGAAAGCTCCTCTACAGACATCCACCTTCTCATTGTTACCCCACCGTGTGCACCTTGCTCGTTGTCCAGCCCGCAGTTTCAGCCAAGTCAAGAGACTTTTTGGCCAAGGGTATTTGCCAGAACGCGCGTCTCAAATCCAGCGATGAGATGAACTCGGCCTTCGGTAATTTACTTAGTATTCTTTCGATATGCGGTAAGGAATACGCGTCCTTCACCATTCTCTCATCGAGACACAACCTAACTTTTATTGGCTTTCGTTCTAACACTATCGGACACGTCCACGGGCTATTTGGTGCTTTTTCGATTACCCCTAGCTTGAGCATTTCAACAATTTCATTATGCACTAGCTTTTCAATTGCAGGTGAAATCGGGAGATATCTTTGTTTAATGGGTTTAATGTTTTCTTCAATTTCAATGGATTGCTCAGTTAAGGAAGTTTTTCCTAGCCCTTCCTTTTCGTACGATGGAAAAAGATTAATTACGTTATTCAGTTTAATTTCCTGTTGCTCTGTGAGGGAATGTTTGTTTGCACTGTCATGTTCTTCTGTAGCACTATCGATATCTATTTGCGTGATAAGGTGTGGTGATATTTCAAAAACTCTCCAGAAATCAACGCCAAGTATTAAATCTTGAGCTATACTTTGTAAAACATAAAATTTAATACTTTTTGTTTGCCTTTTGAAAGTTCAGGTAGTGAAACTGAACCATATACTACCTGCTTACGACCATCTGATGTGCTTATTGAAGCAGCGTCAGTGCCTACTTTCGTTTTTAACCTTCTTCCAAAAACCAATCATACGCAGTGTTGATCTATTTCTACCTTGTCTATCGCTACTTTCAAAAATTGCATTCCTTTTTTCATTATACATTTTTAGACGTTCATCGTATGGCGTAATTTTAAACAAATCTTTAATAGGTATATTTTCATTAAATTTAGGAATTTCTTCTTCTATACTATCTTTTGTTAATATAGTTTTTATTGGTCCTTGCGAAGGTTCTTTTTCGATCCTTCGCTCGCATTCGAGTTTTTCGAATTGCAAACCTTACAATTCAGTTTATAAATTCCTACCAGCCCCCAACCGTAGCAAAATATTGTACGTGCTGCAAACGCAGTCAAAATACCGGTGGCCTTCTTGGCTGCAATTCCAGCACATAATTTTGGAATCAGTTTTCTTAAAAGCTGCCACTTCATCAATCTCTATAGCAGGAGACATCTTATCATCAACAACAAATTCATCATCCAACTCCAATTCGTTTATTTGTCTTTTATGGAAATTTGTTTTTGTATTGCTTTCGGTTCGGCTTGGTAAGTTGGTTTTCGCAATCTCTTGCAATAGTGTCTCGCCTTTCAGACACAACCTGCGTAGTTGTGCCACAGAGTTAACCGTTACGTACAAAAGTTGTTGCCTTAATCTAGGACGCAAACCTCGTTACAACATTTCCACTAACTCTGGCTCAGCTATGGGATTGCGTAAACTTTCGGCTATCTTTAATACAGCGTTTTTGTATTCATCGAAACTTTCTGAGATTCCCTGTCTTCTGGCTCTCATTGCTTCTTTTATATCGATGTCTGTTCTATGCTCCTTAAAGTTGGTTCTTAAAGCCTCACATAGACCTGGCCAAGTGACACGTTGAACTGATCTCCGATAGCGCCAGTACCAGTCCTTCGCTTCCTTCATAAACAGAACTTGCGCATGTTCACACAGTATATTAAAATTTCCAGCAAGTGCATCTATAACTTGGGATTCTATTCTGTATATAAAGTTTTCTACTGATAGTGTTTTCGAGCCATCGAATTTGATATCCCAGCTGGAAACTAATTGAGATATCTTGCCTGCATAAGTCACGCTTGACATATCACTCGATCTGAAGTTATCATTTCGAGGTATTGAAGGTTGGTTATTCAAAACACTAGGTCGGTCCTGCGGCCAATTTATATTTTCGGGATTTTGACGGGGACTGCTAGTGTTGATGGGGTTTTGGTTTTCGGTGTCTATGTGAAATCTACCAAGAATGTTATTTAACAAACTTTCTATTTTGCTTTCAATTAGCTGCGCTACTCTACTTTCTAGATCTTTTATAGCTGTTGCTTGCCTAGCGGTTACGACAACAGTAACTATATTTCGAATACGGCTTTCATTAAGATCGATAGATGAACTGATGTTTGCAGTATTCGAAGATGCATTTTGACCAGTAAGATTTGGAGGTTGCAACTGCTGCTGTGGCTGTTGTATATTTAAAAGTTGTTGCTGCTGTTGGGCATTAGTTTGTTGTTGCTGTTGTAGTTGAGCATTTTGTTGTTGTTGCTGCACATTTTGTTTTGCGTCAGTTGGTGTTTGATGCTGTAGGCCACTACCAGTTCTCGATGTTGTTGCCTGTGTCGCACTGTCGGATGGTGCACTTTGGAAATTTTTTTGGATCTAGTATTTATTATGAACTGTTTCGAAATACAGCTCGCTTTGCATTGTGTGCAAGTTGAATTTTATTTTAGATAAGATAAAAGATACGAGCGGTGAAATGTATGGTTACAGGCCGTTCGTAAAATATCCTGATTTTTCCTGAAATATTCCTGGCGGACTAAGCAAATTTGACCAGAATTTCTCGGCAGGTTGTTACTGTTACGTACTGCCATAATCACATCGTATTCTGTTGTAAGAAGGCAAAAATATTATAAAGGTAAGACTAAGTGTCGAAAAAACTAAACTAAAATTTAATTTACAAATAGTTGATTTAAGGTCATACTCCCTATGCAACTAGCAGAGATGATTCCAACAAATCTGACACTTCGAATTTTAATTCGAAGCTCTACAGGAATAAGCGTTTCACCGCTATTGTGTTAGTCAGTAAAATCCACAAAAAGTTTACATTTTAATTGCATTCCACTACACAATTAAGCAGAAACCGCGGGTAATTCCATGACAGTAAAACTAGTATAATATTATTTTACCGGGCAGTTGTAAGTATGTCGAACCAAAACAAAGGCATTCCATGTAAAATAAAAGTTAATAGGAATTGAAAAAAATTATAAAAAAAACTTCGGAGCTCTCACGTGCAGTGGGCCTCACACGTTGGGCGTCATTTTTGTAATGGATCCCTCCTGTATAGCATAAAAAGCTCCTCTACAGACATCCACCTTCTCAGTGTTACCCCACCTTGCTCGTTGTCCATCCCGGAGTTTCAGCCATTGCCGTGGGATTCAAGAAAGAAGGGTAACACTAGTGAGTCTACACAAGTAGGCCATACAAAAAAAAATTGTGCACACTAGCGGACAGACTAATTCAATTAACAAAAAAAAAAATGAACTACATCAAAAAAGATATCAACAACAAAATCACGTTGAGTGATTAGACACACTACAGGTCCTTACCATTTACAATCCTGGCAGCTTTGCCCTCCCTATCCTTAGCTTCCATTTCTGTGGGGAAATTTTAAAAATGGGTGAAAGCCCCGCCTCCCTACAACTTACGTTACCTTCGGGTTCAGACAGAGATAGAAAAAAACTTAAACGATCATTTTCCTCTGATCAATACAAATATTCATTTATTTCTACAGATAACGTACATATATTCAAAAGGGGTGACTGACCTTATATCTACATGCATATATTTTTGTTGTTATACCTGACTTCTAATTTTACATATGATTACCTCAGTATGAAAGAAGTGGAAACTTTAAATCAAAACAAACAAAAATTATAAAAATGACTTTTCGGAATTAGAGAGAGGAAGCAAAAAGCATATTGCCAAAAGAAAATGCTCTCCCCTACAATTTAAGCTACTCTTCGCTCGCTCTAGCTTATGCTATTCAGAGCCATAAACAAATGAGCCAAGATCCCGCATACCGGAATTGTTGTATTTGTAATCGAATTTGAAAAAAAGGTTTGGTGACGTAGCGTTTTTGAAGTTTTTCGTTTTATTACATTTCTCTCATATTTCGCTACCAGTGTTCGGAGTATTTAAAACTGTTACCTGAGTAAACGAGTATATTTTTTTTTTCCTTTTTGAAAGTGGGCGAACAACTAGCATCAAATTGATTTGGTGGCTTGGAAAACCCTTCGATTGTGTTTTACCATGAAATGTTTCTCAGCAAAAAGGTTATCTGCCTTATCAGGTGCACATGGAGTCGGTTTCAAAACCGGACAGATTCCTGTAGGAACGATAATGGCGACATGATAACTGACGTACAGAGTATGCCGGAAGACAAACCCGATACCCCGATCGCCGATGATGAAAAATACGCTCCGACATCCGACTATGGTGAAGTGAGAATAGCAATATCACGGCTAAAAAATCGCAAGGTGCCAAGTAATGACGGGATACCCGCCAACCTGTTCAAACATGGAGGCGAAAAGTTGGTATAAAATAAAGAAGCAAAAAAAGTGGGTCTTGTAGTAAATGTGGACAAGATGAAGTACTTGCTGTCATCGTGGCCTTTGTAGTCACAACACTTTTGACGGATATAAATTCGAGACTGCTTCCCAAGGCAGTCGGTTCTATGTACCGGAGCGACTCGGGATTTTTCCCGACCAAGGACTGTCATTTCAGTGTGACCCCATTTATTTTGTTTCGTCCCTCCCACAAATTGTTATCCTCCCAGCAGCTCCTTGCAGCAGGACTGCTACATATTCTCTTACTCCGGGAAGGTATCGAACCCAATCCGGGTCCGTCTCCTGACCCCGGTCCTGAGAAATGGTTTTGCTGCATTTGCCAGAAAAGAATCTTTTTAGGATGGTCATACTCTGTTCAGTGTGTCTCGTGCAAGGGATGGATGCATCGGACAGGTTGTTCTGGGCTTGATCCCAAAACCCGACGTCCAAGTAACTTTTATAAATCTTTTGTGGCTCCTTGCTGCTCACGCCCAAGGGCGTCCCGTAGTCTACGCCTAAGCGTATCCCCACTACCTTCCGGCAGCTTCGCTGCTCAGCAAGCCACAACAAGTACCCGCTGCTGCTGTTGTTGTTCTTGTTGTAGCGATTAGTTACTCCCCGAAGGCTTTGGGGAGTGTTATCGATGTGATGGTCCTTTGTCGGATACAGATCCGATACGCTCCGGTAACACAGCACCATTAAGGTGCTGGCCCGACCATCTCGGGAACGATTTATATGGCCACATTAAACCTTCAGGCCATCCCTCCCTCCCCACCCCCAAGTTCCATGAGGAGCTTGGGTCGCCAGAGCCTCGTCTGTTAGTGAAACGGGATTCGCCGCTCGAAGGTGAGGTTGACAATTGGGTTGGAGAAGCTATATATTGCGCTGCACAACCCCTTGAATCCCTACCCGCTGCTGCTCGCGCCCCACGGCGCCAACAACTCAAACAGCTGATACCACTCATAACTACTACCTTCGTAGTAGAGCTGGTAGCAATGCTGAGCATCAGCCCCTGCCCCGTCTTCTTCTCCCCCCTCTTTTCTGGCAGCAATCGTGCAGGTCAGGGAAACAGACTCTTAGTCCCTGCCTCCGTTTGCACCGTCTGCCAGCACAGAATATATAGGTTTGCGACATCCGCTCAATGCAGCTCCTGCCTTGGGTGGTGCTACTTTCCTAGATGTTCTGGTCCCCGCGACGGCAACCCCTCGACGGGTTTCATCGCGTCATGTTGCCAGGTCGCAAACCCAAATCATCCGGGTACCCCAATGCTTGCCCAAGGGCGCCCAGTCCCAAGGCCACAACAGCAATTGCGTCCTGGCCTTCCACAACCTAGGCGTAGTCACCCCTCACTTACCCCTAGAGTGGCGGCGTCACCCCTCATGCACTTCAGAATTCTGCAGTTCAACTGTAATGGACTAACTGGGAAGATTACGGAGATAGTCGATTTCATGAAGCGGCACAACATCCGCATTGCTGCGATTCAAGAGACTAAACTCACAGCAAGATCTGCATTGCAGACCTGCTCTGGTTATAATGTCCACAGGAAAGACCGCGAGAGCGGAAATGGAGGCGGCCTCGCGTTTATTATACACCACTCTGTGCAATATCATATATTTGATCCTGGCATCGACCGCAGTGACAATGTCTTAGAACGTCAAGGCCTATCTGTCCGGTCAGGCGATGCAAATCTAGAAATCATCAACATCTACATCCCTCCTGTCACCTGTTGCCCCAGTGGATACCGCCCTAATATCGAGGCCTTACTCACTGGCAACAATCGCATTATCTTAGGCGATTTCAATGCCCATCACGACCTATGGCATTCAAACTTGCGGGCGGACAGTAGGGGTGAGATGTTGGCGGATCAAATAGACGAAACGACGTTCTGCACAATAAACGGAGACGCCCCCACACGTATGGTAGGAAGCTGTCATAGCTCGCCAGATATCTCAATCGTGAGCGCAGAACTCGTAAACTGCGTCAACTGGCAGCCGATGGTAACATTGGCATCCGACCACCTGCCCATACTTATTTCGTTCGAGCGTACCGCCGACTTCATCGTCACCGAAAAACGCACTTTCATAAACTTCAAAAAAGGAAAGTGGGAAGAATATAAATCTGCAACAGACAGCAGCTTTGCTGCCCTCCCTATCCCGACTGATGCCCACCAAGGGGAGCGTGCCTTCCGTAAGGTCATTGAATCCGCCTCGGCACATTTCATTCCCGCCGGGAGAATTCCCGAAATCCGGCCCCACTTCCCGGCGGTGGCCGCGAGCTTAGCGAGGGAACGCGACCTTATAAGACAGCTTGATCCAGGCGACCCCCAAATAAGGGATATAAACCAACGCATCAGATTGCTTGTGGACGAACACAAGCGGGCGAAATGGGAAGAGCACCTAAGAGGTTGTAACCTCTCTACCGGTGTAGGTAAACTTTGGTCCACCGTAAAGTCCCTATCGAATCCGACTAAGCACAAAGACAAAGTTTCCATCGCCTTTGGCGATAAGGTGCTGTCGGATGCGAAAAAATGCGCGAGCGCTTTCTGCCGACAATATATAATGCATCCTACGGTCGACAAAGATAGACGGAGAGCCAATAGGCACGCACATAAACACAAACTCAGCGCGTCACCAATTACCATCACCGCTAGAGAGGTTGAGGACGCCATTGGTCGCGCTAAACCATCCAAAGCAGTGGGCCCAGACGGCATAGCCATGCCGATGCTTAAAAACCTAGGGAAAGAGGGTTTCAAATATTTAGCGCATGTCTTCAACCTGTCTCTTTCCACCTTTGTCATACCCGAGAAATGGAAAATGGCCAAGGTGGTCCCGCTACTAAAGCCTGGGAAACCAGCTAACGTAGGTGAGTCATATCGTCCGATATCTCTCCTATCGCCAGTGGCAAAGACGCTTGAAGCCATTTTGCTCCCTTATTTCCAAGCACATTTGCAGCTAGCCCCTCATCAGCATGGCTTCAGAAAACTCCATAGCACTACCTCCGCGCTAAATGTCATTAGCACCCAGATAAATTGCGTTTGAATCCATATCCCCACCATAGAACAGTACTCGTAGCGTTAGACCTATCAAAAGCTTTTGATACGGTCAACCATGGCTCGTTACTGCAAGACCTGGAAGGGTCTACCCTTCCCCATGTCTTAAAAGGTGGACCGCAAATTATCTGGGTGGTCGGCAGGCATCGGTGCAATTCAGAAACGAAACATCAAAACAAAGGAGAATTAAACAAGGGGTGCCACAGGGTGGTGTCCTATCCCCGCTTTTGTTTAATTTCTACATATCTAAGCTACCTTCACAATCGTTTCCTACGCCGATGACTGCACAATAATGGCCACAGGCCCAGGCCCAAAGATCGATGAGCTATGCAATAAAATAAACGGCTATCTCCCTGATCTCTCCAGTTTTTTCGCCTCGCGAAACCTGGCATTGTCACCGACTAAATCTTCCGCGACCTTATTTACAACATGGACGCCCCAAATGTCGACCATATTGAACATCCACGTCGATGGCACTACGCTACCGACTGTCCTACACCCCAAAATCTTGGGTGTGACGTTTGATCAGGATCTACATTTTGGTGCGCACGCAACCGCAATTGTTCCAAGAATTCAGAGCCGTAATAAAATCCTCAAATCCCTTGCTGGCAGTACCTGGGGAAAAGATAAAGAAACGCTCTTGACCACATACAAAGCAATTAGCCAGACGATTACGTGCTACGCGTCACCCATATGGTCGCCAAGCCTAAAAACCACCCACTGGAAGAAACTACAGGCCTGCCAAAATACTGCTCTCAGAATCGCCACGGGCTGTCTTCTTATGTCCCCAGAACACCATCTGCATAATGAGGCGAGAATACTCCCCATCAGGGAGAGAAATGAGATGCTGACCAAACAGTTTCTGTTGAATACCCAGAAACCTGGGCATCCCAACAGACATCTGATTGACGAACCAGCACCGCCTAGGGGCCTAAGGAGTCATCTCCGTAAGCATTTTGAGGAAATACGGCACCTGAGAACCCAGCCGTATGAAGCGGAAAAACACAAGCAGGTCCTTGGTGAACTCCATAGACAGGCGTCGGACCTTTATGTCGGGAATTGCCCGGTGAATCCAGTACTTGAAGAAAAATATCCAGAACTCGCAGAAGAGGAACGCATACTCCCCAGGGAAACGCGTGTCACTCTTGCTCAACTTCGTTCTGGATACTGTAACAGGTTAAACTCTTACCTATCCAGCATCAACCCCGACATACAAAATGTATGCCCTGCTTGCAATGTGTCCCCACATGACACCAACCATCTCTTTAATTGTAATGTGGAACCAACGCCTCTAACACCCCTTTCCTTATGGTCCACCCCTGTTGAAACGGCAAGTTTGTGATCGGTCGCGGCTATTAGGTGGGGCGAGCATTGCTACAACAACAACAACAACAACAACAACTGTGATGAATTTCGTCTATTTGGGAAGGAGCATTAAAATCAAAAACAATGTCGGTCTAGAAATCGAATGGAGAATAACTCCTGCCAACAAGTGCTTCTTTAGGCAATTGAAAAGTAAAGTCCTTTCTCGACGAACAAAATTCGTGCTCTACAAGTCACCCATCATACCTGTCCTGATGTATGGCTCGGAATCATGGAAGGTGTCCAGAGAAGATGAGATGGCTCTTGGAGTATTGGAGAGAAAGGTTCTCCGGAAGATTTATAATCCTATCCGTGATGTCGACGGCAGGTATCGAAGGAGGTATAATGATGAGCTATACGAGCTTTTCGCAGATATGACGATAGTGCAGCGAATAAAAACAGAAAGCTTCGCTAGGTAGGCCATGTTATGCGGATGAACTAATACGCTCCGAAAGTTTGTAAATAGAGGAAAGAGAAGATCTTCACTGAGTTAGGAGAGACAGTTGGAGGAAGATTTGATCTCGCTTGGTGCTCCGAATGGTTATCGCAGAACAGGGTTATCTGACCTTACTGACTCAACGTACATCATTTTTTTATAAAACATCAAGAAGTGCTATATGTTGAAATTTGGCAGGATTTACAGATCGCTTCCGGAAACATTTTTTACTTACATTTTACTCCTTCTATTATCATTCCGTACGAAAAAAGTACAAACACTGTGAGTAAAATGTGAACAAACATGTCTTAAGACACGAACAATGAATTCACGTCATTTCATCCAATCGTCATTTATAAACAAATCAGCTTTTCCTACGTATTAGTAGTATACTATTTAGGTATTGATACTATTTAGTTTTCAACTCGACCAAATAAACCTTTGAGATAAAAAATGTAGTAGGAAGTAAAAGCGGAGCAAAATACTCCGATTGGAATAAAGTCTGAACACTGCGTTAGCAAATACACATATTGCCAAAAGCGTAACGTCACGCCGATAAAATTTATTTCCCAGCTAACTATGATTTTTTGCTCTCTCATTTTTTAATGCGAGATCTGTTTATTGGTTCATGATTCAGAGCGGCGGTATGTACATGTGTATGCTCATGCGCATACAGAAAATTATGTATATTGGGGTGCTAAAAAAATTAATTTTAATCGTGGCAATATTTTACAATCAAATTTTTTTCATTAAACAAGTATATAAGCATGTAAAACTGCAAACATATATGTATGTAGGCAGCATATATATATATATTAGGGCGGGTCGATTTAAAAATCGCTCATTGCTCTGCGAAAATCGTATTCTAGGGATAAAAATAAGAAACTTTGCCGAAGGAACCATACCTCTAAAACGAATTCTGATGTCCCCCAATTTGGGTCGAACTTTTGGGTAGGGGGCAGGCCTATAATTATATTCGCTTGTAAAATATTTTTATTATCTCATTCAAATTTTTTTTTGTCTTGGCAAGCAGAAAAAATAGTTTGAAGCTAAATAAAAAAGGCATAGTATCTCTTTAAAATAACAACAAACACACTAATCTAATATGTATATTAAAATAATATTCTAACCACTTGCTAATTTTTGAATTATCATCATAGCCTTAAAAATGTAAAAAGATCAAAATATGTTTAGCGTTGTATGTCACTTAAGTTCGTTTCTTACTATTTTGGAAGTGCTTTAGTTCCAATAGTACTTATTTGTAGCCAAAGTCATTCAAAACCAAAGCAGCCACGCAATCACATTTCCATTCTCGACACATACAAAATAAGATGAGAAATATTTACTTCCACGAAACGAGGACGCTTCGAAATTTAGAAGGGGAGTAGTTAACATATGTATTAGTTAACCTAGTCCCGAACGTTTAACTTTCATCTCGGCTAACAGATTTGCCACCGCTAAGTTAGCAGCAGCTAACATAGTCACAAGCCGAGTTCAAATTTCTACTGGGCTTATTATGTTAGAATACTTGATACAAAAACAAGTACATATCTTCATCGTATGATCTGATCAGTGAAAAACATCCAACAACAGTATAGCTATAACAATAGACTAAAGTTACGGTACAACATACATATTTGCTATTGCATCGACTGTGCGAAGGTCTAAATCAAAAGCTAATTGGTGATAGCAGAACAGTTCCTACCAACAACATCACGGTAGATTGAAAAGAGTTTTGCTGAGCTATGACTTTGGCTTAGGTTTAACAATGTCATACAAATCAATTGTAAATTGTACTCAAATCGATTAACATCGGTAAAATAAAATTAAATATTTTCATATGAAAATTAACGTGTTTAACTTATACTATGAATTGTTACCATATATTTTTCTATTTCGATAATTATACTCGGTTGAGCAGAGCTCACAGAGTATATTAACTGTGACTGGATAACGGTTGGTCGTACAGGTATAAAGGAATCGAGATAGATATAGACTTCCATATATCAAAATCATCAGGATCGAAAAAAAATTTGATTGAGCCATGTCCTTCCGTCCGCCCGTTAACGCGATAATTTTAGTAAATTTTGAGGTATTTTGATGAAATTTGGTATGTAGGTTCCTGAGTACTCATCTCAGATCGCTATTTAAAAAGAAAAATATCGGACTATAACCAGGCCCACTTTTTCGATATCGAAAATTTCGAAAAACCGAAAAAGTGCGATAATTCATTACCAAAGACGGATAAAGCGATGAAACTTGTTAGGTGAGTTGAACTTATGACGCAAAATAGAAAATTAGTAAAATTTTGGACAACGGGCGTGGCACCGCCCACTTTTAAAAGAAAGTAATTTAAAACTTTGCAAGCTGTAATTTGGCAGTCGTTGAAGATATCATGATGAAATTTGGCAGGAACGTTACTCCTATTACTATATGTATGCTTAATAAAAATTAGCAAAATCGGAGAACGACCACGCCCACTTTAAAAAAAAAATTTTTTTTTAAGTCAAATTTTAACCAAAATTTTAATATCTTTACAGTATATAAGTAAATTATGTCAACATTAAATTCCAGTAATGATATGGTGCAACGAAATGCAAAAATAAAAGAAAATTTCAAAATGGGCGTGGCTCCGCCCTTTTTCATTTAATTTGTCTAGGATACTTTTAATGCCATAAGCCGAACAAAAATTTATCAATCCTTGTGAAAATTGGTAGGGGCTTAGATTCTGGGACAGTAACTTATTTCTGTGAAAAAGGGCGAAATCGGTTGAAGCCACTCCCAGTTTTTATACACAGTCGACCGTATGTCCTTCCGCTCGGCCGTTAACACGATAACTTGAGCAAAAATCGATATATCTTTACTAAACTCAGTTCGCGTACTTATCTGAACTCACTTTGTATTGGTATAAAAAATGGGCGAAATCCGACTTTGACCACGCTCACTTTTTCGATATCGAAAATTACCAAAAACGAAAAAAATGCCATAATTCTATATCAAATGCGAAAAAAGGGATGAAACATGGTATTTGGATTGGTTTATTGACGTAAAACATAACTTTAGAAAAAAACTTTGTAAAATGGGTGTGACACCTACCATATTAAGTAGATATAAAAGACTCATAGATTAAAAAGACTCATTAACACCTTTCATTTGATACCCATATCGTACAAACAAAGTCTAGAGTCACCCCTGGTCCACCTTTATGGCGATATCTCGAAAAGGCGACCACCTATACAACTACCACCACTCCCTTTTAAAACCCTCATTAATACCTTTAATTTGATACCCATATCGTAGAGACAAATTCTAGAGTCAACCCTGATCCACCTTTATGGCGATATCCCTAAATGGCGTCCACCTATAGAACTATGGCCCACTCCCTCATAAAATACTCTTTAATACCTTTCATTTGATAAACATGTCGTACAAACACATTCCTGGGTTACCCTCGGTTCATTTTCCTACATGGGTATTTTCCCTTATGTTGCCACCATAGCTCTCAACTGAGTATGTAATGTTCAGTTATACCCGAACATAACCTTCCTTACTTGTTTTTGTTTAAGTTGTTACATATCTGTGAGGACTATGTCCGGTAGATAATAAATAATAAATAAATAAATAAATAAATACCACCGATCTCAATGATTTTTTCAATATATGCTATACACGTAAGCATTTAGTGAAATTTGAAGCTTCTAGCTGTTAAAATGGGGCCGAAATCGCAAAAATATATATATATCCGGCGTAAGTTGTAACGCCCGAGATCGAATGAATGTTGCGTTATTTTTTCTGTTTTGTATGTTGATAATTTAGTTTATTGTTCTTTAAATTGAATTGAATTTTGTACGGATATTTGGTGAAATTTTCGTTTAAAACATTTTATTATTGTATGTTATTGTAATGCCGTTCGAAACTAAACGAGGTTTCAGACAGGGTGACCCCCTATCGTGCGATTTCTTCAATTTGATGCTGGAGAATTATTACAAAAAAGAACTAAGTGCGTTCAGCACTGCCTCATTGGGTGGAATAAAAAAATCCGGAGACTTGACGTAAAGTCGCGTGGGTCCCTCAGCTACTGGAGACGATGATCACTCCGGACACCCTGATCCGTCGAACCATCCCACCGCAACGCAGGTGGCTGCTCCTGCGGCTGCTCACCCCGGACTGGTGGGATGGTCAACTTCACAAGTTGACCAGGAGTGACCCTCGCACCCGGCGCCTCAGGAACCACGTTGGGCGCCATCTGTTATGGTAACGCATCTACAGTGGAACAGTAGAGGAAGGCGGTCGGCATGATGTGTTGGTGCACAGTGGCTAGTCATTGTCGGCTGGGGCGGGTCCTTGCCAACCTTACTGTTCCTGCGCCATAAGCAGAAAAATGTTCCTATCATACCTATCAAAACGAGCAGCTGTCAAATTCAAAAAACCTGGCAGAAGCGCAGAGACCGACTCAAAACGCTTATCAATACAAAATAAAACAACATCCGGCTGAAAAGTAAAATAACAAAAACTGAAAGGAAATTAAAAAGGCCGAATACACAGAGGGGCGCCGCGGGTGTTGTTGCGACGCCCGGTGCTTAGTCCCACCCTCAAATAACCATGGCCACCGACGCACCTAAATTTCGGTGGCCCCTTACCTGTCTTACCTTATGCCCTCTAAATAATTGGCGACGCCAGCATTCCCATTTCAATTACAAATTTATTTATAATTCATTTTCATTACGGCTTATTACTTAGGATTATGATTAAATTTATAAAAGTTTACAGCTAGGTACATTAAGGTGAACGAAATGATGCCGTACAAAAAGGAGGTTCACTAGGAGTGATTAGTAAGAAAAAAAAGTATGTACATATATTCATTCCTTTTGATATAAACTTGATTTAGATCCAGGTCATATTTACTTTGGTACTGAATTCAAAAAAAAGTAGACCATCCCAATTGGAGGGTAGGCAGGGGTATACATGGAAGCTTCCTTATACCTGCTCACTTTGTTGTGGGCATATGTCGAATAGCATTGTTTTAAATGAATATGCTTAGTTATACGTAAAGACAGACCTATTTGTTCTTACAAATCTCTTGTTTTAAACTACGAACTTTCTTCAAAATACCCTGAAACATATGCAGGTTAGAATTGACCAATAAACGTTTAGCGTTTGACGCAATACTTCAACGTCTGTACTTAAAATTTACATTTTTATTTAGGTGTACGGTGTAAATTAGGCTTTTATTTAAAAATTAAAATATATAAAAAATAAATAAATACTAGGCGCGCTATACCATCGGGGGGATACAGACCGACTTTTCTAAATTAATTATCTAAAACATGTTTACTTGCGAAGTTGAAAAATAAAGAAAACTCCAATATACATATGTATGTATGAATATACTAATTTTCAATAAGAACAAATAAAAATAATCTGACACTTTTTAAATATTATATTTAACTTTTACATTTCAAGTATGTGTATATAACATACAAATTGGCATGTCTAGTCCTTTAAGGCTAAATATACATACATAGTCAAGGTATTTATCATCATGCGTATGCATCTGATATCAAATCTTTAATTGTATTTATTTTGATTTTAAATTTAATAATCCGAAATTTCCAAATTGGGTATGCCTTCTTGTTTGTCTTCCGTTAATGCAAACCTTACCTAATCTTAGTCAGAAAATTCTATAAGAAATTGGCATGGCCAGGACATATGCGAAATTTTATTTAGGGTTAACACAAGGCATAGAATTAGTTTTGCGTATTTAACGCAAAGGTACAATAGTGGGGGAATTCAAACGTAATACAACGGCTGGCATTCTCCAGCTGACTAAACTTAGGCAAGTATTTCACAAGGGGGGGTTGCATACATATGTGCAACCTAAGTGGTCATATGCTTATATGTACATATACCCCTACTCACTACGCACCTTGGTATATTTTCTAGGTGGCTGCACTCAACGCGCACTCTAATTGGGTATATGTCCATATATGCATATAACTATACCCAATTTAGGTAGCTAATCATACGTGTAAATGGGTGGCGATTAGATGTAAATAGTGTTAGTGTCGTATATTATGTTTCGTGTGCCTACCCTTATGTACGTGTACCTAGGAGTGTATGTAAGCTCCACTCAAGGGGCTTTGGAACGGACTCACCCCTTTATGTGGTTATTGCGGTAGTTGTTCTGGTTGAGGTGGCCGGCTCTGGGTGTGCCCGGCTTATTTCGTTGGGCCTATAGGTAGCGGCCTTTGCTGCTGCGGTTGAACTTGCTGTTGTTGATGTTGCTGATACTGCCGATTCAATTCATTGGCTGTTGTTGTTGAATCTTACCATTTGTTATTTGTGCCAATACGTTCATGTGGCCAAAGACCGTTTTACGTATTTAATACAAAATCGATTTTATATAGTTGCAATTAATTTAAAAAAATTTCCCCGGTTTGTTGTTGTTGCCGTTTCAACGGGCACCTGAGCATATAACGTGGCTGCAACAGGTGGTTGTAACTTTACTGCCTCCACCTTCGGGTACACATAACCGCTTCAATTTGTTGATCTAAATTTGGCCTTCACGAGTTCCATTCTTCCAAGTTCAGCTGCATGTATTTTAAAGTCACTTTCAGATATGTGTGACGATTAACTGAAGAATGCACATATTGTCAATAAGCATGTTCGAAAAAGTATTCCTCTTTATACACAGCTGCTTCATTAGGAAATTCCATTATGATTTTATTAGAATTCATGATTATAGATTTTTAATTGTATTTATGTACATAAAAGTTCAAGTTTATATTTTTCTTCTATTAAACTTGTATGATGTTGATTATTAATTTAAAATACACTTGATGCCAAGTATGTATTTACATTGAGAGAAATTCATTTTTTTTTTTGGTGCCCGAGGCGCTGTCGCGCTGGTCATTTTGGTCAACTTGTGAAGTTGACCATCCCATCAGTCCGAGGTGTGCAGCCGCATGAGCAGCCACCTGCGTTGCGGTGGGATGGTTGGACGGATCAAGTTGTCCAGAGTGATCATCGTTGACAGTTGCTGAGGGCGCCATAACAGATGGCGCCCAACGTGGTTCCTGAGGCGCCGGGTGCGAGGGTCACTCCTGGTCAACTTGTGAAGTTGACCATCCCACCAGTCCGGGGTGAGCAGCCGCAGGAGCAGCCACCTGCGTTGCGGTGGGATGGTTCGACGGATCAGGGTGTCCGGAGTGATCATCGTCTCCAGTAGCTGAGGGACCCACGCGACTTTACGTCAAGTCTCCGGATTTTTTTATTCCACCCAATGAGGCAGTGCTGAACGCACTTAGTTCTTTTTTGTAATTGGGGTTTCTTTTTTTTGTAACCGGAAGTTGTCCGCAGTCGGCGATGGAAAATTATATGTCCGCTAAATTGGGTTTTTTTTTGTAATGTAAATTTTTCTTTTAGTCTATCTGCCGAATTTGTGTTGTCCGGTGTGAGAGTGGGTGTGTGTATTATGAGGACCCCAGCTCATCCCACGTCTCAGGTGGTACCATAGAATACCACCTGGATTGTGACGGGTTGAGCTGGGATTCAAAGTGACACCCTTCCCTGTCCCATCAGTCTGGGGAGTGGCCCTTGAAGCCGCTCCACCCATAGCGGCGGAGGCAGGAGGGGTGTCCCGGGTGAATGGACGGGAGGCCTCAGCACCCTCAGCCAGTCCCACTAGCGCGTCCCCAGAGACCGCCTCTGCGTTGCGGCTGTGTGTGTGGGGACCAACCTGTGTGTGTAGGACATTGACCCTAGTGGCCCCAACCAGTCCCAGAGGCAGGTCCTTAAGACCCCCTTATGCGTTGCGGTTGGGAGCACTAGGGACAAAAATGAATGTGTTTGTGTTTTTTTTTCTTTTTTTTTAGCCCGAGTGCCTTCGGGGAATGGGATGTCAGTGTTCCCATTGACTACCCAAATATTTTTTTTTGGCCTTCTGTGGCGATAACCACTAGCCTTTCGGAGTTTGGACGAGTTCTCCATATCAAAATGTCTACACCTTTTTTTTTGTTTTGGCCTTCTGTGGGGGCGATAACCACTAGCCTTTCGGAGTTTGGACGAGTTCTCCATATCAAAATGTCTATACTCTTTTTTTGTCAGGCCTTTTGTGGGGGCGATAACCACTAAAACCTTTCGGAGTTTTGACGAGTTCTCCATAACAAATGTCTAATTGCCGCAAAGCCCTTATAACTAGGAAACAGAAATTATTCCCAACTTGACTTAATTTTTTTTTGACAGACCTATGTTGCCCGGCTAGCTTCGTAGTAGGACTTTGAGACTCTTATCTCAGGGGTGAGTCGTGCCCCACGTTGCTTGTCGTCGAAGATTCCTGGCAGTAGCTTCACACAGATGTTCCGGTTTCCTGTTCGCTTCATCGTCAGGTCTTCAAAGCGAAGCAGGTTTGTTACGGTCCGCTGCTACGGTCTACGGCTACGACCCACTTGGGAGCGTGTTCACGCGAACACACCTAGCGATGTGGCGAATGTTGCGATAAAAAGATATCAAAAAGGAAGGGAACACACAGACCTGCCATCACGAGCACAAGAAAATGGATGGAATTTTTGTTTTGCCAGCAGATAGGCACGAGGAAAAAGAAAAAGGAAGAAAAATTTGGTCTTTTAGCACGAGGTTCCGGCCATGAAAGTTCAGCTAGACTGGAGCGAAAAGAAAAAAGAAAAACTCCCAAAATTGGACAACAATAAGCGATTGTTTTCCCGCTATTTGTATTGCACATAATACACTACGATTATTATAAAAAAATTTTGTAGAACAGCGACAAGAAAGTCGCTTATCAATTAAGTTCATACGCTGATGGCCGAAAATGAAATTTTAACGAAAAGCACAAACAAAAAAATGCTGCTAATTTATGTGTGACTGAATCTAACAACACTCAATTGTGTGGAGAAAATTTAAAAAGGTTACAGCACTTTTCTTTGACTGGGGTAATACATCGATTCCCACACGCTCGGGTGAATTGTCGAAAGCAGTGGAAAAGATCAGTCTCCGGTAACAATATCATATTATCGCCACCAAGCATAAAACACCCATATATGAAGCAAATAACATAAGGACAATTGAGAGACGGCGGCAGCACGCGGCAGCGTAACCCAACGAACGTCAAAATTAGCACCAAGTCATCAAGTTCGTGAAGGTCATCACGAAGTCTATTGCCACCAGGTTCACTCGATCACCTCGGGCCAGAGCGCAACAACCACCAACAGTACCAACACCAACTACAACAACAACGTTTGAAACTGGGTGAGTCCGTTCCAACTCGGTGAAATTATATTATGTATTTATAGGAAGTGATAAAATTCGTCACTTACAGATTATCGTTTCAAATTTTTGTAATTCATTCCAAGCACGCTTAATGAACCTAAAGACCCCTTTCTGTAACTCGATTCGAACATACGGTATATGAATTCGGACACTTTGGTGCTCTTAACTCTGTTGACCTGTCGGATAAGTGCAATGTAAAACCCGTTCTGTAATCTTGCGAGTAAGAAACATTGTTCTGTAAAGCTTGTGAAAGGTCAACACAGCCAAGAAATAGAAAACCTAAATTATAAAAGTTTGAGTTCTGCAAATAATTTTATTCCAGTCAAGTTACAGAATAGTGTCACTAGTACATATAGTACCTTACATTTTTGAATGTGTCACTCGGAACCATATTTTTTTTTATATACATACATGCGAAAGCCATGCGGATGGGTAATGCATTACACATTAGCGACATATGCCTTTCCGCGAGAAATTAGAATCTAGTCGCAACAAGAAATAGAGGATCTACGTCTTGGTGATCAGGAACAAATAAACTCTTTCTATAATTTTTTTTTTGAAATATTTTTTTTACTGCTCCACTATACTGTTGCGACTGAAACGTCACCTGAACGTTCATAAATATTTTTTCTCTATATGATCACACGGCACAAGCTTATTAAATTGTTACGAGAGTTTTGCCGACCATATCCACTGGTGTGGCAATCAAATTTCCATAGACTCGAGATAAGACAAATGAAATGAATTTAATACAATTGAACTTGCTGATATGAGAAAAGTATAATTAACGTAATTGGATACAATCGAATGCAATTATCATAAATTGGAACTTAGAAAAAAAAATAAAAATTTTTACTAAATACAATCCAAAAGTAAATTTGAAGTTTGGAAAACTATAATTTAAAATAGATGTGAAATAAGAAAATCTAATTAAATCCTAACAAAAGGAACATTCTAAGTTAGAAATAAGAAAATGTAAATGTTAAGAAGTCTGCAAACTCTGTAAGGCGGTCTACGATTTACTATGGGAATTTTGAGCCAAATAACTACATTTTTCTTAAGGTATTTTTTTTACTCCAGTGTGCTTCGCTTGGTTTCCACGTTATTTGCTATGTACAAGCATACCTATGAAATTAAAATCTATTCAGCAGTATGGAAATAGATTCGAAAGAGCATTTAGATGAATTCCACATTATTTTCAGCAAATGACCTGTAAACCAGAGCAACAACCGCAACAATGTTATCAAACTTAGTTATAATAAGAAGGAATACAACTTCCTGTATAATTTTTTTTACCACAAAAAAAATGTTATATGTACATACAGCTGCGAACAAAAGAATAGCAGTCGAAGATATTAAACACCTTTTATTAGTAAAAGAAGGATCATTTATTTGATAAGCTGCAATAAACTTGCAACCAAACTTATTTTAGAACCATCTAAAAACGTTTAAAGCCCCTAAAAGGAATTATTACTTTGGCTTTACAAAGTAATATTTACTATTCATGTTTCTTAATACCGGGATCGTAATGAATTATGTCAATTAGATACTTATGTACAATTTCTTTGTTCGAAATTATTTCTTTTACTTCTTAAACAAGCATTTTATTCACCGTTTCCTCTGTAACTTAATGCGTACAACTTATTTTGAAGAAAGCAAATTTAGATAAAACTCAGGATTGATTAGTATATACATCTACATATTAATTTTTTTTAAATGATGGATTATAAATAAAAATTGTAATTAAAAATGGGAATGTTGGCATCTTCATTCTTTTAGAAGGCACGTAGGGTATACAGGTAAGGGGCCACCGAAATTTAGGTGCGTCGGTGGCCATGGTTATTTGAGGGTGGGACTAAGCACCGGGCGTCGCAACAACACCCGCGGCGCCCTTCTGTGTATTCGGCCTTTTATTTTCCTTTCAGTTTTGTTATTTTACTTTTCAGCCTTATTGATATTTGATTTCAGAGTAGTAACCGGTCATGTCCGGTTCGGTAATTTTTTCTTGCGTCAGTTTTTTTTTATTTTTTTTGAATTTGAATTTAAATTTTGGAATGTTAACGGTCTGTCCGTGACATCCGGTTCAGCCGGATGTTGTTTTGTATTGATAAGCGTTTTGAGTCGGTCTCTGCGCTTCTGCCAGGTTTTTTGAATTTGACAGCTGCTCGTTTTGATAGGCATGATAGGAACATTTTTCTGCTTATGGCGCAGGAACAGTAAGGTTGGCAAGGACCCGCCCCAGCCGACAATGACTAGCCACTGTGCACCACTACATCATGCCGACCGCCTTCCTTACTGCTTCCATCGTAAATGCGATTCCATAACAAATTATACTAGCTGCAGAACTTAACCGCACTGGAACAATATACTATAAAAGCGTGCAATTACTGGCATATGCTGATGACATTGATATCATCGGCCTAAACACCCGCGCTGTTAGTTCTGCTTACTCCAAGCTGGAAAAAGAAACGGTAAAGATGGGTTTGATGGTGAATGAGGACAAAACGAAGTACCTGCTGTCATCGAGCAAAGAGTCAGCGCATATGCGCCTTGGCAACCACGCTACTGTTGGCAGCCATAATTTCGAAATAGTAAAAGACTTCGTTTATTTGGGAACCAGCATCAACATTAGCAACAACATCAGCACTGAAATCCAGCGAAGAATCAATCTTGCCAATAAATGCTACTTTGGACTAGGTAGGCAATTGAAAAGTAAAGTCCTCTCTCGGCGAACGAAAATCATACTCTACAAGTCACTTATCGTACCCGTCCTGCTATATGGGGCAGAAGCATGGACCATGACAACAGCAGATGAAGCGGCTTTGGGAGTGTTCGAGAGAAAAGTTCTTCGAAAGATTTATGGACCTCTACGCGTTGGCGATGGCGAGTACCGAAGAAGATTTAATGATGAGCTGTACGAGCTATACGCAGACATCAACATAGTCCAGCGAATTAAAACGCAGCGGCTGCGCTGGCTAGGCCATGTTATGCGAATGAAAGATGATGCTCCGGCCAAGAAAGTGTTTCTATCGGAACCCGCCTATGGAAGCAGAGGTAGAGGGCGGCCCCCACTCCGTTGGAAGGACCAGGTGGAAAACGATTTAAACTCCCTTGGTGTGACCAATTGGCGCCGGTTGGCGGAGCGAAGGAGCGTCTGGCGCGCCTTGTTGGACGGCCATAACCGTTTAGACGGTTAAGCGCCAATTAAGTAAGTAAGTAAGTATTGTAATGCATGTGGGTACACAATAGTTTTGGTTTTTTCGTTCGGTGCAAAGGTGCAAAGATAAACAATAGCTGGCCATGGGAAAAGCACGTACTCTATAAATTGTCCTTGTGCTTTGTTGATTGTAATTGCAAATGCAAGGCGTACAGGAAACTCTAAAAGCTTAAAATGGAATGGCAAATCTGTAGAAATCATCGGGATGCGTGGTATGAGCACATTTTCTCCTTTGCTTTAATCGCTGATGATGGTTGCTTCGATTAAATAATTTCTTAACACAAAGCCTGGTTCCATTGCACAATTTTGGTGGGTCTAAATTCCGCAGAAGCATTATTGGTGAGCCAATTTTCAAAGTTAATATCGATGCCAGTGGCACACCTCCTGGAACCCCCCTGGGGGTTCTCCATACAAACATTTCAAAAAATTGCCGGTTTTGCACTTTACATGAAAAAATCAGTTAAATGGCTATGTTTTTTCTTTATTTTTATTTATTTATTTATAATAATATCTATTTTTTCACTTAAGAAATTTATTTAGTCAGAACATATGTAAATGAAAAAATTAATTTAAGTGAGTTATAGAAAAGAAACTAAAAAAATTATTGTTTGAAGTCTTTTTTACTTTCAAGTCTGGGCAATTTCGCACGGCTCTCTAATGTCGTCGCCATAACAGCCTCTACATTTTCCGGTATAACCCGTTTGGAAACGCTAGCTAGCAATTGAACATGTCGTTCCGTTCCTTGTATGTGTGATGGAATTTTTGGATCATTAAACGGTGGATCATCTTGATTTAAATATTCTTTCAATGTATCGTACGGAATGCTTCGCGTGAATGGTGGTTCAAATACGATATTTATATCATTCAAATTGATCACTTCCGTATAACTTTTGCAATTAAAGTTTATATCTGGTTTTTTATAAACTCTAAGTTCCATTGGCTCGTCAACATCGGTTCGATAGCGTAGAATTTTCTTGATGGCACAGTCGCGCTTTTCTTTGCTATCATCAAACACCATTGACAACAAGATATTTTCCGAATGCGCATAATATGAATTATCTTTAATTACTTGGTTGACAATTTTGCGTAACCGAGTTTCTAGAAATCGTGACCATCCAATGAACTTGAAAAATAATGCACTGCCGTACACGACAGAGCTGTAATACTTGATATTGAAGTACATTGGCACATAACATTTAATTATAAATTCAACCAGAATTATTAAACTTGCATCTGGATTTTCCGTTGTCACATATAATCGCAATAATCTAGCGGCCTTGGTGAGCCACCGAGAATGTACAATTTTCCCTGGTTTGATGTTAGCCAGATCCACCGGAACCACGCCGCTAGAAATTGCATGGGCCATGTCGTATAAGTACTTCGAATCGGTGGAAAATTCAATTTTTTCTGGAGCAGGGGGCATATTTTGCAACCAAATTTTCTGGAAGCCGTCCACCACCTGAAAATATATAATAATAAAATAATTAAAAATGGTTGACAATTATAATAAATGAGTGATAGCAATAACTTACCGGAAGAGTTTCACAAGTAAAAAATTGTTTCCAGAGATTTTACATACTCTGTAAATTGTTGGGTATTGTTTCTTCTGTTGATTTGCTCTTGATACTTGTCAAGCAATTTATTAAATACACTTTTTTTCAGCATTATTTCCATACCAAGTTTTTCCCAAATTCCAATCAACTTATCTTGTACTTGATGACAAATGATTTACGGGAAAAATTTTTTTGTTCAGTTTTAGCACGTTCGCTTAAGTAAAAATAATATCTCAAGATATCCAGATGGGTTGGTAAATTAAGATCAGTTAAATCAGTAGACACACCAAAAACAGTAACATCATGCTTGGGTATATGACTCATTGGGTTTTCGATAGTTGTTGATGTAGTTGCTTCATCTTGCGGTGTAGAGGATGGTGGATTCATTGTAAAATTTTTGATTTGGAATGGTCACTTCACTCATTATTTTTTTTGAAATATTTTTTTATCTGAAACTAGCACTTCACACTTTGAGTTCTGCACAACGACTTAATGCATTCACAAAAACTGTTGCGTTATATATGGTCTACGACACGAGGTAATAAGAATGAAATGATAATTTCAATTCTACCTGCTGTGTCTTGTGGTGGCTTAAAAAAAACAACACAAGCAATTTTACGATCTGCAATTGTGTCACAGTGTTACCTTCATTTTTTAAAACGGTTGAATAAAAAACCCACACAACTATGTTTACGACATGCAAATGCATCACAGTGATGCCTTAGTTTTAAAAGGGTTGTAAAAACGCTAATTTCTAATAATTTCTTTTAATTTCTTTTGTATTACTAAGTTAAATTCATTTTTTCATTTACATATGTTCTGACTAAATAAATTTCTAAAGAGAAAAATAAACTCCAAAAAGAAAAAACATAGGCATTTCGCTGATTTTTTCATGTAAAGTGCAAAACCGGCGATTTTTTGAAATGTTTGTATGGTGAACCCCCAGGGGGTTCCAGGGGGTGTGCCACTGGCATCGGTGGGTCGGGCCTCCAAAGTTAGTCGGGGTCGGTCATACATTTGGACACGATTGGAGCACTCTAAATGGGTCAAAGTGGGATTTTTCAAAATTTACCCCTACCCAAAAGTTCGACCCAAATTGGGGGACATCAGAATTCATTTTAGAGGTATAGTTCCTTCGGCAAAGTTTCTTATTTTGATCCCTAGAATATGCTTTCACAGATTTTTTTGCCTCCCCACAAATCGACCCGGCCTAATATACATGTATGCTTGCATACGCTTAAATATACATGTACATATGAGCCGTTTATTTTGAAAGTGGCATAAGTCATTTCCAACTCATGGTCTTAAATGCATTGTTATTTTGGAACGAATGCATATATAGATGGTTCTACAATTATAAAATAATAATAAGAATTGCATCTTTTGAATATTGGACTCTAACAAACTGGAGGCGAGGAGAGATACAAACAAATTATCACGAACCTAAACGACATGAAATGACTTATGCCACTTTCAAAATAAACGGTTCATATATACAAATGCATATAAATATGTAAAAGATGGCAATTTTGATTTTGAGAATTTGTTCATTTTAGTATGGGGGCCCGTATTTTTTTTCCCCCCGGGCCCGGATTTTCTCTCGGCGGCCCTGTGACCATTGGACTATTTCGAAGACGGATTGGCTTTGCATAATCAGTATCGTTCTGACGTCTTACAACAGTAGTGCGCCCTGGCTTGAAACCACCCTTGCATTCTTTCTGGGGATTTATTTCCTTCGTTTCATTCGTACACTTTTAAACCTATTCTGGATTTCGTTGGAACATAGCTTTACACTCTCTTTATCTGCCTCATTCCTAAGCTGCCATTTTTTTACTTCGAGGCGATAACTTATGTGAAGCAAGCATTCAAAACATCTTATCCATGCATGGAGAGTAGACAAACCAAAACCAAGATTATCTCGGTTAGGCGTAAAGTCCCGTAACTCATTATTCATATCTTTTGGAGTAGCACCACAAATATAACACTTTTGTGCAGAAGAAGTTTCAGTCAAAGCATTGAAAACTTTTCCGTCAATCATTGTTAGAAGCATATTGTGATTTACGGAAACTTCATATTCTTCGAGCATGTACTTTGTTGGCAACAACGCATTTATCTCCTCTAAAATCTTTTGTTTCTTTAGAAAAAATAAATTTAATTGGACGACAATACATGGGAGAAGGTCGAGGATTCTGCCAAACAATGTTACCTTTTTCATCCTGTAATTGAAGAGGAACGAAAGAAAATGTAAACAAAAACTCATCAGTGTCCGAGTTGCATGTAAACTTTTGCTTATATGTGCTATGGCCAGAGCTTCCATCGCAACCCCACTTGCTGATTAAAGTATACGTGAAGTTTGTAGGTAATAAACTGACAAAAACTTCTTGATTTGCTAAAACTAAACGCTCAACAGTTTTATCTAATACGGACTGGACTTTAATTTCCGCACGTGTTTCACCCACATCAATTTCATTTGGATAGAATTCTTCCTTAGCTTTTCTTAGACTATAAAATGATGGATAAACCTTATGGCCTGCCTTGATGCTCCACTTCCGAGTCGTTTTGCACCCATGAGTCGTCGACTTTCTATCTACGTAGTATGCTAAAGCTTCTACATTGCTGAAGCATCTTGCATCTAGCTCACATGTCATCTTTTTGCCGGATATTTGAGTGGTTTCCTGTGATGTTTTTATAATGTTAGCAACATTTCTGTTACTGGACATACGCGTTGATACTTCTGCCGCGTAAAGTAACTCACCAGGACTTCTAGATTGCAAGAGGTCATCCACTCGACGCCGTTTGGTTTTTTCACTGCAGCTAACAAAGTCCTTCTTTCGTCTTCCGGGCCGGGGTTACCTGAAGAAGTGGTTGGTTGGTCTGATGGCAACTTTGAATCCACCGTTATTGTAAATGTGAAGTCTGGACCCAAAGCCACTCCGAGTTTTATTCAAAAATCGCTCCTTATGTCTTCCAGAAGTGTTCCACTTTTGATCCAGCTTCGACGAATATGCCGATATTTGTAAGCTTAAACTTTTTATTGAATACTCGGCTGCTTTGCTTAAGTACAACAAAACTCAATAATTCTTTATATCTGGTTTCCTTCGAATGTTGAACCCAAATGTCAAAAAACTCCGTTCTTGGTACGGTTATAACTAAACTGCTTGGTGTTTTTGATTTTCCGACAGGGTGAATAGTTGATGATTGTTGTGCTGCCATCTTAAGTGTCGTTGATCGTTCTGATTTGTTATCAGTTGTGCAGTATTTATATTACATTCAGGTATTGGCGTAGATGCTACCAAATGGGGTTGTTTTGTGTAGCGTTCCTGTGTGGTTATACCTGCATTAGGATTGCTTTGTATGTACCTGTTTTTATGCCTTGGTGACTGGTATGTTGTGGCAGGTTGAAGTCAGTGATCTTCGCCTTTGTGCTCTTGTTGACCTTGCGCGTTTATTTTTGTGTGTCTTATGGCTGTTCCTGGTTTGTTCCCCGTACCTGGGAATTTGTTTTGCCGTTTGTAGATCAGCTTTAAAGGTTCAAATATCTCGTCGGAGCTAGTACGTACATACATCCCTATTTTATATGTAGAGATAACTAAATCTACAAAAAAATAAAAAATTTAAAATAGATGTGCAAAGAATTCGCAATGGTTTTTTCTTTCGACTACTAGAGAATACTTGCGACTATAACATATGTAAAATTTAGCCCGAATGTCCGCGGATGTATGTAACTTTTTTGTCCCTAAAGTTAAAAAATATAGAGAAAAAATACCTTTTCTTCTTAATAACGGAATGCTAATTATATTGAAAATACTCTAATTGCGAAAGAATTACTATTAAAAAATTGTACTTACCTTCGAGCTTAGAATCCAGCAAAAAAATTATATAAAAGTGTTCACTTAAAAGAAATATGAAGCTTAATATTCACCAAGAATTTTGCAAATTAATCAATGAATTTTACGGCCACTCCTGCCTTCTTACTTCAATTACTCAATATATATGAGCAAAAATATCAAAAAAAAGCAAAAATCCCGTTATTTTGTTTGTTTTCTTTCATTTCTCATTACACTTTTCTTGGAATAAGAACTTTGTTTTTGTCCAGCTAGCTTGTTCTACACGAAACACTGTGCGCAGGATTTGTGTGTTCCATTCGTTCCACCAATCTTTTAGCTGCCTACTGCCTTTGACTTTTGTGGTCTTTACCGAATCTCCTCCACCAGCACTCGCTTACTGCTGAACCCTTCCTCAAAACCAAAGTTAAGTGGTACACCCTTGTGATTATATCGCATGTCCCTTCTCTGCATATCGATCCTGATGTTATGGTCAACTAAGAAGTCCACTCCCAATATAACCTCAGCAACGATCTTTGCCACAACAAATTTGTGTAGAACCGTGACCTTCCCAATTAAGACTTCACATATCACTTCTCCTGGATTTGGTTATACTCGCCAGTGACCGTACGCAATGTGCTCCAGGTAATGGCTGTACTCTCCTGTTGACCAAATCAGATCGGATTAAAGAATGGGATGCGCCCGTATCTACAGTCGGTACACGTTCTTTGCCATCCACATTTCCTCTGACGGTAAGACTGCTCGATTTTCTTCCAATTGGCGAGATAGATATCACAGGACATTCAATAGCTGGAGCAAGCTCTCGATCTTTATATCTGGCTCGCTCTTTCTAATCTCCTCCAGCTTTGTACTTAAGACCATCCATGCTGTTGGAACCACTAGGGTCAATACCGCACTGACGCGCAATCTGACTTGCCTTCCCGCGTTTGATAACTCTTTCACTCCGCTTTTGCGATCCTTTCAGTGCCTCCAATATTGTGTCTACCCAGTCTGGCCTTTCTACTTCCACACGATGATTATTGTATGCTGGTTTACTCAATAGTGAGCAAGTCTCCTGAGTCAATGCATGCGATACCGTTTCTGCGAATGTAGGTTTTGGGTTTGATTATGTCGCTCGCTTCGTTTCCACGTCCCGTATACCATTTATAAAGCTCCGGATTTTTACCCTCTCGGTGTATTCCACGAGTGCGTCCGCATTTGCTAGATGGGCCAGCCTTTCGACATCCGACGCACACTCCTGCAAAGTTATGTTCGCTTTTTGGTAGCGGTTTTGCAATCCAATTTGGTATATCTGTTTTCTATGCTTGCTTCCTTCCGTAACTTCTCCCGACAGCGGCCATCAATGCTTCATAACTGTTCTGTTCGTACTCTAGAATAGTCTGTAAGATTTCAGCTGCACGAACAGTGCAGCAACTTTATCTTCAGCATTCCAGTTGTTCACTGCTGACGTCTTTTCAAACTGAAGCCTAATTACCTGGAAAAGAGCAGAATCGTCAAAAGATGGAATTTTTGCCTTCGGATTGATCGTTGGAGCAGCTGGGCGATTCCGTTGTAACTGCTCCATACAACTTTTTAAATCATCGACTTCTGTTTGAAATTGAGCCATTTTTGTGTCTTGGGCTTCCAGTTTTGACGATACCCTTGCTTCATTTGCTTCTAACTGGGAAGACATTTGTCCCACCTGCAATGATAATCGCTCCTCCTGTGTTTCCAATTTGGATGCCATGTATATATTTTATCTTCCAGTTGCGATGACATGTTCGTGGATATTTGTGATAACATTTCGGACATTTGTGCCGATATTGCAGTCAATATCATGTTCAAGTCTGTATTCAGCATTGTCTGCGGTGTTTCGTTTTTCTCCTCCAGCTTTCTTGTCTCATCGTCATCAAGATGAAAGACATACTCTTCCACGTTATATCCTTCTGATTCCATTGCCTCTTGTAGTCGGGTTAGTTGTTCGGATTTATTGCCGGTTGTGTTCAACCAGCAGTTCTCCAACTCCTTTTTGAGCATCTGGATCTTCAAATCACTTAACTTGGCCATGCCCTTGTTGTCCTCTGGAATTTATTCAACAATTCCTCTTCTGACACCAATTGTAACAAATTCTGGGAATTTCTGATTATTAAGCACCTTCTGCTAACGTTCGAGTCGCTGAACTGTCGAATAAATAACTCCAATATCTATTCAGTGTTGCAAACTGGTCTGTATTTAGATTACTTTGAAAGTACTGCACTTCACAACTAATAGCGTGTTTAAATCAAACTTTATCGTTATTCGCCAGCTTGCGCTGCTTTTATACTCTCTGTTACCTCGTCCGCATATTTCTCCTAAGGTCTAGACGTTATATAACTGTTGTATTTTAGGTTAGTTGGTTAGTTACCCTGCCAACCATGCCTACCCACTTTTAACCACTTTCCCCGGAAATTCCAACACCATCAAAAATTTCGGTGTCAAAAAATACAAATTTTTGGGATATTTTTCAGGGTGGCAAAAATGTCCCATAAATAGAATGATTGCGAATGAAACGACATGAGTGTCGTGTTTACAAAAAACTCAAAAATGAGAAATAAACAAAAATTATTTGACGCGCTCGTTTGACAATTTGAAAATCTAAACGTGAATTTTAAATTTTCGGGAAAACATTAAAATGTTTAACAATTAAATCGCGAAAAAGTGAAAGTTATATTAATTGAACGTTCTGCAATTAATTTGCCAAAAAGTGTGAGCGAAAGCTGGAGGCGGTCGTCTTATACAAAAACTAAAGTTTTCATCATCAAGGGATTTGGTAAGTATTCCAAAAAAGTATTATTATCTAATATTAATATATGTATTATGGTGTCACCATAACATAGAGATGCATATGCGCTGTTGCACCTATATATTACGGTGTACACCAAAACGAGTGATGTGCTAAGTCCCTGACAAAGTTCAGGAAGATTTTATGGTGCCATCATAAAATGTATATATGCATGCGCCTGTACATATATGCATAATAGTGTATGTCAAAACGGGTTCAGTGCAAGGCCCCTGACAAAGTTCTAGAAGATTTTATGTTGTTATCATAAAATATATATATGCATGCGCCTGTACATATATGCATAATAGTGTATGTCAAAACGGGTTTAGTGCAAGGCCCCTGACAAAGTTCAGGAAGATTTTATGTTGTTATCATAAAATATATATATGCATGCGCCTGTAAATATATGCATTCTAGAAGACTTTATATTGTTGTCATAAAATATATATATGCATGCGCCTGTACATATATGCATAATAGTGTATGTCAAAACGGGTTCAGTGCAAGGCCCCTGACAAAGTTCAGGAAGATTTTATGTTGTTATCATAAAATATATATATGCATGCCCCTGTACATATATGTATAATAGTGTATGTCAAAACGGGTTCAGGGCAAGGCCCCTGACAAAGTTCAGGAAGATTTTATGTTGTTATCATAAAATATATAAATGCATGCGCCTGTACATATATGCATAATAGTGTATGTCAAAATGGGTTCACTGCAACCCCCCTGACAAAGTTCTGGAAGATTTAATGTAGTTATCATAAAATATATGTATGCATGCGCCTGTACATATATGCATAATAGTGTATGTCAAAACGGATTCAGTGCAAGGCCCCTGACAAAATTCTAGAAGATTTTATGTTGTTATCATAAAATATATATATGGATGCGCCTGTACATATATGCATAATAGTGTATGTCAAAACGGGTTCAGTGCAAGGCCCCTGACAAAGTTCTAGACGATTTTATGTTATCATAAAATATATATATGCATGCGCCTGTACATATATGCATAATAGTGTATGACAGAACGGGTTCAGTGCAAGGCCCCTGACAAAGTTCTAAAAGATTTTATGTTGTGTAATAGTGTATGTCAAAACGGGTTCAGTGCAAATCTCCTGACAAATTTCAGGAAGATTTTATGGTATCATCTTAATCTTAATCTTAATATATCTAATATCTAATATATATTATAAATGGGTAAGTTTGGATATTTGGATGTTTGTGTGTCCAGACGTTTGTCTTTGCGACTCAATCACGCAAGAACGGCTGGATGGATTTGGAAGACCTTTGGCACGCATATAGCCAATAGTCTAGAAGGATCTACCAGCTATATATTTTTCAAAAGGGGGGAGGTCCCCGCCCCCTAGGAACAGTTATAATTTAATTATTATATTTTTTCGTCTTTGTGACTGAATCACGCCAGAACGGCTACACGGATTTTGATGAAATTTGGGACACAGAAAATAGTTTACTAGCGAAACTTTTTCCAGACATGGAAAGGGGGGTGGAGGTCCCACGACCCCTTCGAATAATTACTTTTTAATAATTTTTACACCTTATAACTTTACGTTTACTGCCTTCACCAATATTACAAACTCAATAGGTCAAATAAGTCGAGGGCTTACAAAGTGAGCAGTGACACCCACCGTCTCCCTACACCTACAAAAATTTTTATAATTATCATTATCATCAACACCATCATCATCAATATTATTATTATTGTTTTTATTATTATTATTATTTATATTGTAACGATGAACAAGAGAATGTTCTCAAATTTAATGAGCAAAGAAAAGGCATATTTTGAGGAATTGAAAGAAAAATTTAGGAAATTAAATGAATCATCTGGGCAAGATACAGATAATATACCATCAACTAGCAGGGGGCAATTTTTTTAGAAAGAGATGAAGTACCATCAACTAGTGTGGGGTGATTTCTTTAGATAGTGATGATGTACCACCACCAAGTACAGGGGTAGTGTCTCGTATTTCATCCGCCAATGATGCACCGTGCGCTGGTGGGGAACTTCCTTCCTGTTATGATAGCGATAGTGAATATGAGGTATTTATTTGAAGATAATGAACTAGATGAGTGTGTAGACGAGGTAGGACCCACGGACATGACGGGAAGGGTACTTTCAGCGTTGAAAGGTTGGGTATTTAGAAATAAAACATCACAGAGTAGTCTTTCTGACATGTTGCACTCTTTGGAAGGAGCAGGACTTAAGGGATTGCCAGTGGACGCCAAAACAGTTATGGGTACAAGCAGGGAACTAGTAAGTCTTAGGCCTTTTTTAGAGTGCGCGTTTTTGTATTTTGGGATTGAACATAATTTTTACTTTAAGGAATTTGATTTTCTCCAAAGTTTAGAGCGAATTTCAATAGATGTGGGAATAGATGGGCTTAAAGTTTTCAAAAGTTCTAACAGGGTACTATGGCCAATTTTCGGCCACGTTGTAGATTTCCCCAATTCGGAACCAATTATGATAGCTTGTTATTCAGGGATGAGTAAGCCCCCAGATCTAAATGATTTTTTAAAAGAATTTTGCGAGGAGATAGGCACTTTAGCTCAGAATGGGGTGAAAATAGTATCTACACAATTTTTAAAGGAATTTAGTGTTAGGCTATTTACTTGCGATTCACGAGCTCGGCCATATATAACTAGGGTAAAGGGTCATACAGCAAAAAATAGCTGTTCGAAATGTTTGCAAATGGGGCAACATTTAGATCGGGTGTGCATATCCCAAGAAGTGGGCGAGCTAAGGACAGTTGATTCATTTAAAAATAGGCTAGATTTATCATTCCATAAGCAGAGGGAGATTTTGCTAGAATCCGTAAATATTGGCATAGTTTCTAAGTTTCCCTTAGAACCCATGCATTTAGTGGACTTAGGAGTAACAAAAAAACTACTCCAGTTCTTTATTAAAAGAGGGAACGTTACGAGAATGAACGAAAAATTGATGTTTCTGAATAATTACGTTCCCTCTGAGTTTTCTAGACGAAGCCGTGATATAGACGAATTAAGCAACTGGAAATCGACAGAATACCGGCAGTTTTTATTGTATTCTGGCATTTTCGTTTTGAAATACTGCATACCAGATAACCTTTATTATCACTTTCTTTTGTTGCATTGTGCTGTTCTACTTCTCTCCTGTGAGAAGTCTTGTAAAGTAGAATCTAATATTGCGAATGAAATGTTAAAAGAGTTTGTTAAGTTATTTAGTAATTATTTTGGGGCGAATTTAATTAGTTTCAATGTCCGGGCCTTTTGCATATAAGCGATTGCGTAAAACAATTTGTCCGTTAGATTCTTTTTCAGCATATAAATTTGAGAATTATATGCAATATATTAAAAAACTTATTCAAAATCCATCTAAGGTACTGCAGCAATTGTTTTTGAGAATAGAATTAAGAAGAAATTTTACGGATTGTAGTAAAATTTTTAAAAATGATAATTTTATTATAAATTTTAAGAATGATAAGGACAGTTTCTTCTTAAGTAGTACATTGGGTTCTATAAAGATTGTTAACCAACAAAACGAAAATAGTTTCGTAGTTCGAGTTTTAACAAAAGTTGGAAACGTTTTTATAAAGCCCCTTGCGTCCTCATCTGGATTAGGTATTTTAGTAGCTCAACTTATAGATGAGGACATACATATTATAAACAAAGAAAATTTAGTCCTTAAGTATTACTCTATACCTGTAGGCCCTAGATTTATTTTATAAATTTGCATAGGTAGTTAAGATTGCTGTTGTTCCTTTTACTATTTAAGTCTTTCCGTTTCCTTTTTGATTTTGTACATAACTAACCTGCATTGCTTTTTTATTTATTTCTTTGTATAAAATTAGTATTAATATATTTTTAATAAAATATTATATGAACTAACAAAAAATATATACATAATAGTTATTTAAAAAAGTTCTAATTTACTTCTAAAATTATGTATATGTATATTCTACTTTGGAACTAACATTTTCTAAATTAATTGTTTAATTTGTTTTTGCTTTTCAAAATGGGAAGATGAAGTCTTCTTAAAAAATTATGTTGAATTTTTTTTACAAAGTTAGAATTTTCTTTTTCTTTTTTCTCAGCAATTGACTGGCAAAATTCAAAAAGCTATTGTTTAACCCGAGCTCTAAAAAAGGGAAGATCAAGTTTTCAAAAATTGTGTTGAATCAATAATTAACTTTGGCTTTTAATTTTATTTAAGCAATGCAAATATTCACCTCAGCACTAGTGCCTTTCGTTAACCCGAACTCTAAAAAAGGGAAGATTCAGACTTAGATAATTTTGTTGAATTGATTTCTAATTTTGACTTTTATTTTTCTTTTCTTCTTCTTAGAAATCAAATACTTCAACCTGCTTTATTGACAGGATGCAACCATAGCTTCAGTAAGCAGAACTTTGGAAAAGGTAAATAAAGCCCGTCTCTGAAAGTTATGTTGAATCAATAACTAATTTTGTCTTTTATTTTTTCTATTTTTCCAGTAGAAAACATATCGTTCGGAGCATCATAATGGACATCATGGGAACCACTTCTGCTGATATGAATTTGCTGGCAGCGAAGAAAGATTTTTTTTGCATATTAGTTTAACTTAGTATATAGCGAGAAATAAATGCTAGTATATATCAAGAGAAATGTAATTTGATTACTTTTCTTTCTATACTACAATCGTTAAATGATAAACGATTTCTGGAAATTTTTTCAAATTTAGAGACACATATATGTAATTAGAGAGAATGTTGAGACATCTCATAAAGTTGTAAGGAAAGTGAATATTTTTCCTTCACTGTAAACGAGTAATTATTCTAGTATATATCAAAAGAAAGGTAATTTGATTACTTTTCTTTCGGTACTACTATCGTTTAAATCTATATCCGATTTTTACAAATTTTTGGAAAATAAGAGATACATGTATATAGCGAGGGAAAACTTGGTGAAATTTTGTAAAGTTGTAAGAAAAGTATATGTTTTTCACTCCTTGCAAACGAGTTTCAAATTTAGGCATATACCAAAAGAAATATAATTAACCGTAGATCGAGCTTTAAACAAAATTCATTATTCCGGCTATATATCATATATGATACACGCTGAAATTTATGGGGAAAAAGTATACTATTATTATTGTTAACTCTTTTATTGAAATAATTTTTTTTAATTTTGCTAATTCTAAATATAACATAAGCTACATAAGTAGCAGAGTTATGATGTCCATTTATTTTTATTCTCTCCGGAATAATATCAACTTTGACACCTTGCACGGTTTGTTTATGGCGTATCAATTTTTGGTTTCATGGTTGAACCAGCATCTCTATCATCATTGTTGGGGATGTTTTTCGATTGAATTTTCGAAAGTAACGTTGGAGACAGTTCGTTTCTAGGGCCTCTATTTCGTTTTTCTATGTACGGCATTGCCAATGACATTGCTAGTTCATGCAAAAAGCATTTACGCTTTGTATGTTTTTGAGTAAGCATCCAATTCGGACCTATTTCGTTATATATTGTAACGAATTTAGTGCAATTCAGCTTATTTGCAACCTACTACTGCGTTCGAATCACTAAACTGTTGAATAAATAACTCCACAGTAATACAAAATGCCCTTTATTAGACAACTTGAAAATAACACTTATACTTTGCAACTGATAGCTCATCAATCAAACTGATTTTTATTTCCTCGTTGACATATTTCTATGCGCTTCTATTTCTATTATTTACTAGTGAGTTATCAGCTATAAAATTACCAGCTATAACTACGTTTATAGCTGCTCATATGCACGTGTATATGTGAGTGATGCTTGCGCAAATTATTGCCTACTTTTGGGAACATCTCAGATATATGAATGTGTTTGTGCGTTGATCTCCGCTGCTTGTATGGACATATCTATAGACATAATGATTGATTTATTGACGTGCATACAAGTCACTGCTTAGTATTGGCTTAGAGATGATAGTATCCCTTACTGTTGCTAATATTCGTCACACTGCCCTCCACCTAAGTCTGATCGTCCCGGTCAGACAAATCTCTCGATCTAAACTCTGCCAGCCTTTCCAACTGAACCACTTTCATTTTGGTTCGTGGTTTGCCAATGGGTTGTATGCGGTACACTACATCGTTGATCCGTTTTGCAACTTTGTATGGGCCTTTCCAATTACACTGCAATTTCGGGGACACATTTTTTTTCGTTGTGGGTTATATAACAGCACCAAATCTCCTTCCTGAAACCTTCCGAATTAATTGCTTTATCGTATCTGGCTTTCATATTGTCACTCATAATCATTGCTCGCTGCTTTACCAGATCGTGTATCTCTCTCAGCTCTTCTTCCAAGACACCAGTGGGTTTCTTGACATTTCTCTCCGCATCGGCATCTATCCCAAACTTCAAATCAGCTGGCAGTCGAAGGTCATTGCCAAAAATTAACTTTTGGGGGAGTTTAGCCCGTTGCCTCATGCACTGCCGATCGGTAAGCCATCAAGAATAATGATATGTGTGTATCCCACTCCTTGTGGTACTTGTCTGCTACTTTCCTTAAATGCTCCTCCAATGCTCTATTGAGACGTTCCACCATACCATCGGATTGAGGATGCAATGCAGTTGTCCGTATTTTTCGAATGCCCAACTTCTTACACATTTCTTGGAACAAAGCTGATTCAAAATTCCTTCCTTGGTCAGAATGTAACTCCATTGGTACACCATACCTTGCAACCCAATCGTTTGTAACCACTTCTGCTACTGTTTCCGCTTCTTGGTTTGGGATTGAGTATACCTCTGGCCATTTACTGAAATAATCCATAACCACCAGTACGTATTTGTTTCCGCGGTTGCTAGTAGGAAATGGACCTGCGATATCCATGGCTGTCATTTCAAATGTTGCACCTGAAATATACTGCTTCATCTGGCTATGACTTCATGTTTTGGGCCCCTTCGCTCTGTTGCAAACCTCGCAGTTGGCAATCCACTCGGTGATCGATTGACGGCAACCAACCCAATAGAATATCTGCTTAATTTTCTCGAACGTCTTCGTGATTCCAAGATGGCCTCCACTTGGACCATTGTGCAGCTCGCTGAGCACGTCAGGAATCCCCTTTCTGGGAGCAACTATCAGTTTATTCTTGCATTGATCATCCTCACTCTCCCATACTCGATGCAAGCAACCGGATATCAATTTTAAACTCTTCCACTGTGCTCAGTATGACTTCGCAATGGGACTCTCTGCTGACATCTCCTCTCCGTTTGGTCTTTCGTTTCGTTCGAGCCCTTGCATAACATGTGACAGATCTGTATCTTCTAGCTGACACTTTCTGAGTTGTTCCTTGTCCCATTCATCCGTACACGTTATATTCATTAGCCGGACATATATAATGTCTTCTTTAGCCTCGGCCTTTGAATAGTGCTTGCATTCCAAACTACATGGTCTTCGTGACATTGCATGAGCATTTCCATTGGTACTACCTTTTCGATGCTCAATGAAAAAGTCATAGCTTTGTAGTCGCTCGATCCACCGTGCCAATTGTCCTTCCGGATTACGGAACTGCAGAAGCCATTTCAACGCTGCGTGATCTGTCCTGACGCGAAATCGCTGGCCGTAGAGGTATTTGTGAAACTGTTAAAAGCACTCTACCAACGCCAACAGCTCCTCCGTGTGACGCAATAGTTCCTCTCTGGTTTTCCAATCGAACGGCTGTAATATGCAACTACCTTCTCCTGTCCATCGACCAATTGTGATAAAACGCCTCCTATAGCATATCCACTCGCATCTGTATCTAGAATAAATGTTGCTCCTGGAATCGGATATGCCCACATTGGGCAGTGCACAAACGCTCCTTCAATGTTTGGAAAGCCACTTCTTGCTCCTTCTTCCATTCAAGAGCTTTATTTTTTTTGTAAGCTCATGGAGGCTATGGGCTACGCTGGAAAAGTTTGGTACAAATCGGCGGTAATATGTGCACAGCCCAAGGAAACTTCTTAATTCATGCAAGTTCTGTGGTCTTGACCAATCCTTTACTGCCTCTATTTTTTCATTCGCTGTACAGATACCTTCTGTCGTTACCTTGTGACCCAAATAATTTACTTCCTTTTTAAACAGCGAACACTTTTTGGGACTTAGTTTCAGACCAGCGCTATTCTCTGGAAAACTTCCTCCAAGTTCTAAGATGTTCATCAAAGTTCTTGCCCAATACGATGATGTCATCCAGGTACACCAAGCATGTTTTTCAATGTAGTACTTTCAGTACCTGGTCCATGACTCTCTAAAATTACAGTCCAAAAGGCATCACTGTAAATTGCCAAAGACCATCACCCACACTGAAGGCTGTTTTCTCTTTATCTTCCCCCTTCGCCTCAACTTGCCAGTAGCCGCTTTTCAAGACCAGTGTGGAAACCCATTTCGTACCAGATAGCGAGTCCAGAGTATCGTCAATTCTTGGCAATGGGTAGCTATCCTTTTTCGTGACGTCGTTCAACTTGCGGTAGTCCACGCAAAACCTCATTTTCCCATCCTTCTTCTTCACAAGTACCACGGGTGAGCTCCATGGACTAGCTGATGTTTCGATGACGCCGCTGTCGCTCATTTCTTGTATGATTTGATTCACAACTTCCCGATTCTCCAGTGGAACACTACGAGGAGCTTGACGTATCGGCCTCGCGTCTCCAGTGTCAATTTGATATTTCACAACATTGGTGCGGCCTGGTTTGGAACCATCCTGGTCAAATATGTTCGCGTACTTTAGGAGCAGTTGCTTTGCCTTACTCTGATAATCTTGATCTAGTCCCTCCTTCCATGCCGTGATGTCATTTGAAAGATTAGTCTTGCTAGTTGAAACGTGTTCCTGGAGCTTTTCACGGTTAATAACTATTTCAGCCTCTTGGCATCTTCCCAATATAGCTCCTTTTGTCAGTTTGAGTGGTGACTTGAACTCATTGAGTACTCTTACCGGAATACGTCCATCCTGTTTTGTCATAGCCAGGGTTTTTCCTACAAGTATGTTCGGTGTTGATTTGTTTGCTTCCTCGACAACCCACAATTTTTTTGTCCCACAATCTCCACCAACCTTTGCTCAGATGACTGCTTCGGATTTTGGTGATATTTTCTTACTCTCTTCCACCAGCACTCGTTTACTGCTGTAGCCCCTCGTAGCCGAAATTAAGTGGCACATCCATCTTCTTATATCGCATCGTCTTGCTTTGCATATCGATCTTGATGCCTTGGTAGATTAAGAAGTCCACTCCAATTATGATTTCATGAACAATATCTGCCACTATAAAATTGTGTAGTACCGTGACGTTCCCAATTGCTACTTTACATGCTACTTCTCCAATTCACTGGGTGTCCTCTCCCGTTGCTGTACATAATCTTGCTCCAAGCAATGGTCTTATCTTCTTGTTGACTAAATATGATCCAATGATGGAATGGGATGCACCCGTATCTACAGCCAGTAAACGTTCCTTTCCATACACATGTCCTCCGACAGTAAGATTGCTTGATCTTCTTCCAATTTGCGAGATACAGGTTATGGGGCATTCAATTGAGGGAGCCAGCTGTCGCCCCTTGCGGCTGACTCGCTTTAGTTTAACGATTGAGTGGATTTGGAGATTTGCTCATCTTCTTCAGCTCTGCGTTTACGGCCACCCACATTTCTGGAACTGTTGGATTATTACTGCAATAACGTGCAATGTGCCCTTGCTTTCCACATTTAAAGAATTTGACGGCACCATCGTTTTTCTGCTGCGTTCCTTTTAATGCTTCCAAAATTGTGTCTACCCAGTCTGGCCTTTCCACTTCCACGCGATGAGCTTTGTATGCGGCCTTACTCAAAAGTGACGCTGTTTCCTGAGTCAGTGCATGGGATACCGTTTCTGCGAATGTGGGTTTTGGGTTTGGATATCTCTTCCTCGCTCGCTTCGTTTCTACGTCCCGTATGCCATTTATAAAACTCTGGATTTTTACCCTCTCTGTGTACTCCACGGGTGCGTCCGCATTTGCCAAATGAGCCAACTTTTCAACATACGAAGCAAACTCTTGCAAAGTCGCATTAGCTTTTTGGTAACGGTTTTCTATTCTATTTCATATATATGTTTCCTGTGTTCGCTTCCGTACCTTCGTTCTACAGCAGCCATCAATGCGTCATTACTGTTCCGTTCGTACTCTGGAATAGTCTGTAAGATTTCGGCAACTGGTCCTTTCAATGCTGCGAAGAGTGCAGCAACTTTATCTTCAGCATTCCAGTTGTTCACTGTTGCGGTATTCCCAAATTGTAGCTTAGAGACCTGGAAAGGAACAGAACCGTCAAGGGATGGTGTTTTTACCTTTGGATTACTCGTTGAAACTGCTCGATACGTCCTCTCAAAGCATCCATCCTGGGCCTCAAGCTTCGATGATACCCTTATCTCCTGTGCCTCCAGCTGCGAGGATATGCGGGCCTCCTCTGCTGTCAACTGCTCAGCCAACTGAGATGTCATATATGTCTTCGGTTCTTCCAGTTCAGATGCCATATATGTTTTTCCAGTTGAGATGACATTTGTCTTTCCTGGGCTTCAATCTTGGATGTTGTATGTGTCTCCTGTGATTCCAGTTGGGATGCTATACTTGTCTTCTGTTCTGCCAGTTGAGATGTTATATTTGCATTTTGTTCTTCCAGTTGAGATGACATTTCGGTTGATATTTGTTTCAAAACTGCTAGTATCGCGTTAGTGTCAACACTTGCCAATGGATTCGGAGTCTCTATCTTCTCCTCCATTTTAGTAGCTGGCTCTTCCACATCAGGATAAAAGACATACTCGTCCACATCAATTCCTTCCCACTCCATTACCTCTGGTAGCCGTGCTTGGAGTTCGATCTTATTGCCGGTTGTATTCAATCCACGGCTCTCCAACTCCTTATTCAGTTGCTGGATCCTCAATTCACTCAACTTTGCCATGTCCAAGTTGTATTCGCAATCTTCGGAATTTATTCAACAATTCCTCTTCTGACACCAATTGTAACGAATTTAGTGTAATTCTACTTATTTGCAACCTTCTACTAACGTTCGAGTCACTAAACTGTTGGATAAATAACTCCACTATTCAATAGTGCAAAATAACCTTTATTAGATTACTTGAAAATAACACTTATACTTCGCAACTGATAGCTTGCTTAAAACAAACTGATTTTCGTGCCTCAACTGTTGCTGGTTTTATACTGTTTGATTTCCTCGGTGACATATTTCTAGGCGCTTCTATTTCTAGAATTTACTAGTTAGTTATCTTTTATAAAATTACCAGCTATAACTACGTTTATATATATGTGAGTGATACTTTCACAAATTATTGCCTACTTTTGGGAGTATCTCAGATATACGCATGTGTTTGTGCGTTGCTCTCCGCTGCTTGTATGGATGTATGTATAGACATAATGATTGATTTATTGATGTGCATACAAGTTACTGCTTAGTATTGGCTTAGAGATGATAGTATCCCTTAGTGTTGCTAATATTCGTCACAATATAATGTATGCTTTCAAAGCAGATATATAGATTATGTTAGAAAATACAGCCATAGTCCATCGATTATTTTTGCGTTTGCAGCTCAGCATTTTGTCGACTGTATCTACACCTCCCTACGTTGAGTTGTAATAAGAGATTATTCCATAACAATGGTACATTTATTTTTGTGGCTAGAGAGACGACGAGACTGATATTAGGCGTAAGTGCAAATTTTGATTTATAACGCTCGATATTTTTACAGAGCAAAAGTTTTGGAGGAATAGACCTTTTATTTCTACGCATGGTTACAACCATCGTCATGTCTTTTGTTACAATTTTTGTCCAAGGAAGTGTGACGAAAAAAGTTGTCCATGGTTACGGTATGCCCTTTTAGTCCTTGAACTAAGTCAAGCAGTACTCGTTCTCCTTGATTTTTTTCGACAATACCTGTCACATTTTTTCCAAAATATGGCTGTATTTTCCATACTTAACACGTTCGGGTATTCACAAGTAGCCAAAACTTCAAACCATATCTCCCCGGCTTCGATGATATGTATTGAGGAAATTTACATCGACCAAGAAATCCTAACAATTGTGCATCTACAGTCACATTTTCGTTTGGATCGTAGAATGTGGGAAGCCTCTCACTACCATGGATTTATCCTAATTACGTTTTCGCCACCCAATCTATGAGTGACGTGTGCCAATTAATTCCATCTTTAGAATTATATAATGGATCACCATCACAGATATTGTCAAAATTATCACCCGAGTCCGATAAAGTGCTTTCAGAAGAACGGCTTTCTATTTCTGTACCAGAGCCAGAAACATCGTTGTCTTCTTCACTTTCATCTGCTACTACACTTAGTAGTTCTTCAAGAGTTAAAAACTTTGCACGCGAATTGTTTTTTATTAACATTCATTAAATATTTTGCAAAAACTGCAAAAACACCACAATAACCGAAGCACAACGAAATTTTCACAAAACGCGTCCCGAACGATAAGCAACTTAGCAAAAACACATATGAAATGTCGCATGTATCAAAAATTATACATAGCTTGAATTATGAAGTTCTTGATTTTCTCATCGTCTACTTGTTAAATTTTTTGTAAACATGTTTGAAAATAACAGCAGTAGCAAGATAAAGAAAGTCACAAAGAATGGGGTGGATGAACTTTATTTAACGAAAGTTATGACCTCACAAAAAATGAAATGTACCACATTTGACACAAAGCTCGATTAACGGTTAAATTGTTGTACTTTTGATAGTACTGTCAATCGAATCAAAAAGTTTTTTCCAAAATGTTGTATATTTTAGAAAAACATCTCTGTGGTAAGAAAAATTTTTGCAAAGTTATACAAGTATTTTTCATTTATTGTGGCTTTTTGTTAAAAAGAACTGACTGGCTCTATGATAAATATCAAAGTTTATTAAATCGAGTAAGCAAAAAGCTAATAGTTCCTTTATTTAATAATAGAATTAACCCATTAAATCCTGAGCATAGAAGGGCTGGAGAAATTTCAATGAAATTTTCTGTGGCCATATAAATTGGTCCAATTAAGAATAAAAACCCAAAAAAAAATGTGCGGTCCTAACCCATTGGAGTGGTGGAGTACGTTGCGTACACGCAACGTTAGGCCGTAATGATATACAAATTTTTAATTTTAAGTTCATTTTATTTTTCGATTAAATCATGTAAATATCTTCGAAGCCTTTTCTCCCGGGAGTGGGTTTGAACCCGCACTCCTACGATGGTTGAATTGTTACAAAGGAATTCAGCTACGTCTTGGGATAAAGTTTACAACAACTAAGGCATGACGTGACTGAATGCATTTGTAACACTTCAACCCGGGAGAAATAGCTTTGGAGAGATTTACAAGGTATATTCGGAACAGCTGTCGCCTTGTCCGTCCTGATGTCACGTTGCTTAAATTTTTCCCAATTTATTAAATAAAAATTATAAAGTAAAAATTGCTTAAAATAAATGTTTTCATACATTTAAAAGCAATGAGAGCAGTCCCCGCTTAATTCATCAAATTATGTTTTAATTGTGATATTTCTCAAAACATTTTGGATGTAGCCCGATTTCTTGTGCAAGATCGACAGCGTAAACGCTTTTCTGTAAAAACAGGTAGGTGAACCAAGCGAGGTTTTTTTGGGCAGTGCTGTCAGCTTGTTTGCGTTTAAGCTTCTTTACAGGAGCTTCAAGCAAAATTTCGGCAACACTCGAAACTCTAGCTGTACCATAATAGGAGCGTTTTCCAGTTTTTTCAACAGACAGTGTATTTTCCTGGCACTCATCATGGCTGAATCTAGTGCATTTGTTATAAGTGGCCAATGCCGTTTTTTTCCACGGAAGCGAATTTTGTAATTGCTCATTGGGTTGTCAAAGAGGTCCAGACCACCCGTTTTTCTATTACACTCATGTATGGGAAATTGGATCGATATTGCCATACTTTTTCACCTTTCTATCATTTCGATTTACTTTACCAGTAGCGCTGTTCTCCAAACGATTGGAAAGAATAGTAACCACAGAATTATTATCATTCCATCGTACCGCACTAATTTTTTTACTTTTATCGAATGCATGGTCACTGGATCCGCGAGAAGTTTTCTTGAACTTTTTAATATCTGCAAGTTCTGCACCACCAGCGCGATTTTCACGCACAGTAACCCATTGTAGTTAGTTAAGACATAAGCTTATAAGATGTGAAAAAGTTGTCAAACAAAATTCGGTGTTGGTTTCGCTTACACGTGTCAATATTTTCAACTGTAAAATAAATATTTTCAATTGTAACACAAAGACTGGCCAAGACCTAAGTTTGTATCTCTGATAAATGAAGCCCCGGAATAGGGTATAAAAGCAAACAGGTATCTCTCTCCGGAACATAAACAGAAGTATTTGTATCCAAATCGAATTGGTTTGGATTTCAAAAACATTTTACATGAATGCATGCCGAATTATGCTATCATTTGTTCATCTAAGTTCGTAAGGGTTTAGTGTTTCTAAAATTCAGACGGTTACATATTGCACCACCACCGCCGTGGTGTGATGGTAGCGTGCTGCGCCTATCACACCGAAGATCCTGGGTTGATACCCCTGGCAAAGCAACATCAAAATTTTAGGAACAAGTTATTTCAATTAGAAGAAAAGTTTTCTAAGCGATGTCGCCCCTCGGCAGTGTTTGGCAAGCACTCCGAGTGTACTTCTGCCATGAAAAACTCTCAGTGCTGCCTTGCAGATGCCGTTCGGAGTCGGCATAAAACAGGTAGGTCCCATCCTGCCAATTTTTAGGAAAAAAATTAAACCAGGAGCACGACGTAAATTGGGAGAGAAGCTCGGCCCAAATCCTCGTCCACATCTTCTGTGTCACTAACTGCATCTACAGTCTCAGGCGGCAGCAATATAATATGAACCGAATCCGCGTTTTTAATATTATTTACGACTTCATCCTCGGCCGATTCATTAATTTTATTTTCTATATCTCTTTTAGATAAATGTCTTTTAGAAAACATTTTGCTAAGAAAGAACGTCGCACTTTTTCTTAACAGAAAATGTAAATAAACAATACCATTTGCGCAACGTAAGCTTTTAATTTAATATATTTGCTATATGTTGCAATATATAATTTTGCAAAATTAATTTTCAGGTAATTTGATTAGACTTACTTTTAAATAGAAAGTATTTTTTTAATAATTTAAAAAAAAAAACCCAAAAAAATTGCGGGAATTCAAACGAAAATAAATGTATATTAATCTTTACTAGATTCAAATATAAGTATTTTAAATAAGTTCACTTTTAATAAATTTTTGTTAGTTTTTTCGTAAAATTTTCCTAAAATCTGTGTAATACATGCGAAGCCGCAAACGTTGCGCAGACGCAACGTGCCGGGCTTAATGGGTTAAAGAGATACTTATCGCAATAGTATTAATTGATTTGAAAAATTTAGCTCATCGATTGATTGGGTTTTAAACGGAATTACCCTTTTAGAAGCTCGACTTTGATACTTTATCAATTATCGAATTAATTACTTTCATAAATAAACAAATGTTATTTTAATGTCAAAAATCCGAATATTACGCTGTTATTCAAAATTATTTTATTTCAATGATATTTGTATTTTTTTTTAATTTATATAAAAAATATTACAGTTTAGTAAATACTTAAAAAAAATTGTGATTACAAATAATTATTATTTATGCTTTAAGACCGTTTTATCTTAAAATTTATGTGCGATGAAGACAAATTTAATGTAAAAAGTCCTTTTAACAGATGTATTCTTAACATTTTATGATAAAACGGCCTTTAGAACAATTGTAAATGAATTTTTATATTATTAAATAAAATTTTATTAAAAATTAAAAAAAAAGTTTTTGGCTATTTTGGAGTTTTTTTTAGGTATTTTTTGGGTATTTTGGTAAACATTTTGGGCATTTTTTAGACAGAAATTTTTCCGATATGGTATCCCTACAAAAATACAACCCTGTGGTATGGGGCATTTTCAGTTAGAGAGGAACAGCTATGCATTTTTCTTTATGGCATTTTGGTATAAGTGTGAGAAGGATGCGCAATCACACGTACACGACTCGTTCAAGGGGAAATTGGATAAAATCCGCACACTGCCTATACAAAATTATCCATTTTTTATCCACTTTTTTACACAGTCATTATCCAGTTTTTTACGCAGTTTTGGTTGGCAGGGTAGCTATATGCATGTGTATGTGTGAGTAACAACTTCTGCTGAAGACTACATGTGTGTGTGTGAGATAAATCTTCACTTCGAGCTGCTAGTTATGTGTGTGCATGTACATAAGTTTGGCTGCTTACTGTATTTGTGGTTGTGATTATTTACTAACAGCATAGTGATGCTAATATTCGTCACAGTGTTATAATCATATTATTATCAAATATGTATTTGAGTCTACTTAAAGATGTTATATTCAACCTACGTCTTTGTTGGTTTTTTAGTTTTTGAATATATAAAATTGTTGACCGCTCTGTGTTTGTGTGACTTTAAATTAAATTTAATTAATTGTCTTCACGGAGGCACGATGTTGACTTACCTAAAAGCGGATTGCTACGTTCTACTCGTCTTTGTCGATGCGTCTTCTCCATGCTCTTATTATTAGCAATACCAAGCTACCACCGTGGTGTGATGGTAGCGTGCTCCGCTTACCACACCAAATGCCCTGGGTTCACACCAAAGCAACATCAAAATTTTAGAAATAAAGTTTTTAATTAGAAGAAAATTTTTTCTAAACGCAGTCACCCCTCGGAAGTGTGTGGCAAGCACTCCGAGTGTATTTCCATGAAAAGCTCGCAGTGAAAACTCATCTGCCTCGCAGATGCCGTTCGGAGTCGGCATAAAGCAGGTAGGTCCCGTTCCGCCAATTTGTAGGAAAAATTAAAAAGGAGCACGACGCAAATTGGAAGAGAAGCTCGGCCTAAAATCTCTTCGGAGGTTATCGCGCCTTACATATCTTTATTTTTTAAGTAAAATAAAGCACAGATTTGTAGTCAAATTTTCTCTAGAAGACCCACCTTTAATACCTTCGCTTATTTTTTGGGACATTTAATAAGAATTTTTTAAATTTATTTCGATTACACACGGTAATCGTCTTCAGAGGAACTATAACAAACATAAAAACACAAAAAATAATATAATATAATATAAATTACGTAAACCACATCATTACACACGATATTTTAAATATAATACTTTAAAAATTAATTAGGTACATACATAGTTATCACGTCTTCACTGCTTGACGTAGAGTTTATGGCCCCTATTATGAGACAAATTCGATCTTTTTTTCCTGTTTTGCGAATTGAATCTTTCAATTCCAATAAATGGCAAGAGGACCCTTAAATTGTGTCTTAAATCGCCAGGTTAACAAACGTATAAGGGTAATATACTTGCAACATTTAGACGTGCATAAGCAGCTAACATACATATGTCGCAAAGTAAAAACTCGTAGCACACATTTTTTCCTTTTAATTGTTAAATATATGACTTGTTGTCATGTGCTTTTTCAAGATTTGTAATTCTTCGCAAATTATATTTATATATCGGTATTATAAATTCACTCCCCTCCAGCAAGTGGTACCCCCATCATACCCAAGCCAGTGGTCTCAGACATCCTCCAATTGTTACGGAAATATTCATTTAGTCACTTTATGTTGAATAAATTAAAATAATTAATGTCACTTTAAGTTTCACCATGTGAACATTGCATGTGTATGTACCCATTTATATAGCAGCTCATATTTGTTGTTAGAAATGTGTCATGTTGATTTGTTAAATAATCCAGCTGGTACCATATGTGATAATTTGTTTTATACATGTGATTATTAATTTTTATACAATGTTTCATGTATTTGTATTAAATGTTGAATAGAAATTATATAGAATCTTTAAATTTTTATAGAAATGTTTTCATTTTACAGTATTGTAACGCCATTGATAAATTTACCGCTTAGTCACTCCATTTTATCATACTACAATTAGCTTCATGCAAAGACTGGGAAGTTGAAATAAGTTTTGGATACCTAAGTCATGTTCATGGTACAATAACCAGGTAAACGCATCAGAGTGTCATTTACATGTTTTTTCATTCGAAGGTGGTCATAAAATGTCAAACTTTGTTTATGTTTACATTTTTTGTTTATTTACTTTTGATGTGAAAATTTATTAGGTAATTCTTTACTTTAGCTCACAACTACTAAAACTCGTCCAAAAATATCGGGAGAGGTGTCAAAAGATGCGCTTTGGACCCAGGACCACGAATCCGAAAACGGAAATTGAAAATTTTATTTCTTTCCAGATATATTTACAAAGTTGAAAATTTTCATGTGGCTGCTGTAATTTTGATAGTGCTGCGTACCCACAAAAAAAATGTGGGTAAAAGTGTTTTGCGAGGATATAGATTTGGTCTCCCATGGTAATTTTTTATAAGTGCGGCCGAAGGCCGCCAACGCAGAAAGGTGTTCTGCGCAAAATTACCATGGATCCCATCCACGGTTTCGGAGGTACCCGCGGTCCTTTTTTCGGTTTTTCGTTAATATCTTTTGAACGAATTAAAATTTTTAATTTCCGCCTTCGGATTATTACTGATGTCAAGACGCATCGTTTGACACCTCTCTCGATATTTTTGGTAGCGTATTAGCAGTCGACCCCTCAACTAGACTATTACCTGCGCAAAAATTCTATGGATTCCACCCCGGTTTCGGAGCCCTCCGGTGCCATTTTTCAGTTTTTTGGGAATATTTTTTGACAGAAATACAATTTTTAATTTTCGCTTTCGGATTCGTCGTCCTGAGTCCAAAACACATTTTTTTGACACCTCTCCCGATATTTTTGCACGAGTTTTTGCAGTTGTGAGCTAAAGTAAAGAATTACCCCGCAAGATCAAAGAAGAGGAAAAATTGGGAAAAAGCTTGTGGCGTTAGCTTCCCTAAAATGGCTTAATTTTTTCGCTCCATTTTCAGGCCTGTGACCTTATTGTGGGAGCTCATTTGATGCCCAACTCCACTCCATCGCTATATTTACCGTCTTTGATGTAAATATTGCTTCCCGAAAGTTGTAAGATAAAAAATATAATATTGTTCGGCCTGGGTGCGTCTGAAACCGGCAATAGGTAGGCGCACACGGGTCGATCTTGGAGTGGATGGTTCGCTCAAAAGAAATAAAAGAAACAAAACGCAAAGAGGATTTCCTCGTTATAATAATGTTTTATTAAGAGTGTTAGGAAATATAGAGTGGATACAATATTACCTTGGTGTTGAACGTGACGATGGCGATCTTGGGCGATGTGTGCTGGTTGGCGGTCAATCGAGAAAGAGGCCGGTTATCCCGTTGAGGACAACCGCTAAGCCGCGAGAAAGTCCTCTGGTATTAAGGAGGGGAAAAAAGCCACACACACAACAGCCCCCACATATACGTGCATGGGTGCTGACAACCTGCACACACACGTGCATGCGTATGAAACGCATGCATGTGCATGCATGCACACAAATGCGGCGTGAGTGTGGGTGGCTGGAAATCTTATTAAAACGTTAGGGAGGGGCGCCGTCAATCAAGTAAAAGTTAGGCCTTGGGCCTAAACATGCCGCCCCCCTTGCGGTACGCAACATCACAGTCCGCCAAGGATCACCGACCGTGAAGAAGAGAAGAAAAAAATAACAAACTTATAACTAATTATATCTAACTTAACATAAACGCCGGTCAGTCCGCCGGCTTGGCGGCACGCAAGATGGTCTGCGCAATGGGTGAGCTTGGTTGCTGATGCCTCTGTCATTCGGCACTTTTCCCGTTATGATTCACGGCCTAAGCCAGGTTTGCCTAGAGCCAGGGATTGCGAAAAGAAGTAAGAAGATATACGTGTTCATATTTCTTGCCGTTTATTACAAATTCATTGGAAATTCTATGCTTGTGAATTTTGTATGAAGAAAATGCAATAAAAAAATAACTTATTGTAAATATACAAGATTTTAAACGCACACCTCCATTGTGAATCCATACAAGTGGCGAATTTTTGGTAGAACGTTCACAATAGTGAACAGCTTCGATCACCTGTTCAATCGCTGTTGATTACTTAAATCATTAGCTAACAGTGGTTTTCAAACATCTTGTAGACGACTGGTATATTGCTTTGTTTACATAATTTAAATGCCTGCATAGTTGGTTACGCAAATTTAATCCATAAACTTGATTTTAGGAATGAGTATTAATATGTAGTCTGATTTTCTGTATACAAATTTAAAAGAAAAGCTGATTTGAAGCAAATGTGCAATTCATGGCACTTCAATTTAGTAACGGCGAGCACAAGAAAAAGAAACCTTTCTTCCATTCTCTGGCCCTTCGCGACAGCCGTTCTCCCTGTCAGCTATGACTTGACACCTCTTGCGACTGTGTACAACAGAAATTCAATAAAATAAAAAGGATAAAAAGTGTAAAATTCATGTATTTCGGTCGTTACCGAACATTTTGCTGTTAGGCCTTCGCTGTGCCCGAGAGTACCCAACCGAAGATGGTACTCTGAGCTAACAAAGGGCCAAACGTGGTGGGCAGAATCCCTGGGAGTATTATCTCGGCATATACATCTGTGCCTAGGACGAGGCGGATTGGGGCGGATGAGTAGAACTGCGTATCCGCCAGACGAAGATGTGCGTACGGGGCTGCGATGGCACTGTCGATGCTGGTTGTGGGTGTCGTGCGCCGAAAATTGGCTACGACCGCAGCATGGGTCGCAATCCTTCTGTTCTGTCCGTGTCTTCCTCGGATACGCAGCAGACATCCTGCTTGCCCGCCAATGTTGCTGGTAGGAAGTTGGAGCTCCTGGGCGAGCTCATCCGCAATCACTGTGGTGGGGGAGCATCCGTCGATTAAGACGCGAACGAGGTGTAGCCGCCCCCTGCTTCTATTTTCACGACCGCGGTGGGGGTGATCGCTACCGTCGGTATCATGGTGGCGGTGGCAGCTGAATGCGGGGCTAGGAGCCCTGCTCGGAAGGCGGACACGGTAGTGAGCTGCAGCGAGTTGGATCCATGACTGCGATCTCGTGGTTGATGATGGGTGTGATATCTTTGTTGCAGGCGAAGAGGCCTTGTCTCCGCTCTGCGATCGCGCGGTGGTTGTCTTCGTTGAGGGTCCTTAGTTTGCCGGCGAAGAGACCGAGTCTCCGCTCGGCCGTCACAAACGTGGCGCTGGACTGTAGATGTGTTGTGCTGGAGCCGCTTCCTTTCATGCTGCAAAAGCGGTCTAAACGATTTGACTGCTGGTGTTGTGTTCGGGCGAAGAGACCGAGTCTCCGTTCCGGTTCGGTGGATTCGAGCTGGACGAAGAGGCCCAGTCTCCGTTCCAGCATCTGACGCATATAACGATATGGAGTCGTCAATCCGCTCACGGGGTGATTCCAGCTCCTCCTCAACTTGTACACTCCATGGCTTGGAGCGGGCTTCGCGGAGTAGCTGTTCCTCTTCATCAATCGAGGAGATGTGAAGCATCGTGTGATGTTTTTCGCCGCATTTTTTACATCGGCCTTGGCTTGGGCATGCGTTAGAGCGGTGGTCTAGAGCCAAGCAATTTCCACAGCAGCTCCCGCGGATCGCTAAGTAAAGACGCTCCTCGGGTTTTTTGGCCCGAAAGATTGGGCACAGGCGTATGGGATGTTGCTTAAAACAAGCGCGGCATTCCGACGTATAACGCATGACGTTCTTGGCAGTGCTTCGTTGCATAGCGGCAAAGCGACCCATTTTTCTGAAAGAAATGCAATATGTTTGACTGGGTCGAGTCATTCTCGAAAATGCGGGGGCGAGTGGTCCCTAGTTGTATTATTGGGGATTTGGGAAATTTTATTAGTGCGCGCATAAGGGGAAACATCTGTCGCTGCATAAAAAAAAATTCATATGTGGCGTGCATTATATGCATGGCCTCTTTCCCCGCACGTTATGTGCCTGGGTCTTTAGTGCTTTATTTTGTTTATTTTGTGTCACCCGGTAGCGTTTTAGTTAGCCACGGGCACACTAATGCTGCAGAAAAATTAGCATTTACGATTTTCGGTTCGCACATTCTGGTACCGAACCGGGTAGAAAGTGTATAGCGTGGGTTCTTTTGAGTCGCTGTTATTTGTGTTGTTGGTGCTAAAAACCAACAACTTCCCTGCCCGCCACAAAAAAAAAATATTTGGACAGCAAATTGTATGCTATGTAAAGAACAAATAAAAAATCTTCGTTTTGGACGAAGAGAAAAATTTGTAGAATGAATAATTTTTTTTTTTTGTATTGCCCTTCATTTATTTCTTCAACTTTTCCCCAAGTACGCGTGTAGTCCTGTTTTATTGATGGCCTTTAGCAAATGGCACGGTTCCCGAAGGGTACCGATTTTTCGGAAACGGGTTCTTCGGTACCCGTTTGCATCATTTTATGCATCCCTAATATAATGTACATTTAAAACTCGGCATATATGTACATACGTTGGTGTAAGAATATGGACAGTCAGTGCACGGACCTTACCGCATTGGTAGATTGACTACCTTTTTCTGACCCTTTTTCATTTGCTACTACTACTACCGAGGCCCAAAATCTACCAATATTGTCAGTATTTTCGTATTGAGATCAAATAATGTGATCATTTTGTAAAAGTATTTAATTGCTGAGCACACCAGCTAATAATGGGCGGTTACACAACCACCCCAACGAAATTTGGACAAAGTTGTGCACAAATGGAAAACGGAAATAAATTTGTTTGTGAAATAAATGCAGTAACTGAGCCGAACTTGGCGGCCACCGTGGTGTGATGGTAGCGTGCTCCGCCTATCACACCGTATGCCCTGGGTTCAACTCCCGGGCAAAGCAACATCAAAAAAAATTTTAGAAATAAGATTTTTCAATTAGAAGAAAATTTTTCTAAGCGAGGTCGCCCCTCGGCAGTGTCTGGCAAGCGCTCCGATTGTATTTCTGCCATGAAAAGCTCTCAGTGAAAACTCATCTGCCTTGCAGATGCCGTTCGGAGTCGGCATAAAACATGTAGGTCCCGTCCGGCCAATTTGTAGGGAAAAATCAAGAGGAGCACGACGCAAATTGAAAGAGAAGCTCGGCCTTAGATCTCTTCGGAGGTTATCGCGCCTTACATTTATTTTTTTTTTTTAACTGAGCCGAAAATAAATTTGGGCGCTATTGTCAACCTTTTTGGTATGTGAATACTTTTCCGAATAACATGCCGAAAATCGGTTGTTTTGTGGCGATATCTTTGGTTCATTGGAAAATTGTTGTGGTAGTTAAACGTTTTGGTATGTGATTTAGTTTGTGATTTGTTTGTTTTACAATGACATTACAACATTTTGCCTTTAAAAGGGTCGGTGCACTGGTAAATTTTTACCAGCAGCAAAGACAAACATATTGTGCACATTCATACACACCCGTGTATGGAATGTAAAATTCCTATGAATTGAAACAACGGGAAATGTATACAGTGATTTTCCGTTCGTTCATTTCATTTTTTACTACGGCGTGGCGTACGCCTGTGCATAAAACATTTCATTTACAAACAATTCACAAATTACGCTAGTGGTATCAGAAAAGGCAAACAAATTTTGCTTTCCTACCGCCTAGCTGTTTACAAAACTGGATAGTGTTGGAATTTTAATAATTTTATTAGGCACACCAAACCTAAGAACTTAACAGCTCCAATATAGAACTGACTTTGGCCGCAAACTGCAACAGCAGCAACAGTAAGGACAATTGTGTGGATTAGTGCAAAAATGTATCCTACACCGGTGCGTCATCCCTCGGCGGGGGGCCATTGAAATTTACTAGCGTTGATACACTTGAACGCATCAAGGAGGGTTTCAATTTTCTACAAGCACAATATCATACATTGAAAGTGGAGTGCGAAAAGCTTGCCAATGAACCCCGAAATGCAGCGCCATTATGTCATGTACTACGAGATGTCATATGGCCTTAATGTTGAAAATGCACAAAACAGTCGGAAAATCGTGGTCAGCATGCCGGTGTGGTTTTGGGTGATCAAGCGGATAATTTGCCACTACGTATGTATGAATGTAGGTATGTATATTTGTAGATTGGTTAAACATTAATATATAACTATCCATATATATTATTTTTATATGGGTTCTCTCGTCCATCTCTATTACCCTGTAAAATGGGATGTCATTCCGCAAGTTATTTGAAAAATATTATTATTATTGGATTAGCTTTGTATGCCGTGGATTATATTGGAATTTGGCACGAGATAGATTAGGTTTGATATTCCTATTATCCCTCAGGCACGCCAGTTGATTATAACTATTCATTTATAAATGCTGCAGACAAATGCGGTTCGGCGGCGCCCAAATTAACAATAATAGTAAAATCTGCTTTGGCAAATCTTGATCATCGCAATGTCAGCCATCGTACTTGGGGGTACGAACCTCGGTTCTCTGATGTTCAAATCAGACGGATATTTTTGTTTGGGTATAGCAATGATTTGTCAATACAACTTATCGTGGCTAACGAATCTTCAGATGAAAAGGACATAGTGCAGATAGACTTCTTGGACGTTTACTTTAACATTACTATTAACACCATTATGGGTATGCAGTGGGCCTTCAACTACTGCGCGAATAGTGAGTTTTTTTTTTTTCTTTTTGTCGACGATGATTACTATGTATCGGCGAAAAATTTGCTAAAATTTCTAGTTAGTCCAAATTTGTATCCCAGACCCAACTCTAATACTTATGTTGCAGAAGGCCTAAAAGATGATCTATACGCTGGGTTGGTATTGCAGACAGCTCCTCATAGACACAAATTTAGTAAATGGTATGTACCACTCAGTGAATGCCCATTTAATTTATGGCCACCATATGTCATAGCTGGGGCATTCCTTTTAAGTCGGAATGCGTTGGTTGATGAAGCTTTACAAAACTGCGTTGCATTTAAAACAGTTTAGATTTGATGACGTTTTCTTGGGGATAGCTGCCTTGAAATCTGATATGAAATTAAACCACCGACTTCTACTTTAACAGGCCCAAATATAAGGGGCCCCAAAGTTTTCAATTTGTTATTGCTTCGCACGGATTTCAAAATGACATGGAATTAGAAAAGATTTGTAATGAGTGCCGCTCAACTGGTTTCGCATAACGTAAATACTTGGAGTCGACATAACATTCCGTATTCCACGGAATGTTCATTCTGTGTGTATTTTACAAAATTTGATAACGAAACCGTCAGATTTAGAAAAATTTTGAATAAAAAAAAACTAATTCCTTTATTACATTTGTTAACTCATTGAACACACGCCGAAATTATATGAAGGTATTAATAATAGATCTGATTGCTGTTTGTTTCGCCAAGTACGGGTCCCTTTTTCGTTCTTATTTGAAATTCAAATCCATAAATAGAGTTTTGGTCAAAGACACCGTCGATTGCACACGTTTGCGCTTTGTTCTTAAATTCGAAATACGAGTCCCTAATACACTACTTGATTCACGATGGTTAGGGAGAACAAAGCTGCTTGGAAAGCTTAATATTTCCTGAAAGTTGTTGAACTTTTTGATGAATATCCGAAACGTTCTATTGTCGGCGCTGACACTGTTGGATCTAAAACAGATGCAAAACATCCGTACCAGTTTGCGTGGCATGGGCGTTGTACTCATGGGTAATTGTCAGAATTTGAGTATAGCGAACGTTAGTAGATCTTTATCATACAATCATTTTGCTTTTAATTAAATTATGGAATTGTAAATTCTTCGAAAATGCAAAATATTACTGTAGTCACCACAAAGCCATATGAGGGCCAGAAACCCGGCACCAGTGGATTACGCAAAAAGGTAAAAGTATTCACGCAACAAAATTACACTGAAAACTTTGTGCAATGTATTTTGGATGCGAATGGTGCAGCATTAAATGGAGCTCTACTTGTTGTTGTTGGTGATGGGCGCTACTATTGTAAGGAAGCAGCAGAGCTTATTATACGTATGTGTGCTGCAAATGGAGTTGCAAAATTACTGGTTGGGCAAAATGGTATACTGTCTACTCCGGCAGTTTCAAGTTTGATACGTCAGTATAAGGCCCTCGGTGGAATTGTGCTCACCGCATCTCATAACCCTGGTGGTCCCGAAAATGATTTCGGTATCAAATTCAATTGCGAACATGGTGGACCCGCCCCAGATGCAGTAACCAATAACATCTACCAACTATCCACTGCAATTAAAGAGTACAAAATTGTCAATGGTTTAGAGATTGAAATTAATAAAATAGGTACAAACAAATATGAAGTGAATGGCAAGCCGTTCGTTGTTGATGTTATCGATTCAGTGGCAAATTATGTGTCACATATGAAAGAGATTTTCGATTTTGAAACTGGAAAACCGCTTAAAATGCGTATCGACTCATTAAACGGCGTAACAGGTTCATATGTACGTGAAATCTTTTTGAATTGTTTGGGTGCCGCAGAGAGTTGTGTAGTACATACAACACCACTACCTGATTTTGGAGGCCTACATCCTGATCCGAATTTAACCTACGCCAAGGATTTAGTACAAGCTGTAGCACAGGGTGATTACGGTATTGGCTCTGCATTCGATGGCGATGGCGACCGCAACATGATAATTGGTCACCGTGCATTCTTTGTTACACCAAGCGACTCATTGGCAGTAATTGAAAATAATTTAGAATGTATACCATATTTTAAGAAGAATGGTATACAAGGCTTCGCTAGAAATATGCCAACTGCATCAGCGGTTGATTTGGTTGGTAAAAAGTTGGGTAAAGAGGAATTTGAAGTGCCTACCGGTTGGAAATACTTTGGTAATCTTATGGATGCAGGACGTTTATGTTTATGTGGGGAAGAGAGTTTCGGTACCGGTTCAAATCATATACGCGAAAAGGATGGCATTTGGGCTGTTTTGGCTTGGCTATCTGTTATGCAGCACACCGGCAAAGGAATCGAAGATATCCTCAAAGTTCATTGGGCCACCTATGGGCGCAACTATTTTACACGGTACGATTATGAGGAATGTGAATTGGAACCGTGTAATGAAATGATTGCAACTATGGAGAAGAATATAACAAATCCAGAATTTGTAGGCAAGAGCTTTATAAGCGATGGCAAAACTTATAAAGTTAAGGTTGCAGACAATTTTAGTTATACTGATCCAGTAGACAGATCTGTTGCTACGAAGCAGGGTTTACGTATTGTTTTTGAGGATGGCAGTCGCATTATATTCCCGTGGAGTGGCACAGGCAGTTGGGGCTACTGTACGTTTATACATTGACTCTTATGAGAAGGATAATGTACTTGGTTTGGCTAGCGAAATGCTTAAACCATTGATTGATATTGCTTTAGAAATTTCTCAGCTGCCGAAATTTACTGGACGCAATGCCCCTACTGTTATCACATAGGGATTTTATGCGAGTTTGTTTTGCACTTTATACAGTTTTTGAAACTATATTTATACTCAAACCAAAAACCACTAGGAACACTTTGACCAAATTATGTATGTATATCTGATGCCCTTTTTATTTTAATTGCATTTGTTAAAAAAAAGTTTTATTAATATAAAATTTAATGTTTGTGTTTTATATAAGCATGAATATGTTGTTTTACAAATATAATACCAATTTCACGCGGAGCGCTAATGAAATAATTATCAAAGTTTTCTACATAAAAGCCCTATCGAACTCAATCTTCGATACAAAATACAAATTCTCAACTGTCTCCTTATTGCTTTATTGAATGCCTAATCGAGTGAAACATCGGTTTTGCTTGATGCTTTCGCCTTCAATGTAGCCAATTACAAGGAAAAAAAAAATTATACGAACAATAGAACAGCACGAACAAAAAAAACTCAGAATTTCATTTTTTCTGCAGTTGCTGGAAAAGAAGATACCTCCTTTTCGAAAGGAGGCACGTATTGGTTAGGTGCAACCTCTATGGGTAGTTACGCGTGGATTTTTATTTGATTGTATTTATAGTTAAGAAGGAAACGGTTGGTTTCCATTTTAACTATTTTTTAATAGCTATTTCAATACATACATTGATACATTTTTGTTGGCCTCGTGCCTTTGGCCGAGTGTGTAGGTGTTCTGTCATCCTCGCTCGGGGTGAGCGGGTGAAGTTGGGTTGATTTGCTGTCCTCGCTCTGGGAGAACGGGTGAATTGTGGGTTGGTTTTGAAAATTAAAAATAAGTGTTTTGTGGCAGATGGGGATCTGCATTAGGGTGGTTGATTGGCGTCGGTGGGCGAGCGCTGGGTTTTGAAATTTTAAAAATTTAAAAGATTATGGGCCGAGTGCCTTGGTTTTCTGTGGCAGACCGAGGTTCTGCGTAAAAGCTTTCCTGGTATACTCGTTATGGAATAACGAGGGAGTGGGGAGATTTCTGGTGTCCTCGCTCGGGGTGAGCGAGTGAATTTGTGGGATATTTTTTGAAAGGCGGGATATGGAGGAACGGGGGGATTGTTAAGAGAGGCTCTTGGTCCTCTCACTATCTATCTCCGTGGGAAGAAGGATCAGTTTGACCAAAGGTCGTCTGACTTGACCCTTCTCGGTTATGAGGTCGACTACACGTACTCGGTTATCTTCGCCGGGGTGTACGTTGATGACTCTACCTAACCTCCATGCGTTGGGAGATAAGTTGTCCTCTTTGATGACAACTAGATCATCCACTTTAAGATTTTGCTTTGACTGTTTCCACTTCACTCGTTTTTGAAGTTCGGAAAGGTATTCGGTTTTCCAACGACGGCAGAAGGTTTGATGGAGGGCCTTGAGCTTCTGCCATCTGTTTATTATGGAGGCCGGACTTTCGTTGACATCCGGTTCTGGCGGCGCCAGAAGATGGCTGCCCGTTAGGAAATGTCCTGGGGTTAGTGGTTCCAGGTCCGTTTGGTCATTCGACCCTGGACTGAGAGGGCGCGAGTTGAGGCACGCCTCAATCCTGCACAAAAGGGTTTGGAACTCCTCTATGGTGTACTTATGGGGAGACGCGATCTTTTTGAAGTGGCTTTTGAAGCTCTTCACTCCCGCTTCCCACAGGCCGCACATATGTGGAGCGGCGGCGGGAATAAAATGCCAGCTCAATGCCTGATGGCTATACTTTGAGACTGTGTTGTCTCGGCTTTCGGCCAGAAATGCTTTAAATTCGGATCGTAAAGATCTTGATGCTCCGACAAAGTTTGTACCATTGTCGGAGTAGATGTTTTTCGGACATCCTCTTCTCGCGATAAAACGCGAGAAGGCTGCGAGAAAGCATGGGGTGCTGAGGTCACTAGTGGCCTCTAAGTGAATGGCCTTAGTGGAAAAACAGACAAAAAGGCATACGTAGCCTTTTGACAGTCGACATCCCCTACTGCGGTAGCTTTTGATGTCGAAAGGCCCCGCAAAGTCTACCCCGGTATTGGTGAACGCGCGGGTAAAAGTAGTCCGTTCGCATGGAAGGGTCCCCATAAGTTGGGACTGTGCCTGCTTTCGGTGAATAATGCAGGTTTTGCAATTGTGGACGATGGCTCTGATCATGGTCTTGACATTCGGTATCCAGTATTGGGTTCGGATAAGACGGAGCATGAGCTGGTTCTCGCCATGAAGGGAGTCATGATGAGCCATCATAACTGTAAGGCGAGACAGCCTACAATTGTAAGGCAAGATGATCGAATGGCGCTCATTATATGACATGTCCTTTGAAGCCCCTAGACGCCCCCCTGTTCTACTAATATCATCTTTGTCGATATATGGGTTGAGTGACAGTATTTCACTCTTTCGATCGATAGGTTCCCTATTTTTCAATTTTAAATATTCTGTCCGGTAAAATTGTTTCTGGCAGACTCGTATTAATGCTTGAGTCGTTGCCTTAATCTCATCGGCTGAGATTATACACGACCTTTCGTGGAACATTGCTTTAGTTTTTGGGTGAGTTCGTTTATAAAATCTCCTAACATAGGAAAGAACCTTTAAAGCCCTGGGTAAATTTGAAAAACGGTCGAGAATATCTACCTGATCTACCCTTGTCGTGGCATATGTTTGTGCCCTCTTCTCCTCAACGGACGTTTTGTATTCGGTCTCTTGTGCTGGCCAGTGGAAATTGTTTTCTTGCAGCCAAGAAGGTCCCTGCCACCACAACGAATTGTTGACCAACTCTGATGCAAGTAGTCCTCTGCTTCCTAGATCCGCTGGATTAGATTCCGAGTCCACGTGAAGCCAGTCCTTGCTACCGACCATATCGATGATCTTAGTGATTCGGTGTGCGACGAAGGTTGACCAGGAACAGGGCGGCTTTCTTATCCATGCGAGTACGATGGTTGAATCCGTCCAGAGGTGAACTTTGCTGGTCCCAGATGAATGTTTCTGAATATTGATTCCATGATCTCTGCAAGAAGCACGGCGCCGCAGAGTTCTAAACGTGGTAGCGAGATGGTTTTCACTGGCGCTACTCTGGTTTTTGCTAAAAGTAAGTGTATGAAAACCTGATCGTCTCTTTTCACGCGCATGTATATCGCTGCCGCATAGGCTTTCTCGGAGGCGTCAGAGAAGCCGTGGATTTCTATGTCGTCTTCCGGTGAAAAATTTACCCACCGCGGTATCCTAATGTTATCTATTTCGCTATAGTGTTGGGTGAAATTATCCCACCGTTCTAAGGTAGTTGGGGAGACAGGTTCATCCCACCCGGTGCCCTCTAACCAGATGTTCTGCATTAGTATTTTTGCTACTATGACCATTGGTGCAAGCCAGCCTAAAGGGTCGAAAAGTTTGGCTATAGCGGATAGGATTGCGCGTTTGGTGATGTTCTCGCCCTTCTCTAAAACTCCTGCGGTGAAGTAAAACATGTCTGAATGCGCGTTCATTCGTATTCCGAGTGCCTTCACCGAGCTAGCCTCTTCAAACGCTAGGAAGTACTCGCTGAGCAAATCCGTTTTGGGGATGTCCTGAAGGACTTCCTCACAATTGGATGTCCACTTGCGCAATGGAAAGCCAGCTGAGTGTAATGCTGCGTGAATCTCGTTTCTTGCTATGATGGTTGGCGCTATTGTATGCCCTCCAGATAAAACGTCGTCGACATACATGCTTTCTCGTAGTATTACGGATGGTATTGGGTGGGTATTTTCTACATCATTAGCCAATTGTAGAAGTGACCGTATCGCGAGGTAGGGGGCGCAGTTTACACCAAATGTGACAGTCTTTAGTTCGTAAAGACTGATGGGTTCGTTGGGGGATGTTCGATGGACAATTCTTTGAAATTTGGCGTGATTATCGGTCACCCAAATTTGCCTATACATCTTTTCTATGTCACTATTAAAGACAAAGCGATACAGTCGCCAACGTAAAATTAAAATAGGCAAGTCTGCTTGGAGTACTGGACCTGGGTGGAGTATGTCGTTTAGACTAATGCCATTTGCTGTCGGACTTGACGCGTTGAAGACGACGCGCACCTTGGTAGTGGTACTTTCCGCCTTTACAACGGCGTGGTGGGGCAGGAAATAATTATCCGAATCGTCGGATGGTACATTATTTTTAATTTTTCTCATATGTCCAAGCGTTTCGTATTCGGATAACACCCGAACATAGTCTTTCCCTAACTCTTGGTTTTTCAGTAATCGCCCCTCATTTCTGAAGAATTGTGAACATGCGCGCTTTAGGGACGGTCCTAATGCAATCTTCTCAGGGTAATCCTGCCTGAATGGTAGCGAGACTGTATATCTTCCACTTTCATCACGTTTTGTTGTGTCCTTAAATAATTGTTCACAATACCTTTTTTTTTCATTAAGCATTTTATTTTTGGGAACATTTTCTACTTCCCAGAAAGCTTTTAATTGGTTGTCCAACGCAACCTCGTTGTAAAATGACATGATGCTCTTCGTTGGACTCGGTGCTTCGATGCGACCGGTTAGTATCCAACCGAACACTGTCTCTTAGGCCAAAAGTGTATTTAGTACATTCTTTTTCAGACCACTCAGTATAATTTGGGGATATATGTCTCCTCCAAGTATGAGGTCTACATCTTCGTTGATGTAGAACCTCTTGTCTGCCAAAACCAAGTCTGGGAATGCCTGCATAGTCATGACGTTGATATGGCAGGATGGAAGATTCCCAGTGAGTTTGGCTAGGACTAGAACGGGTGTAGTCAGGCTGAAGCAGGCATCCACTGGTGAACGTAATTCAATTTTGGATGCTTCTTTCACCTGAGCTGACACCGAATTTGTGATGCCTGAAACTGGGGCATGCATTTTTCTCGATGGCAAATTGATTCTGCGTTTCAGTCTTTCAGTTATAAAGGAACATTCAGACCCTGAATCAATTAATGCCCGTGCGGAGAAGTCGGTACCATTATGGCGAATGTGTACGCGAGCAGTTCCTAATAGCACGCCTGTGCTGGAATTGGCATGACAGGATTTTACATTCTGGTTCGCAGATTGTCGCGCCTATGCCGAAGTTGTTGGGCTATTATCCGCATCTTTGAAAGGATTGCGTACAGCCGTGTGCTGAGATGTATCCGCATGCAGGAGCGTGTGGTGACGAGAGTGGCATTTGGAACAGTTGTAGGAACTGGTGCACTTCGTCACGGTGTGTCCTGGGGATAAGCAATTCAAGCAGCCACTTGTGGATTTTATAAATTTAATCCTTTCTACTGGGGTTAAGTCGCAGAAGCTTGAACAGTTGCGTAATCTGTGTTCAGGGGATTTACACATTTTACAAATTGATTTTATTGTTTGCTTGGATACTTTCGTTTGAAAAGCACCAAGTCTTTTCGTAGGGGGTTCCGTTGATTGTCGCGACGCGTTTGGTTTTTGCACTTTCGAAGTGGCATGCCCTGTAAAACCAGACACTGTTTCAAGTGTCTGAAACCGATTAGACAGGAATTTATCCATATCCTCCCACTTGGATATGTCCATTTTATGGTCTATAGTTTGCTCCCAAAGAGCCAGCGTGCTCTCTGGTAACTTGGTTGAGCATAGATAGGTCAGGATTGCATCCCAATTGGAAGTGTCAATTTTGTGGCATTTGAGGGACGAAATACAATTATTTATATCATTTTGCAGCTTTTTTATTGAACTGCCACACTCACTTTCTACCTTTTTTAAGTTAAATAAAATTTGTAGTTGTGTGTTAACTAAGATACGTTTGTTTTCGTATCTTTCACACAAGTTTTTCCATGCCATCTCGAAACCTTCATTTGTGAGGGGGCATTTTTTAACGATATCTTTTGCGTCGCCCTGCGTTTTGTTGTTGAGATGGAATAACTTTTCCACCCCTTTCAAACTAGAATTGTTTATATATATTGCCGTGAACAGGTCGCGAAAGGTTGGCCAAGACAGATAATCCCCTTTAAAAACTTCCGTGTCGCAAGCAGGGAGGCGAATTTTATGCGCATGAGGTTCTTGCTCAGGGTTGACGTTCTTTTCATCTTTCTTGTGCTTTTCTGCCTCAGCAGATATAGACGCTAAGCATCGCATGTAGATTGCGTATGCTGCTTTTTGCTTCTTTCTTACCGCCATGACGCCATCCCCTGACACCTCCTCAGATCCTAGTAGCGAATCAAACGCAGACTTTACCTTCTTCCACAAGGACCGCAACTCTTCCTGCTGTATCGCAAGGGTGTGTTTGCTATGGTCGCTTTCCGGAATAAGGCTGTACTCTGTATCAAACTCTGCGATTAATTCTACCAGTCTGATGTAGGTTTCCATGGTCTTATTTGAATTTATAAAGGAAATAATTGCCGATTAGAGAAATGGAACGATTTTGAGTAAAAAATCCCTGCCCAGCCGTAAATAAACACTATTGAAATTCGAAGCTTTATTATTTATTTTTATATTGCAGACTTTTTGTCTCGGTAGCGACAACAACAGAGGTTTATTTTTCAAATTTTTGTCACAGCAGCGACAACAGCAAAAGATTTAATTTCCAAGTTTTTGTCTCAGCGGCAACAACAAAAAGGGGACCACTCGCCACCCCCACAAATAATGGGTGTATTTTGGTGAAAGTGAAAAAATGCGTGCGATATTGCAAAACAAGCGCCAAAAAAGTGTAAAAAGTGTTTAAAAAGTGAAGTGAGCACCGGATTAATTAATTAAAGTGAACTTAATTTCGTGTTTGTGAAGTACAAAAAAAAAAAAACAACAACAAAAACCTATTTAGTATGGTGCGGAAAGTGAGGTTAGGTTGCCCTCTTCCTTGTGTTGTGTCTGGAAAACCTTACCACTGGTGGGGGGATAGACCAGATAATCACAAGGACTGAAAATAAAGGCTAACAAACCGAGTGATTTAACCTTTGAAATTAGAAAAATAAAATGGTGCTCACTAAATCACTTCACTGTTTTCACTTTTATTTTCAATTTTTCGCGCACTGCACGGGGTTTTTTTTTATTTATTTTGCAAAAAAAAAAAACAACACTCAAAAAAAAAGTGGCAAGAAATATAAACTTACTTCTCTTTGTGCTGTGGCTCCGGTGGCTCTGCTAATATGTGTTGTGGCAAACAAATTTTTTGTAGGCAAAATGTGCTGTGGCTCTGGTATTTGTCTAATATAAAAGCTCCAACTTTTTCCTTGTCAACAATTGGTGGCAAATAAATTTTTATTAAGCAAAATCCTTCGGCAAGTTGTCTAGTAGGCAAAATTGTGCTGCGTTGTGGACTGTAATTTGTAGGTGCTTTTAGTTCCTTATCCGGCTCGAAGGACCAATGTTCGGCCTGGGTGCGTCTGAAACCGGCAATGGGTAGGCGCACACGGGTCGATCTTGGAGTGGATGGTTCGCTCAAAAGAAATAAAAGAAACAAAACGCAAAGAGGATTTCCTCGTTATAATTATGTTTTATTAAGAGTGTTAGGAAATATAGAGTGGATACAATATTACCTTGGTGTTGAACGTGACGATGGCGATCTTGGGCGATGTGTGCTGGTTGGCGGTCAATCGAGAAAGAGACCGGTTATCCCGTTGAGGACAACCGCTAAGCCGCGAGAAAGTCCTCTGGTATTAAGGAGGGGAAAAAAGCCACACACACAACAGCCCCCACATATACGTGCATGGGTGCTGACAACCTGCACACACACGTGCATGCGTATGAAACGCATGCATGTGCATGCATGCAAACAAATGCGGCGTGAGTGTGGGTGGCTGGAAATCTTATTAAAACGTTAGGGAGGGGCGCCGTCAATCAAGTAAAAGTTAGGCCTTGGGCCTAAACAAATATAATTTTATGTATGACTTAGCAGTGCTAATCAAGAGTTTGTAAAAAACGGAAGTTGTCTCATCGTCCACTACGGTCGTTCCTACAGTTATCTACCAAAATATCGGACAATACTTTCGCCGCTACAACGTGAAGGAAGGACGAAGGATAAATAATAAAGTCCCTTCTACATGTTCGCTTTTTTTTAAGTGACACCATTGGATCTAAAGGTCAATACTTCGCACGGAACAGCTGCAGCACACAAACGGATATGCATGATGTACCACGAATAAGCCGTGAAACCCAGACGCAGTAACCTCCCCTAGTTTCAGGGCCACCATTAGTTTACAAAGAGCGAAAATATGCTATACAAGTATATATACTAGTCAACAGGGCCACAAACAGTTTCCGAAGAGGAAATATATTGCTAGACAATTATGTTTTACATGCTATAGATTTACTTTTGGATTATTTATATCATCCATATGATGACAAGAAAAAAACTGGAGTATAACCGACACTGGAGTTGAAAACGGAAATATTCCAAGCCGAAATTTTACCGTAGCAGGTACCGATACCAGATCCAACCTAAAGCCGAAATTGCTACAAAAACCTCCTGGCTAGAGCCAGAAGGAAAACCCGGAACCGTAATTGAAGTCAGTACTACAACCGAACTAGTATCTAAAAATTAAACCGAAAGCAAAATCGGTTCCGAACAGAGGAGCCAAAAGAAAAATTGGATCAAAACAAACATGCAATGGCGCTGAACCCGAAAGTTCTGGGGCATAGCGACTCATTTGAAATTTTTAACACACCCGTGCTTTTTTTAATTAAAAAAGATTACATCTAAAGACATGGAGTACATATCCTTCAAAGAAATCTGCACCTCAAATACCGACACGACGAGTTTCCAACGTTAAACGTTATTATGTATATATATGTATCTTCGATATTTATTAGGTTACTAAATTACTTAATTTTTACTTTACAAAATACATGAAATTTGAAAATAAATCAGTACTTATTCATGAACATACTATTAACTCAGCATTTTATATACAATCTCATCCCAAATTTTCAACATCTCTTGGAGACAGTAACGTTAGCAATCATACATACATGTATTGAAAATAAGGTCCACTACAAAAAATATTTAGCAATAGCATTTCCCAATATAATTTTAATACTACAAAATAACGACCTTAGGCAGATAACGTAGGAACAATATAATTCCTAAAAAGTTGTATCTCACTTTACATTAAACTGCTTTGGAATATAAATACATACACTTAAAGATGCATACAATACAAAACGGTCCCTTATTTATATATCATAAACAAAATTAATATTGCGACCATTGGATATTTTTCAAATCAATTGGTTCTAGAACCATCTCCCATAATGGAGACATTTCACGTAAACGTTCGACATGGTTGATGCAGGTATCGGTAATATAATCAACCTCTTCAATGGTGGTAAAACAACCAATACCAAATCTATAAAAATTTATCAATAAATTACTTTCAAATTAACTAAACAATTCAGTACGGTAAACTCGTATACTTATTGAACTATGTGCCAAATCCTCATCAATTCCAATCGCACGTAGGTTCTAGTGATGCAGAAGTACATGCTGAGGCACTAGACAACGCCACATCTTTTAAGGCCAATGAGTAATAATAAATTTAATAAACCACTATACCTTTGCTCTGGATCACCATTACATATACCATGTGATAATCTTGAAGTGATGCGATCATATAAACGTTTCGACAGAAAATCTATAAATTTCTTATCATATATATCATTTATTTGTGTTTGTTCTCTCGCCGCGTACGGACGTGTTTTTAATCGCTCTGATATTTTCACGTATTCTTATATTTTCTTTTACTTTAAATTGCCAAAATGGATGAATTTTGTGGAAAGTGTAATAAATAATTTCCAGAACTGGTGACAATAGTCTAGTGCCGTGTAATGGGTTCTGCAAGAGGATTTTCCACAGAGCCTGTAGTGAGGGTATATCGGACTATGAAGTAAAGCTAATCAAGGCTAACCCTCATTTGCTTTACTTGTGTGAAAAGTGTGTGAACATGCCGGACAAGCTATCTAATATTTTGAACGCTATTCTTGTGGCTCAAAAACAAGGTTTTGACCTAATTTCTAATGCTGTGTCTAAAAAATTCGATGATTTAAAAAATGATATAATGGACTCTTTGAAGTCATCCAACAACAACTTAAATGTTGCTGAGTCATATGGTTGTCCGAATGTCAGAAATAGTGCGCTATTTATTTCTGCTCTCCCCATCGCATCCAATAACAACAACTTAATACAAAGCAACCTAATGGATTTTCCCGCTACCCCGCTTGGCACGGAGTTCTCTAATTCCCCTATCGATAATCTGAGAGCTAATGCTTCATCACCTGCACCTACTACTACTCTTACATCTATACATGCTGCTATTATTACTCAGCCGCATACATCGAATATCCTCTCTACTATTTCTACTACAAAGACAACTTCTACTTCGCCTGCATCTACATCTACAACTACATCTAAAAACGCCTCATCTTCTAAAGTCTCTCATTCGTCTAAAACTACATCTACATCTGGAAATACATCAACATCAATTAGTCCAATAAGTCTGATGCTCAAATGGTTGTCAACAATGTGACAAATACTAGTGCAGTGTCGCGCTCTGCTGGCACTGTATCGTATGCAGATGCTGCAGCTAGCGCAGTTAATGCAAATGTGCCATCTGTTGATGTTTCTGACAAACAACGAAAGAGTGCATCAAAAGAAATTACGCAAAAATCGCGTGTTGTTAGTGGTAGCAATGACAATGCTGAGTTAGATGTATTTGTGCGGTATAAATGGGATTCATTTGTCCTCATTTAAGCCATCGGTCACTGAGGAGAGTATTGCTAAATACATCTCTGATCACTTTGGCATTGCTGCTTCTAATGTCGCTTGTTTTAAGTTAGTAAAGAGAGATGTCGACATTAACACTTTAGTGAGAGTCGCTTTTAAAGTTCGAGTGATAAAAGTGAATATAGCAAACTTTTCAATGCTTCTCTTTGGCCCAGTAATGTATACATTAAGCCCTTCCGTTTTTTTCGAAAAGATGTAGAAATTCCCGCGGAGTCATATATTTGTCTGACACCTTTCATAATGGCCTCAACGTCTGTTATCAGAATGTTAGGGGTCTAAATACTAAACTAGTTGATCTTTTTCTCCGTAGTCATGAACTCTGTTATAACGTTTTGGTTTTTACTGAGACATGGTTGAAACCAACTGTGTTTAACTCTGAGATATTAGCAGATTCTTATGAGATCTTTAGGAAAGACCGACGAAACAGAGTTGGCGGAGGCGTGTTAATCGCCGTACACACCAGGTTCTCTGCTGAGGAATGTACTTCGATGATTCTTCTGATGTTGAAATCCTCTGCGTGCGAGTTAAACTTTTATCTACTTATAAATATTTTGTTGCGTCTTATATTCCGCCCCAGTCAGATATTTCTGTATACTTAAAACATTCTTCCCTATTGAAATTTATATTTGCTATGTCAAGGTCTGTTGATTCTGTCTTAGGGGCTGGCGATTTTAATCTGCCCTTTGTGTCGTGGAATTTTATTGACGGAATGCTAGTTCCACTGCTTGTAATGTTGTATTCTACGAGTTTTTAAATGACCTTGCAGACATTGGTCTTTATCAACTTAGCAGAATTCATAATAAATTTGGCAAATATCTTGATTTGATTTTTTCAGACGACACATCGAATTGTTCTGTTACTCGATGTGATCCAGTGGTATTGCCTGAGGATGTTTATCATCCAGCACTTTCAATTTACCTGGATTGTCTTAGCTTACCCGTGCGGTATACTACCGATCCGAATGCGTCTTCCCGCCGGTTTCTGTTTAGAAAGGCCAATTGGTCTTTACTAATCAACGAAGTCTCTAAAATAAAGTGGCCTGAGTACGACGGAGATATTGAAGCGAGCTCCGTCCATTTCACCAACGTTTTACATGCGATATTCCTCAAATGTGTGCCTTTTTCCAAAACCTCCTCAGCATCTCCAGCTACTGCTTGGTGCTCTGGAGAACTTAATTATCTAAAAAACAAAAAAAAAACACGCTTCTTCAAGCGTTTCAAATTATCTGGCTCTAATAGTGACTATGCTGCATACTCCATCTTGCGCCTTAAGTACAACAGGCTACAGATAAGATGCTATAAGAATTATCTGATGAAGATTAAGCATCGGATCTCTTCCAATCCAAAAACATTTTATTCCTTCGTCAACTCCAAAAGAAAAATTAAAGGGTTTCCTTCTGTAATGAAGTATAACGATCGGATTTCCAGTATTGACTCCGAGATTGCAAATATGTTTGCTGACTTTTTTTAAATCTAATTACTCGACTATCCCTGACTCCCCTCCGGTGGATTACCAATACATGTTAACTTCGCTTAACTCAGTAGGTATCCCATATATTCATACAGATGAGGTACTAAGGCATCTGGAAAGTCTGAAAATTTCCTACTCCAGTGGACCTGATGAAATACCATCTGTTGTGCTCAGAATTTGCGCTCAATTTCTTTGTCAACCCCTTACCTGCTTATTTAATGCCTCTTTGAGGCAAGGGATATTCCCTAAGAAGTGGAAGGAGTCATTTATAATACCACTTTATAAAAGTGGGAGTAGATCTTGTGTCACAAACTATAGAGGAATAGCCAAACTTTGTGCTATTCCAAAACTATTTGAATCAGTTGTCACAAATCAACTGGCTTTTGCAGTATCTTCGGCAGTGGACCTGTCACAACATGGCTTTTGCAGGGGTAAGTCCATTGTGTCTAACTTGCTGGAGTTCACAACCCTCGTATACAATAACTTAAGGACGAACTGCGAAGTTGATGACATTTACACTGATTTCAGTAAGGCGTTGCCCATTCGCTCACCTGAAGATATGGCACTTCTTCAATTGGATCTGAATAATCTGGTTGAGTGGTGTGACGTGAACGTCATGTCACTAAATTTACCGAAGTGTAAGTTTATGTGTTTTACGAGGAAATCCTTTAAAACCTGTCAGTACATGATAGGCGATTATATCATTAAGCAAGTCACAAACTTTACTGACTTTGGCGTTATAATGGACCCTAAACTGGACTTCAAATTACATATCGAATCGTGTGTGAATAGGGCTAGAGGCACTTTGGCTTTCGTAAAAAGGTGGTCAAAGGAATTCAATGACCCTATGTCATTAAAACTCTTTTTTTATCGTTAGTAAGACCTATATTGGAATATGCTTCCATTATCTGGAACCCGCGTTATCAGGTTCATAGCGAAAAATTGGAATCGGTCCAGAAGCAATTTTTGCTCTTTGCTTTAAATCATTTGCCCTGGGAGCCATCAAGGAACCTACCTCCCTATTGCAGCCGGTTAAAACTTTTACAGCTGCCTTCACTACAGAGCCGTAGGGAGATGCTTGGCGTTTTATTTATGAAAAACTATTAAGGGGGATGATAAACAGTCCATTTCTGCTTGGCGAGGTGATGTTTAATGTCCCTTTGAGGCCCTCTCGGTATTTCCAACCGCTATATTTAAATACATGTAGATCGAATTTTCAAATGCATGAACCTCTGCGTTGTCTGTGTCAAGATTTCAATAATAACTGCAATAGTATTGATACTTGCGACACACTTTACAATATAAAAAAATATATACTCACTGTCTTGAACTCATAACTGTTTCAAAATCACATGTTAAACTAAATCTGTTACCTGCTCCAGTTACTTTGGGCGGGTGGCTTGGAATCACGTCCTTTCCAACCTCCCACGCATCGCAGCCCTACTCATTGTGTGTTAAATATACATCAGCTGCTCGAAATCACGTCCATTCCGACAGCACTAATTATCAATAGTTACTTTGGGCGGGTGGCTTGTAATCACGTCCTTTCCAACCTCCCACACATCACAGCCCTACTCATTGTGTGTTAAATATACATCAGCTGCTGGAAATCACGTCAATTCCGACAGCACTAATAATCAATAGTTAGTTTGGGCGGGTGGCTTGGAATCACGTCCTTTCCAACCTCCCACACATCGCAGCCCTACTATTGTGTGTTAAATATACATCAGCTGCTCGAAATCACGTCCATTCCGACAGCACTGATAATCAATTCCGTTGCTCGGCATCACAGTCCATCCCGACAACTGATTCAATAATATATGTATATACATATTTTATAATCACCCCTATTACGGTTGTCAATATTGTCAAAAATAGTGTCGACGCTCATGAATTGGTATCGGCGTTGTCAAAGTCGATAACTATTGACGGGTGTTGATGCCGTTTTGGTATTGACTACAACAATATTGATATTCTATTGACGCGTGTCAACATAAAATTTGTCAACACAGTTTTTGGTGACGACAAGCGTGCAATAAAATATTCTGCTGTTAAAAATTTGTAAAATAAATCTGACTTATGCTTTTATATACATTTTATTTGTTTAGTTTTTATAAAATTTCAGAAAATGGTAAAAATAACAAACAACAACCAATTTGCCCGGCTTGTTACAGAGTTGGAAAAGCATCCCGCCCTTGCTAAGGGCTATACCAAGGGGACAGTTCCAAATAATTTTAAGGCCCAATGGCAGGGTATTGCAACTGATTTAAATGCTCTCGGTCCACCACTCAGAGATGGTGAGGGTTGGCAAAAGGTAAAAAACAGCTTATTTTTACACTTATATGGTTTAACTTTTTGTCAATTTAAAGGTTTGGAGAGACTTAAAGTGCAAAGTGAAAAGAAAGCTCGTGCGCAACAAGCAAGAGTGCCGTGCCACAGGAGGAGGCAGCTACAGGCAATTGGTGCTGAGCCCATTGGAGGAGCAGGTTGCCAATCTTCTTCAATTCGGCAAGCATCTTAACCCGAAAGGAGTGGCTCGGGGTGTTCCCCAAAGTGGAAGTGGCATGAGTGTCGAAGAAGTGGTACGTGAGGATTCTCCAGCTCCATTGGTAGATTTCACAACGATGGAGTTCGATGGTACCACGGGGCTCAACACCACCGCCGGTAGTGTTTCTACAGAAGAGAGTCGAGCTCCAGTGAATGAGAATGTTGCGGAGAACCACAATTCAAGTGCTGGGCAGAACGCAGATTTACCTCATACTAGCAGGAGAAGTCGTGTTCGCGCAAACAGACAGCGGCAGATGTTATTAGAAAACCACACTGCTATGCAAGAGAGTGTCCTGACACGAATGTCGACAACTCTTTCAGAAATAGGGGCGAATAAAAATTCGATAGAAAATATTCAATACGGCACTTTTGATAAGCCGTTAGAAATAGAGCAAAAAAAACTAAAGATAATGGAAAGGCAGGAAGAAAGAGAAGAGGAATTGTACCGAACTGAAATGAGGCTAAAAAATATTAAAATGAAAATAAAAGAGGCTGAGTTAGAAATAATAACAATAAAACAAAAACAAACAAACAAAAAATAAGAAAGCTAATTAATAGATCCATATATAGTTTTAGAGATGTATATATTACCCACTTCCTTTTTTATGATTTTATGTTGAATTGATTTTTTTTATTTGAATTGAACTGGCCGGTCAATAAAGACCTCAGAGAGACTGAATATGTGCAAAGAACACAAATGTAGTTTATAGTTTATAAGTTTTTTTCCTACAAACTTTTGTACCTATTGTCCCGAGGACTACATACATACATGCTAAGAAAGCATATTTTTATTTAATGTTTCATTTTTAAACAATTGCATTAAATATTTTTGTTTTATGCACAAAAAACCGTAGTATTTTATATTTTTTAATAAAATCATACAAAAACGAATTACAAAAAACTTTGTTTAATTCGTTGCCGTATTTGCGAAGCTTCCATGCTTTGTAAGTCTTCACACGCATCAACTTCAAACGCATCTTGGACATTTTCAGCTTCGGATGGTGAATCATAGCTTGATACTTCTACATTATAGTCAATGCAAAGATTATGTAAGGCAGCACAAATGTTAGCTATTTGTGTTGCTTTTTCCGGCTTATAATGTAGTTGACGAGCACCGAGTAAGCAGCGAAATCGATTTTTTAGTACTCCAATGGTTCTCTCTATTATATTTCTAGTTTTGCCATGCTTGCTGTTATAAATGGCTTCAGCGCTTCCTTCTGAAGTTGATCTATAGGGTGTCATTAAATACGGTTCCAGAGGGTAGCCTGCATCACCTGTAAATGTTTGTTTTGTTTTGGTTAACTTCAATTTAAACATATGCTGTTTTTTCTACCTAATAGCCAAGCGTTGCACACTCCAGAATCGTAACGCTCACGTAATACCTGTTTTGCCGAACTAATGTTCCATATGAGACAATCGTGAGATGAGCCTGCATATCGCGCATCGAAGTACCGTATTTTCATTTTATGATCACAAATCTATAAGTAAAATTTATCAAAACCTATTAAATAAACTAGTGGCAAAATTTCAATTTACAATTATTGCATTTAAGCTGAAGAACCCTTTTCTGTTAAAGTACAGGTTTTGGTCCGACTTAGTGGGCGCCGAAATTTTAATATGCGTTCCATCCACGCATCCTATTACGCCAGGGAACCCTGCCTTTTGGTAAAAATGAATTTTTGCTTCGGTTTGCTCCTCCTCGGACATTTCGAAGCTTATGAGCAGGGGGCATATTACCTGCTCCAAATGTTTCCGCCAATATTGCGGACACAGTGGGTTGAGATAAGGCCAAGTTGAAATCATTTCCAACACTAAGTTGGTATGAGCCTTGTGTCAAAAAGCGTAGTGTTGTTGCTAACTTTATTTCATTAGATATAATTGTTGGTCGTTTCCCTACTTTCATGGATGGTACTATTTGTTCCACAACGTACGTAAAAGCAGCTTTACTTAACCGAAAATATTCAACAAATCTGAAATAAATTAAATATAAACATGAAAGTTGGTTGATTACAATTTAGCAAACAGCCAAAGTTTTGAAACAAGTTCTTTATATTTTGCCCGTAATATTCACTTATGCACCAATAGAAATTGCAATGGGCAAATATAATACTTACTTCGTATCTGGCAAATTAAATATGTCAGATCTTTGGCGCATTTCACTTCTTTTCAGTAGCAAAATCTCCTTACTCTCCTCATCGCTTGAACCTGAACTTTCCACAAAAAACATCTTTAAACACACGTTTTAATAAAAAGCCGAAATAACCACAACAAATTGTAAGTAAACAATTGTTAAAAACACAAGGATGTTAGTTTTGCTATGAAATTATCTATAACAGATCAACGTCAATACATTGATGAAGTAAATACCCGAATTGCATTGACATGACGTTGATATTGATACGAAGTGACAGTTAACGTTGACAACCATAATAGGGGCGAATATAATTTTGCTCACTATGTATGCTTGTTAATTTTACACTGTAATCCGTATTTATATTCATTCATTCATTCATATTTAGTCTGATTGATTGTAAAATTTGTAGACTAGCAAATAAATAAATAAATAAATAAATATTCCATTTCTTTGAGTACAAGATAACATGCAGCACCAAATCCAATAACAATAATCCGGAGGCGGAAAAGAAAAATTTTAGCTCGTTCAAAAGATATTCCCAAAAAACCGAAAAATGGCCCGGAGTGCTTCGACACCGGGGTGGGATCCATAGTATTTTTGCGCTGGCGGCCTTCGGCCGCGCTTATAAAAAATTAATCTGGGTGGGTCCAACACCGGTTTGGAGACCAAAACTATATCTGGGCAAAACACTTATGTCCAAAGTTTTTTTTGTGGGTACAAAATATCATCAACATTACAACGCGCACATGAAAATTTTCAATTGAAAATTTTCAACGTCTTTTGCAAATATCTCTTGTCCAACACAAAATAATTTAGCTCCGCCTTCTGATTATTGTTGTCGAGGTCAATGCGCGTCTTTTAACACCTCTCTCGATATTTATGGACGCATATTATCAGTGTCATGCTGTCGTATAGAATTACCAAGAGTTGATGCGCTGGAAACGTTGAAGAAGTGATTCAGCTGCTATATGTAAATAAATAATAACAATAAATTAAATATATATCATTTAAAAATCAGCTAATTACCTTTATTTTCCATTAAAAATGCCCTTTTCCTCCAGCTTCATCAGCAAACCAACTTTTTTCTTTTTTTGCTTTGGCTTTGTTGACGAAAATTGCATGTGACATTTTTCTTCTTCCATCACTTTTGACAGAAGAAACTGAAAGAACGATTGACAGTTTATGTACAATCGGCAACAACAAAATACACGGGAGGGTTGCATTTTCGCTAATGCTTCTACCTGGTAATTGTACCATGGTCATGTTGCTGTGTCAAAATTTTTGTATCACTTTCCTTTATTCTCAGTGTCTCCGAAAATTTAGTTAAGTCTTAATTTTTCCTTCTATTTACATAGTAGCATAGATTTTAAGTTTGCATGATGCATGTGTATGTGTCCATATATAAATTAGCCCATGTCTGTGATCACAAATATGTCACTTTTGTTTGTTAAAAAACTCCAGCTGGTGCATTATTTATGTCGATTAATGATTTTTATAACATATTTTATGTATTTATTTAAAATATTGTATTAATTGTTGCATATATTTAATCACTTAATTTATTTTTCTTTTTCTATTATGAATGTTCCGTTAGTCATCAAATAATTTTCATTTTAAAGTTTTATATCTCCGTTATATCATGTATTTATGATAAGTTTACCGCTTTGTATCTCCATTTTATCATACGATTGTGATAGTACCTTTATAGTAAATTTGATTTTAATATTTCACATAAGTACAACATTTCTATAATCATAAACGAAAGTTTATTTCTTTAAACCATAATTTTTTAAAGTTCCACAAAAAATTTTTTCGTAGCACAACATTACATTAAACGAAAATGTAATAATTACACGGACATTTTAAAACGAAACACGATGTTGCTTCTTCAGCGATATACTTGCGAGTGCAAATTCGATCTTCAACAGTGGTCGAAATAGCTGATCGAATGAATTTTCATTCGGTATTATGAGACTCATTCGATCAAGACTAGCGTCATTGTTCGATAATTCGATAAATTCAACCATTGAAAAGCACATTCCCATTATCTGTCAAATAAAATAAAAGCAAAATTATTTATTATGAAGAAAATAACTTAAGTAGAGAAACTTGCCAGAAGTATAAAACGCTGAAATTTATTTCGACGCGTAATTGTAGCTTTCTAAACATTGTAACTTAAACATGTACATGTGTTAAAAACTAAACTTCATAATGACCATAGAAGCGTTCATGGACTTGCTATCCAGGTGAATGTTTGCAACAATGCACAAGAGCTAAGTCTATTGCAATCATTTTCAAATTGGCAACAATTCTCAGATTTTGCGGTAGGGACTGTCTCAACTGAGCATCGGGTACGGGAATATGCACTCGGAATTTTTTCCACCTGGTCCTTTCTGCAAGTTCCTTCTGTTATAAACGGATTTTGTCCAATTTTTGAAACCAGTCTTCCAAGCAGTTTTTTTGTATTCACGACCTTGGACCTATATGTGGGGTTCTTAAATTATATTGACGCAATTATTTTGATTTAACTTTGTTATTATTTTACTTTGAACAATGTAATTTTAATCAGCTCAATTGTAAATATTCCCTCGGAATTTTGTTCTCGTGGATTTTTTTATTCCCGCGGAAAAATTCCTCCAATTCTTTTCTCCTAGGGAGAACAATAATTGGGGAATAGGATTTTCGAATTTTCGAAGTCAGCTGTTTTGTCAATTCAAATTTCGTTGCGCATTTCTTATTTTGTTTCAAAAATTGAAAGGTTTAATTATTGTTGCGAATTTGTTTGAAATTAAGAAGTGTATAAACAATGCACAGTATTGCATTTCACATGGTATTCACTGAAATGAGTAATGGATTCGTGCCACAGCAACATCAAAATAGGAGCATAAGAAAAAGAAGAAGAAGGCGGGATAACACAAATCAGCAGGAGTTGCCTACTTCCAGTCAGCAAAGCAATTTTCTGGCGGCCAAGTCGAGTTGAATTCGTCTTTCGTCATATGCCAAAATCTATTTAAGCCTCCTTAAAACATCTTTGCGCAATTTCTGGATGACTGCATCAAATATACCAAGAGCTCTTCTGTTGCTTATGATATACTTTTCGACTTAAAATAAATAATATTGTAGTAGAATGTACATATTTTCGCACAAATTTGTACAAGTAAGTGTTCTTTCATAAAAGAACCCATTTCTTTTAACTATTTCGATGCATTCCCTTTAATTTAACAAGTGAAAAAACTCCTAAGTAATGGCAGTGAAATCTCCGTCACTCACATTCATAATACCTACTTTTCTCCCATAACCGGTTTCCGCTTTTTAGAACATTGTTCAGAATAGGAGGAAATTGAGAAGGAAAAACTCACAAGAATTTTTATTTAGAATACGGAGAATGGGAGAAGGGGAAAACTCGTTCGGAATTTTGGTTTAGAATTTGGTTGAATATGTTTTACAATATTTTAATTTTAAATATTGATTTTTCTATTTTAAAAAATTTTCATTATTATTCAATTTTGCATCATGAAAATATAGCATTTTCTTTTAAATAATTTTTGTGTGGATATTAATTTTAATAAAAATAAAGCATCTTACACTATATATGTTTATACAAATAGTTGGAAATTATTATTAGGTAGCAAAAAAGTAGAAGATAAACACAAAAAACTTACGTTTCGAACAATTTTCTTCTAATTCGACAACAGATTTCTGTTCGCTTCAAAATAGATACGCAACGAAAATTTCGACAGAGATTAGATGTCATAATACCAATTTCAAATTCGATTTTCGATAGCCAGCGAAGATCGAAGATCGAAAAATGCTCATAATAGGGGCACTCAGAAAAAAAATTACAGTAATATCAACAGTTCTCTACTGTTAAGATCAAAAATGGTTGAATTAACGGAAATCTGTTAATTTAAACAGATTTATGGATTGAATTAACGAAAAACTCCTTTGATTTAACGAGCGTAACTCCTTTTTATTCAACAGGCCCATTCTGTTAATTATTGCCAGAAATCACAGTTAATATAACCACCGATTTGCTAATTTGAACCATAAAATCTTTTTTCTAACCTGTAAATCCTTATGTTACTTCAACATAAAAGTTTTGTTGATTATTAACAGAAATCGCAGTTGTGTTGCCCAACTATCACTGTGGAATGAATTGTAAATATGTTAGTTTTTGTAGTCTGTTAGCTGAACAGATCAAATCTGGTAATTTTGAACAGAATTGCAAGTTAACTTGCCATTGCTGCAGTTAAATCAAACCAAATTCTGTCCAAATATCTAAAACAACAACATTAAGTCCCGTTAGATGTTGGAATGTATACATACATGCGAGTGTTTTGCAGCTCATACGTTCAGTCGTGTATTTATTTGCAAAAAGCGTGTGCGGAGATTTATTTACAATTACTGCTGTTGCTGGTAATTTGATGAATTTTTAATTTAATCACTAAATAAAGTGTGTGCCGGTAAATATCTGTAACTTTTCTATAAAATGGACCCGGAAAATAGTGATTTTGATATATTTGCATGCCAAAGCAAGGAAGTAGAGGAAGACGAGAAACTGCTATTGTTGCTGAAGAAATGGGATTTGGAAAAAATGTATCTTATACTAAGACGTAAGTATATATACATCGAATTAGTACTACAAAAATATTGGATTAATATCAATGTTATGGTGAAATCTAAGGTTTATTTGAATTCAATACTTGCGGGGATAATATTGCACCAGCAATATATGTATGCCTACATACATACGCACATATGTATGCATGTGCATATGTACATAAGATCAATAGTACCTTTCCTTTTATTTTAATGCATTTATTTTTAAATATACAGATGCCAGCGTTGGAATTGAAGAATTACGATATCTCACTTAAACGGACCTTTGTCAAATATTTCCTTCCGTAGAAGTAGTGGGCACTAAAGCAAAATTGCGTGAAAAAATTAAATTGTGGAAAAAGGACGAGGTAATAGTTATATGATATGTATATATTAACAAATTTTATATGCACACATCTTAATTATTAGTTTGGTGAAGGTGAAGGTCTGACGGCAGCGCTCCAAAAAGTGAATGAGTGGTGAAAGCATAACGATAGACATCAATCTTCTACTTCGCCTTCTATTGAGACACCGCGTTCACAGTGTTCATTTGAAGTAAGTATATGTGTCACCGTGTATTTTTGATATTTGTATATAATATATGTCGTTATATAACTTATCCCTGTAGTGTCATATTCAAACCATCTTACCACATTATCCTCCAGGAAGAGATTCCCTGGAGTATTATGAAGATCAAAAAACGCTCACACCTTACCACCAGCAAAGCATAGCAAACTGTGTTATTGACCACTCTTGGCATCCAGAAAGAAGCTGTCATTGAACGATTTGGACAAAATTGCTGACAGTATATGCAAATACTTTCCTGTAGAGCGTTCGGTAAGTATTCGGATGAATATTTTATGTGCATGGGTTGGAGCATAATCACCACTTTAAACACAGCACTGTTCATAAAAATAGTAGCCGAATTTAATGCGGGTCTATTTGGCCTGTTATTCATCGCTGAATTTAGTTTTTTTGTAAAATTTTTTTTTTATTTTTCAATAATACTTCCAATGGTGGTCAACAAAATATAACCAAAATGTAAATATTATAAGATTTTACTACTTACATATGTCTTTATTTTGTTTACTATCGACATCTTTATGTCAACAACAACGGGTACAATTTGATAATAATTTTTGTTTCTAATTTGTTGGCCACCAGCGTATGGATGTTTGTGGTCACAATAGCTTAGCAAATGAAGCACATTAATTTAATTTCTGCATTTTTTTTTTAAATCGCTACTATCTTCAGTAAGAGTTCTTGCGAGATTTGCAAACAAAAGAAACAAAATTTATGAAAGTCGCCTCTTCGCTAAGCCGACGCACATAGTTATTGTTTCTGACTACAGACATATTAATAAATATATCACAGCTTTCTTGTTAGTTTGTAGTCGATATTTTTTACATGTACTTTTTTTTATAAAATTGTCGAATTTGAATTTGTTAAAAGCAAAACACAATTAAGAAAAAAGTACCGACTACCGATTAACGAACTAACAGACATGTGTGAATGCCCTGAATATTTTTATGCACATTTTATCAATGTTTCAGATCAATTGCGACTTTGAAATACTCTATCCTAAGAAAGGAACACATTTATTGAAAAAATGGGATGATTTTCTGCCATTAATACACAATTATTATAAGACGAATATAAAGGACAAAGTATGTCGAAAGTTACTGAATCAATTGGAAAATGAAAATATCACTGCAGGTAAACAAATGACAAACTTTTATTTTGAACTACATATGCATATATTAATGGGTATGTTTGTATTTCCAGATACCAGAAATTATATAACTTCTATACTGATAAATGCTGTTATTAAACCTGTTGCAAGGTACAAGAAAAACGCATCTATTAAACGGGTAACCATTCAGGAGGGAATGGACAGTTTTTTAGTCCATATAAACTCGGCATCGAATTTAGAGGAAACATTGGTTAAAATAAAAGAACGATTTTCACAAGAGAATAATACTTTGCAACCTGTTGCAATAGCTACTGGTTCTAGTATTAAGTCGTTAGACAATTTTTTTGTATATTTGGATGGAACAAAATTTAAGTGCTCATCATTTTTGGCAGCATTGGACTTATGTTTTAAAATTTTTCAAGTTTTTGATGTACATTATCCTCAGTACTGTAACGGTGTTTGGCTTTTTATTCAACAGTTTTTTTTTGAAATTGTCACGAAATACGATGAATCTCAGCCCAAAGTGAGTGGCTTGATATCTCATTTGGATTCCTTAATTAAAAAACAGGTTAATTAAAAAAATATAATGTATTTTTGTTTTGTTTGTGAATACAAAATTGATTCGGTTAAAAAGTTAACATCTCATTTTAGTTGTGAACATAAGCTTACAAATTTTTGTGTTTATAAATGCGCGCAAAAAAATTATTTCCAGCATTTTTCAAGTAAATGGTCATTTGTCAAACACCTTCATAGGCACGAAAAAGATGTACATGATTATAACTTGAGTTTAGATATTGTAAAATCAAATTCTGAAAGTTCCAAACACAATAGCCGGTCATCAAATATCTGTAGTGAAACAGAAAGTAATATATTTGAAACAGAGAGTTGTCAAAATTATAAACTTATAGAATCTGCTGTAATATTTTCAAGTGAACTATATTCAAAAAACAATTTAAGTAGAAGAGATGCTCTTACTATCCAAAAGAATATTTCGAATATATGTAAAAGCTAAGTTAATAATATTTACCTTTACATAAAAAATTGTGCGAAGTTTTTGGTTTATGCTCTGATCCATTGAAACAAGTAAACACTGAATATAAATTTTGTAAGTATATTCAGAAAAAAAATTTGTTTTACACTTTTTCTGAACATACTATAAACAATGAAATTGTGCCACGTATTCGATTTGGAAATCCTTGGCTGAATGTAATTCAAAGGCATATATTATGCCATTACGATTTCAATTTAAAAAAATTTTCGAATTAAATTCTATTTATCGAGAGACATTAGAAAACATAAAATTCTTACAAAATCAAACGCAATATTCAAATTTTGTAAATGGATCTATTTTTAAGTCAAAGGAGCAAAGAATTGATAAAGGGAAAATAATTATCCCATATTTTCTTTACTCTGATGATTTCGAAACAAACAACCCTTTAGGAAGTCATACAGCAAAATACTCCATATGCGCATTCTATTATTCAGAAGATCTTAAATTAAACAATACAGGGTCACAGGAATAATTGAAAGCAGCATATTTAATAATATCAGCACTTTTCATGTAACTGATAATTTCAGCGTTGATATAATACATGACATTTTTGAAGGAGTTTGTTGTTATGAATTATCTCAATCACTCGTATACTTTATAAAGAAAAAGTACTTTTCTCTAGGGTTTTTAAATACACGCAAACAGAATTTTATGTACGGGGAAACGGAAATAGGTAATTTTTCAGGCCCTTTACAAATGCACAGTCTTCTTAACTTCAACTTAAAAATGTCGAACTTCACGCATTTTCTACCACTAATTATAGGAGACAAAGTGCCACGAAATGATGAAGTATGGAAGCTTGTCACGCTATTAATTAAAATCATAGATATTTGTCTATATTCGTCGTTCATTGAAAATGACATTGAGCTTCTTACAGATACGATATCCCGTCACCACAATCTTTATTTACAGACATTTGGACCACTCAAGCCAAAACATCACTTCTTGGTTCACTATGGAACAGCAATAAAGGCTTCTGGACCTTTAAAGTATATTTGGTGTTTAAGATTTGAAGCGAAACATAAGGACTTGAAAAAATATACTTCAGTTAGTTATTCTCGCAAAAATATTTGTTATTCATTGGCAGTTAAAACTTCTTATCAGTTCTCTAATTTTATTTTAAAATTTAACGAGCTAAGGCCATCTTTAATTCATAACGCACATAAAAAACAAGTCAGTGAGGATACCATACATACAATTGAATTTTTCTTGCAGTCATATAACTTAGCAATAGAAAATTTCACTTTGGTTAACTCAGTGACATTCAAGGGAAGTGTATATAAAAAGCAGTTTTATCTCTTAAGATTATCGCAAAATTTACAATTGTTGAAAATCGAAGGACTTTTAATTGATAAACAAAATCAATTGTTTATAGTTTCTTCCGAAATCGAATTGAGCAATTTTGATGAACATTACCAATCTTTTGTTGTTGGAATTAATACCAAGGAAATGTGTTTTAATAAAATTGAATTCTTCACTAGTCCTCCTATGCATATATATAGTATGACAGACGGTTTAGTTTATCTAAGAAATAAAATTTTGTAACTATTTCAATTTGGTGTTTGGCAAAAAATATCTGAAGTGAGCCATTTTTTTCATAGTCCTACTTTAACATTAAAAGTTACTAGTGTTGTAGATTTTGGACTGCAAAATCAGATTCTAAAGTATTTTTTGGAAAAAAAGTTATTATTAAATAAGATATTGATTAATCAATATTTAAAATCCAAATACTTTAAAGCTAATTATTTAACTTATTATTTAATGTGATTATTGTTTATTGATTACACCAAATATACAACATTAGTAACTTTTATTGTTAAAGTACCACTATCAAAAAAAGCGGCTCACTTCAGATATTTTTAGCCGTCTTTAATTTATTGTTAAAAAAAAGTAAACTGAATAAATAACATATGCTTTTAGCAAAGAGTATATATTTGTTAAGAGGCGTCACTCGATACTTTGTTGTTGCCAAAGCAACCCTGTCATGTCGAATGTGATTCTCAAGGAAGTTTTGTTCATTTTTTTTTAACTGAATCCTATATATTTATGCCGTAAAATGACTTTGCATAATTACGATTCTTGGAAAGAGAATTAATTAATTAATTTAATACAATCAATAAAATAAACACAAATACCCCACGAAAATGTATAGAAGGCGTTTTTATAAATACATCTGACAAAAAAAACCAACGACTACCTTGAGAAAACATCGAGTAATTTGCTTTGGCAACAACAAAAGTATCGAGTGACGCCTCTTAACAAATATATACTCTTTGCTTTTAGTATAAATGATCTATAATAATACGAGTATATGTTTATGTACAAACGAACACAATTCTGTAAAATGAAGTTTTTTACGTACTTAAATTTTATTTACTAATTATGGTTCAAAAAAGGACTGAATTTGTAAAGCACTTTCTATGTACTATATACACATACATATGTAAAAACACTTTGCAAAAATGAATATTTTTTTTATGTAGATATTGATGAGACAGGATTATAAATTTTTATTTAATGTGATATCCACATGTGTGGATGTTCAAGCCATAGATTTCCCTCCGTACTTATAATTTGCATATATGAAATAAATAATTACAAAAATGTATTTAAAACTGTATTTTTATTTGCTGAAATAAAAAAAATAATAGAGTTTACTCTGTCAACAAAACTGTGTTTTCTATTAAACCAAAAGTAATTTTGTAGTTGGGTCAACAGATTGACCAATTACTTTTGACATAAATATGTGGCAAAACAACATTCGCATCGGTTATTAATGAACAGAAATATAAGGTAAAAGAACAACATCCATTGTTATTAATAACAGATATCTTATTAAATTAACAGAATGCGGAACAGTTAATTTGACGGAGATTTTTTAAATTCAACAGCAAATCTGTAAACGTATTTTCAACAGATGAGCATTTGTTGGTTTAACGGAGTTATTCTTTGGATGTGATTTACCTGTTAAATCTGTTGTTTTGACCTGTAATCCGCTTGATTCTACTGTATTTTTTTTCTGAGTGGGCCTATCACTGTTTAACTCTTCGTTATTAAATGTCTGTAAGTGTGGGAGCAATTTTCGATATCCGATTTGTAATTCATACGTATATTTGTCGGTGTGTTTATAATATGAAGCATTTCAACATAGAGCATTTATAAAAACATCGACAAATATACGTATGAATTACAAATCGGACATCGAAAATTGCTCCCAGACTTACAGACATTTAATAACGAACAGATAAGCAGTGATAAACTCCACGTCAAGCAGTGAAGACGTGATAACTATGTATGTACCTAATTAATGTTGAAAGTATTATATTTAAAATATCGCTTGTAAACGTTTACGTAATATATATTCGGTCTTATCACGCACTCCATCGTTTACTGTTTTTCGGAGAAGTTACTCCAAAAGCATTCATGCATTTCGAACAACTCCGAACGTAAATTCGAAATTCGGAGAATAGCATTCACTGAACACACTCTAAATGTCAAATTGTCAAATTTCCCACAATTTTTCTACGACAAGTTTTTTTAAGCGGACAATCCACGAAAAATTGAAATAAATATAAAACAAATTGAAAAAATTATAAAAATGTAAGTATTTATTGAATAAACGCGTAATCAGTATTTAATTTGTCAAAATACAGGTCCAAAATAACAACAAGGCAACAGTATGCGGCTTTTCTGGAGTTGCTGCAAGAAAAGCCCTCTATGGCACACGGCTTTTCAAAGTGCTCTAAAGAAGAAGCGTCGGAGTTTTGGAAAAAGGTGGCGGAGGAGCTTAACAGCATGGGCCCACCTCAGAAAGACATCACTAGCTGGAAAAAGGTAAAACGTGTAATTTACTGTGCCTTGCTTGTGTGTATATATGTACAAATATCGCGTTTACTAGGTATGGCTAGACTGGAAGGCGTATATTAAAAGGAAGCTAGCGGAAAACAAAAAAGAGCAGAGAGCTACTGATGGCGGTCGAAACAGGCAGCACCATTTTAATGAAATGGAGGAGGATGTCATCCGATTGACAGCACTAGAGACTAGCACGAACGGAATTGAAAACACTGTGAGCGTTGGGCTACCTGTTGCAGCTGACTCTGAAAATATAATCGATTATAGTCGTGTTAATGTTGAAGATATAGATTCCCTTATCCGAATAGCTGCATCAGCATATATTGAAGGAGAAGCTTCATACGTTTGATTAAAATGATTTTCTTCAAAATTTTCTGAAAAATCATCAGGCACGCGATAATGGATACAAATATTGTGCAATGCTGCGGTAACGTTCACTATTTGGCAAACCTTCATGGGTTCATAATAAAGCTCACGAGCACCCAGAAGGCATCTGGAGCGGTTCTTAAATACACCTATGGTCCTTTCTATAGTATTTCTCGCTTTTGCATGTATTTTATTGTAGTTTCCTTCGGCGCTTCCTGTTGTAGGTGAACGAAAAGGTGTCATTAATCATGGCTCCAGAGCGTATCCAGCGTCTCCTGTGGAATAAATAAAATCATTTTAGCAAAATATTATTCAAACGGTCTATATATGTATGCACTTACTCAAAAGCCAAGTGTTTCGTTCACCGTTTAGGTATTTATTTCCGAAAAAATTTCGCGCGCTGCTTAAGTTCCAAATATGAGCATCGTGGTTGCTGCCAGGATACTGCGCATTCACGTGACGAATTCTCATTTTATTATCGCATATCTGCAATAAATTAAAAATTAGAAAGATATTTGAAATATCAGTTTTTGCAAGACTCTCAATCACAGCATTGATGCTATAGTACCCTTTACGATTAAAATACAGGAATTTGTCTTTAGCCGGCGCAAAAATTTTAATGTGTGTTCCGTCTACACATAAAATCCCACCAGGAGATCCATATTTTTGATAAAAGTACATCTTTGCTAGTCTTTTTTCTTCGTTGCTCAAATCAAGATTCACCCACGTAACGTAAATACGGAAGACAAACGATGGAGCGAAGAGATGGAGCACGGCCTCTGTGAGCGTGCATTCCCATCTAGGACACTTAAGACGTACAAAAAGGCCGCCTTATTCAAGCGATAATTTTTAGTAAACCTATTTCATAAAATAAAGTTAAGTTATGAAGTTATTCCTATACTTACATTGTGTCCTCGACATCGAGCGGATTGCTTGCGTCTCTTAATATTTTTCGTTGAATTTTCATATTCGATCTACTTCTTTCACCTTTCGCCTCCACCAGCATTATAGAAAATATCAACGAAGAATCCATAACACTTAAAAGCTTTGTTTTTCCAATATATATTTCAGTTTAGTTAAATTTATTTACCCTTGTAGTTATTGAAATTTCAATTTATTGCAAAACATCTGATTTCGAAACGTCAAAATTTAAAATTTGGATATGGCAACAACTTTTTCGAATTCACATGGGTTGCATGACAAAAAATTGCTCCGATTCGGAGCGGACATTTACATTCGAAAATTTGCTACGATGGATTGTGTGATAGGGCAGATTATATTATATTATATTATTTTTTGTGTTTTTATGTTTGTTATAGTTCCTCTGGAGACGATTACCGTGTGTAATCGAAATATATTGGGAAGAAAATAAATAAAACTTGCATTTTAATTTATCATTCACGTACCTCAAGCCAGCTTAATGCCGCTATTACGGTATGCAACTCAACTTAGTTGGGTTGTAATTAAAACAACTCAACTTTCAGCCAACTCAACTCCTGTTTGGTATTACGAATTACAACATATTCCAGTTGAAGTTGAATTGGTGTTGCCAACCTAGGAAAGTGATGATTTGACAGATAAATGAACAGCTGATCAATCTGTGGCAGAAATTTAAGCATTTGCAAAAGTGGTTTTGTTTTTACAAGATATTATATGATATGAAATCTATTTTATAATGGCGAAAATGTTGGTGATTGACATGTCACGAATACGGAAAACATTCCTTGAAACTACCAAGCACCAAGTAAGAAAATGTTTAAGTGACAAATGATGAGCTTGTTGTTGTTGTTGTTGTAGCGATAAGGTTCCTCCCCGAAGGCTTTGGGGAGTATTATCGATGTAATGATCCTTTGCCGGATACAGTTCCGGTTCGCTCCGGTACCACAGCACCATTAAGGTGCTAGCCCGACCATCTCGGGAACGATTTATGTGGCCACATTAAACCTTCAGGCCATCATGAGCTTCTAATGAAGTTATTTTTGCAGATTTGAAAGGAAGCATTTTGCTCATTACTAAACAAAATTAAGGACCATTTCCGCAAACGCCTTCGGGAAGGCTGTACCCCTATTTTAAAATTATGCGCCACACTCAGATTCCTTGCTGATGGCACCTATCAAACATGCTGTGGAAATGATTTTGGTGTTGGACTAGTTTTAGATATTATTTAGGAGCATATTTGTGCGAAGTGGATTAAAACCCAAACAGCAAAAATTGTATTTTACTCTAAAACAGGATTTCCAGGAGTAGTTATTAGTATCAATGGGACTCATATTCGCATAATTTCACCTATTTTGGCTGCATCCGAACAGCCTCGTCCAACTTCGGAATGTAGCTCCATAAAGTCAAAAAGTTATTCAATGCAATCCTTCGTTTAAACGTTGTTTTTATATAAATGTGTACAAAATTGTTGATTATTGTTTGATTAAAAAAGGTTAAACTACCAGCTTTAAATTTTTTGTTTTTTTTTTTTGGTAACGTTTTATGAGCCCATGCACCATCTAACTCTTATCAAAGGTGGTACCAAAAGACGCGTTTCGTTTTTAGGATTCGAAAGCGGAAATTAAAAATTTTATTTCTGTCGAAAATCATTTACAAAAACCCACATAATGGCCCGAGGGTCCGAAATATGAGGCCCGATCCATAGTTTTTTTTTGCACAGAACACCTTTTTGCGTTGGCGGCCTTTGGCCGCGATTTGTAAAAAATAACCCTGGGTGGGTCCAACACCTTTTGGTGTGTACAAAAAATTTGGCAAAATACAACAGGTGGTGAATCGTCTTCTAAAACGTTACATTTTTTCAAAACAACTGCAAATTTGTATGAGACAACTGCTAGTAATCAGTTGTAAGATTTTGACGTCTTTGACAACTACACCAACACAAGGTTGTAAACAGTGATGCCACAAAAAGTTGTTAAGACTAGACAACTCAACCGACATTTTTTTGACAGGTTGAGTTGTAATCTGTAATACCAAACTGCGTAATTTCAACCCATAGGGGCATAAAATATATTTGCAAAGTAAAAGGTCGCCAAATAATCTATATATATAAAAGAACTGTACATTTTGATTGTCACTCCATAACTCGAGAACGGATAGAAAGATTGCCATGAAATTTTTAGGAAAGATACAGGAAGGAGAGATGTAGGTTAGTTGATTTTGAAATCCCAAATCGGTTTAGCCATATATCTATATATATAAAAATGATTGTTTGTATGTATGTCATCGATTAACTCAAAAACTACTGGACCGATTATTATGATAATTGCCATATATATGTGTTTTTCCACGGGGAAGGTTTATATAATGAGTACTTTGATACCGGGTGACTAGGGTCTCGAGATATAGGCCAAAACATGGACCGGGGAACTCCAGGAAGTGTTTGTACAATATGGGTATCAAATGGAGGCTGTTTATGAGTTCTTTGACACTGGGTGACTAGGTTCTCGAGATATAGGCCAAAACATGGACCCGGGCACCCCTAGGATGTGTTTATACAATATGGATATCAAATGAAAGCTGTTGATGAGTGCTTTAATACAGGGTAGTTTTCATACCTATTGGTGACTAGGGTCTCGAGATATAGGCCAAAACGTGGATCAGGGTAACACTAGGATGCGTTTTTGCATTATGGGTATCAAATTGAAGCTGAGGATGTGTGCTTTACTACAGATTATTTTTTATACCGCTGGGTGTCTTGGGTATCGAGATATATGTCAAAACGTGGACACGGATACCCCGAGACAAAGTTTATACAATATGGATATCAAAGGAAAACTGTTGATGAGTGCTTTATTACAGGGTAGTTTTCATACCTACTGGTGACTAGGGTCTCGAGATATAGGTCAAAACATGGACCCGGATACCCCTAGAATGTGTATGTATTTTGGATATCAAATGAAAGCTGTTGCTGAGAGCTTTTAAGTAATTTTCATTGTGATATTCGATTTAGTCGCATCAACCTGGCAAAACTGATAAATATGCATGCGAATCCGAAATAAAGTCATGAATTAATAATACCCACATACCTATTTACATGCGTCCTATTCAATTTGCCAGAAATTTGGTATATAAATTTGCCTATATTAGTATTTACGATGCTTTTTTCCGGGAAGTAGACCAGAGACGGACTGGGACTGGGAACAGGACTAGGACTGAGACTGAGACTCGGAGTGGACTGGGACTGAGACTCGGAATGGGGCTGGAACAAAATACATACCACCCTCTGGGACTGGCAATAAGATATGAAGAAGAATGAGAAAAACTTGAGAGAAGAGAAAAGAGAGAAGGAGACTGAGAAAGAGATAGAATGAGACGAAGATGGAGATAGATGAAGCGAAAAATACGGAGGGAGGAGTGAATGCAAAGATTAGGAAAAAGTGTAGAGGGGCGAGGGCAGATTTAGACGGAAAAAGCTTATTAAAATGTATGCAGATATACCAAATTTAGGGCAGAACAACGTCTGCCGGGTCTGCTAGTCACTTATAAATTTTTAATCCGGAAATACATTCGACATTTGAAAAAGAGCTTTTTGACATCTAAATTTATATTCCGATATTTGGCGCATGATAATAACTTGCATATAAGAAGACATATCCGAAATGCCGTTGCCGTTAAACTTAATAAACAATGCTTCCATCAGGTTATTTGTTTTAAAAACAGTCGTTTGGCTTTAGAACCCTTCCTTTGGACAGGCAATCAACATAACTATTCGAGGACTCATTTTCAACCTAGTTTACGAATATTTCTTTATTCAGTCTATGATTTACAAGAATCTTATTAAACATAAGTTTTATTTACAGAAAAGTTAATTTAAAATGGAAAATAACATATTTTTAAAACTTCGACGAGATATCGAAAAATCAATACAATAATTATTATTGATTGAGTTAATAGCAATTATACTATGTACAAACACACACCAAATTGGCAATTTATACCATTTCGGCAAATTATTACGTAATTTATCAAATTAATAAATTGTAATAATAAATTGCCAATTTAAAAAAAAATTGCATAATAAATTGTTTCAAACTGCAAATGCAACCTTGTAAAGTGTGTTCATTGGGTAGATTTAAACGTCAGTTATGCATGGCTCAACTCTATGGTTGGCTAATCTCATCTGATTTTATTTTTTTCATTTCACTGGAGTAGAGATTGTCAAAAGAAGATGGCAAACTCAAAATGAACCCGAAACATTGAAGACATTTTCTTACACCACACAAAAATTTCAGAGTTTTATGTTTTCATGCCATTACATTCGCCCAATACAGAACATAAAAGTTCAAAGACTCTAAAAGTATTGGGCAATCAATATTGCCGTTGGAAATATCATAAATAAACATTATAGATGTAATTACTCTTCTACTTTCTAATGTGTGAAGATTAATTAGCTTACACCTAGAGATGTATGGAGGAAGAGGAAGATCGAAGCTTAGATCGTATAAACAGTACTTCATGAATATTTTTTGCACACGTTTGTGTACCTCATAATAAGGACTTCATATTATGGAACCATATTCAAGCCTTGACCGTACAAAGGCATTGTATAATAGTTTGTTGGTATATGGGTCCTTAAACTCGGATCCATTTCTTTTAATAAAGGCCAGTAAGGAATATGCTTTGGGGATAATAAAATTTATGTGCTCGGTGAATGTAAAAGACGAATCAAATACAACACCCATATCCCGAAATTTATTCACCCTAAGTAACGGCTTATTAGAGACATAGTAAGACGAAATCAATTTATTACATAATTTAATATAATTTATGTAATAACATTTGTTGGCATTCAGCGCAAGCTTATTTTTACAGCACCATTCATTACAATTATTTAACTCAGATTGTAGTATGAGAGTATCAGACTCATTCTTGATTCTGAAAAAAAATTTCAAATCATCAGCCTAAAGGAGATAATTGCATAGCTTGAAACAAGCACTGACATCATTGATAAAGAGAATAAAGAAAAGCGGGCCAAGGATACTAGCTTGGAGCATATATGTTGAGTAATGATTATATATGCTAATTATTGCTAATTAACCTTCATTTGCGAAATTCTCCAATTCATTAAATAATTAGAATTAGTTCAACTAATTCCCATTAGATAATTGAAATTTTTATTCCAATGGTAAATCTAATTGCAATTAGTTGCCATTAGCAAAAAAAATTGGTTTACCTTTACAATTAGAAATCTAATTGACTTCTGCTAATGCAATTAAACGCCGTTGTTCGACTTCTAGAGTACAGGCCGGAACTGGATGAGTTGTGCGATAATTGAGCCTGCTGCGTTTTACATCCTGTGAACTATCATATTTGGATACATACAAGCTGATTGTGGCGCCTATTGCTCAGAGTCTGGACTTCATGCAAGGCGAACAGAGTGTTGGATATGGTTGCCTTTTGCCTACAATTATGACTCTGAGCAATAAATTGATAAAAATCCAGCAGAAAATCGAGCATCCATTCTCTAGAATTGCATTAGAGCTGGAAAAGCAATTAAGACAACGATTCCGAGCTTTCTTTGAATTAAATGAGGAGGCGGATTTGGCGCTAGCTGCAGCTGCCCTGATTCCAAACGTGAAGTTGAGCTGGCTGAAAATCTTACAAAAAACATCGCCACAATTTACATATGCGCGAATAACGGAAAGGGTTATTCGTATCATCACTGATTACGCAATCAAGCAGAACCTTCCTGCAACAAACGAAAATCATAAATGTGAAGGTGCGTATACTGAAGCGACCTTTTATGATTTCAGTGATGGTGGTAAGTTCTGCATAAGTGACACATACATATATGGTATTTTTAGTAAATCAGATTACATTTTTGCAGAAGAAAGTACTGCTTCATTGTCAAAATTGACAGAGGAGGCTGAAAGCCTGCATTTGATTTCGAATGTGATGCATCAATGTTTGAATGATACTGATAATACTTCAAATATATGGTGCAAATATCCTACATTAGAGGAAATATCACTGTTTTGCAACACACCGCTTACGTCTTCAGGCCCTGTGGAGCGACTATTTTCCTTTGCGGGCATTATTAATAGTCCAAGGCCGGCCAAAAGAGCTTTGTGCGAAACTCTGTCAAAATATTTGGATATGTCCGTATATATGCAGTCAACTTGACAACCATGCAACCAACTTGACGAGATGCAGTAATTCGAAAAAACGGCCAGATTAGTTACTGTTTATTTCCCCGGAACGAAGCAATGCTTACATGGGCAAATATATAGCTTAACTACGTACGATAATTAAAAAAACAATTAGCTCGAATTAGAATCAATTATTTTCATATTTTCAAAAACAAAAAAAAAAAACTATAATATTCATAATATGAATTTCACACACATATTTATTACTTATGTACATATATTACATACATGCAGACATATTTAAAGTACGTACTAACTGTTTAATAACTACAACACTGTGTTATTGTGTGAAATGTAAATAAATAAACGTGCTTTGCAATTTGTTTCAAGTGTTTGCATTGTTTAATATTGTAAATGAAACTGGTATTTTTGTTAAGTTAAAATCATATATATATTTGTCGCAATGTCGGAAGAAATATCATTTGCAAGTAAAATTTCTGGTGATGATGAGGATTTTGATGTTACGTACACGCTTTCGAAAGAATCGAAGAAAAGGAAAGTGTACAATAGAGATGGAGAGCAATTTGTGAAGAGGCGGATGGAAAAAAATTTTGACAATATAATTTTCACATCGAATTTTTATATTGAAGTTAAGAAGGTATGAAAGTTTCATTACAAAACTATAAATCGAACCTCCTTGTTGTGTTGTTAAAGTATAAAAACCTTGTATCAGATTTCAGAAAATAAAAAAGATAAAATAGACGGAAAGTTCGTTGCTTGCAACAAGGTGATTTGCGGTTTTATGGGAGTCTCTTCAAATTTTATCAGCCATCTCAGAGTGCGGCATCCTGAAATTCATAAGGAATATCTTACGAAGAAATCTAACAAGCAAAACTTGAGTATTCAATCAAATTTCGATAAGAAACTTATTGAATTTCTAGTGGATTCAGGATTATCGCTTTCCCTGGTTGAAAGGTATTGGAAGAAAGTGTGAAAGCCGAACTAGCCACAGCGAAACGACGAGGTGGAACTCGCTATACGACGCCGTTGTTCGACTTCTCGAGCACAGGCCGGAACTGGATGAGTTGTGCGATAAATTGAGCCTGCTGCGTTTTATATCCTGTGAACTATCATATTTGGATACATACAAGCTGATTGTGGCGCCTATTGCTCAGAGTCTGGACTTCATGCAAGGCGATCAGAGTGTTGGATATGGCTGCCTTTTGCCTACAATTATGACTCTGAGCATCCATTCTCTAGAATTGCATTAGAGCTGGAAAAGCAATTAAGACAGCGATTCCGAGCTTTCTTTGAATTAAATGAGGAGGCAGATTTGGCGCTAGCTGCAGCTGCCCTGATTCCAAACGTGAAGTTGAGCTGGCTGAAAATCTTACAAAAAACATCGCCACAATTTACATATGCGCGAATAACGGAAAGGGTTATTCGTATCATCACTGATTACGCAATCAAGCAGAACCTTCCTGCAACAAACGAAAATCATAAATGTGAAGGTGCGTATACTGAATCGACCTTTTATGATTTCAGTAATGGTGGTAAGTTCTGCATAAGTGACACATACATATATGGTATTTTTAGTAAATCAGATTACATTTTTGCAGAAGAAAGTACTGCTTCATTGTCAAAATTGACAGAGGAGGCTGAAAGCCTGCATTTGATTTCGAATGTGATGCATCAATGTTTGAATGATACTGATAAAACTTCAAATATATGGTGCAAATATCCTACATTAGAGGAAATATCACTGTTTTGCAACACACCGCTTACGTCTTCAGGCCTATTTTCCTTTGCGGGCATTATTAATAGTCCAAGGCCGGCCAAAAGAGCTTTGTGCGAAACTCTGTCAAAATCTTTGGATATATCCGTATATATGCAGTCAACTTGACAACCATGAGTAAAAGACGAGATGCAGTAATTCGAAAAAACGGCCAGATTAGTTACTGTTTATTTCCCCGGAACGAAGCAATGCTTACATGGGCAAATATATAGCTTAACTACGTACGATAATTAAAAAAAAACAAGTAAGGAAGGCTAAGTTCGGGTGTAACCGAACATTACATACTCAGTTGAGAGCTGTGGAGACAAAGTAAGGGAAAATCACCATGTTGTAAAAAGAACCTAGGGTAACCGTGGAATGTGTTTGTATGACATGTGTATCAAATGGAATTTATTAAAGAGTATTTTAAGAGGAAGTGGGCCATAGTTCTATAGATGGACGCCATTTAGGGATACCGCCATAAAGGTGGACCAGGCCTGACTCTAGAATTTGTTTATACGATATGGGTATCAAATGAAAGGTGTTAATGAGTATTTTCAAAGGGCTTGGGCCTAAGTTCTATAGATGGACGCCTTTTCGAGATATCGCCATAAAGATGGACCAGGACTGACTCTAGAATTTGTTTGTACGATATGAGTATCAAATGAAAGGTGTTAATGAGTATTTTAAGAGGGCGTGGGCCTTAGTTCTATATGTGGACGCCTTTTCGAGATATCGCCATAAAGGTGGACCAGGGGTGACTCTAGAATTTGTTTGTACTATATGGGTATCAAATGAAAGGTGTTAATGAGTATTTTAAAAGGGCGTGGGCCTTAGTTCTATAGGTGGGACGCCTTTTCGAGATATCGCCATAAAGGTGGAACAGGGGTGCCTCTAGAATTTGTTTGTACTATATGGGTATCAAATGAAAGGTGTTAATGAGTATTTTAAAAGGGAGTGGGCCTTAGTTCTATATGTGGACGCCTTTTCGAGATATCGCCATAAAGGTTGACCAGGGGTGACTCTAGAATTTGTTTGTACGATATGGGTATGAAATGAAAGGTGTTAATGAGTATTTTAAAAGGGCGTGGGCCTTAGTTCTATAGGTGGACGCCTTTTCGAGATATTGCCATAAAGGTGGACCAGGGGTGACTCTAGAATTTGTTTGTACGATATGGATATCAAATGAAAGGTGTTAATGAGTATTTTAAAAGGGCGTGGGCCTTAGTTCTATAGGTGGACGCCTTTCCGAGATATCGCCATAAAGGTGGACCAGGGGTGACTCTAGAATTTGTTTGTACTATATGGGTATCAAATGAAAGGTGTTAATGAGTATTTTAAAAGGGCGTGGGCCTTAGTTCTATAGGTGGACGCCTTTTCAAGATATCGCCATAAAGGTGGACCAGGGGTGACTCTAGAATTTGTTTGTACTATATGGGTATCAAATGAAAGGTGTTAATGAGTATTTTAAAAGAGAGTGGGCCTTAGTTCTATATGCGGACGCCTTTTCGAGATACCGCCATAAACGTGGACCAGGGGTGACTCTAGAATGTGTTTGTACGATATGGGTATCAATTTAAAGGTATTAATGAGGGTTTTAAAAGGGAGGGAGCCCTTAGTTGTATATGTGAAGGCGTTTTCGAGATATCGACCAAAATGTGGACCAGGGTGATCCAGAACATCATCTGGCGGGTACCGCTAATTTATTTATATATGTAATACCACGAACAGTATTCCTTCCAAGTTTCCAAGGACTTTTGAGTTCGCCCTGCAAAACTTTTTCATTCTCTTCTACTTAATATGGTAGGTGTCACACCCATTTTACCAAGTTTTTTTCTAAAGTTATATTTTGCGTCAATAGACCAATACAATTACCATGTTTCATCCCTTTTTTCGTATTTGGTATATAATTATGGCATTTTTTTCATTTTTCGTAATTTTCGATATCGAAAAAGTGGGCGTGGTCATGGTCGGATTTCGGCCATTTTTTACACCAATACAAAGTGAGTTCAGATAAGTACGTAAACTGAGTTTAGTAAAGATATATCGATTTTTGCTCAAGTTATCCTGTTAACGGCCGAGCGGAAGGACAGACGGTCGACTGTGTACAGAAACTGGGCGTGGCTTCAACCGATTTCGCCCTTTTTCACAGAAAACAGTTACCGTCCTAGAATCTAAGCCTCTACCAAATTTCACAAGGATTGGTAAATTTTTGTTTGACTTATGGCATTAAAAGTATCCTAGAAAAATTAAATGAAAAAGGGCGGAGCCACGCCCATTTTGAAATTTTCTTTTAATTTTGTATTTTGTTGCAACATATAATTACTGGAGTTGAATGTTGACATAATTTACTTATATACTGTAAAGATATTAACTTTTCTTTTAAAATTTTAATTAAAAAAATTTTTTTTTAAAAAGTGGGCCTGGTGGTTCTCCGATTTTGCTAATTTTTATTAACCAGACATATAGTAATAAGAGTAATGTTACTGCCAAATTTCATCATGATATCTTCAACGACTGCCAAATTACAGCTTGCAAAACTTCTAAATTACCTTCTTTTAAAAGTGGGCGGTGCCACGCCCATTGTCCAAAATTTTACTAGTTTTCTATTCTGCGTCATAAGTTCAACTCACCTACCAAGTTTCATCGCTTAATCCGTATTTGGTAATGAATTATCGCACTTTTTCGATTTTTCGAAATTTTCGATATCGAAAAAGTGGGCGTGGTTATTGTCCGATATCGTTCATTTTAAATAGCGATCTGAGATGAGTGCCCAGGAACCTACATACCAAATTTCATCAAGATACCTCAAAATTTACTCAAGTTATCGTGTTAACGGACAGACGGACGGACGGACGGACATGGCTCAATCGAATTTTTTTTCGATACTGATGATTTTGATATATGGAAGTCTATATCTATCTCGATTCCTTTATACCTGTACAACCAACCGTTATCCAATCAAAGTTAATATACTCTGTGAGCTCTGCTCAACTGAGTATAAAAAGTTTTGAAATTACAGGGATCATCGATATTGGCCGATAGTTTGAAACGTCACCTTTACTACCACTTTTAGGAATAGGTTGAATAAAAGTGGTTTTCCATTCATCCAAAAAGATACCAGACTTTAATGATAAATTTAATATATGCAACAAGGGCTCTGCAACGGAAGCTACACATTGCTTCAGAAAAAAAGATGAAAATTCTTGAAAATCACATTGCTTGGAGCTCTTGATCGCCTAAATACTTAAGATAATATCATCAATATCAAGACTTATGTCATTCAACATATCTCCGTCGTCATTCCACAGATCATCAGTAGCAAAGTTTGCTTTAAAAGTTTTGCAAACAAATTGGCTGAATCACTAGACGATGATGAGTTCTTGCCCTTGGAAGACACAGACAACGGTATTGTTGAAACCGATTGTTTGGAGCGAATGAAATTCCAAACCGATTTAGGATTCGATTTGATATTATTTTCGAAAGAATATATTGATTGTACAGAAACTTATCAAGACAAACTCCTTCACGTAATTCAGGGGGTCAATTCACGTTCTATGTAGTGATGAAGTGAAAAAAAAATTTTAATGCTCGCTGAGAAATTAATTTTTTCATTTTATCACATCACTTTTTCATATTAGACGATTCGTGTTCCTTGCAGTACTTGTTGTGAAAATCTAATAACGAGCACTGTGGTGAGTAAAAAAATTATATTTTCTGTCAAAAAAAAAATTTTATTAATGAAAGTAGTAAATATTTTCAACTTTTCAATAAGTAAAGAAGAAAAAGCCCAATACTCGCCTTTTGATTTCGCGATCACAGAATCGACGGAGGCTACTAGATGATATATGTACCTAGTTTATCCATGTGGCTCTTTAGCCTGCAGTGACCTGTGAGTATGCCTGCTAAAATTCTAAGCATGCTTTTTGGGAGCTTAATCATGGCTTTATATCGCTTATCCTCCTATCCTGGGCTTTCACGCCAGTGTTGTTCTCTGAGGCACGCTTCTTTTTGCCTGAACTCTTCCCTTATTGTGTGTGACACTATCGGTATGATGGGCTCGGGTGCTATTGACTTTTCCGCCGCCGCCAACCTGGCAAGCTCCGTACCATCCACTCCTCTGTGTCCAGTTACCCAGGCTAAACGGATGGTGTTATTGGCCCCTTGACTGCTTAACCTCTCTACGCACTCAAGGACTGTTGATGATTTAATCTCAACAGAAGATAGTGCCTTGAGCGAAACCTGACTGTCGCTGAGTATACCGATTTCCTCGTTTGTATGTCCCCGCTATAAATTTATCTCTGCACACCGGCTCGTGGCGAAAACTTCGGCTTGGAAGATGCTCGGACATTTTCCGAATGGTAGGGATATTTTGGTTCGGGGGCCAAAGATCTCCGCTCCTATGCCCTCCGGTGTTTTCGAGCCTTCGGTGTACCATATTATAGTGTGTTCCTGGTGAAGTGCTTCAATTCTGGAGGTTTCCTATGTACACTTGTTCCCCAGCGCTATTTTGAAGCGCTTCTCAAACTTAATTAGCTTCTTGGTATCATCACTGGAAAGTTGGATTAGTGGAATCTGCTCCTTCAGCTTCTCCATGTTCCGTGACTGTATCACTTTGCCTCCTTTGCATCCCTCTTTAGCTATGTTTACTAAAGTACTCCTGGCTTACTGCTCAATTATTATGTGTAGATGCGTTAACTTAAGCAGCACCGCTATTGCCGCCGTCGGCCATGTTCGCATAGCTCCCGTAATGCAGACACATGCCAAGCGTTGAAGCTTCGTGAGTGACTTTTGTACGGTCATCATGGTTGTCCCTGATGCCCACGCAACTGCTTCATACACTATGATAAGTCTCACTATAGTAGTGTACGTCCATCTTAGGATCTTTGGGCTGCATCCCCAGGATCTTCTTTCAATACGTCTGCACACCAATGGCTGCCTTGTTAGGATTGATACTTAGCTCCACCTAAGTACACCATTCTTTCGTTACCCTCAATGCCCTTTGAATTATGTCGCAAAGGGTGCTTTCAAATCTGCCTCTTACAATTATAACGATATCCTCCGCGTAACCCTGACATCGGATTCCGTTCTCTGAGAGCCTCTGTTGAAGTTAATCTACTACCAGGTTCCACAGCACGGGTGACAGGACGCCCTCTTGTGGACATCCCTTCATTGTCTTCATCTCTATTGTACCGTCCCCCTTCGATGGTTCGGCAATCCTCGTATGCAGTAGGGCGTTTATCCACACTCTCATGGGCCGTGTTGTTGAATGCCCTCTCTATGTCCAAAAATGCGCATAGTGCAACCTCTACGTATTCGAACCACTTTGGATTTCTGACAGCGGATACAATGCAGTTTCTGTCGACCTACCTGTCCTATATGCATGCTAATCTTGATGTAGTGGTATTCTATCGAGAGCCTTTGATCTAATCTCGTGGTCTACAATCTTCTCCATTGCTTTCAGAGCAAAGGATGTCAGATGCTGCAGTGAACAGCCAACTTAAATTTGCGGCTTACCTTTAGCTCTGCTCTTGACGAAAGCCCCCCACCAACCTTTCCGTTCATATTCGACCCATCCGTGAACAAGTAATCCGGTCCCCTTCCCCGGATGAGTCCTCTTCCCCATTCCTCTCCCGGGGAATGACTGGGGTGAAGGTTACACAGGGAGCAGTTATCGGCATACAATAGTCCGTCCTGTCAGGGATAAAGTCGAAAGCTAGAGTGTCCAAAGTCAGAAAGCCCATAGCTCATATCAGTGGATCCCTTAGTAAGTAATAAACAACTTTTAAAAAATTTTGGCAATTAGTGCGTCTAATTTACAATTTGTTTCTTTTTGGACATTTAGCATCTCTTTAGCCTTATTCTTGTTGCTCTTCCTCTTCTCCATCTTTTTATATCTCCTATCTTCCTCTCATTCTCCTTTCTCTCGGCCTTCCCCTCTCCCTCCGCCTTTCCTCCTCTCCTCTCCCTTTCTTTTCCCTCTTCCTTCACCTTTTTCGTTCCGTTTTTCTTCTCCTTTCCTTCCCCTTCTTTTTCTTCCATTTTCCTTCTCTCTATCCTTCCCCTTTTCCTTTTCGTTCTCCTTTCCTTCCCCTTATCCTTTTCCCTTTCTTCTCCTTTACATTTCTGTCCCCCTCTCCTTCTCTTCCATCTTTTTATCCCTCTCCTTCTCAGCCTCTCTCGTTCGCCCTCCCGATCTCTTACTCTTCTCCTTTTCCTCTTCGCTATACTTTTTAATTTTCGTTTCCGTTCCCTTTTCCTTCTTCCTCTCCCTATTCCTATGCTTTGTCTACCCTTATCTGTATTCTTCTATTCTTATTCGTCGGAGAGGGACCATTCCCAAGAAGTGGGTTTACCTCAAGTGGTATGCATCACTACTATATATATATTATAATAGCTTTTACCCGTGGCCTCGTCCGCAAGGAGAAAATAAAATACCCCAAGCACTATCCGGGAAAGGTCCCTAAATGTCCCGAAATTACCCCGACGTGATCCCGGAAGGGTCCCAAAATTATCCCGAAAAAGTTCCGAAAAGACCCCAACCGGATTCCAAAAATCATCAAATGATCCCGAAATAGTCTCCAGAAATCCAGATAAAGCCACGAAATAGCCCCGACGGGATCCCAGATGGATCCCGAAAACCAACTAAAAATGATCCTGGAGGAGTCCCCAAATAACCCTGACATAGTCCCGAAAAAGTTCCAAAATAACCCCGACGGTATCCCGGACGGATCCGGAAAACCATCCAGACGGGATAGAAAGTATCCTATGTCCGTCTCCTGATTCTAAGCTACCTGTCGCACCAATTTTCAGCCAAATCGGTTCATCCATTCTTGAGTTATAGTGTAAATAACACCACTTTCTTTTATATTTATAGATTTTTCACGGACAAATTCAACGGTGAAAAAATATTCGTTAAATGAAAAAATTTTGACAATAAATATCACTTTTTTTTCAAACTGAATCGCATATCAGATGAAGTGGTGGAAAATGCTTTCATTTCACAACTTCATAGAACGTGAATTGACCCCCAGATATTGTTGCTTGATTTTTTAAAAATTTATGATATTTATTAAGCAAATTTTTTAGTCTTTAAGCTTTTGGTATACCACGGCAACTTGTAAACCCTTGCCGGGAAACGAGCAATATTAATATTCATTATTTCCGAGATATTTCTTTTGAATAAGTCAAAGCAGTCTGAAAGATTGCGATTATTAAAAAGAGACTGCCAGTCAATATTTGAAATCAAATTATTGATCAAGGCAAAATCACAATGGCTATAATTGAAGCCAACTTCATTATTGAGTTTAATATTTCCAAATTCATAAAACTTAATTTCCAATATCAATGGTACATGATGTTTAACAGTATTAGATAACGGGCAGAGAGAACGAATTAAATTATAATTAAAATCATTACTAACAAATATAAGATCGAGGATTTTACCTAACGTATTTTCAAAATCATTGATTTGAACTAACTGTAAACTATAAAATTTATCAACTAAGTACATTTCGCTAGCTTGATTGACATTAGTAGGTATGAGAGTTTTCTCACCTGGAAGATAATTCCATACGATTTTATTTAAGTGAAAATCCTCTAAAATACAAAATTTAGAATTCAAGTTAGTGCTCGAAGCATGCATTATATTATTAGCGTGATTTTCATAAACACTATCTGCACTATTTAATGGTATATAAGAAACACTGACAAGTAGATATTCTGTTTTGCCTTTTATACTGATTAAAAGCTGATCAATAGAAGTATCAGCGATATTAAGGGGAACCTCCGAGGTTTGTAGGCTTTTTCTTACAGCAAATAGCACCCCTCCACCTTGATAAAGTCCTTTACTTACACTATCACGATCTTTGCGATATATATTATACAAATTTTTATCAATAAAACTCATTACTAAAAAAGTCCGCAGTAAGCCTGAGAGGTGACAAGAACTATCAAATCGTAGTCTTCACTAGGGGAGCAAACACAGCAGATGCGCCTGATATGTTTTGAAAATATATTTATATTGAGTTCTTTAAAGAACGGACATCATCAATTAGACAGGAATTGTAGCAGTGATTATTGGTGACGGAGGACTTATGAGTTGTCCTTTTGATGACAGTTGAAGCCATTTTAAACGTACACTAACTTCTAAACTAGCATTAGAGTTACTACCAACAACTATTGGACGCGCCCTTTGGTTATTCATTCCATCACATTGGGAACTATTTTTCAATTGTTCATTGGCATTTCCGGTATTAGAAGAATCAGAACGAAATGAAGCGACAGACTCTGCAATGTCGAAACAGCGCCAGCTACAGCAGAATAACTACCACCATTCACATTCCCAATTTCAGCGACGCCATAAGCAGCTGCAGCAGCATCTTCACCACCAACAAGACTCCGGCTCGCAGTATCAAAATCACTAGCACTCAGCTGTTGAAGAGAGTGAGATTCCACCTGACACTGCATTTTTATACTCAGTTGAGCAGAGCTCACAGAGTATATTAAGTTTGATTGGATAACGGTTGGTTGTACATATATAAAGGAATCGAGATAGATATAGACTTCCATATATCAAAATAAGCAGGATCCAGAAAAAATTTGATTGAGCCATGTCCGTCCGTCCGTCCGTTAACACGATAACTTGAGTAAATTTTGAGGTATCTTGATGAAATTTGGTATGTAGGTTCCTGAGCACTCATCTCAGATCGCTATTTAAAATGAACGATATCGGCCTATAACCACGCCCACTTTTTCGATATCGAAAATTTCGAAAAACCGAAAAAATGCGATAATTCATTGCCAAAGGCGGTTAAAGCGATGAAACTTGGTAGATGGGTTGACGTTATGACGCAGAATAGAAAATTAGTAAGATTTTGGACAATGGGCGTGGCACCGCCCACTTTTACAAGAAGGTAATTTAAAAGTTTTGCAAGCTGTAATTTGGCAGTCGTTGAAGATATCATGATGAAATTTGGCAGGAACGTTACTACTATTACTATATATGTGCTAAATAAAAATTAGCAAAATTGGATGAAGAACACGCCCACTTTTTAAAAAAAATTTTTTTTTAATTCAAATTTTAACAAAAAATTTTATATCTTTACTGTATATAAGTAAATTAAGTCAAAATTCAACTCCAGTAATGATATGATGCAACAAAATACAAAAATAAAAGAAAATTTCAAAATGGGCGTGGCTCCGCCCATTTTCATTTAGTGTGTCTAGAATACTTTTAATGCCATAAGTCGAACAAAAATTTACCAATCCTTTTGAAATTTGGAAGAGCATAGATTCTATGACGTTAACTGTTATCTGTGAAAATGGGCGAAATCGGTGGAAGCCACGCCCAGTTTTTATACACAGTCCACCGTCTGTCCTTCCGCTCGGCCGTTAACACAATAACTTGAGCAAAAACCGATATATCTTTACTAAACTTAGCCCACGTACTTATCTGAACTCACTTTATCTTGGTATAAAAAATGGCCGAAATCCGACCATAACCACGCCCACTTTATCGATATCGAAAATTACGAAAAATTAAAAAAATGCCATAAATCTATACCAAATACGAAAAAAGGGATGAAACATGGTAACTGGATTGGTTTATTGACGCAAAATATAACTTTGGAAAAAACTTTGTAAAATGGGTGTGACACCTACCATATTAAGTAGAAGGAAATGAAAAAGTTCTACAAGGCGAAATCAACAGCCCTTGGAATCTTGGCAGGAATACTGTTAGTGTTATTGAATATATAAATAAATTAGCAGTACCCGACAGATGATTTTCTGGATCACCTGATCCACATTTGGTCGATATCGCTAGAACGCCTTCCCATATACATCTAAGGGCCACTCGCTTTTAAAACCCTCATCAATACCTTTAACTTGATATCCATATCGTACAAACACATTCTAGAGTCAACCCTGGTCCACCCCAATGGCGATATCTCGAAAAGGCGTGCACCTATAGACCTAATTCCCACTCCCTCTTAAAATGCTCAGTAACACCTTTCGTTTGATACCCATATCGTAAAAACATTCTAGAGTCACCCCTGGCCCACCCTAATGGCGATATCTCGAAAAGGCGTCCACCTATAGACCTAATGTCCACTCCCTCTTAAAATGCTCAGTAACACCTTTCCTTTGATACCCATATCGTACAAACATTCTAGAGTCACCCCTGGCCCACCCTAATGGCGATATCTCGAAAAGGCGTCCACCTATAGACCTAATGCCCACTCCCTCTTAAAATGCTCAGTAACACCTTTCGTTTGATACCCATATCGTACAAACATTCTAGAGTCACCCCTGGCCCACCCTAATGGCGATATCTCGAAAAGGCGTCCACCTATAGACCTAATGCCCACTCCCTCTTAAAATGCTCAGTAACACCTTTCGTTTCATACCCATATCGTACAAACATTCTAGAGTCACCCTTGGTCAACCTTTATGGCGATATCTCGAAAAGGCGTCCACCTATAGAACTGAGGATTACTCCCTTTTAAAATACTCATTACCACCTTTCATTTGATACCCATATCGTACAAACACATTCTAGAGTCACCCTGGCTCACCCTAATGGCGATATCTCGAAAAGGCGCCCACCTATAGACCTAATGCCCACTTTCTCTTAAAATGCTCAGTAACACCTTTCGTTTGATACCCATATCGTACAAACATTCTAGAGTCACCCCTGGCCCACCCTAATGGCGATATCTCGAAAAGGCGTCCACCTATAGACCTATTTCCCACTCCCTCTTAAAATGCTCAGTAACACCTTTCGTTTGATACCCATATCGTAAAAACATTCTAGAGTCACCCTTGGTCCACCTTTATGGCGATATCTCGAAAAGGCGTCCACCTATAGAACTAAGGATTGCTCCCTTTTAAAATACTCATTACCACCTTTCATTTGATACCCATATCGTACAAACACATTCCAGAGTCACCCCTGGCCCACCCTAATGGCTATATCTCGAAAAGGCGTCCACCTATGGACCTAATGCCCACTCCCTCTTAAAATGCTCAGTAACACCTTTCGTTAGATACCCATATCGTACAAACACATTCTAGAGTCACCCCTGGCCCACCCTAATGGCGACATTTCGAAAAGGCGTCCACCTATAGACCTAATGCCCACTCCCTCTTAAAACGCTCAGTAACACCTTTCATTTGATTCCCATATCGTACAACTAGAGACACCCCTGGTCCACCTTTTTGGCGATATCTCGAAACGGCGTCCACCTAGGGAACTAAGGATCACTCCTTTTCAAAATACTCATTAACAGCTTTCATTTGATACCCATATCGTACAAACATATTCTAGAGTCACCCCTGGTCCACCTTTATGGGGATTTCTCGAAAAGGCGTTCACCTATAGAACTAAAGCCCATTCCCTTTTAAAATACTCATTATCACCTTTCATTTGATACCCATATCGTACAAACACATTCTAGAGTCAGCCCTGGTCCACCTTTATGGCGATATCCCTAAATGGCGTCCATCCATAGAACTATGGCCTACTCTCTCTTAAAATACTCTTTAATACCTTCCATTTGATACACATGTCATACAACCACATTCCAGGGTTACCCTAGGTTCATTTTCCTACATGGTGATTTTCCTTATTTTGTCTCCATAGCTCTCAACTGAGTATGTAATGTTCGGTTACACCCGAACTTAGCCTTCCTTACTTGTTTCTATTGCTTTTTGTGGTTGTTTCACGTTGGGTTCGACGCCCTTTGTTTTTGACCGCGTCACAATAACATTGTCTTTAGCAGCAGAGTTGTTTTTGTTTCTCTGTTTATTATTAGCATTATTATTTAACGTGTTTAAAAAGCTACTGAGAGCATTGAGACTTTTTCGAGTCTCCGCAATTTTGGTCCGCATAACGGAGGGCAAACCAACAACACAATTTTCACATCTGTAGAACAGATTATTATTGCTTTTTAATATATTAATAATATTAGGACTAAGTTTTGTGCATTTTATGTGCGTTTTTATTTTACATAGGTCACACATTAAGTGGCCATCACCACCACACAAATTTGTACACTTAAGGCAGCTATTCATCATTTAAAAATATTATACAAGCACAGCGAATAAAAACACGTCTGATCACTACTAAGTGCACTCACGAATTTTTCAATACATCTTCTTTCAAGATGTCTATGTATATTACTTTCCTGATTTGATGGTGGGGAGAAAAGTGGTTATATCTTCAACCGACATTTCATCCAAAGAGATCCACTCGGCTTCATCAAGTTCCACGTTTCCGCGAGCTGTAAGAATTTCCGTGCTACGAACTAAGGAAAGAAATTATAATTTTTTATATAGATATCTAGTGTTTGTGTGGCTATCAACATTCAAAGTACCGAATAAATATTTTCGCAGTCTATACTTGAACTGCACGCACATATCCATTCGCTCTAATGTTTGCAATTGCTCATTTAACGCCATTCCGAAAGGCCTTTTATTTGCAATTGATTATAAGATGGTGAATTTCCAAAACATAACAAATCTCCAATTCTGATGAATTATATCTTCGGAGGGTACGAGCAAACTTTTTGCTCGCCTGCGTTTTTGGGGGTTTACAGCTTACCGCTAAATGCTTTTCTTTAAGTTTGTGTACGATTGAAAAACTTTAATAATGAAATTTCTCTGTTTGTGCGGAGACGTCATCTTTCTCCGAATCATCCTAAGATTCAAGGACTTCAATTGCCACTGCAAGGGCTGCGTCTAATAATTTACCCACGCCAAAAATTTACAAAATTTATAAAGTCGTCGGTCGAAAAATGTAATATACACAATTTTGAACCAGCTCTTACATTAAAACCACAAGATTCGCTCCAGATTTTTCTTTTCATTTAATTTCTTGGGACATGGAATAGCTTGAAGTCTTCATTTGACCATATTCTGTGGCATAATACGCAATTTGCTTTAGGGGTCTTCTTATTCTTCTAGCGTCCGGAAATACGCATCATTGAGGCACCAGCCCGACTATCTCGGGAAGGATATATCGTATGACTACTTCGAACCTTCTACGTCTGTGGATTTTAGTCGAATGTTACGACAGTCATGGATACCGCGAGAATAACCTAAGCCCCTTTACCTTACCACTTTGATTTGTCCGCAACTGACGTGACTGTCGCTATGTCGTTCCAGGGGCCGCAACCTTATATTGAGTACACGGCTGGATTCATGGTTTCGGACTGAATGAATGCACTAACGAACGATCAGAAAACTTTTGCAGGAAGTTCGTCTCTATAGTAGAGGTCAGGGCTGGGAGTATTACCGAAACTTTGGATAGGGGAAATCTCCCTCTCCGCTTAAGGGCTCAGATATGGCTGCCTGCTGGCGGGACTCTTCTACACCTTAGATATGTTGCATTACTACAACCTTAACTTTCTAGCTCACAATTGGAGGGCCCTTAAAATGAAAGAACACGTGGGGTATCGTCGGCAAGCGCTGATTCCGTAACAGGTAGAATGCTCCTATAAAGGTTGGTCTCGTTAGCTCTGGGCTGACACCACCTGTTGCCGGGTGTCGAAATTCTCCTTACAGTTGATAACAACCACTAAGTGATATTACTAGGATTTTGTAATAGCATATTTCCACTTAGAGCTTTATTCGACATTTAGGCATCTGAAAGGCTTTAACGTTAGATTTTACAAGTTTTATCATACACAATTAAATCTCGATACGCAGAAAATTTAAGGTCAATCTTCATTAAATCTCCATTCACTTGTTCAATCATCACAAATATTTCAGGTATGGCACACTAAAAGTCATATGTCTTGTAGTTTTTTGATAGGAAAATATTATAAGGTAGAAGCATTTTAAAAATCATGTATGACAGATGTTTTTGGGAGAATTTCAAGTTCAACAATGAAAATATGAAAATGTATGTGTTTAGTTCGAAAATAAAAAATTTTTTTGTGGCTGGAAAACTCCACTATATATATTTTTCTATACGAAAAAATAAAACTCCAGATAAAAGTATAGTGGAGACATTGGGTTATAATATGAGACTTAGTAAATATTCACAGTTAAAGCTCTAGGTCTATAAGGCCCATCTCTCAAAGGTGATTTGAGCATTGAAATCCCTAACTGTTTTTGGTTAGTTTATTTAGTGTTACCTCTTAATGTTATTTGGGTGTGCTCGGCAAATTAAGTAGTTTTACCTATTGATCGCATTTTTTGGTTTCAATGCGAATATATTGAAATGATGGTAGATTTTTTGGGCTTTGGTGGCAGAAGTGGTAGAAAACGGGCTAAAAAGTTGGTAGATCTACCAATAAAGTGGTAAAGTCCGTGCCCTGAAGTAACTTAATACATACATAAATTTTCCAAATTACAGCTCTTGGTCCTGAATTGTCACTATGCTTATACTGTAAAGATTAGAGGACCAATTTAAATGAAACAGGAACTTTTGTTTCTAAATATAAATTTACGTTTATTCGTGCTTTTCTAAGTACTTTGTTGAATTCATGTTTTTTAGAGATAACAATACTAGAGATCAGCGATAACAATGTATGTTGAATGTATGCTTTACAAACAGAAGGCGTCCTGCACATTGCAGACAATACCATCTTACAACTTTACACGCCTCCTTAAATTTATATTATATTCAAGTCAATATATACAAGTTATCACACCTGTAACCCCAATACTAACCAATGGCGCACCCTTTACTCACGTTGCCGTGCATGTAACTTCTTCATTACAATACAAGCATAAGCAGTATTGGCCTACACGCGCAACTCATAGATTACGAAATGCCGGTTGATGGTGGGATCTGCAACGTAGGCATAAGTAAGTTAGACTTAGAAGTTAGTCGGTAAGAAAAGAATATGTTTTGGATCAGTCGAATTAGTGAGTGCAACGAGTGCACAATAAATCAAGCTCATTGTCAATTCAATTAAATTTGTGTATTTCCTTTGGTCGGTGAACAGTGAGTTCACCGCAACTTAAATTTTTTAACAGTTCTCCGCCAGAGAACTGTAAGTGGCGCCCGAGCAAGCGCGTGCAAAGTGGACAAAAAAGCGTTTAAGTGTTTAGTGGAGAAAAAAAGACAAAGAAATTAAACGCCCAGTAATTAAGTGAACTATTTTGCAAAAAGGGGCAAAAAGCTCTTCAAGAAGAGAAATATAAAAAATCAAATAGTTTTTAACCCAATGAGATCCTAGTTTAAAACATGAAAACACTACCGGAGGCATATTCGGCATGTCTGAAAATTTTAAACGTAGACCGCAGAAACTCTATTTACCGCCCACGCTTCCACAAGGATAATGAAATTTTAAGGACAACTACAAACCTTCAGCCCCAAAAATTTTTTCCCGCGATAAAAGGAATCATTCCAACCTCGATCACGGTTATCCCGCTCAAAGAAATTCAGTCCAACCAAATGGCAACCGCGTGTGGCATAATGGCAACAAACAAAGGCCTAGACCTTCCTACTCAGGATCAGCGCAAACCAGAATAAGCAATCAGTCTACCCAAAATTGGAGAAGCAATTGCACCCCATTGGCGGTGGTAAGAGCAGAAGCAGAACCATCAGCTCAGACCCACCAAACCGGCGGAACTCGATTTTCAAGATATGATGGCGCCAAGAGGGGTACAAGCTCCCCAGGATATTCAGACAGAACCCCCAGCAAGCAGCAGAAACTCTTCCATCTGGTACCGGTTGATGAAGAAGAAGGTGAAACCAACAAAGAACAAACCATGGGGTATCAGGTAAGTTTTACCATGGAAGCCTCGTGTCCGGCGTACCATATCTAGAGTACGGAACGCAGGATTTAGGTATTTTAGAATTTCTAGTGGACACGGGGGCGAACAAAAAGTTTATAAGTGAGCGCGTTGCTCAAAATACTACGCCAGTAGAAAAACCGTTTAAGGTAACTTTCGCAGGAGGAACTGTAAATGTAGACAGGGAAATATGCGAACATTTTTTTAAATGCGTAAGCAAAGACATTCCCACCACATTTTTTGTTCTTCCAGGGCTTAAATCATTTGAAGGGATAATAGGGGATGACACGCTGTCGGATATTAAAGCAGTTATAGACAGGGAGCTCAACACTCTCATTTTAAAACCAGATATTGTGCTGCACCTTAAGCGGAAGGAGGCGCAGCAGGTTAACAGCATTACCTTAAACATTCCTTTCGGCAATGATATTACCGACCTTACAAAAAATAAACTCTACGAGATCCTAGAACAATATGAAATTCTATTCGGCCCAGATGGCCGAGGCATGGAAATACAAACCAATGTCCAAGCAGAAATCAGAACCACAACCGAAAACCCCATTTACACTAAAAGCTACCCGTACCCCTTAATATACGCGATGTGGTGGGAAAGCAAATCCGAGACTTACTCAAAGAAGGCATAATTCGTCCTTCAAAAAGTCCCTACAACTCACCCATATGGATTGTGCTAAAGAAATCCCAGGCAGATGGGGGAAAAAAAGTATAGAATGGTGATAGACTTCAAGCGGCTAAATGCCGTAATCATACCTGACATTAATGGCATCATTGCGAGTCTCGGCAGTGCAAAGTATTTTACGACACTTGACCTAACTTCCGGATTTCACCAAAACCCAATTAAAGAAAGGAATACACCAAAAACGGCATTTTCCGCCATGAATGGAAAATGCGATTTTTTGCGGTTTCCTTTCGGTCTCAAAAATTCACCCTCTATCTTCCAGCGCCTGATAGACGACGTGCTAAAAGAATTTATAGGTCGTATTTGCTTTGTATACATCGAAGACAGTATAATCTTTTGTAAGAATGAAACCACTCATCTAAAGGACATTGAGACAATCCTTGCCAGACTCCTAACCGGGGGTCTCAAGGTTAACCTTGAGAAGACGCAGTTCCTGAAAACAAGCGTAGAGTTCCTTGGCTATATTGTGACCTCTGAGGGAATATTTCCTGACCCAAAGAAAGTAAATTCCATTAAAAACATGCTGTCTCCGTCTAACTTAAAAGAGCTTAAGAGCTTCGGGATTACGCAAAATTGCAAAACCTCTTACCAACCTCACACGAGGAGAACAGGCACAGGTAAGGGCAACACAATCGAAAAAAGTACCCATTAATTTGAACAAGGAAGCACAGGAAGCATTCGCGAATCTGCAAAGACAAGCCCATAGCATTCATATCGAGAAGCCTAACTACTACAGAAGAGGCGTACGCAACAAACGAAAAAGAAATGCTTGCTATCGTGTGGGCTTTGGATAACCTTCGGAACTACCTGTATGGAGCAAAAAAATACGAATATTTACAGATCACCAAGCCCTAACCTTCTCTTTAAGTAACCGAAACTACAACGCCAAGCTAAAACGTTGGAAGGCCAGGATCGAATAATATAATTACGAAATAATTTATAAACCTGGCAAATCTAATGTCGTGGCTGACGCACTGTCCCCACTCAAAACTCACGCAAACCCCCTTACAACGTCCACATCCGATGCAGCTAGTCAAAATGCAACTACAGGGTCAACAGCGGATTCTGAAAGCGAGGCCAGTGATACCGTGCACAGTGCAGAACAGGACAACTCCGACCTTATACCGTTCGTGGAAGTCCCCATAAACGTATTTAAAAACCAGATTTTATTTGGGGGTAGGCTAGAAATATTTGAAGAACCCCATCCAGGTTACTCGCGACATTATTTAAAGATAGATGGAGTTGGCGAAGAGCAGCTCATTAATGTTCTGAAGGAAAATCTTAGGCCAAATGTTACTAACGGAATTAAAATGCCAGAGGGTAAATTAGGACTTCTTCAGAAAGTATACCTGGAAAATTTCATGCAAGATAAGATCCGAGTAGCTCAGTGCATTGTAGAGGATCTGAGAGACTCCGACAGAATCTGTCAAGTAGTATGGGCGGATCACAAAAGAGCACATCGCAACGCCAATGAGAATAAGAAACAAATTCTGGAGAGGTACCACTTTCCAAGAATGAGCAGCATAATCAGGGGTTATGTCTCGTCTTGCGAAACTTGTAAATCAGTAAAATTAGTAAACGGCGCCTACCATCCCAATAAACTGGAGTTACAAAATACACCTATCCCATCTCGTCCTTGCGAAATAATCCACGTCGATATATTCGAAATATAAGGAGAAAAGTTTCTGAGCTGCATTGACAAATTTTCTAAGTTCGCAAAACTCTTTCGCCTAAGAAATAAGTCCACTTTGCACCTCAAGTACAAAATAGTCAAAAGGGCTCATTACTGATACTTAGCATAGACTTGACTTGACTTGGCGTAAACTTGGCAACTTAGCCACGATTATACTCCACTTAGCGCATACAATCTGGCATCATAATCAACAAATGTCAGTTTGTATGACAAAATGTCAAAATGAAATGGAAATAAACAAATGGCATCGCAAAATGTAAACGTCACTTAGAACTTACATAAAATAAAATAAATGTAAGGCGCGATAACCTCCGAAGAGATCTAAGGCCGAGCTTCTCTTCCAATTTGCGTTCTGCTCCTCTTGATTTTTCCCTACAAATTGGCCGGACGGGACCTACATGTTTTATGCCGACTCCGAACGGCATCTGCAAGGCAGATGAGTTTTCACTGAGAGCTTTTCATGGCAGAAATACAATCGGAGCGCTTGCCAGACACTGCCGAGGGGCGACCCCGCTTAGAAAAATTTTCTTCTAATTGAAAAATCTTATTTCTAAAATTTTGATGTTGCTTTGCCCGGGAGTTGAACCCAGGGCATACGGCGTGATAGGCGGAGCACGCTACCATCACACCACGGTGGCCACTTACATAGAATATCAAAATTTAACAGACTTCTAAGTCAAGTTAAGTGTTGCTAAGTTTTGAGTAATTAGTAACATGCAATGTTCATTTAACAGAACTGTAAGTGACAGTTCTCAAGTCAAGTCAAGTCTATGCTAAGTATCAGTAATGGGCCCTAAACTCTTGCACTATTTTACGACCCCAGATATCCTTGTAACCGACAACAGCAAGGTCTAGTTAGCCCAATAACAAAACATCTTTTAGAGTCATTGGGAGTTAGGCTGTATCGTACACCTTCTCAGAGAAGCGAGGTGAACGGCCAAATAAAAAGGCTCCATTCCGCCTTAATCGAAATTATCAGATGTCTGCAGATAGATAGCCATAGGTTAAAAATCAAAGAGCTAGTAAATATAGCAGTAGATCGATATAATAACTCAATTCATTCCGTTATAAACCGGAAACCCAGTGAGGTATTTTTCAATCGCGCAAAAGCGGCTAATTACCAGGAACTCCTGCAAAAAAGCAGGAAAACAAACGAATATTTAAAAACCTTACTGACTCAAAAACAACTAGAGTATATTGAACGGCACAATAAAAGAAGATCTCTACCGGAGCGTTATGATGAAAATTATATCATATACGTGAAGGACAATCAGATCAAGGGAAAGCAAAAACCCATATACAAAAAAGAAATTGTCGCAAAAAACAACAAAGTGTCCGTGGGAAAAAATCCACAAAACCCACATTAGAAATGTCAAACGCAGGAATACACATCCTAGCACTTGAAACCGAAAATTATATTTTTTTTGTTTTACTGAATACAAAACAATAGAAAAAAAGAAAAATAATAAAAAACCAAAGATACAGAGATAAATTAATTCTCAGAAAAACCTTTTTTTTTATTGAAACAAAGGACATGTTCATTACTACAAGAGCCCGGCTTAATAATGGGACAAATCGTACCTTAGTAGCGGGCGGCGCCATCGAATTTCACAAATGGCTACGCTGCCGTCAAAACCGATCATACGATCCCCCATAACTACTTCGAGAACAGTATGGACCTCTATCCTATAAAAGAATTTAAACTGAATTTTTGCAAACTTGCGCCTAATCCGCAAGAAAAAAGAAAAAAATAGTTTTGCGCCTAATCCGCATAATAAATATTACCCTGAATCCCTGCGCCTAATCCGCAAGAGAAGATAACAAAAAAAAAAACAATGAAGACAAAGGAATACAAAATATGAATAATTTTTAGTGCTTACTTGCGCCTAATCCGCAAGAAAAAAAAAAGAAAATAGTTTTGCGCCTAATCCCCATAATACATATTACCCTGAATCCTTGCGCCTAATCCGCAAGAGAAGATAAAAACAAAAAACAAAGAAGAAAAAAGAATACAAAATATGAATAATTTTTATTGCATACTTGCGGCTAATCCGCAAGAAAAAAGAAAAAAATAGTTTTGCGCCTAATCCGCATAAGATATATTGGTACTTAATCCTTGCGCCTAACCCGCAGCATGAAAAAAGAAAATTTTATAAAAAATACAAATAAATCAAAGAATAAAATTAAAAAAAAAAACAAAAACAAAAAGAACAAAATTAAAAAAAAAAATTTGAAAAAAATTTAACAAACGAATAAAAGAATATTAACAATATTAACCTGCCCCTAATCCGCAGGAAAAGAAATAAAAAGACATTTTTTTGTTTTTCATTTACTTATTTTCATTTCACTTTATTTATAATTATTTTTCACCTTTTATTTAGTTATTTTCATCTAACAAAAATTTTAAATTCCTTCTTTTTTATTTAAATTAACAGTAACATACTAACCTAAACTAAAGCAATCAACAATCGTAAAATGTGAAGTATAATAAAAAATAAACAAACATAAAATTCTTCCTCTCTTACAATGTCATAACACTAAAATTCGAAACAAATATATTCCTTTGAAATTAACCTCAGTTTTAAACTTAGAGGAAAAAGAAAGAAAACAATCTTGTAAAACAAATATTTGTGATCAAGCTAACAATTACTAACACACTAACACTAATAACATCCTTGCAGATTCCCACTGCTGGCATCAGCCATCAGCGCCTCCATATATTTCACTATAAAACCCCAATCGTAACTATCCAAAACGGAAATGGGTGGATCCTTCAAGCTTGTTCACGTTATTAATCTACAGCAATATGTTACAATTATGACGCAAATGGAAAATTTGGCAAACCGTTCAATGAAGAGCGCTGACGACCAGATTTTAGCGCATCTCTACATCAACCAAATATTGGAACGACTTAAAGAACTTACGGGTAGCACAAGGTAAAGCACCCGCTCTATAGACTGGATAGGCTCGCATGGAAATGGTTAGCAGGTTCACCAGATGCAACCGACTGGAACTACATTCTCCACAGCCAAAATGAAGTCATTCAAAGCAATAACCACCAATATAAGATCAATGAAAATCTCTTCGCCGCCACCCAGGAAGTCCTAAGGAAAATCGACGAGGTGGTGAATCGCACTAACTACATAACGAAAGAAAATGAGGCGACGGAATGTGATCAAAATGCACTACACAACATTCTGCTCATTCGCGAAGAGGTAAACGAAATCGTGTGGCCATGTCAACTGGTAAAACGGGGTATTGTCAACACGAATCTACTTGACACAGATGAGGTCAACCAAGTACTGTCAGAAAAAGAGACCCTTCCATACCAGAACGTAATCGAGGATATTGAATACGGTCAACCATCAGTATACACGAATAGGACACTTCTCCTCTACGTGCTCTCAATGCCAAAAGTAACAGCTAACAAATATAATCTTCTGATCACTCGCGCTGGCATTTACGAACATAAACAACTTGATCTACCGTTTGACAGGATGCTCGTAAACCAAGAGGAAACATACGGAGTGACGGGAAATTGCATGGTAATCAGTTCATCTACAATGTGTAAGTCAGAATCCTTATCGAAATTGCAAGAGGACAGCTGCATACCACGACTACTAAAAGGTGGAGACGCTAGCTGCCAGTTCACCAGACGAAACGGATCGATTGTAGAATTGGTAAACTACAAAACAATATTCCTCTCAAACTACCAAGGTATGACCAGTAGCAGCAATGCCTCAAGCACTATTAATGGCACCTAAATAATCCAACTAAGCAGCGAAATAGTCAAGATAGGTGACCAAGTATTTTCCAGCAACGAGGTAATGACAGCGCATGCTTTGTCAGACATCCTTTCGAATGTCAGGAATCACACAATGAAGGTCAACCTAGAATTTGTGCATGATATCACGATGGAGAACGTTAAGTATCTAGGATACGTTAATGAGAAGGTAAATTTTTCTATTGGTACAGAAGCCCTAATAATATGCGCAATAATCGCGGTCGCTGTTATCCTATGGAGATGGTACATTAGGAAACCAGACTTCCCAGAAATCTCTGAACAGTGGAGCTGTGGCATGAACACCAATAAGATCACGAAGGGCATATCCACATATAAAATTGATTACCCAGAAGCTAGCCTACCAGCAGAAAGTAATAGCCATTCGGTACATACCATAACCCCCTCAGGTTTTTCATTTGATCTGCGAAACGCAGATCTACACACCTATAATCCTAATACTAACCAATAGCGCTGACTCAGTACACGCGCAAGCGATCGGTAACGCAATACAACCAATTAGGCGTGAGAAGTGCAGCATAAGCAGTATTGGCCTACACGCGCAACTCATCGATTACGAAATTCCGGATGGGTGGGTAGGCATAAGTAAGTTAGACTTAGGAAGTTTGTCGGTAAGAAAAGAATATGCTTTGGATCAGTCGAATTAGTGAGTGCAACGAGTGCACAATAAATCAAGGTCATTGTCAATTCAACTAAATTTGTGTATTTCCTTTGGTCGGTGAACAGTGAGTTCATTGCAACTTTAATTTTTTAACAATTCTCCGCCAGAGAACTGTAAGTTACATATATTTCTGAACTTTTCCAATTTTCCTCGACAAAAGATTTAGTAAATATGTCAGCAATATTCTCATTTGAGTTTACTTTTACTACATCTATGATATTTCTTTGTACGAATGCATGTACATAATGATAGTGAATTTCAATATGCTTAGAATTTTTAGTAAAGTTACCATGCTTTGCTATATTAACTGCTCCGGAGTTGTCTTCATATACACTAATTGGTTTTACAAATTTTAAATCGAACGCATTCAATATTTCTATTACAAATTTTAATTCACTTATTCCTTCTGACAATGCTACATACTCTGGAAATGTTGAAGATTTTGTTACGGGTTTTTGCTTTCGCGATTTCCAATATACAACATTTCCAAAAAATCTTATTATTACATACCCTTTTGTAGATTCCCCATCTAAGGTGTCACCAGACCAATCGGCATCGACAGAAGAACCGAGAATATTGACATTTTCATTTTTTTATAGGTAAGTTTCAAATATTTAGTTGAGTAGAGATACTTTAAAATACGTACCAAATATTTGTAACGCGTTTTATCGTAACAGTAGTTTACACTAACACTTATGTCTGGTCTTGTTGTTGAACTTATATATAATAAAGTCCCAATTAAATTTCTATATTTAATGCTTGGTTTACACATATCTGATTTTTCAACTTTTAAATTCACTTCCACAGGTGTTTTATATTCTTTGCTCATTTCTATGTTATGTTATACTACCAAGATTTACGTAAATATTTTTGGAAGTGTAATCTTCAAGTTTCTTTAGCTGCTTCCTAACACGCTTCGATTTACGTTCCTCAGATTGGGTTTCCTCATTTTCAGAGTTTTCAGATTGTGCTTCAACCCTGTCACAAGTTTCACCTTCTCTAGAGTCTGTACTTTTGAAACTTTCATCTAAACACCTACTATGAGAACCCTCCTCAACATCACTGCTTTCGTCTATGGACTCATCTCCGTTCAAAGAAATTCATTTAACGTCTTCCTCCACAAACTCTACATGCCTAGCAACTACGACTTTATTATTTAAAAGAACACGATACCCAACGCTACTATATCCTATCAAAATACCCAACTCTGCCCTTTTATCCCATTTGGAAGTTCTTTTTTGTTCTGGTTTCCTGACAAAAACTTTACTGACGTATAACCTCCAATTTGAAACATCCGCCTTTTTTCCAAAAAATATCTCATAAGGCGTTTTATTTTCAATAGTATTTGTTAACGTACTGTTTCTCAAATATGTTGCCGCACAAACTATTTCTGGCCAATACTCTTTATCTCAATTTGCTTCAGCCAATAAACAACGAGACGTATTCATTATAGTTCTATTAAATTTCTCCGCGGTTCCATTCAATTCGTGAACATATGCTGGACAATTATTTATAACGATCTCTCTCTCTCTTTCGCAAAATTATAAACCTTACCATTCAAATACTCTGAGCCATTATCACATCTCAAAAACTTAACTATTTTTCCAGTCAAATTTTCACTTTCATTATTCACTTATAAACCTTACAATTCAAATACTCTGAGCCATTATCACATCTCAAAAACTTAACTATTTTTCCAGTCAAATTTTCACTTTCATTTACATACCCAACAATGGAACCAAATACTTCCGCTTTAGATTTCATAACTTACACTTAGCTCTTTTACTATAATTATCAATGAAAGAAGCAAAATATTTTTCACCTTGGAAGCCGGTTGTTGTAAACGGTCCACACACATCAGTGTATACAATTTCCAACAAATCCTTGGCCTTTCGTCTGTTATTATCAAAAGAGATATTATGCATTTTGTTTTCAATACATGTTTTACATTTCATAAACTGGGATTCCATTTCTATTGACATTCCTTTTAGCCAGGGTTTGAATTGCTTACTGAAAAATAGTAAAATTTAAAAATTTTTGGCTTTACAAGCAATGAGTTTTTTGTCGGTTTGAAATTTTTGTATACAGCTTGCCTTTGTATTTGAAAAATAATTCAGCAACAGAAAAAAGCAAAGCAAACAACATTTTTTTTTTCATTTTACTTCAGATATTACTTGAATGGATGCGAGCTGTCGTCGTCGGCAGAAAAAAAACTTGAATATTTTACTGTGCTTTGAATCTATAAGTATTTCATGATCAACTATTTTAAGTAAACATTTTACAGTTTTTTAACAGCCGAAATTCTGGTTTCGAATTACTTGCTGAAAATAAGTAAAAGTAAATTTTTTTACTATTACAGCAGAACTATTTGATTTTCAAAGCGACAATTGTACGATGTATTGATCGTAATAGCCTTCATCTACGAGTAGGTATTTCTTGTTTTTATGTTGTTTTAACCCCCGGCACACATATACACACATGCTTCTACTGAAAAAAAAGACAAATACGTACGTACAAAATCTGCACCTCTACCGGTAGCTTGGTATATGTACTGGAGTCACTCGGGGTTTTTTCCGGGACCAAAGCATGGCATTTCAATGTAGCATGGCTCAATTTCTCTCGGATCGTTCAAAATTTGTCACACAATGAGTAGCTCCTTGTGGAGAAACTGTCCATCGTTCGGTCCTAGAGACTACTGCCCCATCTACCGAAGAAATACATATTTATAAAACGGGCACATATATGTCACATGCAAAACACGATGTTTTAGGCTAACGCCTAATACTTGTTGTCGACGCGATTTCTTTAAACCATGTATGGCTCCTTTCTGTTCATAACCAAGAGCGATTCACGCCACGTTCAAGCGCACCTCCGTTCCTTCCTCATCTATTAGCACCAAAGCTGGTCTGATAGCCAGACAAAATTCTCGTTTGTTGTAGCGCTAAAAGGTGCCTGAAGTTAAGAGATACAATCTCACAAGCTCAAAATCCCCGACCACCAACATTCATGTGAGACAAGATCAAAGATTACTCACACCGTGTGCACCATATGTCTACGATAAAGACACTCCCCGAAGGCTTTGGGGAGTGTTATCGATGTTGATGGTCCTTTGCCGGATATAGATCCGGTACATTCCGGTAACAAAGCACCATTAAGGTACTAGCCCGACCATCTCGGGAACGATTAATATGACCACATTTGTAGTGTACTCACGACTATTCAAACGCACATGTCGAGTTCTATTTCACAACTAACTTTATTTCAAGGTATTCAGCTAAGTATACATAATTTTCAATATGAAGATCAAAGGTAGAAGATAATATATATATAATAACTCTCTTCTGCATATACATATGTACATGTGTACATACATATGTATACCGAACAACATTTAAACTTTTAGGCCATTCCGCCCTCCCCACCCCCTGGTTCCATGAAGAACTTGGAGTAGCCAGAGCCTCGCCTGTTAAATATGTGTATGATACACTCATATTTGTAACAGGATTACCCTCGCGTAAGTGAGGTTGACCACTGGGTTGCGGAAGCTTTGAATCTATAAAGCTTTGCTTATCAACCCCTTGAATCCCACTTCAGCGCAATGCTACCGAGCTACGTCGGTTACAAGAGATTAAGCGAATAACCGTAGAAACGCCTTAATACCTTAGAGAATAACTATTTCAAACCATAAGCTGGTTAAGTGGATGTCATTGCGTAACTCACGGGTGAAAATAGTTAATCATTAGGTTGCCGCTGCACTTATTTACGCTAAAACTGCATGGGTCCCTGGATACATTTTTTTAAATGAAGGCCAAAATTTGCAGACGTTTGTGTTCGAAACATTTATTTCAATGGTATTAGTTAAACTAAAACAATATTTAACAAGTAAAGGTGTCTAAGTTCGGGTGTAACCGAACATTATATACTCAGCGTTAGCTTCAATTGTACATTTCATTTCAAATAAATTACTTTTCTATATAACACGTGGCACCGCCCGTTTAAAAAAACTGTCTCTTCATTTCCTCTTACAATAAAAGTTGATAAGTGAAATATCATTGAATCAAAACTATTTTTGCTAAGTTATAGCTTATTATTCTAGCCTACGACCCTTTTAAACTTGTTTTATATCTAAGTTGCCGTGGTCTTTAACCGATCTCGTCCATTTTTTCTAGAAATGCCCAATTTTATTAATATCCGTTAATTTTTCTCACGAAACATAGAAAATTGCTTAGTCATAAAAGGGGCGGTGCCACGCCCATTTTTTTAAATTTGAAGTTTTTCCTATTTATTGTTATAAATCCACCTGGGAAATGAAATACCATTGATATAAAGCGCTTTTTTGCAAAGATAACTTATTTTATTCGTCCACGACCCTTTTAAAAATCTTTTATATAAAAGTGGGCGTGGTCCTTAACCGCTGCCGAATTTTGTTACGATAGGTTTAACGATTTTTGATTTATGATTAATAATATTTGTAAAATTGATTTTATCACAAGTGGGCGGTGCCACGCCGATTTAAAAAAATGTTTCCAAATTTTTATCATGAGTCTCAGTATCAGTCCACATGTCAAATTTCAATATGCTAGGTATATTATTTACTAAATTATCAGGTTTTTTGTGTTTTCCAAAATTTATATATATAAGAAGTGGACTTGGTTATCATCCGATTTCGCTCATTTTAAATACCAATCTATTCTGGGTCCAGATAAGATAGTGTACCAAATTTGGTGAAGATATCTCAATATTTACTTAAGTTGAACACAATTTGGCGGGAATGAAACCAATTGTGTTTTGCATGAAAGAAATATAAACACGATAGTTATTATTTATACATAGAAATATGTATAATAATTAAAATCAGTCTTTATTTCGTCAATATCTATTATCGTAATTAGAGGATTTTAGGAACTTAATTTTTGATTGTAATTTGAATATCTAACGATAAAAAACTCGGCAAACGCAGGAACGGCTGGTGACTTCTTGACTTGCAAAATAAATTAGTGCCGACGCACAGTGGCGCATCTACCGTTAAAGCATGGCAAAAATCAAAAAAATCATGAAAGCGTTCGCTAAATCTAATACATGTTTCTAATAGAGAATTTTCCAGGGATCAAGAATATACAACTGTTTTTCACAGAAAATTATAGTTTACCAGGTAGAGCCGCTCAAAGTTGACCAATTTTCAACATTGGGAAAAATTTGAAGTTTTTCTTCTTTTTCGTTGTATTTAAAATGGTTTTGTGAGTAAATAAGGTTGTCGTTTTCTTGTATAGCAATTAAAGATAATTTAATTTAGGATTTAAACAAAAAAAAAATGTTTTTTTTTTTTTTTTGTTAAAAGTTGGCGGATATACCTGTTTTTTGAAATGCCTATTTTTTAGCCCTTTTTAAAACTTTGATGGAAAAAAAGATGTTAAAATATGTGCTCCGTCATATTAACAGTAGTTATTTGTGTAATATTCAGTTACCTAAATTCATAAAGTCTACCTGCGTCCAGCTGCAACTTCACTTTCTACATCAAATAAAGTTAAACAACTTTTGGCATAAATGCGCGCCTGAGCAGGTATATACAATTCAGTACGGCCGTAAGGTCGTTTTTGTTATTGGAACTTGTTAACAATATACATTTTTTTAGTTACGAATTGTATACTTGAAATACATTTTAATAATTTGAGTAGGTATATAAAGCTATCCATCATACAATGCACATTATCATTCGTCTTTTGGAGATTAAGGAACTCAGTATTCTGTTTACTTAAATAAAGTGAATAGTATTTTTAAATATAGTTCACAGTTTAATAATTAGTCAGATACACTCGAAGACAATTCTAATATGTATCTAAGAAACTCGAAACTATTTGCGGTGTTTAAATCTACAAAGTCAAGACGGGACTTCGTTGAGGCTATTATGAGAGAATTAGCGAGTGAAACAAGAAATAATTGTTTTACAATACATTATGATAGAAAGAAAATGGAAGGACGTCTATCGTAACAATTCAAAATTTCTAAGTAAGCATGAAAAGTGGCTAGCTGACAAAACTTTTTTGGACGAAGAATCGCCTAGCACATCAACCAATCCAACTAGAGGGAGACCAACAAAACCCATAGAAGAGTGTTCTACCTACACAAGGAAAAGGAAGCTGTCTGATACCACAAAAGCTATGGCCACGACTCATCTTTCAGAAGCACTTGCTATTAAATATAAAAAAGACGAAGAAAACGTGAAGTCTCATATAACAGAAGCAGTTACGGTAGCAAGTCCAGTGCGACTGATGAGGATCAAAAACAGCATTCCCACACCTTCAAATGCGCTACCTAGGAAATACACTCCCGAAGAAGCTTTGGCGCTGTTTATAGATCTCGGTTTAACGAAGAAAAATTATAATATATTGCGTAAGTCATTATTGCAACGTAATGCTGATATTTTACCTGGATACAAAAAAATTACTCAAGCCAAGAAAGAAGCAGTTCCTCTAAGTCCCAAAAAAACCGAAGTATCAGCTGAAATTGAGCTACAAAACCTAATGGATCATTCGCCTACACGACTCCTTCAAAGTTTTACTGAAGAAAAGTTGAAATCACTGACAAAGGAGCTAGCATTGATAACTAAACAAAGAATAAATGCAGACGATGAAACAATTACAGATAGTAATATGTTTATGGCTTCTATTGTTCCATTACGAATAAAAGATGAAGCTTCAGAATATTGGAAAAATCCACGTCCGTCATCAACTATGTTGTGCCGCCCAATATTATTTAAATACGAGAAGGAGTCTTCGGAACTCATAAAAGCTACAGTGAGTGATATAAAAAATCAAATTGCCAAATTAGAACCAACAATAATTGAAATTGAAGAGGGGAATGCCATTACAATAAAGCATGATTTTCTTCTAACAATGGTCGATGGGAAAGTTTTGAACTAAATAACAAATACAACATCTACAATGAAATGTCCAATTTGTAAGAAGAGCCAAAAGGTCTTTGAAAATCTTGATGATTCAATAACTGACGAACTAAATTATGAGTATGGAATATCTCCTTTGCATGCTAGGATAAGATGTATGGAATTTGTTTTGAAGCTGGCTTATACACTACCACAACAAGGAGAAGTTGTCGACGACAATACAACATGTAAGGAGAAACAAAACAGGAGAAAAAAAAATTCAGGATGCATTCTATAAAGAGATTGGCCTTAGAGTTGACTGTCCAAAGTATGGATACGGAAATACAAATAATTGAAACTCCTCAAGAAGATTTTTTGAAAACGATGAAGTGACTGCTCGCATAACAGGAGTTGATAGAGATATTGTGAAAAGATTGGGAGTAATTTTAAATATTTTAAACTGCCATGAACCAGTTAATGGACCGAAATTTGGAGAATATGCATCTAAAACTACAGAGTTGCTGCATCAAAAGTATCCTGAGAAGAAACTTACACCAACGGTACATAAAATTTTAGCACATGGAAAAGATTTAATAGAGTACCAGTGCTTGAATTGTCTGAAGAAGCTCAAGAATCTAAGAACAAGGACTACAAAAGATATAGATGTATGAACACCTGCAAAGTATCATAAGTTAGACAAATCGAAGACCTTTTCAACATGTTAGCTATCTCTTCTGATCCAGTCATATCATCTATGAGGTATGTAAGAACACTACAAGATCTTACAGATGCGTATAAAAAAAAAAAAAAAAAAAAGATGCGTATAGCTCAGAAATGGTTGCTTTGTTAGATATATGTTCCAGTAACGATGACTATGTTAAGATAACATAAGTTTCTCACTTCCTATCACAACAATGAAAAAGAGATTTACTAATCAATTTTGTTACTTTATTGAAAAATAAGATATCTATGTACAAGTTAATTTTTTATTTCAAATAAAAGAATTAATTAATTTAGTAATTTATAAATATATACTTTTCGTTATTGCAATTCTTTAAAGTTTATCAAATTTGTTTTAAAGCTTTGGAATTTCGCCTTCAAACGAGTATTAAATTTTTATAGAAATCAATACGTCTATCGAGTTTGGTACAAATTGGTAAAGCGGTTACTAAGGACAAACTTTTTAGCATAAATGGGCAGTGCCACTCCCCTTTTCCAAAATTCGTTGGCTGTTTAATCTTTAGCCCAAATAAAATTTCATTGAACCACTTTCAATAACTTTTAGTTATTAATAAAATACATATTTGGCTTGTAAATTAAAAAAAACATGTAAAATTTTACGATGAATTTTGAAGCAACTTGTTATTGTGGCATCAAAAACCGACATTTGAGTTTTATAAGAGTATTTCCATTTAAAGAAACAATACGTCTATCGATTTTGGTAGTTATTGATTACGTGAATATTTAGATACAACTTTTTATCATAAGTGGCAGTGCCACGCTATCTTATCAAAATCATTAGTTTATCTTATTTAATGCTTAAATACGTCATTATAAGACAAATGTCATTTTATTTTTTTTTATTTTTCACTAAAAACATATTGTTTTTGCATTTTTCTAAAAATTTTCGACTTTGACGAATTTTTTTGAAGCACCCTGTATCTGTGACATTCTGAGCTTTCACACAGTAAAAAAAAAATAATTAGCTTTCACTTGCATTTAAAATTTTTAAAATATCTTCATTGGTTCAAAAGTTATGATTTTTGCAAAGAAAAAACTCAGAAGGCGCCACTGTGCGACGGCAACTTTGAAATCGCCACCGAACCCCGAATATTCTCTCTTAACGAAAGAAAATGCTGTATCAAGAGGACGATTGGAAGTTAGCCGTTGCTTGCTGACAAACGAAAAAATAGTTAAGTCGAGGGTGGCTACCCGGTAGGAAATTAATTAGGACAACAAGTTATCGTGCTAACGGGCGGACGGACATGGCTCAATCAAATTTTTTTTCGATACTGATATATGGAAGTCTATATCTATCTCGATTCCTTTATTAGAACCAACCGTTATCCAATCAAAGTTAATATACTCAAGTAATAGCATTTTTTTTATCGACCCTCAGCAGTGGGGTCGCAAATACTCAGAGTGTATTTCCGCTATGAAAAGCTCTTCAGCGAAAATGCATCTTCCTCGCAGATGCCGTGCGGAATGGGTTTAAACAACGCAGATTGAAAAAGAAGCTCGGCCTAAATCTCCTCGAAGGTATATCGTGCCTTATGTTAGGTTAGGTTGAACTGGCCGGTCCATGAGGACCTCACATAGACTGATTGAGTCCGTAGTGTTACCAGAAGTTTGTTTTAACGACCAAACTGAAAAACCCTATCAGAAACCAGGACCTATTTTATAAAATAACTCCGTCCTCTTGGCAAATACTAGAAGCTTCCTGGGACTTAAGCCACTTGCTGCTTCTAGATCTGACAGCTGTATCACTCCTAATAGCTGGAGCATTAGCCTGGCAAGGGCAGGGCACGAGCACAGATCGTTTCCTCCTCCAACCCGCACTTCCGACATATGCTATCACTAACCAAGCCTTATGTTGATTTTTTAAATTTTTTAAGGGACATTGTGTCATGGTCGGCAGAATAAGTGCAATAGTATACATGGCCCAATAAGCCGTTGCCACGCCAGTTTTTCAAATTTGTAGAATACGTAATTTAATTCATCATTACGAGGATGTTCCCCTTAATTTTTAAAATTGCAGCTCTTCGTTACAGGGATTTCTTATATTTATATGTTTGTATTTTTATAAAGAAAGTGGACGTAGTTGTCTGCCGATTGTATTGTTTTTTTTTTTTGACTACATCCTCCCTGAATAGGAATATCTGAAGATATTGCTCCCGACTTGAAGGCAATAGCTCAATTAGGTATTAAAATATCGAAAAGTCAATTTACAGGATATATTTGATATACATATAAAAACTATGCGTGGCTATGTACCGATTGCGGCCACTTCCTGTAGGAACCTACTCGTGTTCGAAAGTAGCGGCATGACATATTTCATTACAACAATTAGCAACAAACGATAATTTTGCTATCAGACCATCTTTGGTGCTAATAGATGAGGAAGGAACGGAGGTGCGCTTAAACGCGGTGTGAATCGCTCTTGGTTGTCTACAAAAAGGAGCCATACATGTTTTAAAGAAATCGCGTCGTCAACAAGTATTAGGGGTTAGCCTAAAACATCGCGTTTTGCATGTGACATATATGTGCCCGTTTTATAAATATGTATTTCTTCGGTAGATGGGGCAGTGCTAGTCTCTAGGACCGAACGAAGGACAGTCTCTCCACAAGGAGCTACTCATTGTGTGACAACGATCCGAGAGAAATTGAGCCATGCTACATTGAAATGCCTTGCTTTGGTCCCGGAAAAAAACCCCGAGTGAAGGATTTGTCTTTTTTTTTAGTAGAAGCATGCGTATATATGGGGTATTCCATCCCATTTCGGCCAATTTTGAACCCGACCCCTTTAGAATTGGCTGAAAGTTTTTCTTCTTTTTCTAGCTTACGAAAGACGTTTTTCAAAAGTTTTTCAAATTTTTTCATCCAACTCAAAAAAAGTTATGAATTTTTAAAAAAAACACCGTTTTTTTTTTTCAAAATGCTACAACTCTTTCAAAAATTTACCGTTTGGGATCTTTTTTTTTAAATTTGTTTCTAAGTGTACTTTTCGGAAAAAATTCAAAAGAATTTTTAAAGTTTTTTTTTTGTAATTTTTCAGTTTTTCGAGATTTTTCGAATTTCGCCCTTTTTTTCTCATAAAAAACTTCAATCAATTATGCAATCATCCCCACTAATCCCAGAGTGGGCCGAGAATTTTTTTTTTTATTTAATTGAAAAAAAACTTAAAATTTTTTTTTTGTATTTTTTCCGAAAAGTACATTTAAAAACATATGATCCCAAACGGTCAATTTAAAACTTATTTTGAGTTGGGCGAAAGAAAGAAAAATCTCGAAAAACTGAAAAATTACAAAAAAAAAAACTTAAAAATTTTTTTTGAATTTTTTCCGAAAAGTACATTTAAAAACAAATTTTAAAAAAAAATACCCAAACGGTCATTTTTGAAAAAGTTATAGCATTTTGAAAACAAAAACGGTGTTTTTTTTAAAAATTCATAACTTTTTTTGAGTTGGATGAAAAAATTTTAAAAACTTCTGAAAAACGTCTTTCGTAAGAAAGAAAGAAGAAAAACTTTCAGCCAATTCTAAAGGGGTCGGGTTCAAAATTGGTCGAAATGGGATGGAATATCCCATATGTATGTGTGTCGGGGGTTAAAACAACATAAAAACAAGAAATACCTACTCGTAGATGAAGGCTATTACAATCAATACATCGTACAATTGTTTGTATGTCCCTTTGAAAATAAAATAGTTCTGCTGAAATAGTAAAAAAAATTACTTTTACTTATTTTCAGCAAGAAAATCGAAACCAGAATTTTGGCTATTAAAAACTGAAAAATGTTTACTTAAAAATAGTTGATCATGAAATACTTATAGCTTCAAAGCACAGTAAAATATTACATTTTTTTTCTGCTGACGACGACAGCTCGCATCCATTCAATTAATATCTGAATTAAAATGAAAAAAAAAAAAAAAAAAATTGGTTGCTTTGCTTTTTTTGTTGCTGAAATATTTTCCAAATTTAAATTCAAGCAATTTTGTAATACTGAAAATTAGTTCAGCATTTTCAAACCCTGCTTTTAGCATTTGATTTATTGACATGTCATTTAGATATTTAAAGTTTATGTAACCCAACAATCAATGCCACTTTTCCTTGTTGCTCATATTTTCCGTATTTTTATTTGCTAAATTAACAACCGGTTCATATGCTTTTTGTTTACTTCTCATTATGTACAAACCATTTGTTTTAAAAGCTAATGCCGTTACTATACCACGATTGTTAATAATTTTGGTAATATTTCTTTTCGATACAAATATGTTATTTTGTGTTAGTTTACTGTAACTGATTAGATTTGATTTTATATCTTTTATATAAAAATATTTCGCATTTCGATACTTATTTGGGGGTCGCCGGGGTCGTGCTATCTAAGGTCACGTTCTCTCGCTAGAGTTGCGGCCTCCGCTGGAAAATATAGCCGGATTTCCGAAATTCTTCCGGCGGGAATAAAATGGGCCGAAGTGGATTCAATGACCTAGAGGAAAGCACGCTCCCTTTAACGGGCATCAGTCGGGATAGGCAGCAAAACAATTGTCAGTATAAGTCAGTGTAATTTTCAAACTTTTTTTGTTGTCGTGGTTTGCCCGGCCCGCATGGCATGTGAACCGTGTATTGAAAACGATATGTCAAAAGCAGGTGCTTCTCACTATTCCAAGCATTGTAACGTTTCGTTTATTTATGGTTGCCAGACGTCCCACCTTCGGGGATTTGTCCCCGATTTCGCCGATTTGTCCCAGCGTCCCCGTTTATACTCAAAATTTCGCCGCTTTTACGATATCATTTTAGATATAATATATAAATACGAACAGTCGTGCCGTACAGACGTGTTGTGTTATCGCTCTGCAAACTTTATTTTGTTTAACCTGGTTTTCTGTTTTTTCTGCCAATATTGGTGCAATTGACAGTTTCTGTGCTAAGTGTGATAAGAGTTTTGGCCGAAGTGAGACTAATTGTGCCTTGCGGTGGATTTTGTAAAAAATTCTTCCATCGTACATGCTGTGAAGGCAATATGTCTATATACGATGTAGAATTGCTAGCTAAGAACCGACATCTCAGTTACGTGTGCACGGAATGCTTAAATGCCTATGACAAGCTTTGTAAGGCATATGACACCGTCTTAGCGTCACATAAAGTTGGCCTGGAATCTGCCTTGCTTGCAATTGATGTAAAATTTAAAATTTTGACTGAACAAATTATAAATAAATAAATGTAAGGCGCGATAACCTCCGAAGAGATCTAAGGCCGAGCTTCTCTTCCAATTTGCGTCGTGCTCCTCTTGATTTTCCCTACAAATTGGCCGGACGGGACCTACATGTTTTATGGGGACTCCGAACGGCATCTGCAAGGCAGATGAGTTTTCACTGAGAGCTTTTCATGGCAGAAATACACCCGGAGCGCTTGCCAAACACTGCCGAGGGGCGACCCCGCTTAGAAAAATTTTCTTCTAATTTAAAAACCTTATTTCTAAAATTTTGATATTGCTTTGCCCGTGGTGCGAACCCAGGGCATACGGTGTTGTAGGCGGAGCACGCTACCATCACACCACGGTAGCCGCCAACTGACTGAAGAAATTGCTGAAATAAAAAATGATATTAAGATTCATGTTAAATCAAAAGCTAATTCTCACAAAAACAATGAAGACTGTGTGGATGAGACGACTGATGGTATCAACAAAATGTCAAGTGTTGTCAGCTCTTTCAATGCTGCGAAAACATTGCGCAGTGATATTAATAGTTGCGCGCTTACACATGTGTCGTTGTCGCCGTCTCTTGTTCTCCCCGTTCAACCGATCACCTGTTTTTGCAAGTGTTAATACTGCTGTTAATAATGGTGGGCCATCGTCTACATTGCTTTCTACTGCTAACTCAGATAATGAAAAGAGTAATATGTCTTAGGCCCATTTTTGTATCACAGCTCCACGCATAGCTGACGGAAGCTGATATATCTAACTACGTATGCTCCAAGCTTGGTGTTGAACTTAACAGCAATATTAATGTTTATAAGTTTAATTTTAAGTCTGGGAGAGAGATATCTTCTTTCAGAATCTTAGTTCCTGACAAATTTTTTGATAGGGTACTCAATTCTACTTTCTGGCCGAAACACTCTGTGGTGCATTTGTTTACTAGAAAGTCGAACCGTGACCGCGCTACTTTAAATGCATCAAAAAACTTGCTAGGCAGGAAGTGGTACAAACTTAAATTATGTCCTATCAAACGTAAATACTATCTCACTTAGTATATTTTATTAGAACGTTAGGGGGCTGAATACCAAACTAGCGGAAATTTTTCTACTGAGTAATGAGAGTTCTTATGATGTACTCGTTTTTACTGAGACTTGGCTAAAACCAACAGTTTTTAATGCTGAAGTTTTATCGAGTTCGTTTCAAGTGTTTAGAAAAGACCGACTGGCCAGAGCTGGTGGAGGTGTGTTAATTGTCGTTCACACTAGGTTTTCCGCGGAGGAACTACATTTTCCTGACTTTGAGGATGGTGAGCTTCTTTGTGTGAGAGTAAAACTTTCCTCAACCTACAAATATTTTATAGCCAACTACATTCCCCCACAATCTGACATTTCCTTATATTTGAATCATTCCTCAATAGTAAAATCTGTGTGCAGCACTGCCAGGGCCTGTGATTCTGTCACTGTACTTGGCGATTTTAATCTGCCATGTGTGTCATGGAGTCTTATCGACGGGAAGCTAGTCCCTATTTCTTCTCGCGCTATCCACTATGATTTCCTAAACGAATTTGCAGATGTTGGACTTTTTCAAATTAAGAACATTCAGAATAAATTCGGTAAATGCTTGGATTTAATTTTCTCAGACGATTCAAATTGTTTTGTAAATCGATGCGATCCCCTTGCCCCGCCTGAAGATGTGTATCATCCTGCTCTCGCGATGTTTATGGAATCTCATAATTTATCTCAGCGTTCCTCCAACGTAGTGCGAAAGACCCCTCACCGGTTACTGTTTAGAAAAGCCAATTGGTCTAAAGTAATACTCGAAGTATCGAGAATAAATTGGCCTGAGTACGATGGGGATATTGATGAGAGTATATCCCATTTTAATAATGTACTATACCTAATAATGTACTATACAAATACCAGCAGGATGGCCTAGTGGTTAAAGGCTACTGCAGTTTCACCATGTGATTCACGGTTCGAATCCAGGTGAAACCTTTGATAACATTACAAAATTGCCTGATGATGATTACGTTGGCGGTTTTCGAAATGGGTCCATCGCAATATGCCAGTAAATGTTTCTTTCTTTTCAGTTTCTCTTAGAAAAGCATAATAATTGAAATTCAATTATTATAAGCTGGTGTTAAGCTCATGAATTCTTAAATATAAGTATAAACTGAACACACCAATAAACAAACATACATAAATACTATACGGAATATTTAAAAAATGCATACCTACGTCCGAAACCACTGCTATATCATCATCGGCTTGGAGCACTAAAGAATTGAAACGCCTGAAAAATCAGAAGACGCGTTCATTCAAACGTTACAAACTCTCTGGATCAATGACTGACTATGCCGCCTACTCAATTTTACGTCACAAATATAACACATTGAACAGAATTTGTTATAGGAACTATATCAGTAGGATTAAAAGCCAAATTTTTGTCAATCCTAAGTCTTTTTAAAGCTTTGTTAATTCAAAAAGAAGATAAAAGGGTTTCCTTGTACAATGAAGCTAAATGATCAGATTTCCAACGATAGCTTCGAAGTTGCTAACATGTTTGCGGATTTCTTCGAATCTACTTATTCAAACACCTATGATTACCCGCCATCGAATTATCCTTTCATATTGTCTCCTCTGGATTCCCAGGCAGTCCCATATATATGTACTGATGATGTTTTAACTCATCTGGAAAATCTAAAAATTTCTTACTCTAGTGGTCCGGATCAAATTCCGTCGGTAGTGCTGAAATCTTGTGCTCGATACTTATATCGACCTCTAGCCTGTTTGTTTAATGCGTCCCTGAAGCAAGGGGTATTCCCCGAGAATCATTCATTATACCACTGCATAAAAATTGAAGCAGAACGTGTGTTATAAATTATAGAGGAATAGCCAAACTCAACACTATTCCTAAGCTATTTGAATTGATTATCACAAAACAGATTGCTTTTAGAGTATCTTCATTAATTGACTTTTCACAACATGGCTTTTGCAAGCGTAAATCAACGGTGTCCAACTTGCTCGAGTTTACAACCTTTGTATCCAACAGTTTTAAGACTAATTGTGAAGTTGATGTTATTTATACTGATTTGGCATTTGATAAAGTTTCTCATTCTATACTTTTATTCAAACTTGATCAGTTAGGATTTCCTGCTTTGCTTCTATCTTGGGTTTCTTCTTATGTGAAGGAAAGAAAACAAAAATTTATATTTAATAATTGTTGGTCTCGGTTCATAAACGTAACTTCTGGTGTTCCTCAAGGTAGCCATCTTGGTCCGGTTTTGTTCCTGTTGTTCATTAATGACCTTCCTAGTGTTTTGAAGAGCTGCAAGCCGTTGATGTACGCTGATGATGTCAAACATGTAATGCCTATCCGCTCACCCGTGGATAGGGCATGTCTTCAGGCTGATCTGAATAGTCTTGGTGACTGGTGTAATGTAAACGCCATGTCACTAAACCTACCTAAATGTAAGTTCATGTGTTTTACAAGGAAGTCCTTCCAATCCCATGATTATGTTATTGGCGACTATGTTATCAAGCAAGTCACTAATTTTATTGATTTAGGCGTTACAATGGACCCAAAACTCGATTTTAAACTTCATACTGAATCTTGCGTGAATAGCGCTAAAGGTACTTTGGCTTTCGTTAAACGTTGGTCTAAAGAATTTAATGACCCATACGTTACAAAAGCTCTTTTTACATCATTGGTCAGACCTACTTTGGAATATGCTTCAATAATTTGGAATCCGCGTTATCAGGTTCATTCTGACAAGCTGGAATCGGTCCAGAAACAATTTTTGCTTTTCGCTTTAAAACACTTACCATGGGATCCTTCTAAAAATCTCAATATTCCCCTGCTCTTTATAAACTTTTTTGCAGTGGTCTGGGTGCAATTGCCCGTCTTCGACTGCGTTTAGAAGGTTAAACTTGGTCAAACTTTTTACTATTAAAATTTTAATACCTTTTTTGTTGGAAGTGTCCCCGATTCATATCTCGGGCATCTGGTAACCTTAGTTTATTCCCATTTTTGTTTTCAGCGATCTTATATCCTGAAGCAGGCGCATGCTCCAGAGTCGAGATCACGGTCATAGATAGGAACATTTATTGTTACTAAATTCACCTTTCTTTATGTTTAAACCTTTAATGAAAATGAAATGGTATATTAACTTCGTCACGAATCTCAAAATTGTAAGTTCTTAAAGGAAAATAGATAGACCCACCCATAAGCATACCGAAATGATCAGGATGAAGAGCTGAGTTTAGCCATGTCCGTCTGTCCGTCTGTCTGTTTGTATGCAAATTAGTCCTTCAATTTTTGAAAATATCTTGATAAAACTTGGTTAGCTGGTGTATTTAGGTGTCCGATTAGACATTTGTTGGAACCGGCCAGATCGGACCACTATAGCATATATCCCCTATATAAACGAAAGAAAAGAGGGTTTTTGTCATATCTTCCTCAATTTACCAGATTGAAGCATCAAACTTCACCATATGCTTTCGTATATTGCACATATTATTGTTTGAAAAAATGGCTGAGATCGGTCGTATATATAGCATATATCCTCCCCACAACCGATTGTTCAGATAAGAAACTTTTCGTAATTTCTGCCCCATTTTAACATCTAGGGGCTTCAAATTTCACCAAATGCTTACACAGAGCATTAATAGTTGTCTGAAAAAATTGTATAGATCGGTGTTATATATATTATATATCTCATACAACCGATTGTTCAGATAAGTTTTTCGTAATTTCTGCCCCATTTTCACAGCTAGAAGCTTCAAATTTCACCGAATGCTTACGTATAGAGCATTAATTGTTGTCTGAAAAAATTGTATAGATCGGTATTATATATTCAGATAAGAAACTTTTCGTAATTTCTGCCCCATTTTAATAGCTAGAACCTTACGTATATACTCGTAGCATATATTGTTTCCTGAAAAAATCATAGAGATCGGTCGTATATATGGTATGTATCCCATACAACCGATTGTTCAGAAAACAAACTTTTCGTAATTTCTTCCCCATTTTAACAGCTCGAACCTTACGTATATAGCATATATTGTTGTCTGAAGAAATCATAGAGATGGGTGGTATATATAGTATATAGCCCATATAAACTGTAATTTCTTGCCCCTTTTTTACGGCTAGAAGCTTCAAATTTCATCAAATATTTACACATACGTCATTTATTGTTGAAATAAGTGATTTGTGATCATAGTTTTTACATGCAGACAACAAAAAACGCGAAACTTTGCATCCTCGCTCAAAGTACCTACCTATTTTTATACTCAGTTGAGCAGAGCTCACAGAGTATATTAACTTTGATTGGATAACGGTTGGTTGTACAGGTATAAAGGAATCGAGATAGATATAGACTTCCATATATCAAAATCATCAGTATCGAAAAAAAATTCGATTGGGCCATGTCCGTCCGTCCGTCTGTCCGTTAACACGATAACTTGAGTAAATTTTGAGGTATCTTGATGAAATTTGGTATGTAGGTTCCTGGGCACTCATCTTAGATCGCTATTTAAAATGAACGATATCGGACAATAACCACGCCCACTTTTTCGATATCGAAGTGCGATAATTCATTACCAAATACGGATTAAGCGATGAAGCTTGGTAAGTTAGTTGAACTTAGGACGCAGAATAGAAAAATGGTAAAATTTTTGGCAATGGGCGTGGCACCGCCCACTTTTAAAAGAAGGTAATTTAGAAGTTTTGCAAGCTGTTTTTTGGCAGTCGTTGAAGATATCATGATGCAATTTGGCAGGAACGTTACTCGTATTACTATATGTCTGGTTACTAAAAATTAGCAAAATCGGAGAACGACCACGCCCACTTTTAAAAAAAAATTTTTTTTTAATTCAAATTTTAAAAGAAAAGTTAATATCTTTACAGTATATAAGTAAATTATGCCAACATTCAACTCCAGTAATGATATGGTGCAACAAAATACAAAAATAAAATAAAATTTCAAAATGGGCGTGGCTCCGCCCTTTTTCATTTAATTTGTCTAGGATACTTTTAATGCCATAATTCGAACAAAAATTTACCAATCCTTGTGAAATTTGGTAGAGGCTTAGATTCTAGGACGATAACTGTTTTCTGTGTCGACCGTCTGTCCTTCCGCTCGTCCTTTAACACGATAACTTGAGCAAAAATCGATATATCTTTACTAAACTCAGTTCACGTACTTATCTGAACTCACTCTGTATTGGTGTAAAAAATGGCCGAAATCCGACTATGACCACGCCCACTTTTTCGATATCGAAAATTACGAAAAATGAAAAAAATGCCAATTTTATGTACCAAATATGAAAAAAAGGGATGAAACATGGTAATTTTATTGGTCTATTGACGCAAAATATAACTTTAGAAAGAAACTTGGTAAAATGGGTGTGACAACTACCATATTAAGTAGAAGAAAATGAAAAAGTTTTGCAGGGCGAAATCAAAAGCCCTTGGAATCTTGGAAGGAATACTGTTCGTGGTATTACATATATAAATAAATTAGCGGTACCCGACAGATGAAGTTCTGGATCACCCTGGTCCACATTTTGGTCGATATCTCGAAAACGCCTTCACATATACAACTAAGGGCCACTCCCTTTTAAAACCCTCATTAATACCTTTAATTTGATGCCTATGTCGTACAAACACATTCTAGAGTCACCCCTGGTCCACGTTTATGGCGATATCTCGAAAAGGCATCCACCTATGGAACTAAGGCCCACTCCCTTTTAAAATACTCATTAACACCTTTCATTTGATACCCATATCTTACAAACAAATTCTAGAGTCACCCCTGGTCCACCTTTATGGCGATATCTCGAAAAGGCGTCCACCTATAGAACTAAGGCCCACGCTCTTTTAAAATACTCATTAACACCTTTCATTTGAAACCCGTATCGTACAAACGAATTCTAGAGTCACCCCTGGTCCACCTTTATGGCGATATCCCGAAAAGGCGTCCACCTATAGAACTAAGGCGCCCTTTTAAAATACTCATTATTTTCGTTTGTTTCATTAGCCATTGAGTGTGCTTGTAATTCTCAACTTGTTAGTGAAATATTCTAAAGACATAGTTTAAGTTTTTAATTTAAAATTGAGGTTCTTCGAGTAGAAGATGGGGTGCCAATACCTCAGAGCCCAGTGCTCGCCTCCATATCACATTTTTTAAGGGTTCTTCAAATAGAAGATGAGGTGGCTCATTATAGCGAAACCTCAGAGCCCCCAGTTCTCGCCCCAATGAATAAATACAAGAGGTTCTTCAAATAGAAGATGAGGTGGCTCATTAGAGCGAAACCTCAGAGCCCCCAGTGCTCGCCCCCATTGAATAAATAAAGAGGTTTTTCAAAGCAAAACAAGGTGGCTCATCCCGCAGCCAATACCTTGGAGCCCCCAGTGCTCACCCCAATGAATAAATACAAGGTGTAACAGGTACATAGTGACCTCTCTCTAAACAAATTTAAAAATAACAAACAAATACATTAAAATAAAGATATCATAAATAAGGTGTACCGATGCTTTGCATCGTCCCGTATTTTAAATACACCATAAACAAAGTAAAATAACATACATTCCATTAAAATAGTAATTTATAAAATAAAAAAAGATAATAAATTTAAAAAAAATGTTTGCTTGCAGTGGGCTTTGAACCCGCAACCCCAAACGTGTGAGTCGGGTACGTCATCCACTGTGCCACGACTCATACGCATACAAGCACATCAAATTACTCCCTTATAACTCACACTAAAGTGCTCGCCCTCAACTGCCCCACGCTTAGCTAACCTTTCATTTGATACCCATGTTGTACAAACGCATTCTAGAGTCACCCCTGGTCCACGTTTATGGCGATATACCGAAAAGGCGTCCACCCATAGAGCTAAGGCCCGATATTCCGAAAAAACGTCCACCTATAGAACTAAGGCCCACTCCCTTTTAAAATACTCATTAACACCTTTGATTTGATACCCATTTAGTACAAACAAGTTCTAGAGTCACCCCTGGCCCACCTTTATGGCGATATCTCGAAAAGGCGTCCACATATAGAACTAAGGCCCACGCCCTCTTAAAATACTCATTAATACCTTTCGTTTGACACCCATAGTGTACAAACGCATTCTAGAGTCACCCCTGGTCCCCTTTATGGCGATATCACGAAACGGAGTCCACCTATGGAAATAAGGATCACTCCCTTTTAAAATACTCATTAACACCTTTCATTTGATACCCATATCGTACAAACAAATTCTAGAGTCAACCCTGATCCACCTTTATGGCGATATCCCTAAATGGCGTCCACCTATAGAACTATGGCCCACTCCCTCTTAAAATACTATTTAATACCTTTCATTTGATACACATGTCATACAAACACATTCCAGGGTTACCCTCGGTTGATTTTCCTACATGGTTATTTTCCCTTATGTTGCCACCATAGCTCTCAACTGAGTATGTAATGTTCGGTTACACCCGAACTTAACCTTCCTTACTTGTTTTATTTTATATTTATCTTAAAAATCGCTTAGGTATGTACATCTGTTCACTATATATTTCTTATCTTATACAGCTGATTATTTGGATATTACGAATAGGATAAGATTATTGTTCAGCCCCATTTATGAAAGGTATGAAGTCTTTTCTGCAGAGCCGAAGACAGTCCCGTTCTTACTTTTTTATTTTGCTTTGTTTTTTTATGGAATCCACCTATTACAAAGTAAGAAATTAAGGGGTTTTCGTTGAAATAATAGTTATTAGTAACCAGGGCAAGCCCTCACTAGGGTAGGAACCTTGTCGTTGGTGTGAAGGCTTAGCCGAACTCCATAGCGCCAGACTATGAGGTGGAGCTGTTTAGGACTGGCATCTACGCCGTTTCGCTTCATAGGAGGATGGCGGGATGTCGCTGACCAAGAACTGCCAACCCCCTAATCCAGGGTGTTATGCGGACCGTGCCTATAGGACGATTTGCAGCCAGGAGATAAATTCGGCTGTATTCGAATGGTGCCTTCCCGATACCGGGCCACCTCGAGAAGTATTGATGGCCTTACCACAGTAAGGGGCGCTGCTGTGGTGGATGGTTCTTTCCCCGTATATAATACCAGGTCGTCGTACGACCAAGTAGAACGACTCATTACCTAATTGTAATAAGACCGATGATAAGAGGAGGACTGGGTCGGAAGCCAAGGACAACAAATACGAATTAAGTGATGCATCGGACGCGGGGAGCGAGAGTAGTTCTGATTCAATGAACTCCGTGTTGGAAAAGCATACGATTGAAAACGGAGTAGTAGGGTGGAGAAGGGTACGGAGACGAGGAAGAAAGAGAGCTCTCTCGCAGTACCGCTCAGCACTAAGAATTGTCCAACGCCTGGGAGCAGTGGTCGACCCAACAGACGTGGAGATCGAGCGCTTGGAATTCGCTCATGAGGCGGTAGAAGCAGGTCGAAGGCAGTCCAAAAGGTTTGCTGTGAGAAACCCTGGCGTGAAGATGATAGCGTGTGACAACATCGCTAGCTTGCGGTGGCTTGAGGAAGTGTTTCCAAACCTCTAAAGGCAAGGCACGAATGCGCGGTTTGAGGTGGTGGATAAAGCTTAAATACCCACGGTACCAAAAGTTAAGGTATGGATACCATGCTGAAGAAGTCGGAGGATACACTGCGACTTCTGCAGAATCAGAATCCGAACATACCGACAAAGGATTGGAAGGTATTTACTGTATCTCGGCCTACGAAGGGGGGTCAGTTCTACATCTTCCAAATAAACAAGCAGGCGGAGGATATATTGTACACGCAGCTTGATAAAATATCCTTTGGTACAGGCAAAATTTACATGCGACTCAGGAAAATAAGTCCGGAGGATGAAAATCCTAACACGCTAGAAGTGGGCGAAGTAGAAAAGGACCTCAAAAGCCTTAGAGAAAAAGGACAGGTGGAGGTAGCCGACGTCACCAAGAAGGTGTTAGAAGAGGCCCAACAGCCAAATGGTGCTGCGAGTCGCACAGAGGAACACCCGGCACAGCATTTACGAGAGGCTGAAGAGGGTCTCGAATACTCTAAACCAAAAGGGCAAGAGGAGGACGACGAAGGTGCTGGAAGGGGACCAACAGCCCAATGGTGCTGTGAGTCCTACAGTTAAACCTCCAACACAGCAAAGTGGCGTCGAGCGAACTCCTCCTAACCCTTGAGGAAGGTTCGTTCGACGTGGCGCTGATCCAGGAGCCGTGGCTCTCATCGGTAGAAACGGTTTATGGAATTAGCGCGAGCGGATTTGGCGTTTACTACGCGCAAACGAAAGGACGGGTGTGAGCTGTAGTAATGGTAAGGAAATAGCTGCATTCAAATATGCTGCCTAACTACACTACTGAGGACCTCGTAGAGGTGGCCGTTGAGCAAAGGAATAAGCTGGCACTTTTCCTGGCATCCTGCTTCATGGCCCATGCTGCGGAGGTTCCACCGATGCAGTGCAAGAGGCTAGTACAGGATGAAGGGCGCAAAGGGCGTTTGGCTATAGGCGCGGATGTAAATGCGCACCACAATGCGTGAGGAGGAGCAGATACGAACGAGAGAGGCGATTCCCTATTTTGTTACATCCTGCAAACCAAGTTGCAGATAGACAACAGGGGAAATGTCCCTACATACATTGGTCCAACATCCAGCAATGTTCTGGATATTACATTGAGCTCCGAACGTGATATATCAAGGTATGGTTGGATGGTTCTTGATAGACCATCCTTCTCCGACCATGCGTATATCAGCTTCAGCATCCCCCTAAAGAAGGTAGAGAAGGGAGGACCTTTAGAAACCCTAGGTCAGTGAACTGGACTAAATTCCAAAAACAGGTAGAAACAAAACTGGGACAGCCCAAAGAGGTTGCCGATGTGGAGAAACTGGAGGAGTCTAATGAATTCCTAACAAGGACACTTATGACTGCGTATAACAAAGCTTGTCTCCTAAGAAGATTCAGAGGAAAAGCAAAGCCGCCATGATTGAGCAATGAGCTGAGTCTTCTAAGAAGACAGGTAAAGGAAATTTTTAAGCTAGCAAAGACCTGGGAAAGCGAAGCGTGTCGGGACGAGTACAGGGATCTACTGATGATCTACAAGTGTGGAATTTCCAGGGTGAAGAGAATCTCACGGAAAAGTTTCTGTACGGACATAGAGTGCTTCAGCGAAACATCATGGTTGAAAAAAGTCCTATCAAAGGGAAATATAGTCTAGGTACTAATAAAGAAAGAGGTCCAACAGCCAAATGGTGCTGCGAGTCGAACAGAGGAATACCCGGCACAGCATTTACGAGAGGCTGAAGGGGCCTCGAATACTCTAAACCAAAAGGGCAAGAGAGAGGAGGACGACGACGTTACGACGAAGGTGCTGGAGGGGGACAAACAGCCCAATGGTGCTGTGAGTCCTACAGATAAACCACCAACACAGTAAAGTGGCGTCAAGCAAACTCCTCCTAACCCTTGAGGAGGGTTCGTTTGACATGGCGCTGATCCAGGAGCCGTGGCTCTGGAGGAAAGGTTTCTGGACTTAGCGCGCGCGGATTTGGCGTTTACTACGCGCAACCGAAGGATGGTTGCGAACTGTAGTAATGGCAACGAAACAGCTGCATTCAAATATGCTGCCTAATTACATTGCTGAGGACCTCGTAGTGGTGGTCGTTAAGCAAAATAATAAGCAGGCATTTATCCTGGCATCCTGCTACATGGCGCATGCTGCGGAGATTCCACCGATGGAGTGCAAGAGGCTAGTACAGGACGAAGGGCGCAAAGGGCGGTTGGTCATAGACGCGGACGTAAATGCGCACCACAATGCGTGAGGAGGAGCAGATACGAACAAGAGAGGCGATTCCCTATTTTGTTACATCCTGCAAACCAATTTGCAGATAGACAACTGGGGAAATGTCCCTAAATACATTAGCCCAACATCCAGCAATGTTCTGGATATTACATTGAGCTCCGAACGTGATATAGCAAGGTATGGTTGGATGGTTCTTGCTAGACCATCCTTCTCCGACCATGCGTATATCAGCTTCAGCTTCAGGGTAGAGAAGGGAGGAACCTTTAGAAACCCTAGATCAACGAACTGGACTAAATTCCAGAAACAGGTTGAAACAAAACTGGCACAACCCAAAGAGGTTGCCAATGTGGAGGAAGTGGAAGAGTCTAATGAATTCCTAACAAGAACACTTATGACTGCGTATAATAAAGCTTGCCCTCTAAGAAGATTCAGAGGAAAAGCAAAGCCGCCATGATTGAACAATGAGCTGAGTCTTCTAAGAAGACAGTTAAAGGAAATTTTTAAGCTAGCAAAGACCGCGAAAGCGAAGCGTGTCGAGACGAGTACAGGAATCTACTGAGGATCTTCAAGCGTGAAATTTCCAGGGCGAAGAGAGTCTCATGGAAAAGTTTCTGTACGGACATAGTGCTTCAGCGAAACAGCACGGTTGAAAAAAAGCCCTAGCAAGGGCAAACATAGTCCTGGGGCTAACAAAGAAAAAGAACGGAGAATGGTCACGTAATAGTAAGGAATCCCTTGAGATGCTCTTCGATACACATTTCCCATCGGGATATGGTTTAGAAAAGTCAGCAGACAGCACTCACACTTCGATCTCGGAGCGGGTAGTGCCGGGCTTGGTGACCGATACCAAGATCGAATGGGGAGTGAAGACGTTTTTTAGTTTGAATCGCCGGACCCAGACGGTATATTCCCGGCCTTGCCACAAGTTTCAAGTAGAGCGGTCGTGGAATGGCTTAAAATAATATTCGATTGGAGCATAACACTGAATCATGTACCGCACTCTTGGTCGTTTAAACAAAGTTCTGGTAATACCGACTCATTCTGTCTATGTGAGGTCCTCATGGACCGGCCAGTTCAGCCTAACCTAACCAGGACAACCCAAAATAAGCAAAAAAAAAACATATTTTAGGCGCTTATAATATGCTATTAAAATCTGAATATATGCTTAACAAGCAAGGAAGTCTAAAGCTCTGATATAAAGCTCTTTTTTGCAAAGACATAGCTTATTTTATTCGTCCACGACCCTTTTAAAAATCTTTTATATAAAAGTGGGCGTGGTCCTTAACGGATTTCGTTAATTTTTCTTCAAAGCAACCTCTCTGCCGAATTTTGATACGATATGTTTAACGATTTTTGATTTATGATTAACAATATTTGTAAAATTGATTTTATCACAAGTGGGCGGTGCCACGCCCATTTAAAAAAAATTTCTAATTTTTATCAAGAGTATCAATATCAGTCCACACGTCAAATTTCAACATTCTAGGTATATTATTTACAAAATAATCAGATTTTTCGTATTTTCCAAAATGTTATATATATAGAAAGTGGGCGTGTTTATCATCCGATTTCGCTCATTTTCAGTGCCAATCTATTCTGGGTCCTGATAAGCTCGTGTACCATTTGGTGAAGATATCTCAATATTTACTCAAGCTATCGTGTTAACGGACAGACGGACGGACGGACATGGCTTAATCAAATTTTCTTCCATACTGATGATTTTTATATATGGAAGTCTATATCTATCTCGATTCCTTTATACCTGTACAACCAACCGTTATCCAATCAAAGTTATAATACCCTGTGTACAAGTACAGCTGGGTATAAAAATATGCATTTAAGGTCCTTACAAGCCCAAAATATGTTTTTATGCTTCAAAAGAATGTAGTACAAGTTTGGCAAAAAGGCTTACAATTTATGTTTGGCATGTAAAACGCCCTAGATATCATACACGTAATTGCCTATCTGAATGGACTCTTCAAAAGCTTTATGGAGGTTTATGTCATATCAACAATAAGAACAACCATAAAAACCATATATGATGAATTACATATCAAAATCTATAAAAAAATTATTTAAAAAAATTTTGTAAGTTAAACGGTTTTATTGAAAAAAAAAATACTTGCATGAAGTAATAATAATACTAAAAGCTAGAATATAATTAGGTAGCTCCTAGGTACTAGTCATCACACTCCTCATAAATCTAGGCGTTGTCTAGGATATTGTTTTCAATAAAACCGTTTAACTTAAACATTTTTTTTAATTATTTTATTTTCAAGTTTTTAGTCTATAAACTGCCTATTACTTCTTATTCTACAATTTCCTTTTTGCCGGCTCAAGGTCAATAAAACAAATTCTGTGTTTTATATTGTTGGGCTGCAAGCTTTTTTGCAGCTTATGGTATGAATATGTGCTTGTTGGGTTGCACGCCCACACTCCAAAATGCATCCAAATGCCGACCTTTTAATACCGAAACCGATCCAAATAAACAAAAAACGCAAACCTTTAATGTTTAACACTGTATGTGTTTTACAGATTTTATTATCGCTTTAAAAACAATGTAAATTAAATTTTGTTTGTACAATGAAATTAGTAGCCGCGAAAAATTATGTATATCAAGAAAAAGTGCTTGCTGGCGCCACGAAAATCAAAAACGAATTGCTGTCGCTCGCCCATACGTTTTGCTTGACAACTGTCCACACATACTCATTCGAAGGTGTGTTCACTTAGGTGTCAGCTGCTGCTCCGAACATCCTCCCCCCGTTTAGTACTTTCAACACACTCTCAAACTGGAAGGACGCACATCTTATTTACTGCTCGACGCACGATACCTGCAGACGCACGTAGAATGGCAACTCTCACCGCACCATCCTTCCCAGTGATTACGTCAGTTACACGACCGAGAGGCCATTTTAGGGGTGGAGAGTTTTCATCCTTGATGCACACAATATCGTATATTTGAATGTTGGTATGTGGAGTGCGCCACTTGGCGCGCTGCTGGAGAAGACTCAGATATTCTTCACTCCACTCTTCCAAAATATTTGTTGCAGATAGGTAACGCGCTGCTAACTATCAAGTCGATTATAATTTAGGGGCGTAAGGTCAGGTACTGGGAGAGCTGTGAAAGGACCACCAATAAGAAAATGGCCTGGTGTCAATACGTCGAGATCGTCCGGATTTTCGGAAATTGGTACTAGAGGACGAGAGTTGATTACTGCAGAAATTTCGCATACTAAGGTGCGTAATTCATCGAAGCCAAGAAGTGCAGATCCTATTGTGCGATACAAATGCTGTTTGGCCATCTTCACTGCGGCCTCCCATAACCCACCAAAGTGCGGCGAACGTTGTGGTATGAATCGCCAATCGATTCCATTATTAAGGCAGTGCGCGTAAACATCTTTGTGATGCCTTTCACTAAGGAATAAGCGACGTAAGTCCTTCAGCTCATTATTAGCACCTAAAAAATTAGTCGCGTTGTCGGACCAAATGCAGCTTGGTGTACCGCGAGTAGCAACAAAACGGTTTAAAGCGTCGAGAAAGGCACTTGTTGAAAGATCCTTCACTAAGTCCATCCAAACAGCCTTTGTCGCAAAACAAATGAAAAGACTGATGTAACATTTTTGAGGCGATTTATTGCACGCTTCGGGCTTGTAATAAAAGGGCCCGCAGTAGTCAACTCCAGAAATGGTAAAAGGGCGCTAGACTTCGATGCGCTCCTTGGGTAAATCTGCCATGATATGCTCGACGAGTCGTGGTTTTGATCTGCAACATATGATACATTTTCGTAGGGCGCGGGCCACCGTCTTTCTTCCACCTATGGGCCAATACTGCATGCGAATCGTAGCTAGAAGGGATTGGGGACCTGCATGATGATATTTACGATGAAAATGCATAATTATAGCAAACGTTAGTGTATGATCTTTTGGTAGAATGCTTGGATGTTGTGCTTCGAAGCCGAGGGTTGAATTCCTGAGTCGGCCACCAACCCTAATTATTCCTAAATCATCCAAAAATGGTGCTAACGAAGCGATGCTGCTCGAAGGGTGAACATTTTCCTGATCCTTGAGTACGGCATACTCAGGCCAAAGTTGTGCCCTTTGAACCATGCGAATTAAAATTTGAGTTCCTTGATAAATGTTTTCATAGGTTAGCTGCGATGTTCCTCTGGATATTCGTATGGTTAGAAACTTATGAACATATCCAAATATGTGCTGCATCTTGCCGAATGAGTTGATATACTTAAACGATAGCGAGAAGTCGATTCGATTATTTGAAATAACCAGAGCCTTGTGACGAATTTCAGGGAGATTAGGGTTGGACGCGCTGGCCTGCAGCCAATCACGCTCCTCTGCTTGAAAGAAAGGGGGACCATGATCCCAAAGCGTTGATCGGGACAGCTCAGCTGGTGAGGCTCCCTTTGACAAAATATCAGCTGAGTTAACGGACGTAGGGACGTAACGCCATTGCATTCCCTTTGTACGCTGCTGTATGGTACAAATACGATTAGCTACGAATACGTTGAATTTGGAGGGCCCTTCATGTAACCATGACAACACCACAGTTGAATCGGACCAACATTAATAAGGACAATCGAAAAGCTTAATTTTAGCGATTTCGGCCGCTAGCTGAGCTAGTAAATCAGCAGCACAGAGTTTAAGTTTTGGTACATGAGCGTGCAACGCGAGCTTTTGAACATAATAACTGAACTTGAAATTTATCATCTATTATTGAGCGTACCTAAATGCAAGCGCCGTATGCATCAAGGCTGGCGTCACAAAATGCGTGAATTTCGTGTGCAGTTCCGATGTAACGTGGGAATGACAAATAATGAATTTCGGAAAAGGCTGTGCAGAATGTAGACCAAGCTGTATCAAGAGATTGTGGTAGGCTCTCATCCCAATCAAGTTTGTCCCTCCACATTCGCTGCAATATAATTTTCGCTTTGGTCAAGGTCGGGCCAATGAGTTCAAGCGGGTCGTAACAGCGAGCTATGGTGGACAATACAGAACGCTTCGAATTTTTTCCTGGTGTGATTAGGGGAGTGAAAGCAAATAAAATGGTATCCTTGAGCGGATCCCATGCAAGACCCAATGCCTTTGTAATGTTGCTGCTGTTATCGAATTTCAAAAAACTTTCGCGGTCCGCATCAGGAATATCATGCAAGACGTCCGGATCATTAGAACACCACTTACGCAAGCGAAAGTTGCCTCGAGAGAGGAGATTTGTTTTTTGCTTCCTGATTTCGATAGCTTCTTCTACCGAGTTCCCACCAGATATTAGGTCATCAACGTAGAAGTCCCGCGTAACGATTTTAGCGTCCAGAGGAATGATGCGGATTCGTCCTCAGCAAGCTGATGCATTGCCCGAATGGCAAGAAAGGCAGCTGGTTTGGTTCCATATGTAACGTTATCTAGTTCATAAACGCTAAGCTCACCCCCTGAGAAGTCCCGCCACAGAATGCATTGGAGCAGGTTGTCAGGTGGCGATACCTTGACACAGCGATATATTTTACAGATATCGCCAGTAAGCGCTACAGGAAACGAACGAAATCTAATGAGGATGTTGAATAATTTGGGCTAAATTGTTGGTCCTGCCATAAGGATATCATTCAATGATAAGCCCGAGGTTGTAGCAGCTGACTCCAAATATGTATGTGCACGAGAAAAATTTGCCAGAACCAAAAATGAAATAACTTTAGCACTGTTATTGCTGAACAACAAATCCGAATTGACTAATGCCTTGTATTTGCATTACTACATTCCCGCGGCTATCACGTCGGGGTCACCAAAAAATGTTGGGATGCAAGCTTTTTTGCAGCTTATGGAATCCGATGGTATGAATATGTGCTTGTTGGGTTGCACGCCCACACTCCAAAATGCATCCAAATGCCGACCTTTTAATACCGAAACCGATCCAAATAAACAAAAAACGCAAACCTTTGATGTTTAACACTGTATGTATTTTACAGAATTTATTATCGCTTTAAAAACAATGTAAATTAAATTTTGTTTGTACAATGAAATGAGTAGCCGCGAAAAATTATGTATATCAAGAAAAAGTGCTTGCTGGCGCCACGAAAATCAAAAACGAATTGCTGTCGCTCGCCCATACGTTTTGCTTGACAACTGTCAACACATACTCATTCGAAGGTGTGTTCACTTAGGTGTCAGCTGCTGCTCCGAACATATATAATTCCAAATATATTTCAATCTCCGTCGGAGATCGTCTTCAGGGGCTATAACAATAATTGCAAAAATTGTCTATTATATAAGACAGAACCTAAACAATTAAAAACATTTAAACACATTTTTGCATACATACATTAATTATTTCCATCCGATACAAAGCCTCCGTTTAGTTCGCCTTGCAGCTTAGGACTAATTTTACGTTTGTCAAGTAAGTGCCCGTAAATATGTGAACAGTTTTCTGTGTCTGTTTTGTAGTTTAGTCTAGTTTGTTATATGAAGCATTTCCAAAGTAAATCTTTTAGAGTAATTGTTCTCTCTCTCCAGTATGCTCACCGATTCAAAGTCAGGTTGGTGGCCGCTCTCTGCACAGTGGGCCGCAAGTGCTGTTTTTTGTGTGCTGCCAGATGATCTGCATTTTATGTCAGATCGGAGCCCAGCTATTCTGGTCGTGATGATGAATGTCTCGTTTCGTTTGATATGGTGTCACTATTTCCAAGTATACCAACAGACTTGGCTATACAGACTATACTGACAAAGTGGGAAGACATAAAAGAGCACACTGATGTTCCAAAAAATCTTTTCATGGAAATAGTGAATTTCTGTATATCGGCAAATAGATACTTCAAGTATGAAGGGGTAATTTATACTCAACTCAAAGGACTTCCGATGGGATTCCCAGCATCACCGATTGTTGCCGACATTATAATGGAAGAAATATTAGAAATAGTGATAAACACGAGACTACTTAGCAAATACGTAGATGATGTGTTTGCCATAGTAAAGGAGGGCGAACTTGACAAAACATTGAAAATATTCAACTCGTACCACAAAGACAATGGAGCTGGAGTTCGAAAATAGACTATATTTTTTAGACACATTGGTGTGCAAAAGGGACAATAAGATAAAATTTGACTGGTACCAAAAACCTACTTCTTCAGGACGAATTATTAATTATAAATCAAAACACCCGAGGGGAATGATCATAAATACTTCCAAAAACTTTATTGGACGAGTATTAGACACGAGCGATATGGTGTTTCACCCAGACAATAAAAAATGACTTCCCTCCCACTTTAATACAAAAATTGATTAGACAACACCCAAAAGTGAAATACTCGAAGAGTGGAGAAAAATCTACAACAAAATATAAATCCATGGTAGACATACCAGGTTTTTCTGAACGACTACAAGCTTCAAATATTTATAACAAGGGGAATACGGGAAATGCACACAAACCAGCTTATACTAATAATATATTTTTCAGCAACATGAAAAGAAAGGTAGACACGATGGACAAAAATAACACAATAAACAAAATTACATGTGCGGGAGACGAAAAAGATAATTGTGCGAAAGAATATGTGGGCACAACAAAAAACAAATTAAAGACCAGAATAGCTGGGCACCGATCTGATATAAAATGCAGATGATCTGGCAGCACACAAAAAACAGCACTTGCGGCCCACTGTGCAGATAGCGGCCACCAACCTGACTTTGAATCGGTGAGCATACTGGAGAGAGAGAACAATTACTCCAAAAGATTTACTTTGGAAATGCTTCACATAGCAAACACACCGACAAACAAAAGACTAAACTACAAAACATACACAGAAAACTGTTCACATATTTACGGACACTTACTTGACACACATAAAATTAGTCCTAAGCTGCACGGCGAACTAAACGGAGGCTGTGTATCGGGTGGAAATAATTAATGTATGTATGCACAAATGTGTTTAAATGTTTTTAATTTTATAGGTTCTGTCTTATATAATAGAACACTTTTGCAATTATTGTTGTAGCCCCTGAAGACGATCTCTGACGGAGACTGAAATATATTGGGAATAATATAAAAAACAGAATTTGTTTTATTGACCTTGAGCCGGCAAAAAGGAAATTGTAGATTCATCTATAAAAAGGTCGTCAAAATCATATTTAAAATTTCTTATTCTATTTAGTTCATTTGGTGACTCATTATTACAAGGACTCTTTCCTGACAATTTGTTACAATATAAGTCCTCAATACATAATCCTTTACTCGACTCTGCGCCACGTATGCTTGTCCCTCCTCCCACTTCAAAATATTTTGATGTCACTTCTACCGGACTGTATGTAATATTTGTTCCAAATATGAGCCAAATCGGACATTATAGGTCGCTTTCTATTCATATATGTATTATGTGTTCCACATATGGACCAAATCGGACCACAAATACGATTTTTTGAATATCTCGATCTTTGCGCCACCTAGCGGCGATTTTTTTCATAGGTCGCTTTCTATTCTTGTATGTATTATGTGTTCCAAATATGAGCCAAATCGGACCACAAATACGATTTTTGTGAATATCTGGATCCTTGCGCCACCTAGCGGCGATTTTTTTCATAGGTCGCTTTCTATTCTTGTATGTATTATGTGTTCCAAATATGAGCCAAATCAGACCACAAATACGATTTTTTTGAATATCTCGATTATTGCGCCATCTAGCGTTGATTTTTTCATATGTCGCTTTCTATTCGTGTATGTATTATGTGTTCCAAATATGAGCCAACTCGGACCACATACACAAGTTTTGTGAATATCTCGATCCTTGCGTCACCTAGCGGCGATTTTTACTCATAGGTCGCTTTCTATTCTTGCATGTATTATGTGTTCCAAATATGAGCCAAATCGGACCACAAATACGATTTTTGTGAATATCTCGATCCTTGCGCCACATAGCGGCTATTTTTTTCATAGGTCGCTTTCTATTCTTGTATGTATTATGTGTTCCAAATATGAGCCAAATCAGACCACTAATACGATTTTTTTGAATATCTCGATTCTTGCGCCATCTAGCGTTGATATTTCATATGTCGCTTTGTATTCGTGTATGTATTATGTGTTCCAAATATGAGCCAAATCGGACCACATACAAAAGTTTTGTGGATATCTCGATCCTTGCGTCACCTAGCGGCGATTTTTACTCATAGGTCGCTTTCTATTCTTGCATCTATTATGTGTTCCAAATATGAGCCAAATCGGACCACAAATACGATTTTTGTGAATATCTCGATCCTTGCGCCACCTAGCGGCGATTTTTTTCTTATTATTGCATTGTCATCGGGTTCTGAACTATATTCCAAGTTTCAACCTTGTAGATTGTCGGGAAGTTACTTAAATTTCAATTACAAAATTCATGCCAGCCAGCCAACCAGCCATCCAACCAACCAGCCTGTCAAGTCAAGCTAAATAAAACCGTTTAATAATTTAAAAGGCACACTTTTAACCCGACCCCCTCATATTTTGATGAAATTTTGCATAGAGGTACACTTTACCTATATAAACACCAACTCGTTTTTAAAAATTGCATTTTTGAAAAATTTTGGGGGTGAAAAGGTGTCAAAGTTGTGAAAAATGACGCTAATTGGTACTTTTGAGCTGTGATAACTACGGAATGGCTAAACCGATTTCAAAGATCTTGGTACCGTTAGAAAGGTATTCAGATCCGCTTTGTACCTTTCCAATGGTGCCAAGATCTTGGAAATCGGTTGAGCCATTCCGTAGTTATCAGAGCTCTAAAGTACCTATTACCGTAATTTTTCACAATTTTGACACTTTGCAACGCCCACAATTTTTCAAAAATGAAATTTCTAAAAATGAGGTTGCGTTTGTATAGGTAAAGTGCACCGGTATGCAAAAATTCATCAAAATCTGAGGGGATCGGGTTCAATGCATATCGGTTTTGATATGAAATTCATCATATAAGAGTTAAAAATTAACATTTATTCAAGCTATATTCAAAATATGTGTATATATTTAGGTACAACTAATCTAATTCAGAAAGTGTTACATATATTGCTTCCCCGGTTCAATAAAAACGCAAATGTAAATTTTAAAGTTTCGAGATAACGCACACAAAAGCTTTAAAGAGTACTAATCTTTGCTGTGTATAAATTCTATAACTGTATTACAAATAGTTTCCGCGCTAGACCACTTGCGTCGTTATTGCATTCGCACATTTTTCTAGTTGATGCAAATAATGAAACTTGCTTCACCAAAACTAAATATTTTACAATTGCGTCATTATTGAACCGGGGAAGCGATATGTACTAATGTTACATTGTTCTTGTTTTTTGTGGTACTTACTTTTTTTAATAAGTACTAGCAAATAAAAGGTTAAAGTGGACATTTTTCAGGTAATATTCATGCCTTCAATATAAACAAAAAACCCGTATTATAAGCATTATTTAAATAGATTTAAAAATGAATAGCGGTTCAGCCTTTGTTAAAAATTCAGGTTCAGTTCAAGTTATTGTTACAATAAATAACAAGGTGTTTCTCAAGATTTTCAATTGTCCCGGAACAAGTGTTTATACATTGAAAAACTCCGCCCTACATCAACCGAAGTAATGGGTGCATACTTAAAAGCTAAGGTTTCATCAACTGCACCTATACTTTTCAATAACATCGTTTGAGTTGTTTACTTGATCTACAGGAAATTGTTCCCCTATTTTCTGTAACTCTGTAAAACATTTATTTCTTTGTAATACCCCTGTCAATTTGGTTCGCGCTGTTGTAACATCAACGGCATCAACTAACTCGTTGGCACGTAGGACTATTTTTATTTGTTCGCAGAGTGACAAACCGGTCGTTTGGAGTTCTGTAATTGAACTGGCCAGGGATGGAAAATTTTATTGAATAAACATTATTTGTTGTCGCACCGTAGCATCAGATAGCAATTCTTGGGCAACTTTAATGCACTGAGACTCCTCATAATTTAAAGCACTAACAACTCGTTTGATTTTTTCAAAGTTTTCCGCATGGTACTTTCCCCAACGTGTAACGATAGGATGCCGAGGTAATGGCAAATCTGGCTACATTTCTTAGAAAAGTGTTAAGCTAAGTGAAGGCGCTTTTAGAAATATCCTTTTCACATTTGAAATTAACTTGTCAACTTCAGGGTACTGATCCCTAATTTTCTCACAAACACGATGTAGTGCGTGGGCTAAACTTTTAAGTGCGTAAGCTTAGGGTAGAATATTAAGATAACCTTGCCTGCTTTAGTCATGTACGGTGCTGCATCAGCTATAAAGAGCAAAATTTTGTCTTTGGTGGTGTATTCAGCCAAGAGCTTAGCGGAATCATCGAACAGACATGCAATCGCAGCATTATCTGCTTTTTCAAGCTTAACTGTGTTCAGCAACATCTGTTTCAATTATTTTTCTATATCCAAGATACCAATTATCCCATTTGATACGTAGCGGCCAACACTGTCAGTAGTTTCATCAATAGAAACGCATAAAAACTTATTTTCCTCTTCGTTCTTGATATTAGAAATTGTTGATTATAAATCCGATCAATATTACGTCGCAATGTTGTTTCCGATGGTATAGTTTTCTGCGCGTATTTTTCAAAAAACATTCTTAGACTATTATTTCTCATTTTGTGCATTGTCAGCATACAAACAAGCTTCACTTGTATTTTGTGTCAGCATTTGCTGAATTTCGTTCGTTTTCTTGGCCTGGAGAGTCTTATGTAGCTTCCCTTCCAAATACTGTTTAACATAATATAATTTATTTGACGCAACAGCTTGTTGCACACCTTACATCATAACATCCATCAGTTTGAAAATGGGAAACGCTGCACATATAAGGCAAGCTTCGTTACTTGTTTAACTTAGGGTCTTCCCATGTACTAAAATATAAAAACTTTGGTGAAAAATAAACTTTCATAACAAAAATTATATACATGTAGTCTCTGATGCTGCATTAATAACTTCCAAAATGGCAACACAACGGCGGGATACTCACATATGTACATATGTATTTAACTTTATAAATACAAACTTATGTCGAAATAAAAGATGCTACAAAATAATGTAGACAAATTGAAACCAAATGCCGAGCAAAGCTGAAAGCATTAATTGACGAAAAACGAACTAACCCCAAATTGGATCGTGCATCAGCTGATTTCTGGTCACTGAATTCGCCTTGTTTATTTAATTTTTGATACAGTGTTACCTTATTGTAGTTATTACTCAAATTTATATTATTAGGAAATAAATGCATTATATAAATTTTTTGCAAAATATGCTCATAAAAAGCATTTTTTTGCAAAATAGCAAAAATATACTTTTACTGCTAAATATGCAAAAATATGCTCTTTGATATATAACTCAAACTTCATGTTTCGTCGAGAAATGTATACATATTTGATTGGTTTGTTGCTTATTTGCATGATAAAAAATATGCGTTTGCATACTTTGGCTTGCCCTGTTAGTAACCAAAGGGATACTTATTGCTATTGAATTTATTATCTTTTTATTTGTTTATACTTTTCGGTGATTAAGGTCTTCATATTTAGGTTTTGCTAAACTTGAATATACATATGTACATATTTAAGTAATTGTCTCATTTTCGCAGCCATAACATAACTCGATTAAATGATTAAGGAATAAATTTGTTATTATGAAGTGAAATTATCTTTTTTTATTTTCTATTGAAAGCAGGCTAGAAGTTTTGTCAGGATAATGCCCTAATTTGGTGTGGTGTTGCACCATAGCAACAGAGGGGATATGAGTGTGCGCTCTAGATGTTAGACATATACTGGACGGCTGGACGGCTGGACATTAAATGGACGGACTTTTAAATCTTAAAATTTTGGGTTACATAAAGGATCAAACGTGTTTTGGTTTTAGATCCAGACCTTGCAAAGTTTGGAAAGAAACGAACTCATATGCCTGGTTTTGAATTTAAATATTTTGATTAAACTTTAGTGGAGACAATTTCCATTTTTCAAACCATGAAACACTTATGTTAAAACATTTGGGTTTAGATTCAAAACTTAATTGTTTAAATGTGAAACCAAAAAATACTAAAACTAAAACTTATTTTAAATCACAGAATATGTATTTGAAACTTTTCGGTTTGAATTTAATGTAAAAAAGCCCTAGAATTAAAACATTTTGATTTATATTTAACAAATTCGATTACAAAATAAATAGATTTACAACTGTCTTAAATTAAGTTCTTTTCATAAAATGCCACAATACAAAGTATACTGCTTATTTTGAAGCTTTGATTGCCTTGTCTTTTTACAGATCCTTTTCTTCAAAAAAGAAATCTGCAATTGCAAAAAAGTGATTGCGATCACCGCTAGGTCTTCGGTGCTGAAGTTAGATAGCAGTATAGGTGTTTCGATACCATGACTGCAGCTCTAGTCATGCCTTCCCTCTTTACGTAATAAATGCTGAAATCGCGAGCGCTGAGTCCAGAAACCTTACCTCCATGAGAGGCATGGCTCCTGTATCAGCCACATCAAACGAACCCTCCTCAAGAGTCAGGGGGAGCTCGATAGATGCCACTTTACTATGTTGGTGGTTTATCTGTCAGACTCACAGAGCCATTTAGCTGTTTGTCTCTCTCCATCCTGTCCGCTACTGCGCTCACGAGATGGATTTTTTCCGCTGTTTTCAGAGTCTGGAGGTACGTTTCTTCCTCCCCTGCTCAAAGCTTCTTTGTTAGACTCGCAGCATCGTTGAGCTGTTTGTACACCTCTAACATCTCTGCCTCTACGCCTATACCCTTGTCCTGACTCCTCCTTTTTAAGGCGCATAAAAATACTGCCTGCACCCTGTGAGTGAAACAGACCCTTCGATTCCTTATTAATTAGGAGGATGTAGTACTGGCCCCCTCCACCTGTGGGGATACATAAAGTATCTTCCAATCCTATGTTGGCATATTCGGGTTCTGCCGCTGCAGCATGTTAAGCGTGTCCTCCGCGTTCACCACTCGGGGTGTCCAAACCTTGGCCTTTGGTATCGTGGGGATCAGAGCTCTACTTTTCAATAACATCGTTTGAGTTGTTTACTTGATCTACAGGAAATTGTTCCCCTATTTTCTGTAACTCTGTAAAACATTTATTTCTTTGTAATACCCCTGTCAATTTGGTTCGCGCTGTTGTAACATCAACGGCATCAACTAACTCGTTGGCACGTAGGACTATTTTTATTTGTTCGCAGAGTGACAAACCGGTCGCTTGGAGTTCTGTAATTGAACTGGCCAGGGATGGAAAATTTTATTGAATAAACATTATTTGTTGTCGCACCGTAGCATCAGATAGCAATTCTTGGGCAACTTTAATGCACTGAGACTCCTCATAATTTAAAGCACTAACAACTCGTTTGATTTTTTCAAAGTTTTCCGCATGGTACTTTCCCCAACGTGTAACGATAGGATGCCGAGGTAATGGCAAATCTGGCTACATTTCTTAGAAAAGTGTTAAGCTAAGTGAAGGCGCTTTTAGAAATATCCTTTTCACATTTGAAATTAACTTGTCAACTTCAGGGTACTAATCCCTAATTTTCTCACAAACACGATGTAGTGCGTGGGCTAAACTTTTAAGTGCGTAAGCTTAGGGTAGAATATTAAGATAACCTTGCCTGCTTTAGTCATGTACGGTGCTGCATCAGCTATAAAGAGCAAAATTTTGTCTTTGGTGGTGTATTCAGCCAAGAGCTTAACGGAATCATCGAACAGACATGCAATCGCAGCATTATCTGCTTTTTCAAGTTTAACTGTGTTCAGCAACATCTGTTTCAATTATTTTTCTATATCCAAGATACCAATTATCCCATTTGATACGTAGCGGCCAACACTGTCAGTAGTTTCATCAATAGAAACGCATAAAAACTTATTTTCCTCTTCGTTCTTGATATTAGAAATTGTTGATTATAAATCCGATCAATATTACGTCGCAATGTTGTTTCCGATGGTATAGTTTTCTGCGCGTATTTTTCAAAAAACATTCTTAGACTATTATTTCTCATTTTGTGCATTGTCAGCATACAAACAAGCTTCACTTGTATTTTGTGTCAGCATTTGCTGAATTTCGTTCGTTTTCTTGGCCTGGAGAGTCTTATGTAGCTTCCCTTCCAAATACTGTTTAACATAATATAATTTATTTGACGCAACAGCTTGTTGCACACCTTACATCATATCATCCATCAGTTTGAAAATGGGAAACGCTGCACATATAAGGCAAGCTTCGTTACTTGTTTAACTTAGGGTCTTCCCATGTACTAAAATATAAAAACTTTGGTGAAAAATAAACTTTCATAACAAAAATTATATACATGTAGTCTCTGATGCTGCATTAATAACTTCCAAAATGGCAACACAACGGCGGGATACTCACATACATATGTATTTAACTTTATAAATACAAACTTATGTCGAAATAAAAGATGCTACAAAATAATGTAGACAAATTGAAACCAAATGCCGAGCAAAGCTGAAAGCATTAATTGACGAAAAACGAACTAACCCCAAATTGGATCGTGCATCAGCTGATTTCTGGTCACTGAATTCGCCTTGTTTATTTCATTTTTGATACAGTGTTACCTTATTGTAGTTATTACTCAAATTAATATTATTAGGAAATAATTTTAGTTATGAAAGAAACGTATCTTCCTTTAGATTAGATGTACCTATTGACCATTTTGACACTATCTTGAGTAACGATTTTTGGCCCTCTGGGGCACTTGTGCGGGAATTTGAATATAGGCGGAATAAGAGTGTTCCAAACTTGGCAAAGATCCCTGTTAATAACACTGAGTCAAAAAACTGAACGAAAAATCTGCTTTAGATATACTTTACCAAAATGTTAGAGGCTTAAACACCAAGTTAACAGAACTGTTTTTAAAATCATTTAACTCAAGCTACGATATAATTGCTTTAACCGAAACCTGGCTGAAACCTCATGTTTTTAACTCAGAGATCCTCTGTAATGACTACCAGATATATCGAAATGACCGCCTGAACAGGGTTGGAGGTGGGGTTCTGCTTGCTGTACACTCTTCAATACCATCTGAAGAGATTTGCGTAACCGCCACCGATACAACTGAGTTCTTGTGCATACGCACACAACTAGCAAATATCCACATTTATTTGGCCATCTGTTATATCCCGCCATCTTCTGAACTGTCCGTTTATATGAATCACATTTCCTTGCTAAGAACTGTTAATTCGATGCTAAAGCCTTCCGATTCCATTATTGTCTTGGGTGACTTCAATATGCCACACATATCATGGTGCATCTCTGACTTTAATATCGTACCAGTTTCGTCAAAGTCTTCCAACAATGAATTTCTAGACGGAATGTCTGAGCTGTGCCTTCAACAAATCAACATCCAATCGAATAAATTCGGAAGAGTGTTGGATTTAGCCTTTGTGGATGATGAATCTAAATATTCCATTAGTCGATGCGAACCCATTATTGAACCTGAAGATGCTTACCACCCTTCCCTCAAAATAGTTTACGAAGTTGTAAATTATGCTTGTAACAGCGGAAATAAACGATACGACTCCAGTTATCGCTTCGACTTTGCGAAGGCCAATTTTAAAAAATTAAATCGTGATCTATCTCGAATAGTGTGGCCAACATTTAATGCTGATGTGGAGCAAAGCGTTTCTCACTTTTACAATACCATTTACTGTCTTTTTGAAAAATACGTACCTAAGCGGATTTGTGTACATTCCGATACAAGCCAAGTATGGTTCACTAAAGAGCTGAAAATTTTAAAGAATAAAAAGTCTCGATCTTTCAAGTTGTTCAAAAAGACGGGTTTACATAACCATTACTTACAGTACTCGATTCTACGCTGCAAGTATTTTCAATTGAACAAAAAGTGTTACAAAGCTTATCTTTGTAAAATGAAAAGAAATATAACTTGCAACCCGAAGGCATTTTACGGATTCGTAAACTCTAAACGCAGGGTGAAAGGGTTTCCATCATCCATGAAATTCCAAGATAATATTTCCAGCGATGATCAAGAGATCGCCGACTTCTTTGCGGAATTTTTCAAATCAAATTACTCTATTGAGACCAACGTTTCACCTAATGAATACCCATACCATATTGATTCATGTTATTCAATCAGAGCTCCATTTATATCTTCAGAAGATGTATTATCTTATTTAAAAACTTTAAAAGTATCATATTCATACGGCCCCGACAGGATCCCGACACACTTTCTTAAAAAATGTGCCGCAAACATCTATCAGCCGCTAACAGATTTATTTAATTTATCTTTAATTTATGGCGTTTTCCCAACAATATGGAAGGAATCTTTTCTTATTCCGCTTCATAAAAATGGAAGCAGGTCTTCAATAGAAAACTACCGGGGCATAGCAAAGTTATCCGCTATCCCAAAGTTATTTGAGGCTATTGTTACCCACCACCTAACATTCCCTATTTCCCCCATAATTGCAAGCTCGCAGCATGGGTTCTGTAAGGGCAAATCACCTATCACCAATTTACTAGAATTTACCACCCACGTTTCTAATGGATTTAGAAAAGGCCTTCACACTGATGTAATTTACACCGATTTCAGTAAAGCTTTCGACAAAGTATCACACCCATTACTTATTCATAAGCTCAGTCAACTCGGTTTTCAACCCCGTCTTATATGTTGGATTTCTTCGTATCTTGATTATCGTACGCAAAAAGTAATCTTTAAAAATACACTTTCTGGGGTCATCAATGTTTCTTCTGGTGTTCCTCAGGGCAGCCATCTTGATCCGATTCTGTTCTTGTTGTTCATAAACGATATATCTGGTACAATTAAATACTCAAAAATCTTGATGTACGCAGACGATGTAAAACTTTTCAAATCATGTGCCTCGGTTGAGGAACATTCCTTGCTTCAAATGGATTTAAATCACTTGGTTACCTGGTGCAATGTAAATTATATGCCGCTCAATCTCAAAAAATGTAAATTCATGTGTTTTTCTCGGAGAGTTTCGCCACCAGCTTCATATACAATTAACAACTATAATCTAGAAACTGTAAATAATTTTATTGACTTGGGAGTCATGATGGATTCCAAACTTAGTTTCAATCTTCATATTAATGCTACAGTGAATAAAGGCAAAGGTGTTTTTGCATTTGTTAAACGGTGGTCAAAAGAATTTAACGACCCTTACATAACTAAAGCACTTTTTACAACATTAGTTAGGCCAATATTAGAATACGGCTCGATAATTTGGAATCCGCGTTATCAAGTCCATGCAGACAGTCTCGAATCAATACAAAAACAATTTTTACTATTTGCCTTAAGAAATTTCCAATGGGACTCTTTAACTAATCTTCCACCTTATACTAATCGATTAAAGCTTATCAATCTTCCAACTCTTGCTAGTCGAAGGGAAATGCTTGGTGTGATATTTATGACAAAAATTTTAAATGGATCAATTTCGAGCCCATTCCTTCTGAATGAAGTGAACTTTTGCGTTCCCTCTCGGACATCGAGACACTTCAAACCTCTTCTGCTGAAACAATGTAGAACGAATTTCGAACAAAATGAACCTTTTCGGCGTTTATGCCAAGATTATAACTCTCACTCAAACACATTTGATAGCTCGGACTCCCTTTTTTCTATAAAAAAGATTGTTCTCACCTCTCTAAATTAATGTATAATACGTTTGCTTCTGTTCTCTTTAAGTATTACGCTTGGCTGATGAAATTTCTTCTGTAGCTGAGCAGTCTCAGATCGTGACGCTTGACAAACCGCTGCCCATCAAAGACTCGGCAAAATAAAAAAAAAAAATGCATTATATAAATTTTTTGCAAAATATGCTCATAAAAAGCATTTTTTTGCAAAATAGCAAAAATATACTTTTACTGCTAAATATGCAAAAATATGCTCTTTGATATATAACTCAAACTTCATGTTTCGTCGAGAAATGTATACATATTTGATTGGTTTGTTGCTTACTTGCATGATAAAAAATATGCGTTTGCATACTTTGGCTTGCCCTGTTAGTAACCAAAGGGATACTTATTGCTATTGAATTTATTATCTTTTTATTTGTTTATACTTTTCGGTGATTAAGGTCTTCATATTTAGGTTTTGCTAAACTTGAATATACATATGTACATATTTAAGTAATTGTCTCATTTTCGCAGCCATAACATAACTCGATTAAATGATTAAGGAATAAATTTGTTATTATGAAGTGAAATTATCTTTTTTTATTTTCTATTGAAAGCAGGCTAGAAGTTTTGTCAGGATAATGCCCTAATTTGGTGTGGTGTTGCACCATAGCAACAGAGGGGATATGAGTGTGCGCTCTAGATGTTAGACATATACTGGACGGCTGGACGGCTGGACATTAAATGGACGGACTTTTAAATCTTAAAATTTTGGGTTACATAAAGGATCAAACGTGTTTTGGTTTTAGATCCAGACCTTGCAAAGTTTGGAAAGAAACGAACTCATATGCCTGGTTTTGAATTTAAATATTTTGATTAAACTTTAGTGGAGACAATTTCCATTTTTCAAACCATGAAACACTTATGTTAAAACATTTGGGTTTAGATTCAAAACTTAATTGTTTAAATGTGAAACCAAAAAATACTAAAACTAAAACTTATTTTAAATCACAGAATATGTATTTGAAACTTTTCGGTTTGAATTTAATGTAAAAAAGCCCTAGAATTAAAACATTTTGATTTATATTTAACAAATTCGTTTACAAAATAAATAGATTTACAACTGTCTTAAATTAAGTTCTTTTCATAAAATGCCACAATACAAAGTATACTGCTTATTTTGAAGCTTTGATTGCCTTGTCTTTTTACAGATCCTTTTCTTCAAAAAAGAAATCTGCAATTGCAAAAAAGTGATTGCGATCACCGCTAGGTCTTCGGTGCTGAAGTTAGATAGCAGTATAGGTGTTTCGATACCATGACTGCAGCTCTAGTCATGCCTTCCCTCTTTACGTAATAAATGCTGAAATCGCGAGCGCTGAGTCCAGAAACCTTACCTCCATGAGAGGCATGGCTCCTGTATCAGCCACATCAAACGAACCCTCCTCAAGAGTCAGGGGGAGCTCGATAGATGCCACTTTACTATGTTGGTGGTTTATCTGTCAGACTCACAGAGCCATTTAGCTGTTTGTCTCTCTCCATCCTGTCCGCTACTGCGCTCACGAGATGGATTTTTTCCGCTGTTTTCAGAGTCTGGAGGTACGTTTCTTCCTCCCCTGCTCAAAGCTTCTTTGTTAGACTCGCAGCATCGTTGAGCTGTTTGTACACCTCTAACATCTCTGCCTCTACGCCTATACCCTTGTCCTGACTCCTCCTTTTTAAGGCGCATAAAAATACTGCCTGCACCCTGTGAGTGAAACAGACCCTTCGATTCCTTATTAATTAGGAGGATGTAGTACTGGCCCCCTCCACCTGTGGGGATACATAAAGTATCTTCCAATCCTATGTTGGCATATTCGGGTTCTGCCGCTGCAGCATGTTAAGCGTGTCCTCCGCGTTCACCACTCGGGGTGTCCAAACCTTGGCCTTTGGTATCGTGGGGATCAGAGCTCTATCCGACACCTTCAACCTTGCGCCTTCTTGGTTTTGAAGGTCTGGAGCAAGCCATCCTAAAGTCGCGTTATTGGTGCAGGTCATCAGTTTAGTCCCATTGAGCTATCCAGCTGTTTCGAAGGCTGGTAGCGGTCTGGTTGGTTGTTGTTGTTGTAGCGATAAGGTTGCCCCCGAAGGCTTTGGGGAGTATTATCGATGTGATGGTCCTTTGCCGGATACAGATCCGGTACGCTCCGGCAACACAGCACCATTAAGATGCTAGCCCGACCATCTCGGGAACGATTTATATGGCCAACTTAAACCTTTAGGCCATCCCTCCCTCCCCACCCCCAAGTTCCATGCGGAGCTTGGGGTCGCCAGAGCCTGATCTGTTAGTGAAACAGGATTCGCCGCGGATAGGTGAAATTGACAATTGGGTTTGGAGAAGCTATATATTGCGCTGGCAACCTGAAGGGTTGCGCTACACAGCCTCTTGAATCTGGTATTTTAGTCGCCTCTTACGACAGGCATACCTTACTTACTTAATTACTTTATTGGCGCTTAACCGTCTAAACGGTTATGGCCGTCCAACAAGGCGCGCCGGTCGCTCCTTCGTTCCGCCATCCGGCGCCAATTGGGCACACCAAGGGAGTCTAAATCGTTTTCCACCTGGTCCGTCCAACGGAGTGGGGGCCGCCCTCTACCTCTGCTTCCATAGGCGGGTTCCGATAGAAACACTTTCTTGGCCGGAGCATCATCTTTCATTCGCATAACATGGCCTAGCCAGCGCAGCCGCTGCGTTTTTATTCGCTGGACTATGTTGATGTCTGCGTATAGCTCGTACAGCTCATCATTAAATCTTCTTCTGTACTCGCCACCGCCAACGCGTAGAGGTCCATAAATCTTTCGAAGAACTTTTCTCTCGAACACTCCTCTCGAAAGCCGCTTCATCTGCTGTTGTCATGGCCCATGCTTATGCCCCATATAGCAGGACAGGTACGATAAGTGATTGTAGAGTATGATTTTCATTCGCCGAGAGAGGACTTTACTTTTCAATTGCCTACCTAGTCCAAAGTAGCATTTATTGGCAAGATTGATACTTCGCTGGATTTCAGTGCTGATGTTGTTGCTAGTGTTGATGCTGGTTCCCAAATAAACGAAGTATTTTACTATTTTGAAATTATGGCTGCCAACAGTAGCGTGGTTGCCAAGGCGCATATGCGCTGACTCTTTGCTCGATGACAGCAGGTACTTCGTTTTGTCCTCATTCACCATCAAACCCATCTTTACCACTTCTTTTTCCAGTTTGGAGTAAGCAGAGCTAACAGTGGTGGTGTTTAGGCCCATGATATCAATGTCAGCAGCATATGCCAGTAATTGCACGCTTTTATACTATATTGTTCCAGTGCGGTTAAGTTTTGCAGCTAGTATAATTTTCTCCAGCATCAAATTAAAGAAATCGCACGATAGGGGGTCACCCTGTCTGAATCCTCGTTTAGTTTGGAACGGCTCGGAGAGGTCCTTTCCAATTCTGACTGAGCTGATGGTGTTGCTCAACGTCACTTTGCACAGCCGTATAAGTTTTGTGGGGAAACCAAATTCAGACATAGCGGCATATAGGCAGCTCCTTTTCGTACTGTCGAAGGCGGCTTTAAAGTCGACGAAGAGGTGATGTGTGTCGATTCTTTTTTCACGTGTTTTTTCCTAGATTTGGCGCATTGTCAAAATCTGGTCGATGGTAGATTTACCAGGTCTGAAGCCGCACTGCTAAGGTCCAATCAGCCGGTTCACGGTGGGCTTGAAGTTGAAAGGACCTTATATGCGATATTGAGAAGGCTGATTCCACGATAGTTGGTGCATTTTGCAGTATCCCCCTTCTTGTGGACTGGGCAAAGAACACTTAGATTCCAACCGTCGGGCATGCACTCTTCCGCCCATATTTTGCTAAGAAGCTGCTGCATGCGCCTTACCAACTCATCGCACCCGTACTTGAATAGCTTCGCAGGCTATCCAACAGCGCCCACGACCTTGTTGTTTTTCAATCTGGTTATTGCTATTCTAACTTCGTCATAATCGGGCGGGGGGACATATATTCCATCATCATCGATTGCGGGATCGGGTTCTTCATCTCTGCGCGCTGAATTGCTGCCTCCATTTAGGAGAACAGAGAAGTGTTCCCTCCATAATCTAAGCACTCTCTGGGCATCAGTTACAAGCTCGCCGTTTTCGTTCCTACAGGAGTTTGTCCCGGTCTTAAAACCTTCCGTCTGTCGCCGTATTTTTGGTAAAATTTTCGGGCATTATTCCTGGTGGCTAGCAGCTCAAGCTCCTCGCACTCACGCCTTTCTGCTTCTGCTTTTTTCTTCCTGAAAAGGCGTCTCGCATCCTTTTTCAACTCACGATAGCGTTCACACACTCCTCTTGTCGCGCTCGGTTTTAACGCAGCCCTGTAGGCAGCGTCTTTTCTATCAGTTGCAACGCGGCATTCTTCATCGTACCAGTTGTTTTTTCGTGATCGCCGGTAACCAATTTTTTCCTCGGCGGCAGTACGAAGTGCTTTGGAAATATGCTCTCACTGCTCCTTCATTCCTTCAGGATGAGTTGTGCTCTCAGAGAGCAGGTGTGAGAGCAAAGTTGCGAAATCATTGGCAATCTGTTGTGATTGAAGCTTTTCGACGTCTAGCTTCCCTTGTGTTTTTTGTTCCTTGGTTTTAGCCGCGTTGAGGCGGGTGCGTATTTTGGCTGCAACGAGATAATGGTCCGAGTCGATGTTAGGTCCTCGGATCGTGCGCACATCTAAAACACTGGAGGCATGCCGTCCGTCTATCACAACGTGATCGATCTGCGAGTGATCGATTGCGAGTATTTCGATCAGGAGACAGCCATGTAGCTTGATGTATCTTTTTATAAATGAACCTCGTGCTGGATATGACCATGTTTCGAGCACCGGCAAAGTCAATCAGCCTCAGTCCGTTAGGAGAAGTTTCATTGTGTAGGCTGAACTTTCCGTCTGTAGGGCCAAAAACACCTTCTTTTCCCACCCTGGCATTAAAGTCACCAAGCACGACTTTTATATCGTGACGGGGGCAGCGCTCGTATGTGCGTTCTAATTGTTCATAAAAAGTGTCTTTCACCTCATCGTATTTCTCCTCTGTCGGCGCATGGGCGCAGATGAATGATATATTAAAAAATTTTGCTTTTATTCGGATAGCGGCGAGACGTTCGTCCACAGGTGTGAACGCCAGAACTTGGCGACAAAGTCTCTCTCCCGCCACGAATCCGACGCCGAAACTGCGCTTATTGGTATGGCCACTCCAATATATGTCACAATTTTTCATCTTCTTTCTTCCTTGCTTCGTCCAGCGCATTTCTTGGATGGCGGTGATGTCAGATTTTGCTTTGAGGAGGACATCAACCAGCCAGGCATCTGCACCAATCCCATTCAGGGAGCGGACGTTCCAGGTGCATGCCCTCAATTCATTGTCCTTCAAACGTTTGCCATGGTCGTCATCAATAGAGAGTGTATTTATCCGAGGCTTCTTGTTATATTTCATTGGAGTATGGTTTTACGTGGCGGGTCCCAAGCCCAGCGCACAACCCGCTCAGCGGGGGTGAAAATATTACTTGGCACGTTTATATAGCGAGCCGCTTGCTCCAAGACAGACGCCCGCTTGCAGCCGCACCAAGAGGTGTACAGACGCTGCCGATGAGATCTCCCCCGGCTAGACCTTAAACCGATTATGTCAGAGTGGCCTAGCCAGGTTGTCGCCTTCTCACATTAGCTCACCACTAAACGGATGTTTAGCGGCTACCCAGATGATACTTGGCCGCAAGCGACCGGCAGTAGTGAGCCGCTTGGACCGCATGCAAAAGAATCGCTCTGGCCATTCCCAGGTGAATGGCGGTCAGAAGCTTTCCCCACTTTCGTGGACTTCTACACACGGCCCACCCTCCGACCCTCCGGTACGCTCCGGTAACACAGCATCATTAAGGTGCTAGCCCGACCATCTCGGGAACGATTTATATGGCCAACTTAAACCTTTAGGCCATACCTCCCTCCCCACCCCCAAGTTCCACGAGGAGCTTGGGGTCGGCAGAGCCTGGTCTGTTAGTGAAACAGGATTCGCCGCGGATAGGTGAGGTTGACAATTGGGTTTGGAGAAGCTATATATTGCGCTGGCAAACTGAAGGGTTGCGCTACACAGCCCCTTGAATCTGGTATTTTAGTCGCCTCTTATGACAGACATACCTGCCGCGGGTATATTCTGACCCCCTAACCCGCTGGGGTCTGGTTGGTTTATCATGCATCATTTTGGTGATGATAGTAATCACCTCCCTTTCTACTGATCGCCAACTTTTGGTTGCCATCTGCCCATTGGGGACGATGGAATCTAGTAGTTCCACAGTCAGGGACTGCTTCGCAACTTCGTTCATCTTCTTCGCGGTGAAAACCGGAAGCGTTAGCTCCCTTTAGTATCGTCGAGTAAGCTGGAGCCTGATCGTTATCTGCGCTCACAAAAACAGTTATGTGTTTTTTAGTAACTTTTCAGGAGATCAAAAAAACATATTTCTGGTGTCCATTTGCAAAATTTTGCAAATGTCGTGTTTTTGAAATATTTTATGGAAAATATGTTATTGATATCACTAATCGACAAAAAAAATCTCCAAAAATAAAATAGGCCTTTCCTAAAGTAAAATTTTCTCCTGATTCCGAATATGACTTCCATTTTCCCGTGGCAGATCTAGTTTCCGAGATATCGGCGAAAATATGAAAGTTCCCATTTTTGCAGAACACTACTTCATACAGGTAGGGAAAAAATTTGTAGTTTTCATTTTTTCGTTTTAAACTGTTGAATTGTACGTTATTCTAGTTCCCATAAACATTTCTTGCCTTCACCTTCTTTCAGTTTCTTCAGTAGTTCGGCCACTATGCCAAAAAATGTTGAGAAAAAAAGGAAATTTTTTTCCAAATTTCAGATTTAACCACTTTAAAATCGGAAAAATTCTATGGACGAAAAAAAGTTAGCCCTCCTATGTTGTAGGTAATTTAACTACGAAAATTTTAAGCATACCAGTACAACAATCGGCCGTGCCGTTAAGAATATAGCCCCGTTAACTAAAATTTTAGTATTACTTTGATAAAATTGGCGAGACTTTTCATTTGGTCACTCTACTTTAGGGTCTAATAAATTTATAAAGACATCAAGTATTTAATTGTCACTACTGTTTGTTGTAAATTTTGTTTTGCAAACTTATACATACTATATCTGTAGATGTGTTTACGAAATGGCTTGTTGCAAAAGAGATTTTAAATGTAAAAATAATCCGGATAATTTTTGCTTTATTTGCGGACATTAAATTTTCGGAAACTCAGCTCGGAAAATAACTAATTCTTTCAAAGATGCATACTATAAAAAGCACTAGTAGATAAGCTCAGAAGGACAAATGGAGAACCAAAAAGAAATAATGAAAAAGAAAATAATAGCTGGACGACTATGACTTATACTGGAAAAGCAACATATAAATTAGCAAACTTCTTTAAAAAATACTAAATTAACACAGCATTCAAAACATCGAACAATCTAGGGCAAAAACTAAGAACTAACACTAACTCAGAGGATCCGTTTAGCAGCCACGGCGTATTCAAGCTTACCTGCGGATGCCAGCATAGTTACGAGTTTCAGAGAACATATTAGAGATTACAACAAAAAAATATGTAATCCAAACATTATACCCGAGTCTAACTTCGCGAATCGCATGGTCGAGAATAAATGTTCCCCAGCAAATATCAATAAAACAGTTAGGGTTCTTCACATAAAAGCAAAAGGCCGACATCTCAACGTTCTCGAAAACACGGAAATCTACGAACAGAAAACACTCGACGGTAGAATAATAAACGAACAGATAAACACAATTTCTGACACAATATTCGAGCCTTTAAAACTTGTTTACAAGAAACAAAATAATCACACACCCAAAACAATTAACACACCAAAACAACAAACCCACAAGGAAGGTCAAACGACTAAAATCACGGATTTTTACCTACCCCAGTCAGCCACACAAATCGATTAGTAAAGCACCCTCGGGTCTGAATGAACACACAGCACATACACCTAACTAAATATACACAAGCATCAATTTTTACAATACCTGCTCATGTACCTACGAACTATAAATACACTGATGATGGCACAACGCCGAAACCGGTTTATCTCAAAACCAAATTTGACAAGGGATGACGGAAAATCTTTCCATTGTACATAATTTATCCACCCTGTCGGTAAATCAACAAAACAAGATAAGTCGGTTATTGCTTGTCAGGCTTTCAACTTGAACGCGAACGGACTACTAACAATTTACAAGCGACGCCTACTGAAAATATATAAAGCAAAGGCGAGCATTTGGTTCGAAAAAACAATGCCTGGAATTGATTGTTACTCCAAAATTCGCTAAATAACAATAAAGGCAAATACCAAATCTAGCAGGAAAACAGTTAGAAAAGCGAAAAAGGATTTTTTAAAATATGAGTTGGAAACTTGTACTCGAAAAAGATGATATAAGAGTGGCAGAACAACTACCTACGACTGTATTAAGAAACGAAAATCGACGAAGGATGATATAAGAGAACAACTACCTACGACTGCATTAATGGAATGTTTCGACTGCATTAAGACAGAGGTCGATCAGGAACTACAACAAAAATCCAGGTCGCTGAACCGAAAATTGGACAAGCTTGCAGGACGACGAGAGGGTAACCAAAACCAAAAAACTCACCAGTTTCACGACAAGTTCGTTAACCTCACAACAGTGGCCATTACAAAGGAAGAGGCGCAACTTCTCGAAAAGGGGCTGAAGCACAATATCATGGACCAAAATACAGTAAGAAAAACGGAGCAAGCGATTGTAGATGCGGAGATCGCAACATCATTGATACCACAGGAAGAACAGGAGCACGCAAGACACATGTGCAGGGAAATCATAAAAAAGGAGGTGAAAGCACAAGAAGAACAAAAATCGAATACAGAGCAGAAAACAATAAAGAATCTACCTTCCACCTACCACCTGAACCACCCTTCTATTTCGTGGTTTCCCAATTGTTTGTATGCGGTAGATGGCATCACTGATCCTTTTTACAACTTTGTACGGGCCTTCCCAACTGCACCAAAATTTGGAAGGAACACCTTTCCGCCGGCGAGGGTTGTACAACAGTACCAAATCTTCCTCCAAGAAACCCTCCGAATTATTCTTGTTGTCGGACCTGTATTTCATCTTACTACTCATTATCCTGGATCGTTCCCTCGCACTCTGTTGCTTGGCCAATGAAGAACTACTTCGCAGAGCTTGATCTTGACGGATTGACTTTGCATCATCAGTACCGTCTTGACGTTTCACAACAGTAGTACACGCTGGCTTGAAACCACCCTTGCATTCTTTCTGGAAAATTCTTTTAGTCGTTTTAGTGCGTCCATTAGGGTTTGTCAATGCCAGTGTTTTTCTCGCAGGTACTTTTGATTTCGCATTATTTGGCCCATTCGATCCACCAACCTTTGCTCGATCTACTTTCCTTGACTTTCGTGGTCTCTGTCGAATCTCCTCCACTAGCACTCGCTTACTGCTGAACCCTTTTTCCAAACTGAAGTTAAGTGCATCACCCTTCTCTGCATATCGATCTTGATGTCATAGTCAACCAAGAAATCCACTCCTAATATAACTTCATCAACAATCTCCGCCACAACGAATTTGTGTAAAACCATGACCTTCCCAATTAAGACTTCACAGATCACTTCTCCCCTGACTTGGTTATATTCGCCAGTGACCGTACGCAACCTCGCTCCAGGTAACGGTTTTACTCTCCTGTTGACCAAGTAAGATCGAATCAAGGAATGAGATGCGCCCGTATCTACAGTCAGTACATGTTCTTTGCCATCCACATTCCCTCTGACGGTAAGACTGCTCGATTTTCTACCAATTTGCAACACAGATATCACAGGGCATTCAATAGCTGGATCTAGCTCTCGATCCCTACCTCTTACTCGCTCTTGCTCATCGCCTCCAGCTTTGCGTTTAGGGCCACCCACATTGTTGGAACTACTAGGATCAAGGTCGCAATGACGGGCAATGTGACCGGACTTCCCGCATTTGAAACATTTGATAACTTTTCCACTCCGCTTTTGCGATTCTTTCAGCGCCTCTAATATTGCGTCTACCCACTCTGGCCTTTCTACCTCCACACGGTTTGCTTTGTAAACTGGCTTACACAGAAGCAATGCTGTTTCTTGAGTCAGTGCATGGGATACCGTTTCTGAGAATGTAGGTTTTGGGTTTGCATATGTCGCTCACTTCATTTCTACGTCCCGTATGCCATTTATAAAACCCTGGATTTTTACCCTCGGTGTATTCCACGGCTGCGTCCGCATTTGCGAGATGAGCCAACCTTTCAACATCCGAGGCAAACTCCTGCAAAGTCTCATTAGCTCTTTGGTGACGGTTTTGCAATTATATTTGAAATATCTGTTTCCTGGGTTCGCTTCCGTATCGCCGTTCTACAGCAGCCATCAATGCATCATAACTGTTTCGTTCGTACTCTGGAATAGTCTGTAAGGTTTCGGCAGCTGGTCCTTTCAATGCTACGAAGAGTGCGGCAACTTTATCTTCCACATTCCAGTTGTTCACTGCTGCGGTCTTCTCAAACTGTAGTTTAAAGACCTGGAAAGGAACAGAACCATCAAAGGATGGTGTTTTTACCTTCGTATTGCTTGCTGAAATAACTGGGCGATTTAGTTGCAGCTCCTGTATACGACCTTTTAAAGCATCTACCTCAGCCTCGATTTTGTTCTCAAACTGCATTATTTTTTCGTCCATACGGGCTTCTAGTTGTACAGAGATCTGCGATGATACCTGTGCTGAAATTGGTCCCGACATTTCGGATATACGTGCCTCCTGTGCTTCAATCCTGGATGCTATTTGTGACGACATTTCGGATATACGTGCCTCCTGTGTTTAAATCCTGGATGTTATTTGTGACGACATTTCGGACATACGTGTCTCCTGTGATTCAATCTTCGCTGTTATACGGTTCTCCTGCGATTCTAGTTGTGATGCCATATATGTCTTCTGCTCTTCCATCTTGGATGTTATACGGTTCTCCTGCGATTCCATATATGTCTGCTGTTCTGCCAGTTGAGATAACACTGTCGATGTTTGAGCAGATATTGCAGCTAAAATCATGTTCAAGTCTGTGCTGGTAACCGTCTGCGATGTTTCGTTTTTCTCTTCAATTTTTATTGTCTCCTCGCCATCAAGATGAAAGACATACTCTTCCACATCAATTCCTTCTGCTTCCATTGCCTCTCGTAGCCGTGCCTGGAATTCAAGTTTAACGCCGCTTGTATTCAATCCACGGCTCTCCAACTCCTTCTTTAGTTGCTGGATCTTCAATTCACTGAACTTTGCCATGTCCTTGTTGTATTCCCAATCTTCGGAATTTATTCAACAATTCCTCTTCTGACACCAATTGTACCGAATTTGCTGCAAATCCTCTTATTTGCCCTTCTGCTAAGTTCGAAACACTAAACTGTTGAATAAATAACTCCAATATTGAATAATGGAAAAATGGCCTTTATTAAAGTACTTCACAATAACACTTATACTTTGTAATTAGCTGGTTTAATAACCAAACTGATAGCTTAAATGAAACTGACTTTCAAAATAATACTGCTATTGCTCGCTAGATATCGTCTTAATCGAAACTGCTTGACAACTCAAATCAAACTGAATTAATCTTACTCGCGTGCGCTGTTTTTATAGTTTACGCTGCATACATCTAGGCTCTTCTATTTCCAGAACTTACCAACTATTTCGTGTGTTTATAGTTCTCATATAGTTTCTACTTGTTTACAATTCAGCGGCTCTCAGATGTATGTGAGTTTGTAGTTTACAGTCTCTCGCACACACATAGGCGTATAAGTAAATGCATCTGGGTGTGACATCTCTCGGCTGCCTTATATATGTGTATACATGATTTGATTATTGACGTAAATACCGCTTAGCATGGCCTTAGCATAGCCTTAGTGATGGCATAGCTTAGTGATACTAATATCCGTGACAATATTGTCACAACGAAAGCGGACAAAGGAAACACCACTGTGCTAATCGAAATATATATCCAAAATCGAAGATCTCATAGAGGAAATGAAATGTCGTAGAATGAGAGAGGATCCCACAGATGAATACCAAAAACAAATCAAAGTTGCTATAAAAAAAAATGCAACAAATACAGTAGATTCTAACATGGCACATAGATTGGTCCAAATGAACCCTTCAGCTCCGCCAATGAGGCCCATCATTAATTTTAAATTAGCACCATGTTACAAACTGTCCAAATATTTAAAAACGATATTGAAAGATACTATGGAGCTAAGGGACGAATATGCAATAGCTAACAGAACAGAACTAATAGAGAATTTAGACGGTAGAGCTAACAAGGAACAGGAAATTCGTATATTTTGACATAAAGATTTATACCCATCGATACCACTATCGGAGACTTTGGACATAGTAAGCTCAACAATAGTTCATAATATAAAAAACAAAGTGAAAAGTATGCAAATCACAAATACGCTAAGAAACACCTTACGTCGAAACTATTTTCAACTCGACAATAAAATATATAGACAAACGAACGGTCTTGGAATGGGAAGCCCCACATCAGCAATTTTTATGGAAGTGTTCATGCAAAATCTGGAAGAAAAGTACATACAGGAGCTGAAGTCCAAATTAGGCGTGTCATTTTATGCGAGATACGTGGATGACATAATATGCGTTTTAACTACTAATAACAAAGAGCTTGTACTGGAGTACCTCAACAAGCAGCATGGAAATATAAAATTTACAATGGAAACCGAAAAAGACGGAGGAATCAACTATCTAGACCTCACGATAAATATTGATAAAGAAGCTACAAGATTTAAATATTACATATATAGAAAGCCAACGGCCACCGACACAATAGTACACAATACTTCAAATCACCCCCAACAGCATAAATAAATAAAAAAATTAAGGCACTTGGTACATAGACTTGAAAGAACACCTCTTACACAAGAGGCGTATAAGAGAGAACTTGAGGTCATTAATATCGCTGCAAACAACGGATATAAAAAAGCACTAGTAGATAAGCTCAGAAGGACAAATGTAGAACCAAAAAGAAATAATGAAAAGGAAAATAATAGCTGGACGACTATGACATATACTGGAAAAGCAACATATAAATTGGCAAACTTCTTTAAAAAATACAACATTAACACAGCATTCAAAACATCGAACAATCTAGGGCAAAAACTAAGAACTAACACTAACCCAGAGGATCCGTAGAGCAGACACGGCGTATACAAACTTACTTGCGGATGCCAGCATAGTTCCATAGGACAAACAGGACGGCAAATAAGAACGAGGTTCAGAGAACATATTAGAGATTACAACAAAAAAATACGGAATCCAAACATTATACCCGAGTCTAACTTCGCGAATCACATGGTCGAGAATGAATGTTCCCCAGGAAACATCAATAAAACAGTTAGGGTTCTTCACATAAAAGCAAAAGGCCGACGTCTCAACGTACTCGAAAACATGGAAATCTACAAACAGAAAACATTCGACGGTAGAATAATAAACGAACAGATAAACACAATTTCTGACACAATATTCGAGCCTTGAAAACTTGTTTACAAGAAACAAAGTAATCACACAGGTACAATAGACAAAAACACAACAACAAATAAACACAAAACAACAAACCCATAAAGAAGGTCAAACGACTAAAATCACGGATTTTTACCTACCCCAGTCAGCCACACAAATCGATTAGTAAACCATCCTCGGTTCTGAATGAACACACAGCACACACACATAACTAAATATACACAAGCATCAAGTTTGACAATACCTGCTCATGTACCAACGAACTATAAATACAGGACAAACGACAACAACAGAAAAGAACGAAAATCGACACTGATGATGGCACAACGCCGAAACCGGTTTGTCTCAAAACCAAATTTGACAAGGGATGACGGAAAATGGTTCCAATATACATCATGCATACTTTCATTATTTCGGTTTCCGTGTAAAAATCTCCATAAATCTTGGACACCTCATTTTATTTGCGCCTCCTGTAGATTAACTTTAATGAGATGGGTGTCGCGTAAAGGTCATAGCATGAGGTTTCGTGTTCCAGTGAAGTGGACTGAACCCTTTAACCACGACCAGTGCTAGTTTTGCGTGATAGACCTTAAAGGTAAAACGAGAAAAAAGAGGAAATTAATAAGTTATCCAAATGTGGCATCAGCTAAAAAACCAAAACTACAAGACCATACCTTACCCATACCTAGGCCGCCTATAAGTTTTGAAGCCTCGAGCGAAAGTGACTCCGAAGCAGATAATTCAGACAGTGAACAAGAAGGAGAGGTCCCACATCGAGTCGCACAAGCCGAACTTAATGACTTGGCCAGAGATTTGAAATTATCGAAATTTGATAACGAAGTTCTAGGATCTCGTTTGCAGCAATGGAACAGCCTGGGCCCTTCGACAAGAGCTTCCAAATTTCGAAATAGACACAAGACTTTCTCTTCTTTTTTACTAAAAGTGAAAATATTTGCTACTGCAATGATGTTCAAGGTTTATTTGAAGCACTAAAATTAGAAAATAAAGTGGATGATTGCCGCTTGTTTATAGACAGTTCAAAGCATAGTTTAAAAGCAGCATTACTCCATAAAGGAAATTCGTTACCGTCAATACCAGTGGCACATTCTCAGAATATTAAAGAAACTTATTTAAGCATATCCAATTTACTTGAGCTCATTCAATATAAGCAATTTAATTGGATTGTGCGGACTTAAAGGTGAGCCGTTTCGGTGGTACAATTTAAAATAAATAGTATATAAAATACATCCCAGGTTGTAGCTATAATTCTCGGACTTCAAGGAGGTTTCACTAAATATTGCTGTTTTCTCTGTCTTTGGGACAGCCGTGCTAGGGAAACCCATTATATTCAGGAAAACTGGCCACCAAGAGCTGAGTATGAACCAGGTGCCTTCAATATCGCAAACCCGCCGTTAGTAAATCCCGAACGAGTTATTTTTCCAGCACTTCACATCAAATTAGGATTAATGAAAAATTGTGTAAAGGCTTTAAATAAGAACGCGCCATCCTTTCAGTACCTAACGCAATTTTTCCCTTAAATAACTCAAGCCAAATTAAAAGAAGGTATATTTGTTGGTCCGCAAATTAGAAAGTTGCGGAAAGACGAAAATTTTGCGAATCATTTATCATCAGTAGAAGCAGCGGCTTGGGACAGCTTTAAGCAAGTCGTTAGTGGATTTCTTGGCAACAACAAAAATCCCAACTATAGAGAGATGGTCAAAGCCTGGTTGAAAAACTACAATGCTATGAAATGCAACATGTCCCTCAAAATGCATTTTTTGCATTCACATTTGGATAATTTTCCCGCAAACCTAGGTGCTGAAAGTGATGTACAGGGTGAAAGGTTTCACCAAGACCACATGATTTTTAAAAGGCGTTACCAAGGTTTTTGGAATGAAGAAATGATGGGAGATTATTGCTGGACAATAATACGGGAGACAAACCCAGAAAATTATAAACGGGTCGTTAAAAGTACCCACGTCCCTCACTATTGATCACCACGGTAAAATCACTCAATTTGACTTTTTTTTAGATGTATGTATGTATTTAATGTTGTTGTCGTTGTTGTTTTTTATTGAATTGCTGATTTATTCTCATATTACTCAATTGAATACAGTTTAACGTGCAAACATATGTCTATAATAAAACGTTATAAAAAAATAAAAACGTAGTTTGAATAAAAATTGTCTCTATAAAAAATTGTAGGATAGACGCTTGCAAGTTAACGGGGCTATAGTCTCAACGGCATGTCTGATTGTTGTACTGGTATGCTTAAAATTTTCTTAATTAAATTACCTACAACATAGGAGGGCTAACTTTTTTCTTCAGTAGAATTTTTCTGATTTTAAAGTGGTTAAATCTGAAATTTTGTAAAGGATTTCGTTTTTTTTCAACATTTTTTGAACGTTTTTTGGCATAGTGGCTAAACTACTGAAGATACTTAAGAGAGGTGAAGGCAAACAATTTTTATGGGAATTAGTATAATACATAATTCAACAGCTTAAAACGAAAAAATGAAAAATACAAATGCGATATCTCGGAAACTAGATCTGCCACAGGAAAATGGAAGCCATATTCGGAATCAGGAGAAAATTTCACTTTAGGAAAGGCCTACATTATTCTTGGAGACTAAAGTTGATCAAAATTCGTTGAGTAGTGTATTTGAAGGAAAAAATCACGTTTTTTAACCCATTACGACGTGATAAATATTTGCACCGTTTTATAGCACATAGCTGCTTTCAAACATGATTCAAACTTGCTTTTTGCGGCAGGGAAATGTATAAAATATTTGCCGCATTTCCTCATAATGCTTACGGAGATGACCCCAGGAGGGTGTAGCTTCATCAATCAGATATATGTTGGGATGCCCAGGTTTCTGGGTATTCAACAGAATCTGTTTGTTTATCATTTCATGTCTCTCCCTAATAGGGAGCACTCTCGCCTCATTGTGTACGTGGTGTTATGGGGGCATAAGAATACAGCCCGTACACTCAGAGAAAAACGCCGTTCTAAAATCCAGCACCACCGGACTCAACTCAAGCTTTTCATGTTCTTACCTTTTTGTTCTTGAAAAACGAACGACCTGTTCTTAAAACAACAACCTTTTTCTTGAACTGACACCATTTTCTTGAAAAAAGAGCGGCCGGTCTTAAAATATGAACAAATGTTCTATTAATGAGAACGATGTTCTTAAATCAAGCCCAAGAAAAAAAAAACGGTACAATTCGTGTGCACTACAATGTTAAATACACCATTTGGCACCAGCTATCAAGCAGTTGTAGTGGCCCAGCGGCTATGATGTTGCGCTTGCGATCGTGTTGCGCGAGTTCGATCAACGCCAAACTCTGAATTTTTTAAAACAATTTTTTTTTTGTTCTATTTTTTTAACTCTTATTTTTCGTTCAGTTACATTCACATATCCACAGGTAATTCTCAAACTTGTTATGAAATGTTTTAAGTATATATGCAGATTACATCTTTAAATACGAATAATTTCTCAATAAGAGAAATGTATGAGAAAATGCTTATTATGCATTTTTTCTTAAACTTTTGAATTTTAATAACAATTTTTTTGTTGTAAATATTCTTTATTTATGACAAAAATATTATTACTAATAAAAATTAAATAAATATATTTAAAAAATACTTTCCCTCCCACCAAAGATCAAGCACGAACCGTTCTTAAATTGAGACCGAAAAATGTTAAATCGGCCCCAAATCGTTCTCGAAGCGTGAGAACGAAAAATCCTAAATCAAGCCCAAGTAGTGCTTGAAATGAGCACAGAAGGTTCACACATCAATACCAAAGTGGTCATAAAATACGAACGGTGTGCTTGGAAAAACTGTTCTTAAAACAAGCCCATCGGTCACAAGTTAAGAAAAAACGTACTTAACAGACTTTTGTCAACGAATGTTCTTAATTTTGAACTTTTTTCGTTCGTTTTAGAACGATTTTTTCTCTGAGTGTAGCGGTTCTGAGGGCGGTATTTGGCCAGGCCTGTATTTTTTTCCAGTGAGTAACCTTTAGGCTTGGCGACCATATCGGGAACGCGTAGCATGCAATCGGCCGGCCAATTGCTTTGTAAGCAGTAATGAGCGTTTCTTTGTCTTTACCCCAAGTGTTGCCGGCAAGAGATTTGAGGGTTTTCTTACGGCTCTGGATTTTCGGTACAATTGCGGTTGAATGCTCTCCAAAATATAGATCCTGACCGAACGTCACACCCAAGATTTTAGGGTGTAAGGCAGTCGGTAGCGTGATGCCGATGTCGGTATCAAATAGATTATACTGCACTGAGTGGTGAGTGATAAACGCGAGACCGCCTCCATTTCCGCTCTCGCAATATTTTCTGTGGACGTTATGTCCAGAGCAGGTCTGCAGAGCAGATCTTGGTGTGTGTTTAGCCCCTTGGAACGCTGAAATGCGGATGTTAATCCGCTTCATGAAATCAACTATCTCCCAGTTAACCCATTACAGTTTAACTGTAGAATTCTGAAGTGCAACGGGTAAGTGATAGGTGACTACGTCTGAGTTGAGGGAGGCCAGGACGCAATTGCTGTTGTGGCCCTGGGACTGGACGTCCTTGGGTAAGCATTTGGGTACCCGGTGTAGTTGGGTTTGCGGCCTGGCAGCATGGCGCAATGAAACCCGTCGGGGGTTGCAGTCGCTGAGACCAGAACATCTAGGAAAGTAGCACCGTCCAAGGCTGGAGCTGCATTGGCCAGATGTCGCAAGCATATATATTCTATGCTGGCAAATGGTGCAAAAGGTGGTAGGGACTAAGAGTATGTTTTCCTGACCAACTCGAATGCTAGTGTTGTGAAGAGGGGGGAGAAGAAAATGGGGCGGGGACTGATGCTCGGCATTGTTACCGACTCTATTACGAGATTATAGTTATGAGTAGGAGCGGTCGTATGAGCTGGTGGATCCGTGGGGGCGTGAGCAGCAGCGAGTACTTGTTGTAGCTTGCTGAGCAGTGGAGCAGCTACAAGGTGGTGGGGTGCGCTAAGGCGCAGACTACGGTACGCCCTTGGGCGTGAACAGCAAGGAGCCACAAAAGCTCAAAGCACTTTCGCCAGCGATTAAAAAAAATTTTAAACAAGTAAGTACATAACCGTTTTTCGGATTACTTCTACTGCTGTGAGCACATAGCTGTTTTCGATCACTTCTAAACCAAAAGCGATATAAAAAACGGCATATGCAGAAATGTGGGCTCTATATAGTGACAATAAAATATGCAATAAAAAAATTGGAAAAAAACACATAGCTGTTTTCGTTAGCGCAGCGACGATTTGTATTTTAGTTTCTGAAGCCGTTATTACCTTCCTCCTTCTGTATTACAGCTTTTTAGGTACATGGCTTTCCAATACTTATATTTGGTTCTCCGTTCTGCCTCTTAAAAGTAGGATTGTCAGGTTCGGCCGATCGCTGTCTCTTGCCTCTCGGGGCTTCTTCCTCTTCGATGCGGTTTCAAAATTGAGGGTTGATCGCAGCTAAGTGTTCGCCAGGGAAATGTCTTCTTTGATATTCTTCCACTGTCTCACGGGCCCAGGCCAAGCTCCCATCCTACTGCAGCATCTTTCAGGCGGAAATTATAGCCATGAAGAAAGAAGCAGAAAATCTGGAGGAAGCGTGCTAAAGCTGCAGTGCCGTCAATATATATATTAATAGTCAGACGGCGATTAAGGCAATAATCTCACACAGTACTTCATCAAGAAGTGTTCTGGAATGCAAAGAAGCATTGGAAAAACTTCGCTCAGGCCGGAATATACATCTATACTGGGTTCCCGGTCATAAGGGGATAGAAGGTAACGAAACGGCAAAAGAGGGTGAAACACTTGCTGAAACGATAATAGACGCCCCAATCCGTTTGGGTGAAATTAAAAGAAGACAGGAGCTGCATAAGATCCATCAAACAGGAAAGGCGTGGACGAAAGCGCGGGGCTGCAAAATGTCTAATGCTACGATATTAGACTCACAAAGTATCTCATATATCTGAAGAGAGAAGGCTTATGGCTCACGATGGGCATACTGAAAACTGCCTTCTGGCAACACATGCTGATAAAAAAAGTTACCAACCTTTTGAAAAATGCAAGGTTGTTTTCCGTATTAATAGTGCTACGGTCACATTAAGGCGCATTTCGCTGTCTAAATTTGTTAAGCGAATTCGAAAATAAATGTCGCATTCGAAGTCATTTTAATCCTTCAAAAGAAAAGAAATATCGTTACTCGTCTTAAAAAAAATTTTCAAATATGGACCACTGTTCCATATTATTAAAATTTAATTCCACTTCCAGAAATATATGTTTATTCACTACATTAACTCGATAACACATATTTTTCAATTAAAATTAAAGAGAAAAAAACGTACGAAAATGCACCAAAAAAGTTATTACGAAAAAAATATTTTCTTTTGTATCGCGCACATCTGCTTCGCTACACTGATTAGACAATACTGAGTGGCGCTGTGACGAAAAATGTATGAAATGAAGTCACAACGTGGCTTCTTGGACTTGCGGTTCAGAATATATTTATGTGGGTCATAATATACGCATGGGCCATATTTACCGAATTTACTCTAATTCTTTTGAGAACTTGTTACTTATAAACAAAATTCTATGATCAGTACAGTGATTACCGATCCCGATATCTCTTGCTTAAGACTCTAGCACAAATTTGCTTATGTAAATATAAATATTCGAATTATTTGAAATGAATAATTCTATTCGTTTATTCGAATATTATTCGAAAATAATCCCACTACTATTTTTTATTTACAAAAGTAGTCCTCATTACTTTGGCAACACTAAAGCAACCAATTCATGCCGAATTTTTTTTCAATAAGTTTTGGTTAACTGTATCCTATATATTTATGCTGTGTAATCACTTTGCATAATTGCGATTATTGGAATACAAGCACGCCACGAAAATGTGTAGAAGGCATTTGTAAGAAAACAATATTCGCCGCCATGTATTTTTAATCTTCCAAACTCCCACATTGCTCCCAAAAACTTAAGGTGTTACTTCTTTTTAATTTCCTTTCCGAATAGTGAACAAAAATTTTAAAAACGTATTTAAAGTTTTACTTTTAAAAAAGAAGTTTTGATAGTTTATTTTGTTCACATCCGTTGAAAAATAAAATATTTTTCTGCAAATTTGCGGTAAGTCAAAAACAAGAATTAAATTTTTGAATAGTTTTTATTAGTTTAATTGTGAATTTCTTTCGCAGGTGGGATTAACAACATACGAGCATAGCCATATATAGATTTTACAGGACTTTGTAGGAACTATTGGCTTTTCCTGCGAGATTTCATCAGAAAAGTAAGTATAATCGAAAATGAATTAAAAATAAAGTAAATATGTCTTCTATATTGCTATTTTTCTTTAGGACTTTGCTGTTATTATACCAGGCTTTTTTGTAAAGTGTTAATGCAATACAAATGAACATATTTGCATTAGCGAAAAAGCCAACCTAACACCACAATTTTCATACCTTTCGTGAAAATGAAAGTCCTTCAATGATAAGAGATATATAGACCCTGTTGGCAGCTCCCCTTGTGAGTTTTGGGGCATTACAGGGTTCACTGTAAACCGCAAACTCTAGCCTGTTTTTGTGGCAGTGCTTTGCCCCATCCAATAGGCGCGACCGATCACAAAGTGTCATTAGTATACTCTAAAGGGAGTCCAAGGAAACCTGCAGTTTCAACAGGAGTGGACCATCGTGAGAGGGTAGTTAGAGGCGTTGGTTCCACATTGCAATTGAAGAGAAGGTTGGTGTCATGTTGAGACACATTGCAAGCAGGACATACATTTTGTATGTCGGGGTTGATTCTCGATAGGTAAGATTTTAACTTGTTACAGTATCCAGATCGACGCGCGTTTCCCTAGGGAGAGTGTGTTCCTCTTCTGCGAGGAAAAAATATTAATATTCCAAAACTAATAAACCTATAAAGTCGTAGCCTGAAGATATCATCTATAAGTAGGCTGAAATACATATTTAATAATAATATGATTATAACACATTATTAAGACTAATATCTACATTAGTAAGACTAATATATACCCCATAGCACCACCACCGCGCTAAATTCCATCAGCACCCAGATAAATTGCGGTTTAAATCAAAACCCCCACCATAGAACAGTACTCGTTGCGCTAGACCTACCAAAAGCTTTTCATACGGTCAACCATGGCACGTTACTGCAAGACCTGGAAGGGTCTACCCTTCCCCCATGTCTTAAAAGGTGGACCGCAAATTATCTGGGTGGTCGGCAGGCATCGGTGCAATTTGGAAATGAAACATCAAAACCAAGAAGAATTAAACAAGGGGTGCCACAAGGTGGTGTCCTATCCCCACTTTTGTTTAATTTCTACATATCTAAGCTACCTTCGCCACCAGAAGGAGTTACTATCGTTTCCTACGCCGATGACTGCACAATAATGGCCACAGGCCCAGGCCCATAGATCGATGAGATTTGCAACAGAATAAACGGCTACCTCCCTGATCTCTCCAGTTTTTTCGCCTCGCGAAACCTGGCATTATGACCGACTATATCCTCCACGAACTTATTTACAACATGGACGTCCCAAATGTCGACCATTTTGAACATCCACGTCGATGGCACTACGCTACCAACTGTCCTACACCCCAAAATCTTGGGTGTGACGTTTCATCAGGATCTACATTTTGGTGAGCATGCAGCCGCAATTATACCGAAAATCCAGAGCCGTAATAAAGTCCTCAAATCCCTTGCTGGCAGTACTTGGGGAAAACACACAGACACGCTTATTACCACATACAAAGCAATTGGCCAGCCGATTGCATGCTACGCGTCCCCTATATGGTCGCCAAGCCTAAAAATTACCCACTGGAAGAAGCTACAGGCCTGCCAAAATACTGCTCTCAGAACCGCCACGGGCTGTCTTCTTATGTCCCCAGAACACATTCTACATAATGCGGCGAGAATACTTCCCATCAGGGAGAGAAATTGTGAGGTTCGACGGATATCCGCCAGACATAAGCATTCTATTTCCGGTAGCCATAGGAAATGCTTCTCGTATATCAGTAAGAGGTATAGCAAACCTGTAGCATGTTAACAGGGCAAGCCCTGTTAGATGATTTAACAGCATATGAGCAGTTTCGAAGTTCAAGTTAATGATACATTAATGAGTTCCAACACAAATTCCAATAACAGAAGTGAGAACAGATGGTAACAGGGATCATAACAGCCGGGCTTACACGGTGGACGTATTGTAGGAAAATGTTGCTGAAATTGTGTGAGAGATTGCTTGTTAAAATAACCGCGGGAAGTATGGGAGAAATATAAATTCTATAGGTTTGAAGAGACTAAAAATATAAAAACTACACAAAGGAAAATAGTTCGAAAACAGCCAATTAACGGGGAAAAATAGCTCGTAAACATTTTTTTGAATAGAAAATAGTTCGCAAACAATTTTTTTGGAGAGCAAATGGCTTAATTGCGGCAGTGACAGAACTTAGAAACGGATAGCAAAAAGTTGGACAAGACAGTTACTGAAGGAGTTCAAAGACGTTCGGTTGTCCCGGAAAAAAAAAATTTAAATATAATAAAACCAAGGGATCCGTTGAAATCCCTTCTGTGCTAAACTAATAAACCAAAGTTTTCTAAGTTAATAAATAAATTAAGAATTGACAGTGAGCCTTGAGAAAAAAAAAAATTTTTTTGATTTATGTAAAAATTTATCAAAAGTGAAGAAAGAAACAAAAACCATGAATTCGTGAACAGAAAATTTTTATTTTTAAAGAACATAAGTGAAACCTTGAAAACTTACAAAACAACCAAAAAAAAAAAAATAAAATAAAAGGAAAATTTTAGGTGAAATGTGTTTAAAGTTTATCAGAATCGAAAAGAAAAAAAAAATTTTTTAAATAAATGATCAAGTGAACCGAAATTTATACATACCAAAATTTTTTAGAAAAAAAGAAAAGAAAAAAAAAACCAAAATTTTAATTGGTGGAAGAGAAAAAAAAGGAATTCAAATTGAAAGGAAATTGTATTATGTGGAAGGTTGACTGCGTACAAAAAAAAAAAAAAAAAAAGGGGACAAAGTGAAGAAGAAATGAAAAATCTTAAATTGCAAATCGAAAAGTTATAAAAAGGTAGATGTGAAGTTCGGACGCAGAAGAAAATAAGGACGAAAACTATTGAAAAATCGAAAAGAGATTTTTTTTGAACGGAAAAAACAAAAAAAAAAAAAAAACTTTAAATTGAAAGAAAAAAGAAGTAAACTTTATCAGAAGATGAACAAGAAAATATTTTTGAACTTTGAAAAATCGTAGGAAAAAAATAACACGGAACGTAAATGAACAAAATTTTTAGTAAAGTAGAAACTTGCCGAAGTTTTGAGTAGCGCAAGGAACAGTTTACCTATCTAGAAATAATTTGCGTGCTTACTATAAAAACAAACAAAAAATAATAATTTAATCAGATCAAGAGGAAGGAATTTTTTTTCAAGGAAATGAGGCAGAATTACACGTCGGAGTCCCCAGCGTCGGCAGGAGTTTCCAGGATAAGGAGGCACAGCGGCTAAATATTTTTTTTTAGTTTGTAGGACTTACTAAACAAAAAAAAAAAAGAGTAAAAGAAAAATTAAAATTTATGTAGGTTCTTAGGCTTTTTAACATACACAAAAAAAAAAATATTTTAATGTAAAAAGTTGAATGTGGGCGAGCGAGCGAGTCCAAAAAGCCCCAGAAAGTATACCACTGGAGAAAATGAGTATGGTTAGGAAAAGGTGCTTTTTTATAGCAACCAACGTCAACACTCCATCAACTGGCCAGCGGAAGGAGGATGATTCGGTAAGTGCCTCTTCCTTTAACACATGTACGTTTCACAGACTTGTTAATTATTGATAAACTAGGAAAAAGTTTTATAAATTTATTCGTATAAACCGCCCTATTTATTAATTGGGTAAAAGCAGAGAAATTAACTAATCCATTCAGTTGGTTTAATTGCTTTCTCTGTTAAACCGTCCGTATAATATATATACTTTGGCATTTTATTTGTGCGATGAAAGTTCGACACATTGTTTTTCTTTCCATTAAAGTGATCACCTTAATGAAAAGAAAAAGTGAGTTATCTTCGTAAAAATTAACCGGTCTGTATATCTATATTCATTCACCAGTTCATGTTTTTATTTGCACCACTTGAGGGGTTAATATCGTCACAAAATTCCAAAAGAAATTTGACGATAAAAAAATAGTACAAAAAAAAAAAAAAAAATGTATTAGTAACAAAGATTTTATTATTAAATTTTGCAGTAGGTTGTGAATTTATTTTGTTTATTTCTTTTGTGTTGCTCTGTTAATTGGGCCATGTAACATCGCTTAAGCAGATTATGTTGCAAGAAGGCTATGTTATAGCGTTCGATTTTTTTTTGCTTCCCTTCTCTTAATTTCCCTAATAAGAGAATTTCATTTGCATAAATACGTTTGCTAACTTCCCATACTCAGCTGCTCATTAATTTCAAATTTCTTTCGTTGTTGGTTCTCCATGTACCAACTCAATTAATTCTAAGTGTTGTGAGCATATGAGAGCGCAACTCTAAGAGTTAACATACTGCGTATTAAGTGCAAGCGGTGCTTCTCGCTCACTCGCAAACTGTGAGCGATGTATAAGTATGTTTGAAACTATGTTACATATGTAAATACAGAGATCTCAGGTTATACGAATTATGTTGTATGTGAGAGAGATAGTATTGAGAAATAACTTTGTTTTTTTTTCTGAATTAATAGAAGAGTACTAAGTGAATTTATATACTGAGCGACTCTTGTTTAAATTGTATGTAGTGAGGAAATCTCAAATTAACATGTTTGATTAGTGATAAGAGATGAGAAGAATTTTGGAGAATGTAAACAAATAATAGAAACCAGAGAAATGTTTTCTTCTTCTCAAGAGAATTAAGTTAAATATATGCTTTTGTAATCTGTGAATTTATTTTTTTTGTTGCCATTGAGAGACTTCGAAATGAAAAATGCAATATAGAGAATTTGATTTCGATCAACCTGTTGAAATGTAAGCTAACATAAATGATATAAGGACCAGTTTAGGTCGGTTAACATACATGTACATAAATACATATAGCACAAAGTAATAGATAAATATCAAAATAAAAAATTCAAATTTAGCGTGCAGTAGATATAGAAAACAAAAACGAAATGTATGATTGAAGAAATTTTAATTAAAATTTAAGGATTGGAAAAATGAGAAAAATTAAGGTGTAACTTCTATTTGATATTTGTGGTAGGGGCAATGGTGAGTATGTGTGGGCTAAAAGAAAAACTTTTACCAATCTTTTGGCAGGTTGGGTGGGTGTAGATGGAAGGACAACGACAGCTTAGCCTTCCACCTCTGCCGGAAGAACCCCAAACGATGCAACTTGTGGCAGGTAGCTGTATGTATTAGTTAACGTATTACTTATTTATTTCCGTAGTAAATTTGACACGTTCTTTTGGGAATTGGTTTGATTGAGATGAGCCTAACCCTTCGACGGCCTCTAAATTTAAATTTTTTTTTTGTAAATCTCTGTTAGATTTTTTTTTATGAGAAACCGAGGTAAAAGTCAGTGTAGGAGCAAGATCCCCCCCATATACGCCGTAGACTATCCGGCTGTAGCAAACAGAGTACCCGCTCCTTAAACCCTATACCCACTCGGAGAGCTATCGCAAAGCAGAACTGATGTTCCCTAATACAGTGCAAAGTAAGCTAAACATTCGTATATGTGAAGAAGTTTGTGGCAGGAAAGACAAACGTTAATGAGGCCAGCTTCTTTGCATAGATGGTGCACTATGAGGGAGCCAACGGAGGCATGAGGTGATTAGTTCATTACATAAAATGGCGCCCAACGTGGGGCCAGAGAAGGTCAAGAGTTCATCAAATTTTTTTTTGTAGTTTATTCAATTTTTGATCACTTAAAAGATCTTGCCTCGGATTGTCATTATCTGGATTATTTCGGATGTGAACCGGTGAACTTTATAAGATTTTTTTTTTTAATTTTAGTATGTTTTGCAGCTCATTAAATTTTTTTTGATTGCTTCAACGCAGTTTGACCTATCTTTTTTTTGTTTTCCTAAAGGTTTTGCCCTGGATTTTCATTATCGGGATTATTTCGGATATGAACCGGGAAACTCTAGATCAGAGAAGGTTTTTGAATGCCTTGCTCGGCGAAATAGATGACATTGGCTAATGTCGAAGTCCTACCCGATCAAAGTTTTGATAAAACCTTATAATTGTTTCCATAAAGTTATATCGGACATCGTTAGAGATTTTTTCTACTGGGTTATCTTGGTAGATTACTCGCGAATTGTACCGCTTGATAAGTTTTTTGGATTAAGTGGCTAGAGGTTGCTTTAGTGGATAACTAAACTCTCGTCACTTTCCGAGCTTGAAATCGCAGCCATTAAATAATTAAGTTTTTGCACTGTCATTTTGTTGCAGGGTTTGGTTCAACCGGTAGTATATACATACATGTACTGAAGCCCATGCAAACCCCGATGCCACAAATATGTTATCACGATAATAATAATATTTTTTTTTTGCAAAAAGAAAAGAAAGATACCTAATATATAAAGAGATAAAATCGAAATAAGTAAACGTGTAATAAATCTAACATACGTAAACCTAATACGATCAACACTAAACAAATAACTCTACGTTCGCCAATAATAATATACGGTGTGCATATCGACTACCTCGCACAGCGATAAAAAGAAGCAAATCGACGCGTTTTTTTTTTTTTTGGCAAGTTGATAAATGGATTAGATTTTTTTTTTGGAGAATTAACCTATTCCCACGAAAATTTCGTAGTGCACGGATTTATTTAGAAAATCAAATAACTACAAATACGAATAACTAAAAACATATATAAATATAGCCACCAACCAATACAAATACCAAACGTTTTTTTTTCATAATGGCGGTGAGACATAGCAATGAGGAATTGAATTTGACTAACGCAGCCGAAGAAATGATCTGCACCATTTGTAGCGAAGGTGTGACGCAGGATCGTGTTGAGACTCCTTGCAAGCACGTATTTCACAGATCATGTTTAGGTAGGTGGATAGATACGAATTCCTCATGTCCTTCTTGCCGGGAACCAGTCACTATGTCCGATCTACAAAGCCCTAATGGCGCAGCGGGGGTGACAGCCTCACCAGCAACTACTTCATTCCGAGCCAGAGGAGGAGCTATATCCCGAAATAGAGTAGCGACTCGATCAATAACACAGGCACTTCGAACCACTGGCACTGATTTTAATCGACCGAACGCATATCGTTCACCTAGACCCGACCACAGATTGACTGCTACTGCTCCAATGTCAAGCAGTAATGTAGACTATTCTAGAGTTCGAACCATGATTCAGGAATCTTTGACTGGCTTTCGCGAGCAAATAACCGCCCAAATCGGTAGTAATTTGAGCACCCTCTTGGGACAATTA